>NC_086288.1:2644158-3265908 GCF_963924245.1 Chroicocephalus ridibundus
CACTTTGGATGTGGGACATACAGCGAGATGTTTGCTGCTTTTGCGTTTGCCTGTTGGGAGATTTACAGCACAAAGATATCTAGTTGATTTGAAGCAGTTCCGAGAAAGTCTAAACATAATCCCCACTTCTCCCTCCTGGCACTTTCCATGTGGGAGATATAGCAGGATGTATATTGGTTTTGAGGACAACTCAATGGACAGTGTAGGGAGAAAAGGTCCTGGCTCCTTGAATGCCGTTTCTGGAGACACTGTGATCAATGTGGGAGATATGTCAAGATGTGTGTTGGTTTTGAGGACGGCTCTCTGGAGAGTCTTAGCAAAGAGGTCACAGGGATAATCAGAGCAATTCTCAGAGACACTGAGAACAAGCTCCACAATTCCCTCCTGGCACTTTCCCTGTAGGAGATACCGCAAGACGTTTCTGTATATTGGGCACAGCGCTCTGCACGGTGTTAGCAGAGACTTTCCCGGCACAGTGAAACCCTATGTCAGAGACACTGAGAAGAAGCCCCAATGTTCCCTCCAGGCACTTTCAGTGTGGGTGCCTTCTCCACGCGGTTCCTGGTTTCACTGCAGCTCTGAAGAGAATGTTAGCAAAGAGGTAACCGGGACAGTGAAAACAGTACTCAAAGACAGGGAGAGCAAGCTCTCTCTTGGCACTTTGGATGTGGGACATACAGCGAGATGTTTGCTGCTTTTGCGTTTGGCTGTTGGGAGATTTACAGCACAAAGATATCTAGTTGATTTGAAGCAGTTCCGAGAAAGTCTAAACATAATCCCCACTTCTCCCTCCTGGCACTTTCCATGTGGGAGATATAGCAGGATGTATATTGGTTTTGAGGACAACTCAATGGACAGTGTAGGGAGAAAAGGTCCTGGCTCCTTGAATGCCGTTTCTGGAGACACTGCGATCAATGTGGGAGATATGTCAAGATGTGTGTTGGTTTTGAGGACGGCTCTCTGGAGAGTCTTAGCAAAGAGGTCACACAGATAATCAGAACAATTCTCAGAGACACTGAGAACAAGCTCCACAATTCCCTCCTGGCACTTTCCCTGTAGGAGATACCGCAAGACGTTTCTGTATATTGGGCACAGCGCTCTGCACGGTGTTAGCAGAGACTTTCCCGGCACAGTGAAACCCTATGTCAGAGACACTGAGAAGAAGCCCCAATGTTCCCTCCAGGCACTTTCAGTGTGGGTGCCTTCTCCACGCGGTTCCTGGTTTCACTGCAGCTCTGAAGAGAATGTTAGCAAAGAGGTAACCGGGACAGTGAAAACAGTACTCAAAGACAGGGAGAGCAAGCTCTCTCTTGGCACTTTGGATGTGGGACATACAGCGAGATGTTTGCTGCTTTTGCGTTTGGCTGTTGGGAGATTTACAGCACAAAGATATCTAGTTGATTTGAAGCAGTTCCGAGAAAGTCTAAACATAATCCCCACTTCTCCCTCCTGGCACTTTCCATGTGGGAGATATAGCAGGATGTATATTGGTTTTGAGGACAACTCAATGGACAGTGTAGGGAGAAAAGGTCCTGGCTCCTTGAATGCCGTTTCTGGAGACACTGCGATCAATGTGGGAGATATGTCAAGATGTGTGTTTGTTTTGATGACGGCTCTCTGGAGAGTCTTAGGAAAGAGGTCACACAGATAATCAGAGCAATTCTCAGAGACACTGAGAACAAGCTCCACAATTCCCTCCTGGCACTTTCCCTGTAGGAGATACCGCAAGACGTTTCTGTATATTGGGCACAGCGCTCTGCACGGTGTTAGCAGAGACTTTCCCGGGACAGTGAAACCCTATGTCAGAGACACTGAGAAGAAGCCCCAATGTTCCCTCCAGGCACTTTCAGTGTGGGTGCCTTCTCCACGCGGTTCCTGGTTTCACTGCAGCTCTGAAGAGAATGTTAGCAAAGAGGTAACCGGGGCAGTGAAAACAGTACTCAAAGATAGGGAGAGCAAGCTCTCTCTTGGCACTTTGGATGTGGGACATACAGCGAGATGTTTGCTGCTTTTGCGTTTGGCTGTTGGGAGATTTACAGCACAAAGATATCTAGTTGATTTGAAGCAGTTCCGAGAAAGTCTAAACATAATCCCCACTTCTCCCTCCTGGCACTTTCCATGTGGGAGATATAGCAGGATGTATATTGGTTTTGAGGACAACTCAATGGACAGTGTAGGGAGAAAAGGTCCTGGCTCCTTGAATGCCGTTTCTGGAGACACTGCGATCAATGTGGGAGATATGTCAAGATGTGTGTTGGTTTTGAGGACGGCTCTCTGGAGAGTCTTAGCAAAGAGGTCACAGGGATAATCAGAGCAATTCTCAGAGACACTGAGAACAAGCTCCACAATTCCCTCCTGGCACTTTCCCTGTAGGAGATACCGCAAGACGTTTCTGTATATTGGGCACAGCGCTCTGCACGGTGTTAGCAGAGACTTTCCTGGGACAGTGAAACCCTATGTCAGAGACACTGAGAAGAAGCCCCAATGTTCCCTCCAGGCACTTTCAGTGTGGGTGCCTTCTCCACGCGGTTCCTGGTTTCACTGCAGCTCTGAAGAGAATGTTAGCAAAGAGGTAACCGGGACAGTGAAAACAGTACTCAAAGACAGGGAGAGCAAGCTCTCTCTTGGCACTTTGGATGTGGGACATACAGCGAGATGTTTGCTGCTTTTGCGTTTGGCTGTTGGGAGATTTACAGCACAAAGATATCTAGTTGATTTGAAGCAGTTCCGAGAAAGTCTAAACATAATCCCCACTTCTCCCTCCTGGCACTTTCCATGTGGGAGATATAGCAGGATGTATATTGGTTTTGAGGACAACTCAATGGACAGTGTAGGGAGAAAAGGTCCTGGCTCCTTGAATGCCGTTTCTGGAGACACTGCGATCAATGTGGGACATATGTCAAGATGTGTGTTGGTTTTGAGGACGGCTCTCTGGAGAGTCTTAGCAAAGAGGTCACACAGATAATCAGAGCAATTCTCAGAGACACTGAGAACAAGCTCCACAATTCCCTCCTGGCACTTTCCCTGTAGGAGATACCGCAAGACGTTTCTGTATATTGGGCACAGCACTCTGCACGGTGTTAGCAGAGACTTTCCTGGGACAGTGAAACCCTATGTCAGAGACACTGAGAAGAAGCCCCAATGTTCCCTCCAGGCACTTTCAGTGTGGGTGCCTTCTCCACGCGGTTCCTGGTTTCACTGCAGCTCTGAAGAGAATGTTAGCCAAGAGGTAACCGGGACAGTGAAAACAGTACTCAAAGACAGGGAGAGCAAGCTCTCTCTTGGCACTTTGGATGTGGGACGTACAGCGAGATGTTTGCTGCTTTTGCGTTTGCCTGTTGGGAGATTTACAGCACAAAGATATCTAGTTGATTTGAAGCAGTTCCGAGAAAGTCTAAACATAATCCCCACTTCTCCCTCCTGGCACTTTCCATGTGGGAGATATAGCAGGATGTATATTGGTTTTGAGGACAACTCAATGGACAGTGTAGGGAGAAAAGGTCCTGGCTCCTTGAATGCCGTTTCTGGAGACACTGCGATCAATGTGGGAGATATGTCAAGATGTGTGTTGGTTTTGAGGACGGCTCTCTGGAGAGTCTTAGCAAAGAGGTCACACAGATAATCAGAGCAATTCTCAGAGACACTGAGAACAAGCTCCACAATTCCCTCCTGGCACTTTCCCTGTAGGAGATACCGCAAGACGTTTCTGTATATTGGGCACAGCGCTCTGCAGGGTGTTAGCAGAGACTTTCCCGGGACAGTGAAACCCTATGTCAGAGACACTGAGAAGAAGCCCCAATGTTCCCTCCAGGCACTTTCAGTGTGGGTGCCTTCTCCACGCGGTTCCTGGTTTCACTGCAGCTCTGAAGAGAATGTTAGCAAAGAGGTAACCGGGACAGTGAAAACAGTACTCAAAGACAGGGAGAGCAAGCTCTCTCTTGGCACTTTGGATGTGGGACATACAGCGAGATGTTTGCTGCTTTTGCGTTTGGCTGTTGGGAGATTTACAGCACAAAGATATCTAGTTGATTTGAAGCAGTTCCGAGAAAGTCTAAACATAATCCCCACTTCTCCCTCCTGGCACTTTCCATGTGGGAGATATAGCAGGATGTATATTGGTTTGGAGGACAACTCAATGGACAGTGTAGGGAGAAAAGGTCCTGGCTCCTTGAATGCCGTTTCTGGAGACACTGCGATCAATGTGGGAGATATGTCAAGATGTGTGTTGGTTTTGAGGACGGCTCTCTGGAGAGTCTTAGCAAAGAGGTCACAGGGATAATCAGAGCAATTCTCAGAGACACTGAGAACAAGCTCCACAATTCCCTCCTGGCACTTTCCCTGTAGGAGATACCGCAAGATGTTTCTGTATATTGGGCACAGCGCTCTGCAGGGTGTTAGCAGAGACTTTCCCGGGACAGTGAAACCCTATGTCAGAGACACTGAGAAGAAGCCCCAATGTTCCCTCCAGGCACTTTCAGTGTGGGTGCCTTCTCCACGCGGTTCCTGGTTTCACTGCAGCTCTGAAGAGAATGTTAGCCAAGAGGTAACCGGGACAGTGAAAACAGTACTCAAAGACAGGGAGAGCAAGCTCTCTCTTGGCACTTTGGATGTGGGACATACAGCGAGATGTTTGCTGCTTTTGCGTTTGGCTGTTGGGAGATTTACAGCACAAAGATATCTAGTTGATTTGAAGCAGTTCCGAGAAAGTCTAAACATAATCCCCACTTCTCCCTCCTGGCACTTTCCATGTGGGAGATATAGCAGGATGTATATTGGTTTTGAGGACAACTCAATGGACAGTGTAGGGAGAAAAGGTCCTGGCTCCTTGAATGCCGTTTCTGGAGACACTGCGATCAATGTGGGAGATATGTCAAGATGTGTGTTGGTTTTGAGGACGGCTCTCTGGAGAGTCTTAGCAAAGAGGTCACACAGATAATCAGAGCAATTCTCAGAGACACTGAGAACAAGCTCCACAATTCCCTCCTGGCACTTTCCCTGTAGCAGATACCGCAAGACGTTTCTGTATATTGGGCACAGCGCTCTGCACGGTGTTAGCAGAGACTTTCCCGGCACAGTGAAACCCTATGTCAGAGACACTGAGAAGAAGCCCCAATGTTCCCTCCAGGCACTTTCAGTGTGGGTGCCTTCTCCATGTGGTTCCTGGTTTCACTGCAGCTCTGAAGAGAATGTTAGCAAAGAGGTAACCGGGACAGTGAAAACAGTACTCAAAGACAGGGAGAGCAAGCTCTCTCTTGGCACTTTGGATGTGGGACATACAGCGAGATGTTTGCTGCTTTTGCGTTTGGCTGTTGGGAGATTTACAGCACAAAGATATCTAGTTGATTTGAAGCAGTTCCGAGAAAGTCTAAACATAATCCCCACTTCTCCCTCCTGGCACTTTCCATGTGGGAGATATAGCAGGATGTATATTGGTTTTGAGGACAACTCAATGGACAGTGTAGGGAGAAAAGGTCCTGGCTCCTTGAATGCCGTTTCTGGAGACACTGCGATCAATGTGGGAGATATGTCAAGATGTGTGTTGGTTTTGAGGACGGCTCTCTGGAGAGTCTTAGCAAAGAGGTCACACAGATAATCAGAGCAATTCTCAGAGACACTGAGAACAAGCTCCACAATTCCCTCCTGGCACTTTCCCTGTAGCAGATACCGCAAGACGTTTCTGTATATTGGGCACAGCACTCTGCACGGTGTTAGCAGAGACTTTCCTGGGACAGTGAAACCCTATGTCAGAGACACTGAGAAGAAGCCCCAATGTTCCCTCCAGGCACTTTCAGTGTGGGTGCCTTCTCCACGCGGTTCCTGGTTTCACTGCAGCTCTGAAGAGAATGTTAGCCAAGAGGTAACCGGGACAGTGAAAACAGTACTCAAAGACAGGGAGAGCAAGCTCTCTCTTGGCACTTTGGATGTGGGACATACAGCGAGATGTTTGCTGCTTTTGCGTTTGGCTGTTGGGAGATTTACAGCACAAAGATATCTAGTTGATTTGAAGCAGTTCCGAGAAAGTCTAAACATAATCCCCACTTCTCCCTCCTGGCACTTTCCATGTGGGAGATATAGCAGGATGTATATTGGTTTTGAGGACAACTCAATGGACAGTGTAGGGAGAAAAGGTCCTGGCTCCTTGAATGCCGTTTCTGGAGACACTGTGATCAATGTGGGAGATATGTCAAGATGTGTGTTGGTTTTGAGGACGGCTCTCTGGAGAGTCTTAGCAAAGAGGTCACACAGATAATCAGAGCAATTCTCAGAGACACTGAGAACAAGCTCCACAATTCCCTCCTGGCACTTTCCCTGTAGCAGATACCGCAAGACGTTTCTGTATATTGGGCACAGCGCTCTGCACGGTGTTAGCAGAGACTTTCCCGGCACAGTGAAACCCTATGTCAGAGACACTGAGAAGAAGCCCCAATGTTCCCTCCAGGCACTTTCAGTGTGGGTGCCTTCTCCACGCGGTTCCTGGTTTCACTGCAGCTCTGAAGAGAATGTTAGCAAAGAGGTAACCGGGACAGTGAAAACAGTACTCAAAGACAGGGAGAGCAAGCTCTCTCTTGGCACTTTGGATGTGGGACATACAGCGAGATGTTTGCTGCTTTTGCGTTTGGCTGTTGGGAGATTTACAGCACAAAGATATCTAGTTGATTTGAAGCAGTTCCGAGAAAGTCTAAACATAATCCCCACTTCTCCCTCCTGGCACTTTCCATGTGGGAGATATAGCAGGATGTATATTGGTTTTGAGGACAACTCAATGGACAGTGTAGGGAGAAAAGGTCCTGGCTCCTTGAATGCCGTTTCTGGAGACACTGCGATCAATGTGGGAGATATGTCAAGATGTGTGTTGGTTTTGAGGACGGCTCTCTGGAGAGTCTTAGCAAAGAGGTCACAGGGATAATCAGAGCAATTCTCAGAGACACTGAGAACAAGCTCCACAATTCCCTCCTGGCACTTTCCCTGTAGGAGATACCGCAAGACGTTTCTGTATATTGGGCACAGCGCTCTGCACGGTGTTAGCAGAGACTTTCCCGGCACAGTGAAACCCTATGTCAGAGACACTGAGAAGAAGCCCCAATGTTCCCTCCAGGCACTTTCAGTGTGGGTGCCTTCTCCACGCGGTTCCTGGTTTCACTGCAGCTCTGAAGAGAATGTTAGCAAAGAGGTAACCGGGACAGTGAAAACAGTACTCAAAGACAGGGAGAGCAAGCTCTCTCTTGGCACTTTGGATGTGGGACATACAGCGAGATGTTTGCTGCTTTTGCGTTTGGCTGTTGGGAGATTTACAGCACAAAGATATCTAGTTGATTTGAAGCAGTTCCGAGAAAGTCTAAACATAATCCCCACTTCTCCCTCCTGGCACTTTCCATGTGGGAGATATAGCAGGATGTATATTGGTTTTGAGGACAACTCAATGGACAGTGTAGGGAGAAAAGGTCCTGGCTCCTTGAATGCCGTTTCTGGAGACACTGCGATCAATGTGGGAGATATGTCAAGATGTGTGTTGGTTTTGAGGACGGCTCTCTGGAGAGTCTTAGCAAAGAGGTCACACAGATAATCAGAACAATTCTCAGAGACACTGAGAACAAGCTCCACAATTCCCTCCTGGCACTTTCCCTGTAGGAGATACCGCAAGACGTTTCTGTATATTGGGCACAGCGCTCTGCACGGTGTTAGCAGAGACTTTCCCGGCACAGTGAAACCCTATGTCAGAGACACTGAGAAGAAGCCCCAATGTTCCCTCCAGGCACTTTCAGTGTGGGTGCCTTCTCCACGCGGTTCCTGGTTTCACTGCAGCTCTGAAGAGAATGTTAGCAAAGAGGTAACCGGGACAGTGAAAACAGTACTCAAAGACAGGGAGAGCAAGCTCTCTCTTGGCACTTTGGATGTGGGACATACAGCGAGATGTTTGCTGCTTTTGCGTTTGGCTGTTGGGAGATTTACAGCACAAAGATATCTAGTTGATTTGAAGCAGTTCCGAGAAAGTCTAAACATAATCCCCACTTCTCCCTCCTGGCACTTTCCATGTGGGAGATATAGCAGGATGTATATTGGTTTTGAGGACAACTCAATGGACAGTGTAGGGAGAAAAGGTCCTGGCTCCTTGAATGCCGTTTCTGGAGACACTGCGATCAATGTGGGAGATATGTCAAGATGTGTGTTTGTTTTGATGACGGCTCTCTGGAGAGTCTTAGGAAAGAGGTCACACAGATAATCAGAGCAATTCTCAGAGACACTGAGAACAAGCTCCACAATTCCCTCCTGGCACTTTCCCTGTAGGAGATACCGCAAGACGTTTCTGTATATTGGGCACAGCGCTCTGCACGGTGTTAGCAGAGACTTTCCCGGGACAGTGAAACCCTATGTCAGAGACACTGAGAAGAAGCCCCAATGTTCCCTCCAGGCACTTTCAGTGTGGGTGCCTTCTCCACGCGGTTCCTGGTTTCACTGCAGCTCTGAAGAGAATGTTAGCAAAGAGGTAACCGGGGCAGTGAAAACAGTACTCAAAGATAGGGAGAGCAAGCTCTCTCTTGGCACTTTGGATGTGGGACATACAGCGAGATGTTTGCTGCTTTTGCGTTTGGCTGTTGGGAGATTTACAGCACAAAGATATCTAGTTGATTTGAAGCAGTTCCGAGAAAGTCTAAACATAATCCCCACTTCTCCCTCCTGGCACTTTCCATGTGGGAGATATAGCAGGATGTATATTGGTTTTGAGGACAACTCAATGGACAGTGTAGGGAGAAAAGGTCCTGGCTCCTTGAATGCCGTTTCTGGAGACACTGCGATCAATGTGGGAGATATGTCAAGATGTGTGTTGGTTTTGAGGACGGCTCTCTGGAGAGTCTTAGCAAAGAGGTCACAGGGATAATCAGAGCAATTCTCAGAGACACTGAGAACAAGCTCCACAATTCCCTCCTGGCACTTTCCCTGTAGGAGATACCGCAAGACGTTTCTGTATATTGGGCACAGCGCTCTGCACGGTGTTAGCAGAGACTTTCCTGGGACAGTGAAACCCTATGTCAGAGACACTGAGAAGAAGCCCCAATGTTCCCTCCAGGCACTTTCAGTGTGGGTGCCTTCTCCACGCGGTTCCTGGTTTCACTGCAGCTCTGAAGAGAATGTTAGCAAAGAGGTAACCGGGACAGTGAAAACAGTACTCAAAGACAGGGAGAGCAAGCTCTCTCTTGGCACTTTGGATGTGGGACATACAGCGAGATGTTTGCTGCTTTTGCGTTTGGCTGTTGGGAGATTTACAGCACAAAGATATCTAGTTGATTTGAAGCAGTTCCGAGAAAGTCTAAACATAATCCCCACTTCTCCCTCCTGGCACTTTCCATGTGGGAGATATAGCAGGATGTATATTGGTTTTGAGGACAACTCAATGGACAGTGTAGGGAGAAAAGGTCCTGGCTCCTTGAATGCCGTTTCTGGAGACACTGCGATCAATGTGGGACATATGTCAAGATGTGTGTTGGTTTTGAGGACGGCTCTCTGGAGAGTCTTAGCAAAGAGGTCACACAGATAATCAGAGCAATTCTCAGAGACACTGAGAACAAGCTCCACAATTCCCTCCTGGCACTTTCCCTGTAGGAGATACCGCAAGACGTTTCTGTATATTGGGCACAGCACTCTGCACGGTGTTAGCAGAGACTTTCCTGGGACAGTGAAACCCTATGTCAGAGACACTGAGAAGAAGCCCCAATGTTCCCTCCAGGCACTTTCAGTGTGGGTGCCTTCTCCACGCGGTTCCTGGTTTCACTGCAGCTCTGAAGAGAATGTTAGCCAAGAGGTAACCGGGACAGTGAAAACAGTACTCAAAGACAGGGAGAGCAAGCTCTCTCTTGGCACTTTGGATGTGGGACGTACAGCGAGATGTTTGCTGCTTTTGCGTTTGCCTGTTGGGAGATTTACAGCACAAAGATATCTAGTTGATTTGAAGCAGTTCCGAGAAAGTCTAAACATAATCCCCACTTCTCCCTCCTGGCACTTTCCATGTGGGAGATATAGCAGGATGTATATTGGTTTTGAGGACAACTCAATGGACAGTGTAGGGAGAAAAGGTCCTGGCTCCTTGAATGCCGTTTCTGGAGACACTGCGATCAATGTGGGAGATATGTCAAGATGTGTGTTGGTTTTGAGGACGGCTCTCTGGAGAGTCTTAGCAAAGAGGTCACACAGATAATCAGAGCAATTCTCAGAGACACTGAGAACAAGCTCCACAATTCCCTCCTGGCACTTTCCCTGTAGGAGATACCGCAAGACGTTTCTGTATATTGGGCACAGCGCTCTGCAGGGTGTTAGCAGAGACTTTCCCGGGACAGTGAAACCCTATGTCAGAGACACTGAGAAGAAGCCCCAATGTTCCCTCCAGGCACTTTCAGTGTGGGTGCCTTCTCCACGCGGTTCCTGGTTTCACTGCAGCTCTGAAGAGAATGTTAGCAAAGAGGTAACCGGGACAGTGAAAACAGTACTCAAAGACAGGGAGAGCAAGCTCTCTCTTGGCACTTTGGATGTGGGACATACAGCGAGATGTTTGCTGCTTTTGCGTTTGGCTGTTGGGAGATTTACAGCACAAAGATATCTAGTTGATTTGAAGCAGTTCCGAGAAAGTCTAAACATAATCCCCACTTCTCCCTCCTGGCACTTTCCATGTGGGAGATATAGCAGGATGTATATTGGTTTGGAGGACAACTCAATGGACAGTGTAGGGAGAAAAGGTCCTGGCTCCTTGAATGCCGTTTCTGGAGACACTGCGATCAATGTGGGAGATATGTCAAGATGTGTGTTGGTTTTGAGGACGGCTCTCTGGAGAGTCTTAGCAAAGAGGTCACAGGGATAATCAGAGCAATTCTCAGAGACACTGAGAACAAGCTCCACAATTCCCTCCTGGCACTTTCCCTGTAGGAGATACCGCAAGATGTTTCTGTATATTGGGCACAGCGCTCTGCAGGGTGTTAGCAGAGACTTTCCCGGGACAGTGAAACCCTATGTCAGAGACACTGAGAAGAAGCCCCAATGTTCCCTCCAGGCACTTTCAGTGTGGGTGCCTTCTCCACGCGGTTCCTGGTTTCACTGCAGCTCTGAAGAGAATGTTAGCCAAGAGGTAACCGGGACAGTGAAAACAGTACTCAAAGACAGGGAGAGCAAGCTCTCTCTTGGCACTTTGGATGTGGGACATACAGCGAGATGTTTGCTGCTTTTGCGTTTGGCTGTTGGGAGATTTACAGCACAAAGATATCTAGTTGATTTGAAGCAGTTCCGAGAAAGTCTAAACATAATCCCCACTTCTCCCTCCTGGCACTTTCCATGTGGGAGATATAGCAGGATGTATATTGGTTTTGAGGACAACTCAATGGACAGTGTAGGGAGAAAAGGTCCTGGCTCCTTGAATGCCGTTTCTGGAGACACTGCGATCAATGTGGGAGATATGTCAAGATGTGTGTTGGTTTTGAGGACGGCTCTCTGGAGAGTCTTAGCAAAGAGGTCACACAGATAATCAGAGCAATTCTCAGAGACACTGAGAACAAGCTCCACAATTCCCTCCTGGCACTTTCCCTGTAGCAGATACCGCAAGACGTTTCTGTATATTGGGCACAGCGCTCTGCACGGTGTTAGCAGAGACTTTCCCGGCACAGTGAAACCCTATGTCAGAGACACTGAGAAGAAGCCCCAATGTTCCCTCCAGGCACTTTCAGTGTGGGTGCCTTCTCCATGTGGTTCCTGGTTTCACTGCAGCTCTGAAGAGAATGTTAGCAAAGAGGTAACCGGGACAGTGAAAACAGTACTCAAAGACAGGGAGAGCAAGCTCTCTCTTGGCACTTTGGATGTGGGACATACAGCGAGATGTTTGCTGCTTTTGCGTTTGGCTGTTGGGAGATTTACAGCACAAAGATATCTAGTTGATTTGAAGCAGTTCCGAGAAAGTCTAAACATAATCCCCACTTCTCCCTCCTGGCACTTTCCATGTGGGAGATATAGCAGGATGTATATTGGTTTTGAGGACAACTCAATGGACAGTGTAGGGAGAAAAGGTCCTGGCTCCTTGAATGCCGTTTCTGGAGACACTGCGATCAATGTGGGAGATATGTCAAGATGTGTGTTGGTTTTGAGGACGGCTCTCTGGAGAGTCTTAGCAAAGAGGTCACACAGATAATCAGAGCAATTCTCAGAGACACTGAGAACAAGCTCCACAATTCCCTCCTGGCACTTTCCCTGTAGCAGATACCGCAAGACGTTTCTGTATATTGGGCACAGCACTCTGCACGGTGTTAGCAGAGACTTTCCTGGGACAGTGAAACCCTATGTCAGAGACACTGAGAAGAAGCCCCAATGTTCCCTCCAGGCACTTTCAGTGTGGGTGCCTTCTCCACGCGGTTCCTGGTTTCACTGCAGCTCTGAAGAGAATGTTAGCCAAGAGGTAACCGGGACAGTGAAAACAGTACTCAAAGACAGGGAGAGCAAGCTCTCTCTTGGCACTTTGGATGTGGGACATACAGCGAGATGTTTGCTGCTTTTGCGTTTGGCTGTTGGGAGATTTACAGCACAAAGATATCTAGTTGATTTGAAGCAGTTCCGAGAAAGTCTAAACATAATCCCCACTTCTCCCTCCTGGCACTTTCCATGTGGGAGATATAGCAGGATGTATATTGGTTTTGAGGACAACTCAATGGACAGTGTAGGGAGAAAAGGTCCTGGCTCCTTGAATGCCGTTTCTGGAGACACTGCGATCAATGTGGGAGATATGTCAAGATGTGTGTTGGTTTTGAGGACGGCTCTCTGGAGAGTCTTAGCAAAGAGGTCACACAGATAATCAGAGCAATTCTCAGAGACACTGAGAACAAGCTCCACAATTCCCTCCTGGCACTTTCCCTGTAGGAGATACCGCAAGACGTTTCTGTATATTGGCCACAGCGCTCTGCAGGGTGTTAGCAGAGACTTTCCCGGGACAGTGAAACCCTATGTCAGAGACACTGAGAAGAAGCCCCAATGTTCCCTCCAGGCACTTTCAGTGTGGGTGCCTTCTCCACGCGGTTCCTGGTTTCACTGCAGCTCTGAAGAGAATGTTAGCAAAGAGGTAACCGGGACAGTGAAAACAGTACTCAAAGACAGGGAGAGCAAGCTCTCTCTTGGCACTTTGGATGTGGGACATACAGCGAGATGTTTGCTGCTTTTGCGTTTGGCTGTTGGGAGATTTACAGCACAAAGATATCTAGTTGATTTGAAGCAGTTCCGAGAAAGTCTAAACATAATCCCCACTTCTCCCTCCTGGCACTTTCCATGTGGGAGATATAGCAGGATGTATATTGGTTTTGAGGACAACTCAATGGACAGTGTAGGGAGAAAAGGTCCTGGCTCCTTGAATGCCGTTTCTGGAGACACTGCGATCAATGTGGGAGATATGTCAAGATGTGTGTTGGTTTTGAGGACGGCTCTCTGGAGAGTCTTAGCAAAGAGGTCACACAGATAATCAGAGCAATTCTCAGAGACACTGAGAACAAGCTCCACAATTCCCTCCTGGCACTTTCCCTGTAGGAGATACCGCAAGATGTTTCTGTATATTGGGCACAGCGCTCTGCAGGGTGTTAGCAGAGACTTTCCCGGGACAGTGAAACCCTATGTCAGAGACACTGAGAAGAAGCCCCAATGTTCCCTCCAGGCACTTTCAGTGTGGGTGCCTTCTCCACGCGGTTCCTGGTTTCACTGCAGCTCTGAAGAGAATGTTAGCAAAGAGGTAACCGGGACAGTGAAAACAGTACTCAAAGACAGGGAGAGCAAGCTCTCTCTTGGCACTTTGGATGTGGGACATACAGCGAGATGTTTGCTGCTTTTGCGTTTGGCTGTTGGGAGATTTACAGCACAAAGATATCTAGTTGATTTGAAGCAGTTCCGAGAAAGTCTAAACATAATCCCCACTTCTCCCTCCTGGCACTTTCCATGTGGGAGATATAGCAGGATGTATATTGGTTTTGAGGACAACTCAATGGACAGTGTAGGGAGAAAAGGTCCTGGCTCCTTGAATGCCGTTTCTGGAGACACTGCGATCAATGTGGGAGATATGTCAAGATGTGTGTTGGTTTTGAGGACGGCTCTCTGGAGAGTCTTAGCAAAGAGGTCACACAGATAATCAGAGCAATTCTCAGAGACACTGAGAACAAGCTCCACAATTCCCTCCTGGCACTTTCCCTGTAGCAGATACCGCAAGACGTTTCTGTATATTGGGCACAGCGCTCTGCACGGTGTTAGCAGAGACTTTCCCGGGACAGTGAAACCCTATGTCAGAGACACTGAGAAGAAGCCCCAATGTTCCCTCCAGGCACTTTCAGTGTGGGTGCCTTCTCCATGTGGTTCCTGGTTTCACTGCAGCTCTGAAGAGAATGTTAGCAAAGAGGTAACCGGGACAGTGAAAACAGTACTCAAAGACAGGGAGAGCAAGCTCTCTCTTGGCACTTTGGATGTGGGACATACAGCGAGATGTTTGCTGCTTTTGCGTTTGGCTGTTGGGAGATTTACAGCACAAAGATATCTAGTTGATTTGAAGCAGTTCCGAGAAAGTCTAAACATAATCCCCACTTCTCCCTCCTGGCACTTTCCATGTGGGAGATATAGCAGGATGTATATTGGTTTTGAGGACAACTCAATGGACAGTGTAGGGAGAAAAGGTCCTGGCTCCTTGAATGCCGTTTCTGGAGACACTGCGATCAATGTGGGAGATATGTCAAGATGTGTGTTGGTTTTGAGGACGGCTCTCTGGAGAGTCTTAGCAAAGAGGTCACACAGATAATCAGAGCAATTCTCAGAGACACTGAGAACAAGCTCCACAATTCCCTCCTGGCACTTTCCCTGTAGCAGATACCGCAAGACGTTTCTGTATATTGGGCACAGCGCTCTGCACGGTGTTAGCAGAGACTTTCCCGGCACAGTGAAACCCTATGTCAGAGACACTGAGAAGAAGCCCCAATGTTCCCTCCAGGCACTTTCAGTGTGGGTGCCTTCTCCACGCGGTTCCTGGTTTCACTGCAGCTCTGAAGAGAATGTTAGCAAAGAGGTAACCGGGACAGTGAAAACAGTACTCAAAGACAGGGAGAGCAAGCTCTCTCTTGGCACTTTGGATGTGGGACATACAGCGAGATGTTTGCTGCTTTTGCGTTTGGCTGTTGGGAGATTTACAGCACAAAGATATCTAGTTGATTTGAAGCAGTTCCGAGAAAGTCTAAACATAATCCCCACTTCTCCCTCCTGGCACTTTCCATGTGGGAGATATAGCAGGATGTATATTGGTTTTGAGGACAACTCAATGGACAGTGTAGGGAGAAAAGGTCCTGGCTCCTTGAATGCCGTTTCTGGAGACACTGCGATCAATGTGGGAGATATGTCAAGATGTGTGTTGGTTTTGAGGACGGCTCTCTGGAGAGTCTTAGCAAAGAGGTCACACAGATAATCAGAGCAATTCTCAGAGACACTGAGAACAAGCTCCACAATTCCCTCCTGGCACTTTCCCTGTAGCAGATACCGCAAGACGTTTCTGTATATTGGGCACAGCGCTCTGCACGGTGTTAGCAGAGACTTTCCCGGCACAGTGAAACCCTATGTCAGAGACACTGAGAAGAAGCCCCAATGTTCCCTCCAGGCACTTTCAGTGTGGGTGCCTTCTCCACGCGGTTCCTGGTTTCACTGCAGCTCTGAAGAGAATGTTAGCCAAGAGGTAACTGGGACAGTGAAAACAGTACTCAAAGACAGGGAGAGCAAGCTCTCTCTTGGCACTTTGGATGTGGGACATACAGCGAGATGTTTGCTGCTTTTGCGTTTGGCTGTTGGGAGATTTACAGCACAAAGATATCTAGTTGATTTGAAGCAGTTCCGAGAAAGTCTAAACATAATCCCCACTTCTCCCTCCTGGCACTTTCCATGTGGGAGATATAGCAGGATGTATATTGGTTTTGAGGACAACTCAATGGACAGTGTAGGGAGAAAAGGTCCTGGCTCCTTGAATGCCGTTTCTGGAGACACTGCGATCAATGTGGGAGATATGTCAAGACGTGTGTTGGTTTTGAGGACGGCTCTCTGGAGAGTCTTAGCAAAGAGGTCACAGGGATAATCAGAGCAATTCTCAGAGACACTGAGAACAAGCTCCACAATTCCCTCCTGGCACTTTCCCTGTAGGAGATACCGCAAGACGTTTCTGTATATTGGGCACAGCGCTCTGCACGGTGTTAGCAGAGACTTTCCCAGGACAGTGAAACCCTATGTCAGAGACACTGAGAAGAAGCCCCAATGTTCCCTCCAGGCACTTTCAGTGTGGGTGCCTTCTCCACGCGGTTCCTGGTTTCACTGCAGCTCTGAAGAGAATGTTAGCAAAGAGGTAACCGGGACAGTGAAAACAGTACTCAAAGACAGGGAGAGCAAGCTCTCTCTTGGCACTTTGGATGTGGGACATACAGCGAGATGTTTGCTGCTTTTGCGTTTGGCTGTTGGGAGATTTACAGCACAAAGATATCTAGTTGATTTGAAGCAGTTCCGAGAAAGTCTAAACATAATCCCCACTTCTCCCTCCTGGCACTTTCCATGTGGGAGATATAGCAGGATGTATATTGGTTTTGAGGACAACTCAATGGACAGTGTAGGGAGAAAAGGTCCTGGCTCCTTGAATGCCGTTTCTGGAGACACTGCGATCAATGTGGGAGATATGTCAAGATGTGTGTTGGTTTTGAGGACGGCTCTCTGGAGAGTCTTAGCAAAGAGGTCACAGGGATAATCAGAGCAATTCTCAGAGACACTGAGAACAAGCTCCACAATTCCCTCCTGGCACTTTCCCTGTAGGAGATACCGCAAGACGTTTCTGTATATTGGGCACAGCGCTCTGCACGGTGTTAGCAGAGACTTTCCCGGCACAGTGAAACCCTATGTCAGAGACACTGAGAAGAAGCCCCAATGTTCCCTCCAGGCACTTTCAGTGTGGGTGCCTTCTCCACGCGGTTCCTGGTTTCACTGCAGCTCTGAAGAGAATGTTAGCAAAGAGGTAACCGGGACAGTGAAAACAGTACTCAAAGACAGGGAGAGCAAGCTCTCTCTTGGCACTTTGGATGTGGGACATACAGCGAGATGTTTGCTGCTTTTGCGTTTGGCTGTTGGGAGATTTACAGCACAAAGATATCTAGTTGATTTGAAGCAGTTCCGAGAAAGTCTAAACATAATCCCCACTTCTCCCTCCTGGCACTTTCCATGTGGGAGATATAGCAGGATGTATATTGGTTTTGAGGACAACTCAATGGACAGTGTAGGGAGAAAAGGTCCTGGCTCCTTGAATGCCGTTTCTGGAGACACTGCGATCAATGTGGGAGATATGTCAAGATGTGTGTTGGTTTTGAGGACGGCTCTCTGGAGAGTCTTAGCAAAGAGGTCACAGGGATAATCAGAGCAATTCTCAGAGACACTGAGAACAAGCTCCACAATTCCCTCCTGGCACTTTCCCTGTAGGAGATACCGCAAGACGTTTCTGTATATTGGGCACAGCGCTCTGCACGGTGTTAGCAGAGACTTTCCCGGGACAGTGAAACCCTATGTCAGAGACACTGAGAAGAAGCCCCAATGTTCCCTCCAGGCACTTTCAGTGTGGGTGCCTTCTCCACGCGGTTCCTGGTTTCACTGCAGCTCTGAAGAGAATGTTAGCAAAGAGGTAACCGGGACAGTGAAAACAGTACTCAAAGACAGGGAGAGCAAGCTCTCTCTTGGCACTTTGGATGTGGGACATACAGCGAGATGTTTGCTGCTTTTGCGTTTGGCTGTTGGGAGATTTACAGCACAAAGATATCTAGTTGATTTGAAGCAGTTCCGAGAAAGTCTAAACATAATCCCCACTTCTCCCTCCTGGCACTTTCCATGTGGGAGATATAGCAGGATGTATATTGGTTTTGAGGACAACTCAATGGACAGTGTAGGGAGAAAAGGTCCTGGCTCCTTGAATGCCGTTTCTGGAGACACTGCGATCAATGTGGGAGATATGTCAAGATGTGTGTTGGTTTTGAGGACGGCTCTCTGGAGAGTCTTAGCAAAGAGGTCACAGGGATAATCAGAGCAATTCTCAGAGACACTGAGAACAAGCTCCACAATTCCCTCCTGGCACTTTCCCTGTAGGAGATACCGCAAGACGTTTCTGTATATTGGGCACAGCGCTCTGCACGGTGTTAGCAGAGACTTTCCCGGCACAGTGAAACCCTATGTCAGAGACACTGAGAAGAAGCCCCAATGTTCCCTCCAGGCACTTTCAGTGTGGGTGCCTTCTCCACGCGGTTCCTGGTTTCACTGCAGCTCTGAAGAGAATGTTAGCAAAGAGGTAACCGGGACAGTGAAAACAGTACTCAAAGACAGGGAGAGCAAGCTCTCTCTTGGCACTTTGGATGTGGGACATACAGCGAGATGTTTGCTGCTTTTGCGTTTGGCTGTTGGGAGATTTACAGCACAAAGATATCTAGTTGATTTGAAGCAGTTCCGAGAAAGTCTAAACATAATCCCCACTTCTCCCTCCTGGCACTTTCCATGTGGGAGATATAGCAGGATGTATATTGGTTTTGAGGACAACTCAATGGACAGTGTAGGGAGAAAAGGTCCTGGCTCCTTGAATGCCGTTTCTGGAGACACTGCGATCAATGTGGGAGATATGTCAAGATGTGTGTTGGTTTTGAGGACGGCTCTCTGGAGAGTCTTAGCAAAGAGGTCACAGGGATAATCAGAGCAATTCTCAGAGACACTGAGAACAAGCTCCACAATTCCCTCCTGGCACTTTCCCTGTAGGAGATACCGCAAGACGTTTCTGTATATTGGGCACAGCGCTCTGCACGGTGTTAGCAGAGACTTTCCCGGCACAGTGAAACCCTATGTCAGAGACACTGAGAAGAAGCCCCAATGTTCCCTCCAGGCACTTTCAGTGTGGGTGCCTTCTCCACGTGGTTCCTGGTTTCACTGCAGCTCTGAAGAGAATGTTAGCAAAGAGGTAACCGGGACAGTGAAAACAGTACTCAAAGACAGGGAGAGCAAGCTCTCTCTTGGCACTTTGGATGTGGGACATACAGCGAGATGTTTGCTGCTTTTGCGTTTGGCTGTTGGGAGATTTACAGCACAAAGATATCTAGTTGATTTGAAGCAGTTCCGAGAAAGTCTAAACATAATCCCCACTTCTCCCTCCTGGCACTTTCCATGTGGGAGATATAGCAGGATGTATATTGGTTTTGAGGACAACTCAATGGACAGTGTAGGGAGAAAAGGTCCTGGCTCCTTGAATGCCGTTTCTGGAGACACTGCGATCAATGTGGGAGATATGTCAAGATGTGTGTTGGTTTTGAGGACGGCTCTCTGGAGAGTCTTAGCAAAGAGGTCACACAGATAATCAGAGCAATTCTCAGAGACACTGAGAACAAGCTCCACAATTCCCTCCTGGCACTTTCCCTGTAGGAGATACCGCAAGACGTTTCTGTATATTGGGCACAGCGCTCTGCACGGTGTTAGCAGAGACTTTCCCGGCACAGTGAAACCCTATGTCAGAGACACTGAGAAGAAGCCCCAATGTTCCCTCCAGGCACTTTCAGTGTGGGTGCCTTCTCCACGCGGTTCCTGGTTTCACTGCAGCTCTGAAGAGAATGTTAGCAAAGAGGTAACCGGGACAGTGAAAACAGTACTCAAAGACAGGGAGAGCAAGCTCTCTCTTGGCACTTTGGATGTGGGACATACAGCGAGATGTTTGCTGCTTTTGCGTTTGGCTGTTGGGAGATTTACAGCACAAAGATATCTAGTTGATTTGAAGCAGTTCCGAGAAAGTCTAAACATAATCCCCACTTCTCCCTCCTGGCACTTTCCATGTGGGAGATATAGCAGGATGTATATTGGTTTTGAGGACAACTCAATGGACAGTGTAGGGAGAAAAGGTCCTGGCTCCTTGAATGCCGTTTCTGGAGACACTGCGATCAATGTGGGAGATATGTCAAGATGTGTGTTGGTTTTGAGGACGGCTCTCTGGAGAGTCTTAGCAAAGAGGTCACAGGGATAATCAGAGCAATTCTCAGAGACACTGAGAACAAGCTCCACAATTCCCTCCTGGCACTTTCCCTGTAGGAGATACCGCAAGACGTTTCTGTATATTGGGCACAGCGCTCTGCACGGTGTTAGCAGAGACTTTCCCGGCACAGTGAAACCCTATGTCAGAGACACTGAGAAGAAGCCCCAATGTTCCCTCCAGGCACTTTCAGTGTGGGTGCCTTCTCCACGCGGTTCCTGGTTTCACTGCAGCTCTGAAGAGAATGTTAGCAAAGAGGTAACCGGGACAGTGAAAACAGTACTCAAAGACAGGGAGAGCAAGCTCTCTCTTGGCACTTTGGATGTGGGACATACAGCGAGATGTTTGCTGCTTTTGCGTTTGGCTGTTGGGAGATTTACAGCACAAAGATATCTAGTTGATTTGAAGCAGTTCCGAGAAAGTCTAAACATAATCCCCACTTCTCCCTCCTGGCACTTTCCATGTGGGAGATATAGCAGGATGTATATTGGTTTTGAGGACAACTCAATGGACAGTGTAGGGAGAAAAGGTCCTGGCTCCTTGAATGCCGTTTCTGGAGACACTGCGATCAATGTGGGAGATATGTCAAGATGTGTGTTGGTTTTGAGGACGGCTCTCTGGAGAGTCTTAGCAAAGAGGTCACAGGGATAATCAGAGCAATTCTCAGAGACACTGAGAACAAGCTCCACAATTCCCTCCTGGCACTTTCCCTGTAGGAGATACCGCAAGACGTTTCTGTATATTGGGCACAGCGCTCTGCAGGGTGTTAGCAGAGACTTTCCCGGCACAGTGAAACCCTATGTCAGAGACACTGAGAAGAAGCCCCAATGTTCCCTCCAGGCACTTTCAGTGTGGGTGCCTTCTCCACGTGGTTCCTGGTTTCACTGCAGCTCTGAAGAGAATGTTAGCAAAGAGGTAACCGGGACAGTGAAAACAGTACTCAAAGACAGGGAGAGCAAGCTCTCTCTTGGCACTTTGGATGTGGGACATACAGCGAGATGTTTGCTGCTTTTGCGTTTGGCTGTTGGGAGATTTACAGCACAAAGATATCTAGTTGATTTGAAGCAGTTCCGAGAAAGTCTAAACATAATCCCCACTTCTCCCTCCTGGCACTTTCCATGTGGGAGATATAGCAGGATGTATATTGGTTTTGAGGACAACTCAATGGACAGTGTAGGGAGAAAAGGTCCTGGCTCCTTGAATGCCGTTTCTGGAGACACTGCGATCAATGTGGGAGATATGTCAAGATGTGTGTTGGTTTTGAGGACGGCTCTCTGGAGAGTCTTAGCAAAGAGGTCACACAGATAATCAGAGCAATTCTCAGAGACACTGAGAACAAGCTCCACAATTCCCTCCTGGCACTTTCCCTGTAGGAGATACCGCAAGACGTTTCTGTATATTGGGCACAGCGCTCTGCAGGGTGTTAGCAGAGACTTTCCCGGCACAGTGAAACCCTATGTCAGAGACACTGAGAAGAAGCCCCAATGTTCCCTCCAGGCACTTTCAGTGTGGGTGCCTTCTCCACGTGGTTCCTGGTTTCACTGCAGCTCTGAAGAGAATGTTAGCAAAGAGGTAACCGGGACAGTGAAAACAGTACTCAAAGACAGGGAGAGCAAGCTCTCTCTTGGCACTTTGGATGTGGGACATACAGCGAGATGTTTGCTGCTTTTGCGTTTGGCTGTTGGGAGATTTACAGCACAAAGATATCTAGTTGATTTGAAGCAGTTCCGAGAAAGTCTAAACATAATCCCCACTTCTCCCTCCTGGCACTTTCCATGTGGGAGATATAGCAGGATGTATATTGGTTTTGAGGACAACTCAATGGACAGTGTAGGGAGAAAAGGTCCTGGCTCCTTGAATGCCGTTTCTGGAGACACTGCGATCAATGTGGGAGATATGTCAAGATGTGTGTTGGTTTTGAGGACGGCTCTCTGGAGAGTCTTAGCAAAGAGGTCACACAGATAATCAGAGCAATTCTCAGAGACACTGAGAACAAGCTCCACAATTCCCTCCTGGCACTTTCCCTGTAGGAGATACCGCAAGACGTTTCTGTATATTGGGCACAGCGCTCTGCACGGTGTTAGCAGAGACTTTCCCGGCACAGTGAAACCCTATGTCAGAGAGACTGAGAAGAAGCCCCAATGTTCCCTCCAGGCACTTTCAGTGTGGGTGCCTTCTCCACGCGGTTCCTGGTTTCACTGCAGCTCTGAAGAGAATGTTAGCAAAGAGGTAACCGGGACAGTGAAAACAGTACTCAAAGACAGGGAGAGCAAGCTCTCTCTTGGCACTTTGGATGTGGGACATACAGCGAGATGTTTGCTGCTTTTGCGTTTGGCTGTTGGGAGATTTACAGCACAAAGATATCTAGTTGATTTGAAGCAGTTCCGAGAAAGTTTAAACATAATCCCCACTTCTCCCTCCTGGCACTTTCCATGTGGGAGATATAGCAGGATGTATATTGGTTTTGAGGACAACTCAATGGACAGTGTAGGGAGAAAAGGTCCTGGCTCCTTGAATGCCGTTTCTGGAGACACTGCGATCAATGTGGGAGATATGTCAAGACGTGTGTTGGTTTTGAGGACGGCTCTCTGGAGAGTCTTAGCAAAGAGGTCACACAGATAATCAGAGCAATTCTCAGAGACACTGAGAACAAGCTCCACAATTCCCTCCTGGCACTTTCCCTGTAGGAGATACCGCAAGACGTTTCTGTATATTGGGCACAGCGCTCTGCACGGTGTTAGCAGAGACTTTCCCGGGACAGTGAAACCCTATGTCAGAGACACTGAGAAGAAGCCCCAATGTTCCCTCCAGGCACTTTCAGTGTGGGTGCCTTCTCCACGTGGTTCCTGGTTTCACTGCAGCTCTGAAGAGAATGTTAGCAAAGAGGTAACCGGGACAGTGAAAACAGTACTCAAAGACAGGGAGAGCAAGCTCTCTCTTGGCACTTTGGATGTGGGACATACAGCGAGATGTTTGCTGCTTTTGCGTTTGGCTGTTGGGAGATTTACAGCACAAAGATATCTAGGTGATTTGAAGCAGTTCCGAGAAAGTCTAAGCTAATCCCCACTTTTCCCTCCTGGCATTTTCCATGTGGGAGATATAGCAGGATGTATATTGGTTTTGAGGACAACTCAATGGACAGTGTAGGGAGAAAAGGTCCTGGCTCCTTGAATGCCGTTTCTGGAGACACTGCGATCAATGTGGGAGATATGTCAAGATGTGTGTTGGTTTTGAGGACGGCTCTCTGGAGAGTCTTAGCAAAGAGGTCACAGGGATAATCAGAGCAATTCTCAGAGACACTGAGAACAAGCTCCACAATTCCCTCCTGGCACTTTCCCTGTAGGAGATACCGCAAGACGTTTCTGTATATTGGGCACAGCGCTCTGCACGGTGTTAGCAGAGACTTTCCCGGCACAGTGAAACCCTATGTCAGAGACACTGAGAAGAAGCCCCAATGTTCCCTCCAGGCACTTTCAGTGTGGGTGCCTTCTCCACGTGGTTCCTGGTTTCACTGCAGCTCTGAAGAGAATGTTAGCAAAGAGGTAACCGGGACAGTGAAAACAGTACTCAAAGATAGGGAGAGCAAGCTCTCTCTTGGCACTTTGGATGTGGGACATACAGCGAGATGTTTGCTGCTTTTGCGTTTGGCTGTTGGGAGATTTACAGCACAAAGATATCTAGTTGATTTGAAGCAGTTCCGAGAAAGTCTAAACATAATCCCCACTTCTCCCTCCTGGCACTTTCCATGTGGGAGATATAGCAGGATGTATATTGGTTTTGAGGACAACTCAATGGACAGTGTAGGGAGAAAAGGTCCTGGCTCCTTGAATGCCGTTTCTGGAGACACTGCGATCAATGTGGGAGATATGTCAAGACGTGTGTTTGTTTTGAGGACGGCTCTCTGGAGAGTCTTAGCAAAGAGGTCACACAGATAATCAGAGCAATTCTCAGAGACACTGAGAACAAGCTCCACAATTCCCTCCTGGCACTTTCCCTGTAGCAGATACCGCAAGACGTTTCTGTATATTGGGCACAGCGCTCTGCACGGTGTTAGCAGAGACTTTCCCGGCACAGTGAAACCCTATGTCAGAGACACTGAGAAGAAGCCCCAATGTTCCCTCCAGGCACTTTCAGTGTGGGTGCCTTCTCCACGCGGTTCCTGGTTTCACTGCAGCTCTGAAGAGAATGTTAGCAAAGAGGTAACCGGGACAGTGAAAACAGTACTCAAAGACAGGGAGAGCAAGCTCTCTCTTGGCACTTTGGATGTGGGACATACAGCGAGATGTTTGCTGCTTTTGCGTTTGGCTGTTGGGAGATTTACAGCACAAAGATATCTAGTTGATTTGAAGCAGTTCCGAGAAAGTCTAAACATAATCCCCACTTCTCCCTCCTGGCACTTTCCATGTGGGAGATATAGCAGGATGTATATTGGTTTTGAGGACAACTCAATGGACAGTGTAGGGAGAAAAGGTCCTGGCTCCTTGAATGCCGTTTCTGGAGACACTGCGATCAATGTGGGAGATATGTCAAGATGTGTGTTGGTTTTGAGGACGGCTCTCTGGAGAGTCTTAGCAAAGAGGTCACACAGATAATCAGAGCAATTCTCAGAGACACTGAGAACAAGCTCCACAATTCCCTCCTGGCACTTTCCCTGTAGGAGATACCGCAAGACGTTTCTGTATATTGGGCACAGCGCTCTGCAGGGTGTTAGCAGAGACTTTCCCGGGACAGTGAAACCCTATGTCAGAGACACTGAGAAGAAGCCCCAATGTTCCCTCCAGGCACTTTCAGTGTGGGTGCCTTCTCCACGTGGTTCCTGGTTTCACTGCAGCTCTGAAGAGAATGTTAGCCAAGAGGTAACCGGGACAGTGAAAACAGTACTCAAAGACAGGGAGAGCAAGCTCTCTCTTGGCACTTTGGATGTGGGACATACAGCGAGATGTTTGCTGCTTTTGCGTTTGGCTGTTGGGAGATTTACAGCACAAAGATATCTAGTTGATTTGAAGCAGTTCCGAGAAAGTCTAAACATAATCCCCACTTCTCCCTCCTGGCACTTTCCATGTGGGAGATATAGCAGGATGTATATTGGTTTTGAGGACAACTCAATGGACAGTGTAGGGAGAAAAGGTCCTGGCTCCTTGAATGCCGTTTCTGGAGACACTGCGATCAATGTGGGAGATATGTCAAGACGTGTGTTGGTTTTGAGGACGGCTCTCTGGAGAGTCTTAGCAAAGAGGTCACACAGATAATCAGAGCAATTCTCAGAGACACTGAGAACAAGCTCCACAATTCCCTCCTGGCACTTTCCCTGTAGGAGATACCGCAAGACGTTTCTGTATATTGGGCACAGCGCTCTGCACGGTGTTAGCAGAGACTTTCCCGGCACAGTGAAACCCTATGTCAGAGACACTGAGAAGAAGCCCCAATGTTCCCTCCAGGCACTTTCAGTGTGGGTGCCTTCTCCACGTGGTTCCTGGTTTCACTGCAGCTCTGAAGAGAATGTTAGCAAAGAGGTAACCGGGACAGTGAAAACAGTACTCAAAGACAGGGAGAGCAAGCTCTCTCTTGGCACTTTGGATGTGGGACATACAGCGAGATGTTTGCTGCTTTTGCGTTTGGCTGTTGGGAGATTTACAGCACAAAGATATCTAGGTGATTTGAAGCAGTTCCGAGAAAGTCTAAGCTAATCCCCACTTTTCCCTCCTGGCATTTTCCATGTGGGAGATATAGCACGATGTATATTGGTTTTGAGGACAACTCAATGGACAGTGTAGGGAGAAAAGGTCCTGGCTCACTGAATGCCATTCCTGGAGACCCTGCGATCAATGTGGGAGATATGTCAAGATGTGTGTTGGTTTTGAGGATGGCTCTCTGGAGAGTCTTAGCAAAGAGGTCACATGGAGAATCAGAGCTATTCTCAGAGACACTGAGACCAAGCTCGACAATTCCCTCTTGGCACTTTCCCTGTAGGAGATACCGCAAGACGTTTCTGTATATTGGGCACAGCGCTCTGCAGGGTGTTAGCAGAGACTTTCCCGGGACAGTGAAACCCTATGTCAGAGACACTGAGAAGAAGCCCCAATGTTCCCTCCAGGCACTTTCAGTGTGGGTGCCTTCTCCACGTGGTTCCTGGTTTCACTGCAGCTCTGAAGAGAATGTTAGCAAAGAGGTAACCGGGACAGTGAAAACAGTACTCAAAGACAGGGAGAGCAAGCTCTCTCTTGGCACTTTGGATGTGGGACATACAGCGAGATGTTTGCTGCTTTTGCGTTTGGCTGTTGGGAGATTTACAGCACAAAGATATCTAGTTGATTTGAAGCAGTTCCGAGAAAGTCTAGACATAATCCCCACTTCTCCCTCCTGGCACTTTCCATGTGGGAGATATAGCAGGATGTATATTGGTTTTGAGGACAACTCAATGGACAGTGTAGGGAGAAAAGGTCCTGGCTCCTTGAATGCCGTTTCTGGAGACACTGCGATCAATGTGGGAGATATGTCAAGATGTGTGTTGGTTTTGAGGACGGCTCTCTGGAGAGTCTTAGCAAAGAGGTCACAGGGATAATCAGAGCAATTCTCAGAGACACTGAGAACAAGCTCCACAATTCCCTCCTGGCACTTTCCCTGTAGGAGATACCGCAAGACGTTTCTGTATATTGGGCACAGCGCTCTGCAGGGTGTTAGCAGAGACTTTCCCGGGACAGTGAAACCCTATGTCAGAGACACTGAGAAGAAGCCCCAATGTTCCCTCCAGGCACTTTCAGTGTGGGTGCCTTCTCCACGTGGTTCCTGGTTTCACTGCAGCTCTGAAGAGAATGTTAGCAAAGAGGTAACCGGGACAGTGAAAACAGTACTCAAAGACAGGGAGAGCAAGCTCTCTCTTGGCACTTTGGATGTGGGACATACAGCGAGATGTTTGCTGCTTTTGCGTTTGGCTGTTGGGAGATTTACAGCACAAAGATATCTAGTTGATTTGAAGCAGTTCCGAGAAAGTCTAGACATAATCCCCACTTCTCCCTCCTGGCACTTTCCATGTGGGAGATATAGCAGGATGTATATTGGTTTTGAGGACAACTCAATGGACAGTGTAGGGAGAAAAGGTCCTGGCTCCTTGAATGCCGTTTCTGGAGACACTGCGATCAATGTGGGAGATATGTCAAGATGTGTGTTGGTTTTGAGGACGGCTCTCTGGAGAGTCTTAGCAAAGAGGTCACACAGATAATGAGAGCAATTCTCAGAGACACTGAGAACAAGCTCCACAATTCCCTCCTGGCACTTTCCCTGTAGGAGATACCGCAAGACGTTTCTGTATATTGGGCACAGCGCTCTGCACGGTGTTAGCAGAGACTTTCCCGGGACAGTGAAACCCTATGTCAGAGACACTGAGAAGAAGCCCCAATGTTCCCTCCAGGCACTTTCAGTGTGGGTGCCTTCTCCACATGGTTCCTGGTTTCACTGCAGCTCTGAAGAGAATGTTAGCCAAGAGGTAACCGGGACAGTGAAAACAGTACTCAAAGACAGGGAGAGCAAGCTCTCTCTTGGCACTTTGGATGTGGGACATACAGCGAGATGTTTGCTGCTTTTGCGTTTGGCTGTTGGGAGATTTACAGCACAAAGATATCTAGGTGATTTGAAGCAGTTCCGAGAAAGTCTAAGCTAATCCCCACTTTTCCCTCCTGGCATTTTCCATGTGGGAGATATAGCACGATGTATATTGGTTTTGAGGACAACTCAATGGACAGTGTAGGGAGAAAAGTTCCTGGCTCACTGAATGCCATTCCTGGAGACCCTGCGATCAATGTGGGAGATATGTCAAGATGTGTGTTGGTTTTGAGGACGGCTCTCTGGAGAGTCTTAGCAAAGAGGTCACATGGAGAATCAGAGCTATTCTCAGAGACACTGAGACCAAGCTCGACAATTCCCTCTTGGCACTTTCCCTGTAGGAGATACCGCAAGACGTTTCTGTATATTGGGCACAGCGCTCTGCACGGTGTTAGCAGAGACTTTCCCGGGACAGTGAAACCCTATGTCAGAGACACTGAGAAGAAGCCCCAGTGTTCCCTCCAGGCACTTTCAGTGTGGGTGCCTTCTCCACGCGGTTCCTGGTTTCACTGCAGCTCTGAAGAGAATGTTAGCAAAGAGGTAACCGGGACAGTGAAAACAGTACTCAAAGACAGTGTCCTGGTTCCGGTGGGGATAGGGTTAATTTTCCCTGGTATTCCATGCCATGTGAGCCACGCCCACCCTGAGCTGCCGGGGGAGGGGACAGGAAGTTGCTGCTTAAAAGCGGGCTGGGGCGTCCTGGGGCCGGCCGGTCGGCGAGCGGAGCGGCGGGGAGCGGTGGTTCCGTAATCGCGTTTGTATATTCCCCTACCCGTGTTGTTGTTGTTTGCCTGTTCCCTTTGCTGTTCTGTTAAACTGCCTTTGTCCCAACCCAAGAGTCTTGCCTTTTCTTACGATCCTTCCTCTATTAGGAAGGCACGTGCTAGCGGCACGTGGTTGTTTGTTGCCATCTGAGGCTAAACCACGACAGTCCTTTTTGGCGCCCAACGTGGGGCACGAAGGGTTGAGATAACGACAGAATCCAACTAGAACGTGGAAAAAACGGTTTTGGTTTTTTTTTTTTCTTGTATGCATTTATTTTATTAGGTAAATAGTCACTGGTCATCATGTTGCTTGGTTTGTTCTCATGGCTGTGTTACATAAATTCCTATATGGCTTATGTACTCCCTGCGATGCTGTTTACCATGTCTGGAAGAGGGATGAGGATTATCATTCTGCTGTCCTGTGCGATATCTGTTTATGATATGATAACATCACTGTTCAGACGGCTATTTTGGGGTGTTTATGTGGTTTTGTTGTCCTGTCCGTACATTGGACACTGTCTCTCAGAATTTTTTAATAGTTTCCCCAGCCCTTTTGCCTCCCTTTTCTCCTTCGGGTCAGGTATGACAGCTTTTGAGAATCTTGAATATCCTTGGGATACTCAAACCAGCGTGTTCCTAGTGTTATGTCTCCTGAATACGTTCCAGGTCTTGTTTAGGGTTAAGCAACTATTTAAGACTACCACCCGGAGATCTGCTCCGAGGCTGGATAGTCAGGGGTGGCATGGCATGTGGGAGAGCATGGGCAGGTACCTAGAGAACTACTCACCTCCAATGGTCTGGGACTTCACCCCTGAACAATTACAGGACCCTGATAAAGTGGTAGAATATTTGAAGGGAAAATGCTGTGGCTATTCTAGAGAGGCACAACTCACCGCGCTGTGCTGGGCCCTGGCCAGTATCTACCAGGCACTGCTCAGAATTATGCAGCACCCTCAAGGGGAAGAGATGGAAACCAGACTGGCGGCCCCTGCGGCTGCTGCGGCCCCTGCGGCGGCCCCTGCGGCTACTGCGGCCCCTGCGGCGGCCCCTGCGGCTACTGCAGCCCCTGCGGCGGACACTGCGGCTACTGCAACCCCTGCGGCGGACACTGCGGCTACTGCAACCCCTGCAGCGGACACTGCGGCTACTGCAACCCCCGTGGTAGCCACTGCCACTGAACCAGGAAACCAACCCGTGCCGGTATCAGTTGCCCCCATACAGAAGAAGAAGTACACAAAGAAATCAGTTCGCTTAGTAAGAGATGATGATGAACCAGGGCCATCACGAGAGCAGGAGGAAGAGGCAGAACCAGAGATAATTACTCGATCCCTATCCTTGAGTGAGCTGCGGGATATGCGAAAAGATTTCAGCCGACTTTCAGGCGAGCACATTGTCACCTGGCTGCTCCGGTGCTGGGATAATGGGGCCAGTAGCCTGGAATTAGAGGGTAGGGAGGCCAGGCAGCTGGGATCCCTGTCTAGGGAAGGCGGCATTGACAAGGCGATTGGGAAAAAGACCCAAGCCCTCAGCCTCTGGAAACGACTCCTGTCAGGCGTGAGGGTGAGGTACCCCTTCAGTGAGGATGTTGTATGTCAGCCAAGCAAGTGGACTACCATGGAAAGAGGTATCCAGTACCTGAGAGAATTAGCCGTGCGGGAGATGATTTATTATGACTTGGACAATGCCGACTTACCCACAGACCCTGATGAGGTGCGATGCACAAGGCCCATGTGGCGGAAGTTTGTACGGAGCGCACCATCGTCATATGCCAACTCCCTGGCAGTAATGGAATGGAAAGGTGAAGAGGGACCAACAGTGGATGAGGTAGCTGGCCGGCTCCGGCGATATGAAGAAAGTCTCTCTTCCCCCCTTGTCTCAGCTGTGGAGAAATTGTCGCGGAAGGTCCAGCAACTTGAAGAGAATATGTTCTACTCCCCACCTGCACGGGCCAGCATCTCAGCTATTAGAAGCAGGCATTTCCCCACTCAAGAGAGAGAGTACAGAGGGTACACACCACGAGGCACCCTGTGGTTCTACCTGCAGGACCACGGAGAGGACATGAGGAAGTGGGATGGACGACCTACTTCGATCCTGCGGACACGGGTACAGGAGTTGCAAGGAAGGACAACCACAAAAGGGGATCCCTCCAGGAAAAGTGCCGCCCCAGTTTCCAGTGGGCCGTTCCCCAGACAAAGCAGAAGGCCTGATCTTGCTTCTGATCCTCTTGAAGGAACTTCCAAGTCATTTATGCAAGAAGTGAGTAATGGATACTATGATCAGTATTAGGGGGGCCCTGCCTCCGGCCAGGTGGAGGAAAGGGACAACCGGGTTTATTGGACGGTGTGGATTCGATGGCCTGGCACATCAGACCCACAGGAGTATAAGGCTCTAGTGGACACGGGTGCGCAGTGTACTTTAATACCATCAAGCTATAGAGGGGCAGAACCCATTCGTATTTCTGGGGTGACAGGGGGATCCCAAGAGTTGACTGTACTGGAAGCAGAAGTGAGCCTAACTGGGAATGAGTGGCAAAAGCATCCCATTGTGACTGGCCCAGAGGCTCCATGCATCCTTGGTATAGATTACCTCAGGAGAGGGTATTTTAAGGACCCAAAAGGGTACCGCTGGGCCTTTGGCATAGCTGCTTTGGAGACAGAGGAAGTTAAACAGTTGTCTGCCTTGCCTGGTCTCTCGGAGGATTCTTCTGTTGTGGGGTTATTGAGGGTCAAAGAACAACAGGTGCCGATTGCTACCACAACGGTGCATCGGCGACAGTATCGCACTAACCGAGACTCTCTGATTCCCATCCATGAGCTGATTCGTCAACTAGAGGTTCAAGGAGTGATCAGCAAGACTCGCTCCCCCTTTAACAGTCCCATATGGCCGGTGCGAAAATCTAATGGAGAGTGGAGGCTAACTGTAGACTATCGTGGTCTGAATGAAGTCACGCCACCGCTGAGTGCTGCCGTGCCGGACATGCTAGAACTGCAGTACGAACTGGAGTCCAAGGCAGCCAAGTGGTATGCCACGATTGATATAGCGAATGCATTCTTTTCAATCCCTTTGGCAGCAGAGTGCAGGCCACAGTTTGCTTTCACTTGGAGGGGCGTCCAATACACCTGGAATCGACTGCCCCAGGGGTGGAAACACAGTCCCACCATTTGCCATGGACTGATCCAGACTGCACTGGAACAGGGTGAAGCTCCAGAACATCTGCAGTACATTGATGACATCATTGTATGGGGAAACACAGCAGAAGAAGTTTTTGAGAAAGGGAGTAAAATAGTCCAAATCCTTCTGAACGCTGGTTTTGCTATAAAGCGAAGTAAGGTCAAGGGACCTGCGCAGGAGATCCAGTTTTTAGGAATAAAATGGCAAGATGGACGCCGTCAGATTCCAATGGATGTGATCAACAAAATAGCAGCTATGTCTCCACCAACTAGTAAAAAGGAAACACAGGCTTTCTTAGGTATTGTGGGTTTTTGGAGAATGCATATCCCAGATTACAGTCAAATTGTAAGCCCTCTGTATCAAGTAACCCAGAAGAAGAATGATTTTAAATGGGGTCCTGAGCAACGACAAGCTTTTGAACAAATCAAACAGGAAATAGTCCATGCAGTGGCCCTGGGGCCAGTCCGGGCAGGACAAGATGTTAAAAATGTGCTCTATACCGCAGCCGGGGAGAACGGCCCTACCTGGAGCCTCTGGCAGAAAGCACCAGGGGAGACTCGAGGTCGACCCCTAGGGTTTTGGAGTCGTGGATACAGAGGATCCGAAGCCCGCTACACTCCAACAGAAAAAGAGATATTGGCAGCATATGAAGGGGTTCGAGCTGCTTCGGAAGTAGTTGGTACAGAAGCACAGCTCCTCTCAGCACCTCGGCTGCCGGTGCTGGGTTGGATGTTCAAAGAAAGGGTCCCCACCACACATCATGCAACCGATGCTACATGGAGTAAGTGGATTGCACTGATCACGCAGCGAACTCGAATGGGAAACCCCAGTCGCCCAGGAATTCTGGAAGTGATCATGGACTGGCCAGAAGGCAAGGATTTCGGAATGTCACCAGAGGAGGAGGTGACGCGTGCAGAAGAGGCCCCACCATATAATAAACTGCCAGAAAATGAGAAGAAATATGCCCTGTTCACTGATGGGTCCTGCCGTATTGTGGGAAAGCATCGAAAGTGGAAGGCTGCTGTGTGGAGTCCTACACGACGGGTTGCAGAAGCCAGTGAGGGACAGGGTGAATCGAGCCAGTTTGCAGAGGTGAAGGCTATTCAGCTGGCTTTGGACATTGCTGAGCGAGAAAAATGGCCAGTACTTTATCTCTACACTGACTCATGGATGGTGGCAAATGCTCTGTGGGGGTGGTTACAGCAGTGGAAGCAGGGCAACTGGCAGCGCAGAGGCAAACCCATCTGGGCTGCTGACCTATGGCAAGATATTGCTGCCCGGATAGAGAATCTGGTTGTGAAAGTACGCCATGTAGATGCCCACGTACCGAAGAATCGGGCCACAGAGGAACATCAGAACAACCAGCAGGTGGATCGGGCCGCCAGGATTGAAGTGGCTCAGGTGGATCTGGACTGGCAACGTAAGGGTGAACTATTCATAGCTCGGTGGGCCCATGACTCCTCAGGCCATCAAGGGAGAGATGCGACATATAGATGGGCTCGTGACCGAGGGGTGGACTTGACCATGGACGCTATTGCACAGGTCATCCATGAATGTGAAACATGCGCTGCGATCAAACAAGCCAAGCGTTTGAAGCCTCTTTGGTATGGAGGGCGATGGCTGAAATACAAATATGGGGAGGCCTGGCAGATTGATTATATCACACTGCCACAAACCCGTCAAGGCAAGCGCTATGTGCTCACAATGGTGGAAGCAACCACCGGATGGCTGGAAACATACCCTGTGCCCCATGCCACTGCCCGGAACACTATCCTGGGCCTTGAAAAGCAAGTCCTGTGGCGACATGGTACCCCAGAGAGAATTGAGTCGGATAACGGGACTCATTTCCGAAACAGCCTCATAGACACCTGGGCCAAAGAGCATGGTATCGAGTGGGTGTATCACATCCCCTATCACGCACCAGCCTCTGGGAAGATAGAACGATACAATGGACTGTTAAAAACTACACTGAGAGCAATGGGTGGTGGGACTTTCAAACACTGGGATACACATTTAGCAAAAGCTACCTGGCTAGTTAACACCAGGGGATCTAACAATCGGGCTGGCCCTGCCCAATCAAAACTTCCACGTACCGTAGAAGGGGATAAAGTCCCCGTAGTGCACATGAAGAATATGCTAGGGAAGACAGTCTGGGTTAGTCCTGCCTCAGGCAAAGGCAAACCCATCCGTGGGATTGCTTTTGCCCAAGGACCTGGGTGCACTTGGTGGGTGATGCGGCAGGATGGGGAAGTCCGATGTGTACCTTATGGGGATCTGATTTTGGGCGAGAATAGCCAATGAATCAGATTGTGTGCTGTTAATTGCTAAGTAACACTGTCACTGTATGTCCTCATTGCTATAATTACTATCAGTTGTACTACAAGTAAAGCACAGGGATGATGGGATAAGAACTGATCTCAGCAGCTGGCGCCCAGCAGTTTCCTCAAGATCTACATCTTCAGCCCACGGACCGCGTGCATGAGCCACACCAGGTGCACCAGTCACAAGCTCCGAAAAATACAGCATGCAACAGACCAGCACCACCCAGCATCTCACCTGCCCTGAGAGACTGTTCTAACAGATGGAGCCCAAAGCCGTGGATTAAAAGAACTCAACGGACACTTTGGAGGGATGACCCATAAACTAAGGGCATTATATGTGTGTATATATATATATATATATATAACAGGGGAAAGTGGTGGCAATTCATTGGAACCTGCTGGGTGTGGCATAGATGGTATGGAATAAGGGGTGGATAATGTCCTGGTTCCGGTGGGGATAGGGTTAATTTTCCCTGGTATTCCATGCCATGTGAGCCACGCCCACCCTGAGCTGCCGGGGGAGGGGACAGGAAGTTGCTGCTTAAAAGCGGGCTGGGGCGTCCCGGGGCCGGCCGGTCAGCGAGCGGAGCGGCGGGGAGCGGCGGTTCCGTAATCGCGTTTGTATATTCCCCTACCCGTGTTGTTGTTGTTGTTTGCCTGTTCCCTTTGCTGTTCTGTTAAACTGCCTTTGTCCCAACCCAAGAGTCTTGCCTTTTCTTACGATCCTTCCTCTATTAGGAAGGCACGTGCGAGCGGCACGTGGTTGTTTGTTGCCATCTGAGGCTAAACCACGACAGACAGGGAGAGCAAGCTCTCTCTTGGCACTTTGGATGTGGGACATACAGCGAGATGTTTGCTGCTTTTGCGTTTGGCTGTTGGGAGATTTACAGCACAAAGATATCTAGTTGATTTGAAGCAGTTCCGAGAAAGTCTAAACATAATCCCCACTTCTCCCTCCTGGCACTTTCCATGTGGGAGATATAGCAGGATGTATATTGGTTTTGAGGACAACTCAATGGACAGTGTAGGGAGAAAAGGTCCTGGCTCCTTGAATGCCGTTTCTGGAGACACTGCGATCAATGTGGGAGATATGTCAAGATGTGTGTTGGTTTTGAGGACGGCTCTCTGGAGAGTCTTAGCAAAGAGGTCACACAGATAATCAGAGCAATTCTCAGAGACACTGAGAACAAGCTCCACAATTCCCTCCTGGCACTTTCCCTGTAGGAGATACCGCAAGACGTTTCTGTATATTGGGCACAGCGCTCTGCACGGTGTTAGCAGAGACTTTCCCGGCACAGTGAAACCCTATGTCAGAGACACTGAGAAGAAGCCCCAATGTTCCCTCCAGGCACTTTCAGTGTGGGTGCCTTCTCCACGTGGTTCCTGGTTTCACTGCAGCTCTGAAGAGAATGTTAGCCAAGAGGTAACCGGGACAGTGAAAACAGTACTCAAAGACAGGGAGAGCAAGCTCTCTCTTGGCACTTTGGATGTGGGACATACAGCGAGATGTTTGCTGCTTTTGCGTTTGGCTGTTGGGAGATTTACAGCACAAAGATATCTAGTTGATTTGAAGCAGTTCCGAGAAAGTCTAAACATAATCCCCACTTCTCCCTCCTGGCACTTTCCATGTGGGAGATATAGCAGGATGTATATTGGTTTTGAGGACAACTCAATGGACAGTGTAGGGAGAAAAGGTCCTGGCTCCTTGAATGCCGTTTCTGGAGACACTGCGATCAATGTGGGAGATATGTCAAGATGTGTGTTTGTTTTGAGGACGGCTCTCTGGAGAGTCTTAGCAAAGAGGTCACACAGATAATCAGAGCAATTCTCAGAGACACTGAGAACAAGCTCCACAATTCCCTCCTGGCACTTTCCCTGTAGGAGATACCGCAAGACGTTTCTGTATATTGGGCACAGCGCTCTGCACGGTGTTAGCAGAGACTTTCCCGGCACAGTGAAACCCTATGTCAGAGACACTGAGAAGAAGCCCCAGTGTTCCCTCCAGGCACTTTCAGTGTGGGTGCCTTCTCCACGCGGTTCCTGGTTTCACTGCAGCTCTGAAGAGAATGTTAGCAAAGAGGTAACCGGGACAGTGAAAACAGTACTCAAAGACAGGGAGAGCAAGCTCTCTCTTGGCACTTTGGGTGTGGGACATACAGCGAGATGTTTGCTGCTTTTGCGTTTGGCTGTTGGGAGATTTACAGCACAAAGATATCTAGTTGATTTGAAGCAGTTCCGAGAAAGTCTAAACATAATCCCCACTTCTCCCTCCTGGCACTTTCCATGTGGGAGATATAGCAGGATGTATATTGGTTTTGAGGACAACTCAATGGACAGTGTAGGGAGAAAAGGTCCTGGCTCCTTGAATGCCGTTTCTGGAGACACTGCGATCAATGTGGGAGATATGTCAAGATGTGTGTTGGTTTTGAGGACGGCTCTCTGGAGAGTCTTAGCAAAGAGGTCACACAGATAATCAGAGCAATTCTCAGAGACACTGAGAACAAGCTCCACAGTTCCCTCCTGGCACTTTCCCTGTAGGAGATACCGCAAAACGTTTCTGTATATTGGGCACAGCGGTCTGCACGGTGTTAGCAGAGACTTTCCCGGGACAGTGAAACCCTATGTCAGAGACACTGAGAAGAAGCCCCAATGTTCCCTCCAGGCACTTTCAGTGTGGGTGCCTTCTCCACGCGGTTCCTGGTTTCACTGCAGCTCTGAAGAGAATGTTAGCAAAGAGGTAACCGGGACAGTGAAAACAGTACTCAAAGACAGGGAGAGCAAGCTCTCTCTTGGCACTTTGGATGTGGGACATACAGCGAGACGTTTGCTGCTTTTGCGTTTGGCTGTTGGGAGATTTACAGCACAAAGATATCTAGTTGATTTGAAGCAGTTCCGAGAAAGTCTAAACATAATCCCCACTTCTCCCTCCTGGCACTTTCCATGTGGGAGATATAGCAGGATGTATATTGGTTTTGAGGACAACTCAATGGACAGTGTAGGGAGAAAAGGTCCTGGCTCCTTGAATGCCGTTTCTGGAGACACTGCGATCAATGTGGGAGATATGTCAAGATATGTGTTGGTTTTGAGGACGGCTCTCTGGAGAGTCTTAGCAAAGAGGTCACACAGATAATCAGAGCAATTCTCAGAGACACTGAGAACAAGCTCCACAATTCCCTCCTGGCACTTTCCCTGTAGGAGATACCGCAAGACGTTTCTGTATATTGGGCACAGCGCTCTGCACGGTGTTAGCAGAGACTTTCCCGGGACAGTGAAACCCTATGTCAGAGACACTGAGAAGAAGCCCCAGTGTTCCCTCCAGGCACTTTCAGTGTGGGTGCCTTCTCCACGCGGTTCCTGGTTTCACTGCAGCTCTGAAGAGAATGTTAGCAAAGAAGTAACCGGGACAGTGAAAACAGTACTCAAAGACAGGGAGAGCAAGCTCTCTCTTGGCACTTTGGATGTGGGACATAGAGCGAGATGTTTGCTGCTTTTGCGTTTGGCTGTTGGGAGATTTACAGCACAAAGATATCTAGTTGATTTGAAGCAGTTCCGAGAAAGTCTAAACATAATCCCCACTTCTCCCTCCTGGCACTTTCCATGTGGGAGATATAGCAGGATGTATATTGGTTTTGAGGACAACTCAATGGACAGTGTAGGGAGAAAAGGTCCTGGCTCCTTGAATGCCGTTTCTGGAGACACTGCGATCAATGTGGGAGATATGTCAAGATGTGTGTTGGTTTTGAGGACGGCTCTCTGGAGAGTCTTAGCAAAGAGGTCACACGGATAATCAGAGCAATTCTCAGAGACACTGAGAACAAGCTCGACAATTCCCTCCTGGCACTTTCCCTGTAGGAGATACCGCAAGACGTTTCTGTATATTGGGCACAGCGCTCTGCACGGTGTTAGCAGAGACTTTCCCGGGACAGTGAAACCCTATGTCAGAGACACTGAGAAGAAGCCCCAATGTTCCCTCCAGGCACTTTCAGTGTGGGTGCCTTCTCCACGCGGTTCCTGGTTTCACTGCAGCTCTGAAGAGAATGTTAGCAAAGAGGTAACCGGGACAGTGAAAACAGTACTCAAAGACAGGGAGAGCAAGCTCTCTCTTGGCACTTTGGATGTGGGACATACAGCGAGACGTTTGCTGCTTTTGCGTTTGGCTGTTGGGAGATTTACAGCACAAAGATATCTAGTTGATTTGAAGCAGTTCCGAGAAAGTCTAAACATAATCCCCACTTCTCCCTCCTGGCACTTTCCATGTGGGAGATATAGCAGGATGTATATTGGTTTTGAGGACAACTCAATGGACAGTGTAGGGAGAAAAGGTCCTGGCTCCTTGAATGCCGTTTCTGGAGACACTGCGATCAATGTGGGAGATATGTCAAGATGTGTGTTGGTTTTGAGGACGGCTCTCTGGAGAGTCTTAGCAAAGAGGTCACAGGGATAATCAGAGCAATTCTCAGAGACACTGAGAACAAGCTCCACAATTCCCTCCTGGCACTTTCCCTGTAGGAGATACCGCAAGACGTTTCTGTATATTGGGCACAGCGCTCTGCACGGTGTTAGCAGAGACTTTCCCGGGACAGTGAAACCCTATGTCAGAGACACTGAGAAGAAGCCCCAGTGTTCCCTCCAGGCACTTTCAGTGTGGGTGCCTTCTCCACGCGGTTCCTGGTTTCACTGCAGCTCTGAAGAGAATGTTAGCAAAGAGGTAACCGGGACAGTGAAAACAGTACTCAAAGACAGGGAGAGCAAGCTCTCTCTTGGCACTTTGGATGTGGGACATACGGCGAGATGTTTGCTGCTTTTGCGTTTGGCTGTTGGGAGATTTACAGCACAAAGATATCTAGTTGATTTGAAGCAGTTCCGAGAAAGTCTAAACATAATCCCCACTTCTCCCTCCTGGCACTTTCCATGTGGGAGATATAGCAGGATGTATATTGGTTTTGAGGACAACTCAATGGACAGTGTAGGGAGAAAAGGTCCTGGCTCCTTGAATGCCGTTTCTGGAGACACTGCGATCAATGTGGGAGATATGTCAGGATGTGTGTTTGTTTTGAGGACGGCTCTCTGGAGAGTCTTAGCAAAGAGGTCACACAGATAATCAGAGCAATTCTCAGAGACACTGAGAACAAGCTCCACAATTCCCTCCTGGCACTTTCCCTGTAGGAGATACCGCAAGACGTTTCTGTATATTGGGCACAGCGCTCTGCACGGTGTTAGCAGAGACTTTCCCGGGACAGTGAAACCCTATGTCAGAGACACTGAGAAGAAGCCCCAATGTTCCCTCCAGGCACTTTCAGTGTGGGTGCCTTCTCCACGCGGTTCCTGGTTTCACTGCAGCTCTGAAGAGAATGTTAGCAAAGAGGTAACCGGGACAGTGAAAACAGTACTCAAAGACAGGGAGAGCAAGCTCTCTCTTGGCACTTTGGATGTGGGACATACGGCGAGATGTTTGCTGCTTTTGCGTTTGGCTGTTGGGAGATTTACAGCACAAAGATATCTAGTTGATTTGAAGCAGTTCCGAGAAAGTCTAAACATAATCCCCACTTCTCCCTCCTGGCACTTTCCATGTGGGAGATATAGCAGGATGTATATTGGTTTTGAGGACAACTCAATGGACAGTGTAGGGAGAAAAGGTCCTGGCTCCTTGAATGCCGTTTCTGGAGACACTGCGATCAATGTGGGAGATATGTCAAGATGTGTGTTGGTTTTGAGGACGGCTCTCTGGAGAGTCTTAGCAAAGAGGTCACACAGATAATCAGAGCAATTCTCAGAGACACTGAGAACAAGATCGACAATTCCCTCCTGGCACTTTCCCTGTAGGAGATACCGCAAGACGTTTCTGTATATTGGGCACAGCGCTCTGCAGGGTGTTAGCAGAGACTTTCCCGGGACAGTGAAACCCTATGTCAGAGACACTGAGAAGAAGCCCCAATGTTCCCTCCAGGCACTTTCAGTGTGGGTGCCTTCTCCACGTGGTTCCTGGTTTCACTGCAGCTCTGAAGAGAATGTTAGCCAAGAGGTAACCGGGACAGTGAAAACAGTACTCAAAGACAGGGAGAGCAAGCTCTCTCTTGGCACTTTGGATGTGGGACATACAGCGAGATGTTTGCTGCTTTTGCGTTTGGCTGTTGGGAGATTTACAGCACAAAGATATCTAGTTGATTTGAAGCAGTTCCGAGAAAGTCTAGACATAATCCCCACTTCTCCCTCCTGGCACTTTCCATGTGGGAGATATAGCAGGATGTATATTGGTTTTGAGGACAACTCAATGGACAGTGTAGGGAGAAAAGGTCCTGGCTCCTTGAATGCCGTTTCTGGAGACACTGCGATCAATGTGGGAGATATGTCAAGATGTGTGTTGGTTTTGAGGACGGCTCTCTGGAGAGTCTTAGCAAAGAGGTCACACAGATAATCAGAGCAATTCTCAGAGACACTGAGAACAAGCTCCACAATTCCCTCCTGGCACTTTCCCTGTAGGAGATACCGCAAGACGTTTCTGTATATTGGGCACAGCGCTCTGCACGGTGTTAGCAGAGACTTTCCCGGGACAGTAAAACCCGACATCAGAGACACTGAGAAGAAGCCCCAATGTTCCCTCCAGGCACTTTCAGTGTGGGTGCCTTCTCCACGCGGTTCCTGGTTTCACTGCAGCTCTGAAGAGAATGTTAGCAAAGAGGTAACCGGGACAGTGAAAACAGTACTCAAAGACAGGGAGAGCAAGCTCTCTCTTGGCACTTTGGATGTGGGACATAGAGCGAGATGTTTGCTGCTTTTGCGTTTGGCTGTTGGGAGATTTACAGCACAAAGATATCTAGTTGATTTGAAGCAGTTCCGAGAAAGTCTAAACATAATCCCCACTTCTCCCTCCTGGCACTTTCCATGTGGGAGATATAGCAGGATGTATATTGGTTTTGAGGACAACTCAATGGACAGTGTAGGGAGAAAAGGTCCTGGCTCCTTGAATGCCGTTTCTGGAGACACTGCGATCAATGTGGGAGATATGTCAAGATGTGTGTTGGTTTTGAGGACGGCTCTCTGGAGAGTCTTAGCAAAGAGGTCACACAGATAATCAGAGCAATTCTCAGAGACACTGAGAACAAGCTCCACAATTCCCTCCTGGCACTTTCCCTGTAGCAGATACCGCAAGACGTTTCTGTATATTGGGCACAGCGCTCTGCACGGTGTTAGCAGAGACTTTCCCGGCACAGTGAAACCCTATGTCAGAGACACTGAGAAGAAGCCCCAATGTTCCCTCCAGGCACTTTCAGTGTGGGTGCCTTCTCCACGCGGTTCCTGGTTTCACTGCAGCTCTGAAGAGAATGTTAGCAAAGAGGTAACCGGGACAGTGAAAACAGTACTCAAAGACAGGGAGAGCAAGCTCTCTCTTGGCACTTTGGATGTGGGACGTACAGCGAGATGTTTGCTGCTTTTGCGTTTGGCTGTTGGGAGATTTACAGCACAAAGATATCTAGTTGATTTGAAGCAGTTCCGAGAAAGTCTAAACATAATCCCCACTTCTCCCTCCTGGCACTTTCCATGTGGGAGATATAGCAGGATGTATATTGGTTTTGAGGACAACTCAATGGACAGTGTAGGGAGAAAAGGTCCTGGCTCCTTGAATGCCGTTTCTGGAGACACTGCGATCAATGTGGGAGATATGTCAAGATGTGTGTTGGTTTTGAGGACGGCTCTCTGGAGAGTCTTAGCAAAGAGGTCACACAGATAATCAGAGCAATTCTCAGAGACACTGAGAACAAGCTCGACAATTCCCTCCTGGCACTTTCCCTGTAGGAGATACCGCAAGACGTTTCTGTATATTGGGCACAGCGCTCTGCACGGTGTTAGCAGAGACTTTCCCGGGACAGTGAAACCCTATGTCAGAGACACTGAGAAGAAGCCCCAATGTTCCCTCCAGGCACTTTCAGTGTGGGTGCCTTCTCCACGCGGTTCCTGGTTTCACTGCAGCTCTGAAGAGAATGTTAGCAAAGAGGTAACCGGGACAGTGAAAACAGTACTCAAAGACAGGGAGAGCAAGCTCTCTCTTGGCACTTTGGATGTGGGACATACAGCGAGATGTTTGCTGCTTTTGCGTTTGGCTGTTGGGAGATTTACAGCACAAAGATATCTAGTTGATTTGAAGCAGTTCCGAGAAAGTCTAAACATAATCCCCACTTCTCCCTCCTGGCACTTTCCATGTGGGAGATATAGCAGGATGTATATTGGTTTTGAGGACAACTCAATGGACAGTGTAGGGAGAAAAGGTCCTGGCTCCTTGAATGCCGTTTCTGGAGACACTGCGATCAATGTGGGAGATATGTCAAGACGTGTGTTGGTTTTGAGGACGGCTCTCTGGAGAGTCTTAGCAAAGAGGTCACAGGGATAATCAGAGCAATTCTCAGAGACACTGAGAACAAGCTCGACAATTCCCTCTTGGCACTTTCCCTGTAGGAGATACCGCAAAACGTTTCTGTATATTGGGCACAGCGCTCTGCACGGTGTTAGCAGAGACTTTCCCGGGACAGTAAAACCCGACATCAGAGACACTGAGAAGAAGCCCCAATGTTCCCTCCAGGCACTTTCAGTGTGGGTGCCTTCTCCACATGGTTCCTGGTTTCACTGCAGCTCTGAAGAGAATGTTAGCAAAGAGGTAACCGGGACAGTGAAAACAGTACTCAAAGACAGGGAGAGCAAGCTCTATATTACTCTCTTGGCACTTTCAATGTGGGACATACAGCGAGATGTTTGCTGCTTTTGCGTTTGGCTGTTGGGAGATTTACAGCACAAAGATATCTAGGTGATTTGAAGCAGTTCCGAGAAAGTCTAAGCTAATCCCCACTTTTCCCTCCTGGCATTTTCCATGTGGGAGATATAGCACGATGTATATTGGTTTTGAGGACAACTAATGGACAGTGTAGGGAGAAAAGGTCCTGGCTCACTGAATGCCGTTTCTGGAGACACTGCGATCAATGTGGGAGATATGTCAAGATGTGTGTTGGTTTTGAGGACGGCTCTCTGGAGAGTCTTAGCAAAGAGGTCACACGGAGAATCAGAGCAATTCTCAGAGACACTGAGAACAAGATCGACAATTCCCTCCTGGCACTTTCCCTGTAGGAGATACCGCAAGACGTTTCTGTATATTGGGCACAGCGCTCTGCACGGTGTTAGCAGAGACTTTCCCGGGACAGTAAAACCCGACATCAGAGACACTGAGAAGAAGCCCCAATGTTCCCTCCAGGCACTTTCAGTGTGGGTGCCTTCTCCACATGGTTCCTGGTTTCACTGCAGCTCTGAAGAGAATGTTAGCAAAGAGGTAACCGGGACAGTGAAAACAGTACTCAAAGACAGGGAGAGCAAGCTCTATATTACTCTCTTGGCATTTTCAATGTGGGACATACAGCGAGATGTTTGCTGCTTTTGCGTTTGGCTGTTGGGAGATTTACAGCACAAAGATATCTAGTTGATTTGAAGCAGTTCCGAGAAAGTCTAAGCTAATCCCCACTTTTCCCTCCTGGCATTTTCCATGTCGGAGATATAGCACGATGTATATTGGTTATGAGGACAACTAATGGACAGTGTAGGGAGAAAAGTTCCTGGCTCCTTGAATGCCGTTTCTGGAGACACTGCGATCAATGTGGGAGATATGTCAAGATGTGTGTTGGTTTTGAGGACGGCTCTCTGGAGAGTCTTAGCAAAGAGGTCACACGGAGAATCAGAGCAATTCTCAGAGACACTGAGAACAAGATCGACAATTCCCTCCTGGCACTTTCCTTGTAGGAGATACTGCAAGACGTTTCTGTATATTGGGCACAGCGGTCTGCACGGTGTTAGCAGAGACTTTCCCGGGACAGTGAAACCCTATGTCAGAGAGACTGAGAAGAAGCCCCAATGTTCCCTCCAGGCATTTTCAGTGTGGGTGCCTTCTCCACGCGGTTCCTGGTTTCACTGCAGCTCTGAAGAGAATGTTAGCAAAGAGGTAACCGGGACAGTGAAAACAGTACTCAAAGACAGGGAGAGCAAGCTCTATATTACTCTCTTGGCACTTTGGATGTGGGACATACAGCGAGATGTTTGCTGCTTTTGCGTTTGGCTGTTGGGAGATTTACAGCACAAAGATATCTAGTTGATTTGAAGCAATTCCGAGAAAGTCTAAACATAATCCCCACTTCTCCCTCCTGGCACTTTCCATGTGGGAGATATAGCAGGATGTATATTGGTTTTGAGGACAACTCAATGGACAGTGTAGGGAGAAAAGGTCCTGGCTCACTGAATGCCGTTCCTGGAGACCCTGCGATCAATGTGGGAGATATGTCAAGATGTGTGTTGGTTTTGAGGACGGCTCTCTGGAGAGTCTTAGCAAAGAGGTCACACGGAGAATCAGAGCAATTATCAGAGACACTGAGAACAAGATCGACAAGTCCCTCCTGGCACTTTCCTTGTAGGAGATACCGCAAGACGTTTCTGTATATTGGGCACAGCGCTCTGCAGGGTGTTAGCAGAGACTTTCCCGGCACAGTGAAACCCGACATCAGAGACACTGAGAAGAAGCCCCAATGTTCCCTCCAGGCACTTTCAGTGTGGGTGCCTTCTCCACGTGGTTCCTGGTTTCACTGCAGCTCTGAAGAGAATGTTAGCAAAGAGGTAACCGGGACAGTGAAAACAGTACTCAAAGACAGGGAGAGCAAGCTCTATATTACTCTCTTGGCAGTTTGGATGTGGGACATACAGCGAGATGTTTGCTGCTTTTGCGTTTGGCTGTTGGGAGATTTACAGCACAAAGATATCTAGTTGATTTGAAGCAGTTCCGAGAAAGTCTAAGCTAATCCCCACTTTTCCCTCCTGGCATTTTCCATGTGGGAGATATAGCACGATGTATATTGGTTTTGAGGACAACTCAATGGACAGTGTAGGGAGAAAAGTTCCTGGCTCACTGAATGCCATTCCTGGAGACACTGCGATCAATGTGGGAGATATGTCAAGATGTGTGTTGGTTTTGAGGACGGCTCTCTGGAGTGTCTTAGCAAAGAGGTCACATGGAGAATCAGAGCTATTCTCAGAGACACTGAGACCAAGCTCGACAATTCCCTCTTGGCACTTTCCCTGTAGGAGATACCGCAAAACGTTTCTGTATATTGGGCACAGCGCTCTGCAGGGTGTTAGCAGAGACTTTCCCGGCACAGTGAAACCCTATGTCAGAGACACTGAGAAGAAGCCCCAATGTTGCCTGCAGGCACTTTCAGCTGCGGCTGTTTTCTACCTCAGAAACCTCTTGATTTTATACTTTTCCTTAATGTGTGAACAATGCTGTACTTTTGTATTTTTAGCCAATTTAGTATTTATTCCACACCTGCAGTGAATGAGAAAGGGTGGTTTTGAGGCTGAAGGTGCCAGGAAAGCCCGCAGCCCCAAGGTCTGTGGGGCTACGCAAGCAGTTCCGAGAGAGCTTTTGAGCAAGCCTCAGTTTTCCCTCCTGGCTCTTTTGGCATGGGACCAGTCTCCAGATATATGGAAATTTTTGAGGCTGCTGTGCAGCTTTTTACTAGCCTTAGGTCCTGTTGGTAGAGCTTTTTACATTAAGAGTAAAGGTTAGTTACTAATGACCTGCAATCAAGATTTGATACAAGGAAATTATTTTCTGAGTGCTAATTTTAATCTCAGACCTAATTTCTGAGATATGTGCAATTGGGTAAATTGTTAAACAGTGTTTCTAAATCAGACAAAAGAAGTGTATTTTGAGTTGTTTCATTTGTTACTATCAAAAGTTCATATAATATGTAAAATAAAGCTTGGGAAACACTTGCAGAAATATTTTGGCAAATATGTAAGTTGAATAACAAAAAAGGTAGGCTTCTGAAAGAAGTGGGGTGTAACCATAAGCTTTGCATTTTGAAATATGTTGCTGTAAATCCTTACCTGTCACACTGATGCTCTCCGTTTGTTGTAGTGAAGTCCTTATATTGTTTTCACAGAAACTCACCACAAATTTCAGACACTTCAGTTGTATTGGAGAAGGATTACAATTGTTTGCATATTAAAGTAGACCCAAGCTAAAGCAATAAATTACCACTTCGAATAGTTTTCCTTAAGTCTTTTTTGTGCTGTCATTTTGTATTTGTCCGTATCCTTATTCGGAGCCCATTTTCACCTGTGTTGTAAGTCATAGTATCTGTGAGAAGCAGGATGGCTAAATATTTCTGTCATTCCATAATAGAAAGAGAGATTTGAAATCTTTTTACATGTCAGTTAACAGAATTTGCTTGGTAACAGAGTCCTGCTATGTTGCTTTTTTGGCAGATGTTGGCATGGTTAAAGTCTCCCATGAGGACCTTAATCTTTAGTTCAATGCTGCAAAGTTCTTGTCCTTTACTTAAATGAGGTATCTCATTCCTCAGAATCTGAGTCCTGTGTGTGCTCATAGGTACTGATGTTAGTGGTAGGAGCAGTATTAAGTATTTTATATGGCAGGCACAGCTCAAGTGGCTGCTGAACAGAAATGAACTAAATGTTTATTCCCTTGCTGCTGTTTGTTTGTTTGTAAATTCGGTTTAAAGGGCCATCCAATAAAACCACAAAATCAGTGGGGTTGCTTGGGTTTCACTAGATGCCTGGACTGGCAGGCAGCCAGATCATTAACGGTGATGATATGCAGCATGGAGAGAACCCCGTTTTAATTGCAGAATCTTGGTTCGGTTTGAAAAGCTGGCAGCTTACAAGCAGGAGAAAATGTCTTTGTGGAGCATTTCATAGGGAAGGTTGTGGGACTTAGTAGTGTCTTACTATGCTGTTAGGCAGCTTACAGTAAGACATAATGCATGCTGAAAATGTTAGCATAGTTTTTTGCACTGAAAAACCAAATATTTATTGCATAGCAGACAAAGACCATACAGGCACAGTAAGGCTAAATTTGCAGTCAAGGAAGTCTTTCTCAGAAGTCGTATCTTGTTTGATTACAATGCTAGGGACAGCAATATAAGCACTTCTTTTAAGTGAATAGTCTCCACCTCCATTGCAGTAACCCATATTAAATCCAACTTACCTCACTGTTTATTTACACCTTTTCCTTTGGTATTCTTCAAGAAAATGTTTGTATTACCTGCCCCTTGAGAAAGAGAATTGAAATCTGGAAATAGACATATTACTCAAAATCATTCACATAGGTTAAAATTTACTAATCTGGCAAGCTATTTAGACAGTGGGATTTTTACTGTAAATGGTTGCTCACTAGAGCAGTCAAAGTGAAAACATTTTTGTTTTGTGAAACATGGCAGTCATTTTCATTTCAAAATGAAACAATTTTTCATTAAACTCTTCAGTTACCATCAACAACATTGGAAGGGTTTGTATCATTTGTCAGCGCCTTCTAAACTATGTTACTCTCCATCAATTACAAAAATGTCGACTTGGGCGTATGCTGACATTTGTGCTTGGGGCTAGAGTGGGAAAAATTTCTGTCCCGGCTCTCCCAGAGAACTGTCACACGCCTCAATCTGTCAGGCTGGTGGCAACATGCTCTTTGGCATCCCTCCTCTTGACAGAAGTGAGCGACGGAGTTTTTGGGCTGGTGAGGATTTGCAGTCTTGTTGCTTAGCAGATCAGAGTGATAGCTTGCTTTTTTTTTTTTTTTGCGAAAGAAGTTTTATAACAGCTTTGATGAAATAGTATTTCCAAAGGAGTCACATTTTTGACACTAAACCAGAACATTCAACAGCGTTGTCAGTCGTTTGCGTTAGGTTTTCTTGCACTGACACATGTTCTGTCAGAAACATTTCCAGAAGTGCTAATTATACCTTTATTGCTGGGGAGGCAGGTATAGTGGATTTTTGCTTTTGATGGTGGTCCTGTTTAAGATTAGTACACAGAGGAGTTGACGGTGAACTTCAGGAGGAGCTGGATGCGATTGCAGGGGAACCAAGTCGCATGCAGGGGCTGGAAATCAGCTATTTCCTTTGATTCCTGCCACTTTTGCACAAAGTCTGCTTTGCAGATACTTTAGGTGCACATGTGCTGGGAAGGGTAAAGAATTTCACACACCAATTAAGGAGGCATAAAATCACAGCACTGGAAATCAGAAGCAGGCTACATGGTAAATAAGGTCGATATAATAGGTTAATGAAATAGAAGTTGAGCAATTACTGCATTTCTTCACAGTGAAAGGCAGAGTTACAGTTGCAATGAAGTAGTAGAAATGCTCTGGGTGTTCGAAACCAGAAAGAAAAGGAATGAGTGTTTTACACTGCAGAGTGAATAAATGAGTGAATAAATCACAGGCACTTAGGCTAAAGCAGGAATTGTCAGAAAGAAGAGCCTAATGATCTACTGTGCCCACATAGAAGTGTTCCTCCGTTTGAGATGAATGCTCTGCAGGCTGAAATACTTGAATTGGATTATCTTACCGAACTGAGCCATGAGGGAAAATCACATTTAGGCACTGAAGAAAAAAACAAACTGCATCAGAATCTCAGCTTCTTGACAGCAAGCTTCCAGCAACCATGTTTTATGGCCTAATAAAAATAAATAAAAAATTGATCTTCTCTTTTCATGGTAGCTTTAACTGTAATGTGCCTTTGCCGGTTAGCTGCAAGCCCTGCCACCCATATACACATTTACTCACGTATGCACAACAGGATGCATGCAGTATTTCAGCTTATAAGATTATTTGGGAAGAAAGGCTCTGCAGAGATGTAATAATAGAATTTCTAACTTGTTTTGATGAGGGCCTCCAAGGTTTTGAAACCGATACGGTTGCACGCGGGCGGGAGGATAAGTAATCATTGCAAGCGATGCAGCCGGCAGAAATAAAGCGTAACGAGTCCAGCTTGTGTACCAGCTTCATGCAGTGAGGTGCAGGGTGTTCTGGCCCTGGTCCAGAGAAGCACTCAAAGAAGTTCTTTATCTGAAGCACAACCACAAGCAGGTTTGTCCTGATTCGAAGGAAGTGGTCACGGCTTGCACGGCTAAAATTGAGGAAAGTAGTTGCCTAATATATATGCTAAAGTAATTTTATTCAAAAAAAGGGACCCAGAACAGTTAGCAAATCATCCAAACACCAGCTTAAAGCAAGTTGGTAATAACTTCTCTTCATCTACTCGCTGGATGCTTGTTTGATCACTTTTCATATGCTAGATTTCTGAGCAAACCCCAAAATGTTCTTGCTGTTTCCACCCATGCTTAGCCTTCACATAATCTCCTGGGTTTTATTATTCTTGCAAAAGCAGTTTCTTGCACCCAAGAGTCCTGCCCAAAGTTCTGATCCTGTAGACAGTGCTGCAGGCAGCACTTCCCAGCTCTCAGCGATCCTTTCGGGAAAGTGGGAGGTTATTTGCAAGGCTGAATTCTAGACAAGCACCAAAGTCGGGGGAAAGAAATTACACACCTTCTTTTTTGCTGCTGGTGCGTGTTTCACTCTGTAGTCCTCCAAAGAGCTACCGAAATGGCTAAAGTGCTGTCCTGCCACCGGGTGAGCGCAATTAATGAATCTGCAGCTTTGAGTCTCAGCACAATAGCTAAATACCGAGAGGTCTGCTGTCTCCGCATCCTGCAATTTCTCTGTCTCTAGATAAACTGCATTCATGATTGTTATTGATTCAAGTAATAACAGTTGCTGAGTTAAGTGTCACGTTTGTTACAGCTCGAGTTGAAGGCTCTGAACATACAAAACCGGTGTCTGGATTAAGATTTTAGTGTTGGTTAAGATTTTTCAAACCTTTTAGAAGCATCTTCAAATTCTCTTAAAAAGTAACAAATGTTCATATTGAAGTAGAAACTATAGTTTGCTTTCTTGTACAGTAGGCAAAACTAAATCTAAATTGTTGTGGAAAAAAAAGAAGGCACTTTCTAATATCTCCTGGTCCTAAATATTACTAGGCAGACAGGTTAAATATTGGCTTAATACAAGAACTCAGGAGTGTGAAAATGAAGTGAGTATCCATTTGGAAACTTACGTTTTTCTATTGGAGAAGAAGACAGAAAATGTTCCTGATACCCCATATGTGTGATCTCATCCCGCATATCGATACTCCTACAACGCTTGGGAAATCCAGAGTACTGAAAAGCTTTTGGGTCCCATCTGACCTGTAAGAGATGACAGCACATTTAATAAAATTGGGGCGTAATTTTCCCTTTTGAAACCTGGGTTATTTGGAATAATTCCGTTCAGTGTTCTGCCACCCTTCTCGGAGTCCACAGTTCTATCAGTCTTGAATGCTGGACCACGCTGCCGCTGGTGTACTGGTGGAAGAAGTGTCTGTGGAGCACTCGGATAACATGGTCTGTATTTCCACTGCCTATCAATTGAATCTGTCCAGCTTTGCCGCTCTAAAAAAACCAGAATCATCCCCATTCCCAGATTCTCCAAGGTCCCGTCGTGACTCAGAGTTATAACTGAATGAATATGGGTGTTTGGTTACAGGAAAATCTGGCTGCATCGCCAGCCGTAACCATGGTAGACGGTTAAGGCATCTTTGCGTGCCTCGATGCAATTTACAGGAAAGATGGTATCAGCCCCAGGATAAGCGATAAATGATCAAGTTAAACCATTAAACCAGAAAGGCTCTTTTCAATTATTCCTTCTGCTTATTCAGCTTCCGAGTGTCTGTTACAAACCAGAAACTGATCTTGGCCTCCTGGTTACTTGAAACTTGAACTCTTTTTGTTGTTCTATACGGGCGGCCTCTTTTGAGACTAATAATGTTAATTTCAAATCAGGAGATAAATTTTAGAAAATTAATGCATATGCCTCTTCTAAGTAATTCTTTTGCCATTGCTCTGTAGAGCCTTACTGCCTCCTTCTATGAGGAGTAAGGACTGGGGAGGGATTCTAGCATTCCTGCTTATTTAGGTTGCATGTTATACTTTCTTGCTTGGACTATAAGAAGCATCCCTCATTATTTAGTTATAGGATTATAAAACATTTCAATAGTAAAAGAAGGTGAACTATTTCTCTTCCGTACAGCTGTAAGAAATTTCAGAACTCTGTTTTGTTCATAAACCCCCCCCAGATGATGCAGGGGGGGTTGGTTCCAACCAGATGATCTTTAAGGTCCCTTCCAACCCGAACCATTCTGTGATTTTATGACGTATCTGTTGATTCAGCTGATTTTAAATAGAATTTCGTATTTACAACTGCATCTTAAAACGCAGTCACCATTAAAGGTTAAAAGCATGGTTTGGAAGTATCTGCTATCATGTACAACAGCCACTCACAAGGCGCTGTATCACTGGTGACTCTTGCACAAGAGTAGACTGTGTCTCTTACGGAGCTTTGATCAATATTCTGTCCATATCAAATGCAAGCGTTAATCCTGCCACATTTCCCAAAGACCCTAGTTCTTAATTCCTTGCAAAGAAATGCTGATAAGAAAACTGTGCTTTGAGCAGTTCGATTCCTCGCTAACAATACAAGTGAAATGGGGAAAGTGCTAATTATTGTGCCTGAGAGAACAGGGAGCTGGGATGCGTGAGCACGGGAGAATGATGGACGCTGGCCTTTCTTTCTTCCATCAGATAATGTTTTCTACAGACTTGATGAAGACGTCAGAATGAAGTTTTGCTGTTTTGCGAAAAGATGAATGACCATTGTCCCAAATTATTTCAAATTGTTTATTGAGCATTATTATGAAGTATTATTCTAGAGGTCCAACAAGGGTAGAAGATTCAGTGTAAAATGGTAACTCAGTGTGTAGTTGTCTCCTTAGCTCAAACTTGCGGTGACGCTATACTTACGTTAAGAATTTGGGAGGCTTTATGAAGTAGAATTTATTTTTTTGATGTATTTCTTCAGGAAGTAACATTCTTTCTATGGCCCTGACAAAATTTGCAATATATGCAGCAGTGCTTACGTTCACTCTGTGAAATCTCAGTTCTGATGCATATAAATCCACAGAGGCGCTGGGGATATAACTTGAGCCAAGATGAATCATGTGGGCAAGCAGACAGATGGTACCCAAAAAGCGCACATACGGTTTTTCCGTGAGGATAGCAGCAAGCTGACAGCCCTCCACCCCCTTCGCCTCCTTGGCTCTCCTGCAGCCTCGGTGCAGTAGGGGTCTGTGGGGAGCAGGGAGAAGTAGAAGGAGATTAGGTGCAATAGTTTGAGAGTGTGAAATACGTCTGATTTTTTGCATTCCTCAGTAACCTGTTGAGTCTGCACTGAGCAGAGCGTTTCCGAAAGTGAGTGCGGGAGCCAGATCTAACCCTGGTGTGTCCCTCCGCTCTAAGCGTAGTGGCTCTGTTACCCGAGCGACAGCCAGGTGGTAGCGATACAGCATGACAAAGGGCATCTGGTATTTTTAACGTGTGATTTTTTTCATCACCTTCAAAGCAGAAATCATGGCGGGTCCACCACAATTATTTCGCTCACCAAAATCTGAGTCAGGTGGCCAAAACTTCGATGAACTTTTCTATTCCCATGGCAATATCTGAGAAGTGTTTTCACTCCTGGCCAAGGTTCTCAAACCTCTTCAAGGAGAGGGATGTTTTCTCATACCGATGAAGTTCTGAGCTGGTTCGCCTGTGCTGGTGGAGGTGTGTGAAATGTGGGGTGGGGAGGTGGGGAGGACGGATGCTGCTGGTGGATACCACCGTGTGGGCCCTCCGCTTTGGATAGGAGGCTTAGTTTCGAAGCAAAGCACCCCAGCGATCTTCTCTTGGTGGCGACGGCTGCTCTTGGAGCATCCCTGCTGTAAGAGGGGACGTGCGCCCAAGAAGCACGGCCAACGTGTCCCAGCTTGGACCACGGGCCCAAAAGTCGAGGCGGTTGCCACGGTGCGCTCCGCACCCCTGGCCCCGCTGCCCTCCGGCTGCCCCGTGCTGCCCCGAAGTGCGGCAGAGGCGGGAGCTGAAGGCAGGACTGGCGCGGCAGGCTCCCGGCCCTTTCCCCTCCGCCCGGTGCCCCTCTCCGCCCGCCGGTCGCCCTGCCGCAGGGGAGGAGGCTCCGGGCGGCGAGAGGAACGGCACCGGCACCGGCACCGGGCGGTCCGCGGGCAGCCGTGCCGCGCCGCGGGCGGCATGGAGTGGGAGCTCAACCTGCTCCTCTACCTGGCGCTTTTCCTCCTGCTGCTGCTGCTGTTGCTGCTGCTGCTCTGCCTGCTCCTCCGGCAGCTGCGGGGCTCGGCGGGCAGCGCTCCCGCCGTCCCCCCGCGCCGCCGCCCGCCTCCGCGGCAGCCCCAGGTTGCCTGCCGGGAGCCGTGAGTCGCCCGTCGCCGCCGCCGCCTCGGGTCGCCCCGCAGGTGAGTCCGCCGCTTCTCCCGGCGGCAGGAGGCTGGGAAAGACGGGGGGGTGGGGGGGGAGCCGCCCCCCGGAGGGGCCGGCGACGGTTCATCGCGTCCCCCCCTCCCCGCCCCCGCGACCGTCCTCCGGTCCCCGGCTCTCTCTAGGGCGGCTGCGTTTGCAGCGCAAAATCCAGGGGAAATTTGAAGGTGAGCTCGCCCCGCAGGTTCAACTCTCAAACGAAGCATTACAAAACTCCCCTCTTTGCCGAAGAGATTACGTTGGCTTTACGTTGGCATACAGAGATCTGGATTTGGCCCAATTTGAGCGTTATTAAATTTAGCATTTTGCAACACAGGAGATGACACTTACCTTTTTACATGGCTTTTTTTGAACTGTAACCACATCTAACCCAGTTCTCCTCCTTTTATTCCACAGGAGTTATTCCCTCATGTGGCTTAAAATGCTAAATAGGCTTCACTCCCCCTAGGTGGGGACAGACCAGGCAACATCACGCAGCTGACCTCTTCCCATCCCTGGTGTCCCCAGGGATCGCTTTGGCCCCAGCACAGCAGCTGCTGTTCCCCAGGTGCTGCCTGGGGCTGATGTCCACAGGGTGCAGTTGGGGAGCCCTGGGGCATGGTGCACCCTCCTGCCGGCTGCCCCCACCCCGTGCCGGGCATCGGGGGTCACAGAGGGAGCGACTTGGCCGCTGGGCCTTCAGGAAAGTCATGCTTGAGGCAGACCTTTGGTTGTCCTCTCACAGGTTCATTTTTGATAGCTCTCGTAGTGGCTTTCAAATGAGAGCTCAAGCAAGTGTGAGTTCTGTGGTTGTGTATGACCTCCGCCTTGACACAAGTTTTGATCCAGTCATTTATTGATGAGAGCCAATTGCCATTCCCACGTTTATCAGTACAAAAGTCCATGAGAGGAGGATTTGGGAATGATGTTTGATGGAGGTAAAGCTCTCCAGTGAGTTTCTGTACCATGGCAAAGGGCGGATGCAGATTTGTCCTTACAGGAGGGACAAGTGGAGAAGTTAAGGACAGATGCTAACAGCTGTGCAATAAGCTCGGCAAAAGGAAAATATTTTACAAGTACTATAGAGATGGTGGTTTTGCTTAAATATGTGGGATTTGGGGGTTCTTTTTTAGGTCGCTATAGATGGCAGCTGTGGGGGGCAGTCTGGCTGTGGAAGTGCAGGCAGCTGAGTCTCCAGCATTGCCGTGGGGTGTATTTTACGGGGCAGAATGCTGCTCATTCAAACAATTGCCTCTTGGTATACGGTCTGCCTTATTCACGCCTGCCGTGCATTTCTCTGTAGCAAGGCAGCATGCTGCAAGGACGAGACCACTGTTAGAGGCAGCAGTGCCCATACGGTATTCTTTGCAGCAGTGAATCTGAGCCCTGTTTTCCTTCTGTTCACTGCTGAGTAACTTGGGATGGGGGGGAAGAACCCCCGGTGCGAGTGCAGGGGTAAAGTTAACAGCACGTGGGAGAGGCCCTCCTCCTCCGGAGGGTGTTGGCATTGCTCTGGCTCTTTTTATGTCTGCCTGGCCCTGGCTTTTCATTGCAAGCCTTTGAAATTGTCACACATTCTGTGCTTTATGTCAGTCTCTCATTTGCATCTTTATGGACCCCGTCATCTCCTTTATGGACTGCCCCAACAGTCCTGCTTGGCAGGGACTTTGCAAGTCATAGGACATTTTATTTGGGCTACTAGTACAAGAGGCTTGGAGCTGATGCCATTCTGCCTCATATCCTTCAGGCCAAGAGGATTTGCTGTCTGTAGCCAGCTGGTAGGAGCTGGTGAAGTCAGGACTGCGGCTTCCACTGGCCATGGTTGCCTTTCTGTGGCTCTTGGACCCTGGGGCCATAGCAGGCCACGCAGGCAGGAATGGCAGCGCTCTCCCATGTCCAGTGTGCTCCTGTACCAGGAGGATTTCTGCGCACAGGGTGACAAGGACAAATTCAGCTCGGTTGAAGGAAACTGTATCTGTCAAATTCCCGCAGAGTGGCTTCACGGGGGAGGGCCAGATCCTCGATTCTCTCTAGTCCTGCCATGCCTCCTCGTAGTGCCTGGTGGCCCAGCTGCCCTTCTGCACTTCTGGGTGGGCTTTTTCCAAGTCCAGAGAAATGGTGAGAAAACAGTACTGTGTAGGTTTTCCTGCTTGTGACCAGTCAATCTATATGGTTTTCTTATTCTTCCTCTGTGAAAATGGTGGGGGTGACTTTGGCCTCACATCAGTGATTAGAAAGAAGGCTGGTTAATGGTTTTGCTCAATTAATATAAGTAGCCATAAAACTGTAAAGCGTATTCTGCATGAGAACAAAGAGATTACCTTTATACCCAGCTGACTTTGCAGATAAGAAGCCCTGAAGTATTTCAAACAATGGAAATGGTTGGGGCGCTTTTAATAACTTGATTTGCAGAAGCACTTCGTACTTACTGTATCGCATGAGACAGAGAAGATCTGATTTTTGTAATAACTCTTCCCAAAGAGTGAAGACAGGGCGCAGGCTGTTACCTTTATTTGGAAAACAGAAAAACAAGCAGATGACTTTCCTCTGACATAGATGCATTTTACACCAACGCAATGCAACAGAAAAGTTTGGGGAGGTTACTCAGTTAAACACTTAGAAGTTGGAGGATTATCATTTCTTTGTTTTGTCTTGGTTTTGGTACTAGTGCTGCACCCCTAATGTCCTAATTTCACAAATACCTGCAGTGTAGGAATAAATACCCCAAACTTCCAATGCAAGTAAGATGAGTGCTCCTTGGAAGTAATCTCCATGCTTCAATGCTGTCACCTGCAGCGTCATTTGAAAAGATAACCAGAGGAGTTGTTTGAGGTCACACACACAAGGGGCATCAAACATCTGCACCATTCAAACGCATTTCCAGTTGTTGATATGGATTTTAGGGCACAGCTGTGGAGGCAACACCTTCCCCTCTGGTGGTGTGATCACAGGGCAGAAAGGTGAATGGAGGGCAAGCTCTTCTGCGTTGATGTGGTATCTGATTATTTTTCCAAATGAAGACTGATGCTGCCGATAGCCCCTTGTCCTTTCGGTCAGAGAGGAGGACGGGCCATCCCAGCTGCAAAGAGTGCCTGTCCCACTGTCCATAGCTCTTCTGGGAAGTTTCTAAATTCCCAGCGTCCAACTTCACAATGAAAGACGTGCATCGTTTCGTTTAATTAGTGAGGAGAGTCAGAAGTAAGCCAAAGGCTCTAAAAGATTAGGCAGATGAATCATCTTGGGAAGACGTAAACAAATAAACTGCACGGTGTGAGAAATACCAGATGTGGTCGTTAGTAGTAAATTAATCCTGAGTTTGGAAAGCAACAAAAGTGTCCTGCATGTTGCTGAACTGCACAGGTGTAGGTATCCTGTCCTAGGAGGGGGGAAGGTCTCCTTTCTTTCTGTTCAGCCCTAAGGTGCGGGGTGCTGTCAGGACACCTCATTACTAGACCATCGTTGATGGGAATTCAGATAACAACAATGAAAAGCCTTTGGGGAATTGAGAAAGAAAGAATGAAGTAGTTAAATATGTATGCTTTTGTTCGCTGGCAGCTATAGGGGAAGGCCACCATCCGCAAATAGTAGAGAGATATAAACAGTGAGGAAAAAGATGACTTATTTAGCATAATCCATATTGACACAGGCATAATGACAGAGAATAGGCATAATGACACCGAATACAGATAGACACCAGTAAAACTGATAGCGGGAGTAAGTACTTGACTCTAAGGTGCGTTAAGTCAAGAAATAATCTCCCAAGGAAAACACACAAAGCTCAATGTTTGTAAAAAAAAAGCTAGACAGCGCACAGAGGGGATAAAGCTGCGCTTTTCTGAAGGGGCGCTGCCTATGTAATCACCTCTTTTCACATCTCGAGATTAAAAGACACAAAGGCTCGGTGAACCGCAGTCGTTTCCGATGAGACCTGAAGAATTATGCCAGAAATGTCCTACTTTGGGCATTTGCAAATACCTTAAAACAAATACAACCACCGAGTTCTTTTTCTCGTGGTTAATCTGGTACGAGTATTTTCACATTGACACGTAGCGTAGCTCTACTCGCAGCCACAGCTCCGCAAGACCCGCTGAGTGGCTTTAATTTCTTGACAGGGCAGAGAGACTATTTATTCTTTTGCTTCCCTTCAAACGTTGTTGCATCTGTGAAATTTGGCTTTGAAAATCCACCTCTGTGGAGGGCCATCAAAACTCTGACAGTCATTTAAGACCTGTTTTGAGGTGCCTTAGTGGGATGTCAGCCAAACAGGTTTTCCATTCAGGTGTACTGGCACATCTGAGCTGAGCCCTCCACTCCTAGGGCTTGTGTCACGCTCAGAAGACTCGGTGCTGTTGGAGAGTCCCAGCTCGCTCCTGGACTCAGGTGGGCGGATACAAACCCGTTTCCCTTTCCAGAAAGCTCTTGAGATCCCATGATGCAAGGAGGAAGTTTGAAAGAGATGAAGGTTGTCGTCAATCACGGTCTTGTGGTTGCATCTTACCCCTTGTGCAGAAAAGACCGGATCCTTTTTTTCAGATAGCTGGAAAGGACTCTGAACGGACAAAGCTTTCAATAAGGAATATGATGATCTGCCTGATTTGGGCTTACGGAAGCATTTTAATTTCGTCGTTGTTGTTGTTGTTGTTGTTAGATTGATATTTTAGCTTCCCTCGTGGTAATGACTGAAAGTTTTAGAAAATGGGGAATATGTTACATGAGGTAGTTACAAAAATTGAAGTACGATTCAGTTCTATGACAGACCTAGGTTGTTGGAGGAACAATTGGAGGACTTGTTTAAGGAAAGCCTCACAAATCCAAATTTTATTTATTTTCAGGGTGACTTCTAGTGCAATTCAGCAGCACGTGCTTCAGGTGACTTCCCTCCGAAAATACCTGTACTTTCTTTCTGATTTCAGAAAAATAAACTTCTTCAGAACAGAGCATGTCAATAGTAATGGTCTTAAAATTATATTCCATTTTTTCTGGATAATTTTTTTGTTTTAATAATCGAGGATAAAATGTATGTCCTCAGTCTGTTTAGTCTATTGTTTATGTATTTATGAGGGTTTTTTAGAAATTAATTTTGTACTCTTTTACCGAACCTGCCTTGACAGAAACAGCATTCTGCAAAACGAGTTAAAAGACCGAGTCACGGCTTGCTGAAGATAGCAGGAGATAGAGAAAAACAAATTTACTTTTCATTCCGGTCTTTGTACACAAGGCTTTACTTAATCACTGTGTTAGTAAATGGCGCTTCTTCTCTTCCAAGAAGATTCAATATAATGTTTTCAGTATCTTTAAACGCTGAATTAACTGCAAGTCTGCCGTGATCACCAAGGCGTACTCACACCTATTTAACAGGGGGGAACGGGCGTGCGCTAGCATGCATCTCCTGCTGAACGCTAAATCTTGCTTTCCTTGCCATAAATATTTTCCTCGCCATAAATATTTTCCTCGCGCTTATATTTTCTAGAGCAGTTAGTGGAATACTTCCTAACATGACCTCTCCCTCCAGACTGCTGCGACGGGGTGATCACAAGCTTGCCGTGTTCCTGTGCTGGCGAGGCGTGGCTCCAGACCAATGTTTCTGTGAGCTGCTGCTTTGTCGGTGTTATCAAGATGCCAGAATTTAATAATCACTGTGCCTGACAATATGGTACAAGTCCTAATTTTACAATTGCTATAGTACTGATGTTTGCAGAAAGCTTAAAAGCGTGTCATCTATATCAAAACTTTTGCACGAAGTGATCCATAACACACAATGCACCAAGATTAAAAAAAAAAAAAAAGGAAATATAATGCTAAAAATTAATTCCATTGCTTGACTGCAATGTCCATGTGTTGACCTAAGAAGCACAGAATGACCTAGAGTTTTTTAGTTTTTTTCCTTATCTCCTTATCCTACCAAGTACCTGTAGAAAAAAAAATATCCATTGCTCCTGACCTTAATACTGTCCCCTTTTAATAGTGTTTTGGGTACCCAGTTAATGATTCGAAAAAGCAATTTGGATTGTCTAAGCGACTTTGTAGCAGCCGATGTGAGACAAGTGATTATTAGAAAGAGTGTGATGGATGTAAACTGAAAGCCAGACCCGGAGCCTGCACGCGCGTCCCGCTGTTTCCCCCTCGCGTGATTAGCAGAAGAGTTTTTCAGCAATATCAGGACACAGGAGGTGAAAAGGAGCCATGGAGAATTGTTTCCCTAAAGCTCAGCGGAGTCTGTGAGCTGCACGGCACCGCGTAGCTGGTCGTTTGTGCACACCTGATTAAAATTTATGCCGCGTTAAGGAGACTGTCAAGAGGCAACTCTTTGTCTTAATGAATGGTAATGAAGTTTTCAGAGGTGTCGGTTCTTTCACAAAAGATTGTCTGTCTATCTTTGGAACAGGTTTCGCTGGAGCCTTGATTGATTGCTGAAGACAAGTTTAGCTATTCTGCTTGGCGAGAAAGGACCGCTGGCATATACTTTTCCTCTTTTGTTTTCTCTTTCTTTGGGGTGATTGATGTACTCAAACTGGTCCTTTCTACATGACATGAATGCCATGTAACATCAGACGTGTGATGAAAACTTGATGTTCCCATGCCGAAACTGATAAAAGCTTCCCAAAACCCAGCTCAGGCCTTTACGTTATGACAGTTTTGCTGGCTTGCTGACTCTTTGGGATAGCGCGGGGCTGCTTCTGTGAGCCCTGCAGGCAGAGGGAGCTGCGTGGAGAGCGAGGGGTGGGCAGGAGGTGGAGGGGACCAGGATGAAACACAGATGTTGCCAGTAGAGAGGGGATCTGGCTTGTTTACTCGCAGGGGAAGGTGGAAACAGAGGTCAAGAGGAGTGGGAGAGGCAGCCGGGTGGGTTTCCTGGTGAGAGGTGAGGGCTGGGGAGGGGTGTCCCAGGTCTTGCCTGCTGATCCGGGCAGTAGTGATGCCCTCTGCAGCGCTTTGGTAGGTAAGGATGGGGGGAGATGGAGGGGCTCCGTGCAGAGGAGATCCAGAAAAAGCAGGTGGCATATACACGTATTTTGCTATATTTGGTTTCTGATGTGTAGGAAGGAGCAGAGGCCCTGTATAGTGATGTACCTCTATGGAGGGAAGGGAAGCATGCTTGTGGGTTTTTGGGGGTCTTTTTTTGTCTTCTTCAGCCAACTAATTTCCAGGAAGATAGATTTTACAAAGCGTTAGGTAATGAGACCTCTTATGCTTTGTCAGATGCATGAGACAGACCCTGGGGCTGTGCAGAAGACTCAAAGGGAAACGAGGAGGAATGGGAAGGGAGGCCCTTGACACCCTTGTAGGTGGCGGGGGGACCCCAACCCAGCACATGAAGAGATCTGGAGGTGTCTGTTAGCACGCTCCCCAGCACTGCTCTAGAGCTTTCGGTGCCTGCACAGAGGGTCTTCTGTCTGACGGTGAGCACAGCTTAGCACCCTCCTTCCGGAGAGAGGTGCGTCTGACCTTAGGGTGAGGTGCCCTCTTTTACTTTAAAACTGGGGAAAAGAGAGTTTATGGTCTTTTCATAAGCCTCTAATGAATGAAACGATCTCATTAAGAGCCACTTCTGGCAATTTGCCAGTGGTTGAAGTGATGTAGACCTCTTCTGTGATAAAATGCACCGTTTGGTTAAAATAGAAGTCCCTATATTTTGTAACTCTGATTTACTGAAGTCTGCTTTAACTGAGCTGTTCGTGCCTGTTGCCCCGATTCAAATATGGAATTCCCGGAGGATCTTCACCTGTCAGAAGATTACGGGTGTTTAGCAGAGGAGTTAGCGGTCTGTAATACATTATTGTGCAAAGAATAAGCATGGAGGGAAAGACAATTCACCACTGCTAATACACCAGCCCTGTATTCACATAACTCGTTTAAACTCAGCTGAATTCCATCACCTTGTACCGGACTAAAAAAGCCGGGAGGGAAATGTGCTGCACCTAGTTTGTGTGTGCACTGCTCATCCTCTCCTGGCTCCCTCCTACCCTAATCCCTCGTATGGGGAAACTGAGGTATAAACTGCCTCTGACCATGCAGAAAGTCAGAACAGCAGGGATACAACTCAAGCCTCTGGTGGGGATCATCAGTGGGGAGCTCGTGTGCCTCCCAAAACCTGAGCGTGGGATGATGAGGTGACCCCCCTGCCTCAAGCCCCTCGGTGGCTACAGCCAAAATTTTGGGTCCCTGGATCCAAACCTGAATGGGCTCCAAGTTATGCCTGCATGCGCCTTTATCTGCTGCTTAAACGCCGGTCAGAAACCCAAAAGACTGCCAAAAAGTGTGTCATAATGCCGGATGAACAAAGCTTGCAATTTGGCCTTTGGTTCAGGGAAAAAAAAAATGCAGCGTTTTTTTTCCCCTTGTGCTGTTGCTGTGTGAAGGGCGGGTGAAACCACTTTAGGGGGAGGGGAGTGTTCACTGTGACGCGGGCTTGTTTTGCCACGTGGGTGGCTGGTTACTAGGAGCCGCGTTGGGGAAACTTGCTTAATGAACCCGCAAAAGTTCACCCCCTTTGATAGCAAGTTGGTGGCTTATACTGATAGCACTAAAACTCCCCACACCCCAAGCAAATTTCCTTTTCAACCTTCGCTTTCTGCTGCCAGCACCCTCAGCGACGGCAAGCTCCGTGGAAAACCTGAAGGTGACAACATTTTAGAAAGTAAAAGACCCCAAGCATCAACAAATGCTTGTGACTGAGCAGAGCAGTTTGATGTGAGAACGCGTGTAACAAACTGATCTGTTTGCTTGTCTCAGCCGGCAGCTCTGAGAAGCAAAATATTACCTGGGAGCTTCTGGAGAAATACTTCAACTTTTAAAGTAAATGCATCACCCCGGAACTGTGCAATGTTATTTTAAAGAGAAATTAAATTAAAAATTGTACTACTTTTTTTTTTTTTTTTTTAATCTGGTATCTCCAGGTGAGTCCGGTCCTTTGAGCACAGCCGAAGCACGACCAGTTTTCTCCTTCGCCATTTGAAAGCTGTTTTGCTTGACGACCTTTACGAATATCAAATTCAAAAAAAAAGCTTTGCTTGACTGAAATCTGACTCGACGGTACAGACAGCTCACTGTTGGGAAAATCCTTCTCCCTTCAGCTTTCCTTGGAAGGAAGTTATGTGAATGCTAGAAAGTGCTGAAACTCCACTCAGTGCTAGTACACAGGGAGAAATGAAATGCTCGTACGAATTGTGATGGGTTTGGTTGCAGTCTGTACTGAAGTAACCTGACGGATCTACAGGCTTTACTGTTTTTTGCCTTGTTTGTTTATCACTACTGTGGGATTTGCTAGTGCGCGGTTTCTCGGGCACGAAATCCATTTCCTCAATGCGTACGATACGATCCGAACTTAAATGCAAAGTCTTATTAAGGACTGATGACAAAAGAATTGAAAACCTCAGGACTTTTTATATTTTTTTCTCCATTGACCCTACTGCATCTGTGTTGGGCCCGTTTCCAGCTCGGGAATTAGCTTTCCTGTGTTTAAGACAAACTCTTGGCATGAGATTATCTACCAGTATGGAGCGTTTTACATATAGAAACCTGCTCGCAGTTTCATACTGAAAAGAGCAGAGCTAGCAGGGGATCTGCTTATAGCTGCTGGGAATGCTGAATAAACAAAAGGTATTCTGGGATCAAATACTAGGATTTGAAGGGGATAGTGTAGGTAAACAAAGCCTTTCTTTTTCCCCCAAGCCAGAGCACTCTGCTTTAACTTATTACAAATAAGGGCAAAACCGCGGTATTTTGAAGCGTGAATTCGTAATTTTGATGCAGCAGGATGGCATCATGTAAACCTCTTGACTGTTTTGGGGGCAGAAAAGGAAGGAAAGTGAGCAAGTGTGCGATAAAATAAAAACCCATCAAGCGGAATACCTGCCTGATCACTTGGTGGTATTTTGGGGTTTTATTTATTTATTTATTTAGAAAGGGAAATTGTTGCATGAACTCCTGGAATAAAACGTTGTCACGTGCCAGGATTTTGGAGGATCCTTATGTGCCGTCACTGTTATTTCTCTACTTTGTCATAGTCTTCACAGAAGAGGGTTCGAGGAGTCGTGGTCTCTCCTCCGTGCTGTGATTCCCGTGTGGTGCCACTAGATGTCCCGTTTTCGATAAGGTTTATGCCGCTTTCAAAATCACTGGTGTTCGTGTTCGAAATACGGGAAGGGATTTCAGCAAGTCAGCGTTTACATTATTCATGTTTTCGCTTCCCCTTGGGCTATTACTGTAGCTGTTTTTGAAAAATTTGCCCCTAAGAGTGCTTTAATGTGGTTCTAACTAAAATTCCGAAGGCAGCTGAGACTGGGAATGTGGGTCTGACAAAACGAATGCATCCTTCTTCTGTCACTGTATTCAGCAGAGTAACTTCTGATAACTTGGTTTTGAATCGCTGTACAGCAGCGCTGCTATGCTGGCCTACACATCTCAACACAATCATTGTGCAAAACCCAAACCCTTGGCTCTGTAGCTACTAACAGGGGGAGGTGTTTGGCATAAAGTACTTTTTTGTGTGTTCCTTCCATTTAGAAATAATTTTGAGGCAAAGGTACGCATGAAATGTGCTGTGTGTCCCGGCTGTGTGCAGGTCTGAGCAGAAGGTTTGTGCCTCTGGGCAGCAGTAGATGAATTATACCGTGAAATACCACCAGGGCATGTTAAGATGGTGACGTTCACCGCCGCCTTCATGCAGATTATATACGCTAGGGCTCCAAAACCCGGCAGGCACAACCAATATGGGTTTCTGGCATCTAGATCCAAGAGGAGTGTTTATCCTCCTGCCGTAAGCCTGTGGAAGTTTGTCCCAAGACCCCTTGGAGCAAGTGCCGAAGTTGCCTCCGTGGCTCTGACCCACGGAGCCGCGGTGTGGGGCAGGAGGGGTGTCGCTTGGCCTTAATGACTGTGCGGATGGAGGCTGGTGTTGCTAGGAAGCTTGTGTGTTTACTGGTTTCCTCCCGCGGTTAGAGGCACAGCAGCTGCTACCCGTTTCCGGGCCGGACGGCTGCTCACTGTGCTCGGCTCAACCTCCCCGCGTTGCCTCTTATTGCAGCAGTTCAGCCAGGTGAACAACAGAGAAAGGCAAGTCCTGATTAGCCATAAATATTTATTTATTTTGGCTGCAGGGGAAAAAAAAAAAAAAAAAGAAGGTAATTTATGCCTGCAGCTGTCTTCAGCAAATAACGTTAACACCAGGAAGCAAACCCGTTAGGTATTAAAAGAATAAAATGCATCTGCTCATGTTTGGTAGCTTGGATGGTACCGAGTGCCATTGCACAGAGATGAATGGCCCACGACAGCCCACAGCTGCCTGCTGCTGATCCTGCCTCTGCCGGTGGGACCACGAGGCCTAAGGATTTGAAGAGCGTTGGAAGGATCAGGGCAGGAATTCCTGCTCTGTTACTTGGTCTCGCCAGTCCAGAGCTGGGAGGTGCGCAGTTATGTAGGAGCAACATTTTGCCATGTTTAGAAAAGCTACGTGTCAAAACTTCAGTGCTCTCTAACCTCAGTTTCACTGACCCGCTGCTACAAGCGCAGTCAAATATGCAAGGGCGTAGCGAGGTCTGGGTATTTTTCTTTTCTCACTCTGGGAAGGTGATTTGGCTGGCTTCGTCGTGGCATCTCATTCCTTCTTTGCTCCACGAATGTATCTGGGTGTTTGCTTTTTTTTTTTAAGCATTGACCTCCAGACCTGAAATGAAATAGCCATTTTATTTGTAGCCTTTCGATTACCTGGGACGTGGGCAAGTAAGCGGTGTTGCAGGCAACCCACAAGAAGTCATTCAAGCCGCTGATCGGAAAGAGATGCAACAAAAGGAAGAGCTCAAGATATACAAGGAGGAGGCAGGGAATGGCATTTAACATAAGGCAGTCTGTGGTTCCCCTGGCAAATGTGCTCGTTCTGTTGTATCTGAATGCCAAAAACCAGTTTGGTTTGTGGTCTGGTAATGGATCGGGGTACGTGGCAGCAGCTACACGCACACCACAAAAACAACGCTAATCTGTAGTTTAGGATTTAGTGCTTGTTACTAGTTCTCGCGTAGAGATTTTTCACCAAGGCGCTGTTATGAAGAATAAATATTACTTTTAACCGTATCACTCCTGGAGAAGAGAGACTTGGGGTTTCGTTGTAGCCTAATAGAGGATCTTGAAAAGGACTCACAGCCCCTGCCTTCCAATTCATCATTCTACTCTGGAAAAATTAGCTGTCAATATGATCAAGAAAACCAGGTTTGCCCTTAAGAATCCTTTACCTGAATAATAGCTCTATATATATATGTTCTTGCCTGGGGCAGGGAATCTCCTTTAAGTAAACAGCACTGCAGTTTGCATCAGCATGTAATTTGTTGCTTCGTTCCTGGACCCTAACCAATCTCTAAAGCTCTCCTGTGGTTGCTGCTACTGGAAGCTGTTGATGTGCTATATTAATTGTTTTATGCTTGAAAACGCAAATTAAGGTAACAAAAACGCCACCAAAAGTCTCCGAGATGCAGAGGCACCAAGCGTCTTTAGAGCATTCTTACCACGCTCATTTCTCCCAAACTAATAGTTTATTTTCAGGCAAACAGCTAGTTTAGGAAGAACAGAAATACCGCGTCATACAGCCAGATCTTAAAAACGTGATGGGGGTGAGAAATTTAAAATACTGACAAGGTGGACTACACATACAAATTTGTCGGAAGTCCATTATATTTGCTGCCACGCTTTGCTAAAACTTGGATTCCTTGAACCACATTATCACCTGGAAACCTCACCTTTCATTAAAGCAAAGCAAACAAAAAAACCCCAAATACCCAGCTTTCGTTGCTGTAGAGAAAGGGATTGACAATATGATCCAGGGTGTTACAAAAGAAATGCATATCACACTACTGAAAACCTAGTCCTATTTTTGAACAGTAGGGCCAGCAATCCATGGAGGAAAAAACCCCCTGTGCCTGGCAGTGATCGAAATGGAAACAGGAGAATGCTAAGAAACGCTATTTAAAAGTGTCTTTTAATTTTTTCTTGAGGCGAGGGTTGGGCTTTAGACTGCGGCAGGCCTTTCAACCTTGTATGAGAGTGCACGAGAGAAGGTTTATGGAATTTTGTCCTAGACAAAGTCTTACGTTTGCATGGCTCTGTCTGTGGATAAAACTTTGAGTGACTTGCTCGTCTTTTAAAGTTGCAAAATTAAGTAAAGAAATGGAGCATTTTTATCTAGAGTGCCTGGGTCTGACGTGGAATGGCGATGATTTCTCAGGAGCAATTAAAACAGACTTGACTTACGTGCTGGCAGTTTAGGTAGGTTTGCCCTAGTTCAGGTGTCAAAATGTATCGTAGAAACCAGGAAAGGGACTTTAGAGGTCTTGAGCTAAGAGCTAAACGTGTTTCTTGTGTTTACAGGACCACTAAACATCCAATGTCAGGGGAATATATGAAAAGTTAATGGAAAGAAGGAATGGAAGTAAGTTCCAGACAAATTATTGAAGCTCTATAAGACACTAATGCTTCCTGATAAAACTGCTGGGTTATCTAGGTGGTGGTGTGGGCTGTGCAGTCTGCAACTGAAGCCTCTGTTATTCAGGGTGTTGATGAATAGTGGCTTGGAAGATTGAGATCAACGTGTTTTAGAAACGTAATGAAAGGCTGAAGAGAAAAACAAGTCAATGTAGGCTTCGTTCGGTTTTGCCTCCAGACATATTTCCTCATAATCAAACAAAAATTTGGTGGGCTCTTCCTTGTGGGTGTCAAGGCTTGTGCTGTTTCAGGTGAGAACAACCGTGCAGGATGCAGAGGTGGGCAGGCGCTTCTTCTCCCAGCACCTTTAGAATAATTTATGGATCCTTTTCTTCTTCATCCGTTGATACGTAAACCAAGGAGGTAGTTTTCAGTAACACTGAGGCCCTTCGGCAAAGTAAAGAGAGAAAGAACAGAGCCGTGCAAAGTCAGTAGCTTGTGACTTGAAACCTGGCTTCAGTTACCAGTCACCGGCTGCGACCTTGGGGAAACCACTGAGCCTCAGCTTACCTTTATTCTCCATTTGAAAATGAAGAAAATAGTGTTCCTGTATCTCAAGACTCTCGTGGGGATGCTAATGGTAGGCCCCTTGATGAGAAATAGGTCTTGTTACAAGACCTCAGTTAGAAGTATTTGGGAATAATAAATGCAAAGGCCAAACTTGTTCAGTGACATTATGCCAGTCCTAGCAATCAAGATCAGCACCCAGGGCCTGAGCTGAGTACTGGAATCTGGCTCAAGTGATTTAGCTTTGCTTGAATTGAGGTTATTGCATTGATGACATCCTTGTGATGTGTCTTCCTCTAAAGACAATTTCAAAGAAACCTGCACCTCTTCTGACTACAAGAAAAGAAAATATTTTTCCAGTAATATGAATTCAGCTGCCTGATGCTGCAACTGGTATGAATGCTCTTAGCTCCTATTAACCTTTTCACGTTGTGCTGGTGCCCCAAGAGAAATCAAGAATCTGACAGAGCATTGTTCTGTAATGAGTTGTGGATTAGAAGGAATGAATCACTCAGAGGAAGTTGTCTTTGCTGGAATATAAGCCAATCTTTAGTTTCCGAAGCAAGTCTCAAAGTGCTTTTAAAAAAAAACCAAAACAATCATCTTCTACTTTGTACTCTTAGCCTATCCTTCAGCAGCCTCCTGCTGCTGGCGCATACTGCATGGAAAGAATTTGATAAACTTTTTGTCGGTATTAAAACCTGAACTTTTTACCCTCCCTGTAAACCGGTAGCAGCCTCCCCTCCTCTCTGTTATTTTAATAGCGTTACTGCTTAGCGCCCGCCTTGTACCTTCCACCCAAGGTGCAGCACAAAGCTCCCTTCGTTTCTGCTAACAGATGAACCGTTTCCCTCTGCCTTACACAAGGACAGCAAACGAGGCACTGAGACATTTCCATTCATTGGCACCCGGTCTGGAACAGAACTGATTTCTTCTCTGTCAGTATTAATCAAAGCATGAACTTGAAATTGCTCTTTTTTTTTTTTTTTTCTTTTTTTCCTCCCTCGCCTTCGCTTCTGAATTCTGGTTCATCGAGCAGTTTTGACTGTTTCGCTTCCAAAGAGACGTGAAAGGGTTGAAAAGCATTTAAGATTGGTCTTCAATTAGAATTTCATAAGGAAACTGCCTGCTCCCTGAAATTTCCCCAGCCTGAAAATCTCCCTTGGTAAGCCTATTGCACTTCAGTGCTTCTTCAATAGGCTTTTAATATATTTTGTAATGGGTTGGTTTTTTTTTTTTAAGGGAAAATACTTTAACTGGGACACTAACTGTCCTTGGCCTTTCTGTATCATGTGGAAAGGGCTCTAATGTGATTACTGTACTCCAACTCTGTTAGATAAAGCGAAGGACCTTTCTCTTTTCAGCAACCATTGGATACACGGAGGAAGCAAACTTTCCTTTAATATGGGCCTTGCTCTTTTTTTCTCTTTGGTGATGCCCACAAAGGTAGCTACGCAGTGTCATGTAATAGCTCAGGAATATTATTGGTAGTGAAATGATGTATGGTGCTTTGGGGCAGGAGATGAGGATACCCACTGGAAGACTGTCTTGATACAGCGAACCATCCATCTTTCTGCTTGTTTGGTTTTTTTAAAATTGAAGTTATTGGTCTTTCTGTGATCTAGCAGTCTCCCCTGGACAGCAACTGCAAGAGGGCATGCTTTTGAAATTAACTGCTTTTGTGCTAACTTTTCATCCTCTAAGACTTTTACATTGTTCCTGGAAAAATGTGCAGATGCATTTTAGTGCTACAACCAGACTTTGAAAATATTTTTCCACCCCCTTATTAGAAACGCCGTACCAAATTAATTATTTCCCATATCTGATGATTCTTGTACGCAATCTTTGCCTCCCTTCTACAGTTGTAACGGCTCTGTTGCGTAACCGTGGCGTGATGGCAATTTTGGGGCTTTATACTTTGATCAGTGCTCACGAAAAATTTGCTTGCTTATTTATTTTAAATAAATATGCCTAGACCTACTTGCATATCCGAATTTCATACAGAAGTGAGAAGGTTTATTGAGACCACGCTTCTTTGAGTAGCATGTGCATACTAGTTTTGTCCTATGTAATTTGCAATCCTGCCTACAGGCTCTTGAACCTAGGCCAAGAGGTGCAAGTTATACTGAGGTTCTGGATTTTTTTTTTTTTTTTAAAGGAAAACAATATACAGGGCAATAACTTTGAAGAACAAAAGGTGGCTTTTGAAGCACTTATTTGGGAGGCAACAAAAACTGTGTTCTCCCAAAAGTAGAGAAGCGTTTGACAAAGGAAGGTGGGTCCCCATGATAACCTTCCGCTCTTCTCTCCTGTCGCTTCCTCTGCAGGAAGACGCTGTGAAGTCCCATAAAGCGGGGTTTCAGGCTGACCACTTGTCTCCCAGGGCCTCACCTGGTCGGAAGGAACAAAAACACACAACGAGCAAGCCCTGATGGATATTAATCATCTAATTTTCTCTTTTTTTTTTTGTCGTGATGCAGTTTTGGATTAATGTGTAGCTTTTAAAATCCCTTTTCAAGAGCTTAAGTCAGGGAAATGGTAAGCTGTGACACAACAGCACTAGCTCATGTATCTCTAGAGCAAAAAACTGACCCCAGAGTGTATCCCCAAGTGGATGCAATCTCATCTTTGTCTCCTGAGGAAGTGCAAGTTTGCTAATGATACTTGTGCTTCTGAGGTTACTTTGGCTTTCTGGCTGCTGAACGCTTCCTAGTTGCTTAATCAAGGCATGTTTGGTCTCAAGGTGATATTTGGGCACTTGGTTTGCTTTTGAAAGTGCGACTTTGAGACCAACCTCAGAATTTCACTCTTTGTGGAAAAGTCGCGCGCCTTGAAGCGGATTGGAAACCGACAGGGGTCTGGTTGCAAAGTCTGAATGCGTGCCGGAGCTAAATGCATCATTAAGGCACTGCCACTTTGTTTCTCGTGATATTTTATTGCTTTTTATTGTTCTAGGTGTTTGCAGCTCTGTGTTAAGGAAGGATTGGAAGCGCACTGTGCCGGCAGCAGCACTGGGAAGAAGCAGACTTACATCCTGGTACGATTCTGTTAATATTTGAAGATGCAAAGAGCAGGGAGGGGCTTGGAGTTTTTTCCTTGTGTAAGAATTTGGTTTCATTTGAAAAAAAAAAAAAAAAAGAATTATACTAAATCTAGAAAGGTTATTTGTGGCTTGTGGGTGAACACTGTTGAATACTAGAGCTGCTGTCAGGTTAAATACTTGTCCATGGTGACCGTGAAGGTCCCACATGTGATGCTTGTGAGTCTCCATATGCAACTGTTTTAGCCCAACTTAAATTGTCTCCACTGAAGGCAGTCAGTGCGATATGCATTTCCTCCGGTTGTATGCTCATATCTTCAGGTTCATTGCGGATTTGCTGGTATAGCTATTTCTGCCTCTTCCTTTGCATTCAAATCGATGCAAAGACTGAAATTCTGTGATGATCAGGAGATTTTTTTTTTTTTTTTCCCAAATATCTGCTCTTGCCAAATGGACTGGCAAATCTTTCACATGGTTTTACTCTAACATTTACCCTGCTCCCCCAGGCCTCCTTGCTCCATGAAGTTATGCAAATATTTGCTTGCTTAAACAAATATTGATAACATTTTAGACTGACTAGAGGAGATTTTACTCCTAACTTCATCTGTTGGCAAGAAGATCGTTCTCTTCTCCGATGTTTAACCTTTTCCTACTGTTGTGGTTCGTCATCACCAGAGTTGTGGTGAATGGAGTTAAATCCAGCTGACGGCTGGTCACGAGTGGTGTTCCCCAGGGCTCAGTAGTGGGGCCTCTTCTTGTTTAATATCTTTATCAACGATCTGGACAAGGGAATCAAGTGAACCCTCAGTAAGTTCGCACACAACACCAAGTTGGGCGGGAGTGTTGATCTGCTTGGTGCTAGGAAGGCTCTGCAGAGGGATCTGGACAGGCTGGATCGATGGGCTGAGGCCAACAGTATGAGGTTCAACAAGGCCAAGTGCCTGGTCCTGCACCTGGGTCACAACAACCCCATGCAGCGCTACAGGCTTGGGGAAGAGAAGCCGGAGGGCTGCCTCACGGAAAATGACCTGGGGGTGTTGGTTGACAGCTGGTTGAATATGAGCCAGCAGTGTGCCCAAGTGGCCAAGGCGGCCAACAGCATCCTGGCCTATATCAGGAATAGCGTGGCCAGCAAGACTAGGGAAGTGATTGTCCAGCTGTACTTGGCACTGGTGAGGCCCCACCTCGAGTGCTGTGTTCAGTTTTGGGCCCCTCGCTACAAGACACTGAGGTGCTGGAACGTGTCCAGAGAAGGGCAACAGAGCTGGTGAGGGGTCTGGAGCACAAGTCCTCTGAGGAGCGGCTGAGGGAGCTGGAGGTATTCAGCCTGGAGAAAAGGAGTCTGAAGGGAGACCTTATTGCTGAGTCACCATCCCTGGAGGTATTCAAAAGATGGGTAGATGTGGTGCTGAGGGACATGGTTTAGTGATGAACTTGGCAGTGTTAGAGGAACAGCTGGAATCGAGGACCTCAAAGGTCTTTTCCAGTGTAAACGATTCTATGATTCTACATATTTCAGACCCTCTCCAGAGCAGGAAAATATTTTGTGTTCTCACATCCAAGATTCTTTTCCCTGTCCTTCACTGATTAGAAATCCAGAGGTTAGCTTCGGTTGACTGAACATTACCTCATGTTTGGCTGAGGGTAAGACTGTGTACAGAGATTAGAATAACAAGCTATCATGTGTAAGCTGCTCAAAGGCAGAAGAGTGCGAAACCATTTCCAATACCTTGAAATGAAAGAAAGTAGACATCCTCCACTAGAAATGAGAAGCAAAGTGAACGCAGAGACACTTAGTGCGGAACAAAAGGCATGCGTTAATTTGATTCCAAATCCACAACCTCCAACAAGAGAAAAATGGAAATTAAAGACATCTGTCAAAATTTCCTTAAACTTGAGAGTTGCATAGGAGTGGCATAGGAAACAAAAATCCTGTAATCCAGAAAACTCCATCCTCACAAATCAGAAGGTTGCAGACGAGGTGGGGAGGAAACAATCTTCCCCCCCCCGCCTCCTAATGTGCTATTATACACGTGACATACTTGCAATGTTTTCATTGAGCTAGCAGAAATTGTGTGTCGCATTGCCTGGTTTAAACTATCCTTGCCATTACGAGAAGCCGAGAACGCAAAGCTCGTCTTGCAGCCCCGGGAGCCCGGGGGTGGGGGGGGGGTTTGCTGCAGCGGAGGGGAGGAAAGGGAAGGGGCAACTGCTGTCTTACTGAGGCAGTGCGGTTGCATTCCAGGTGGGCAGATGGCTAACTGCTAAATAATTTGTTAGACAAACGCACACCTTTTTCCAAATTATTCAAGGGATTGTTTTATTTGTGAAGTTTAATAGATACATTTGTATCAGTAAAGGTAAGGTACCAATCTTTGTGTATGCCACTTGCTATAGTAGAGTGATTCTATTATCATATTTCAAAGTGATGAGGGCGACAGCTTTATTGGTTTCTAGACACCTTATTAGTTCTTCACATGGTACTGATAGAGCCTTTTTTAAAATTTTCATGTTACCCAGTAACTTCTTCTTATCATACTCCTGAGTCACCGACGAGGTTTGAATTCCATTTGGCTGTGCTCACAACTGTGTTATTTGGCGCTCGGTGTGTGGTTACTGCCATGTTTATGTGCCTCAACCTGATGGACAGAATTTTGGAGTGCGTTAAAGAGGGCAGATTTAGATCCCGCTGCATTTCTTTGTGTGTGTATGTGTGTGCGCTGTCTGGATAGTAAAGCTTGATACATGATCGCAGCACAGCCTGTATCTGCTCTGCATATAACGTGTAAGGAGAAAAAGACTTACTTTTGCAGGAAGAGGTGGGTGTGTGCAAGCAAGTTTGTGCTTAAATTAAAGCAACCCATTTGAATGTCAACCACTATTTTTTTTAAAAACATTTCATAATCCATAATGTTTTCTTAAATATCATTATTCTACATCTAATCCGTATGTGCATTTCCACATGTATTATGAGCAGCTCACTATTCCCTTCATGCATCTTTGAGCATGTGTGGAATGCCGCTTCAATGGATTAGATCCAAATTAGACTTTAATATGTAAATCAGGCCATTTTAGTAAATGATTTGATCCTCAGTCCTGCAAAGGAAGCCAGCAGGGTGGATCTCGTGTTTTTGCTGAACTGTATGTGCACTTCTGGGGCAACAAGAAATGATGAACAAAATATTTAAATTTACATCATAATCTGCATTTCTGTTGGTGTTTTCTGAGGTAAATGCAACTCACTTTAAGACAGAAGTGACCGTTACATGTTAAAATGCTCACGTAGCAAGAGTATGTTCACGTCTTATTTTGGCAAAGTCGTTAAATTCCATTTGCGTTGCAGTCTCTTTTCCTTCTTTCATCTGGCGCACATCTGGATTGCATTTGTATGGGTGAGGGAGCAAGTCTCCAGCTCTAGATGAAAATGTTCACTGAATAGCCATGCAGACTGCATCCTCATTGCTCTCCCAAACTGGATGTATCTTCTCTATACCTGGGTCCGTGAAATGGCCCCGCTGTAAGATGTTGAGAAGTAAAAAGTATCATCACCCAAAATGCTTACTGTACCAATAGTCCAGAACTATAGCCCTGACTTTCGGTTCCAACATATGCTTATGTCGCGAACCTAGCTTACTTGGAAGCTAACCTAGGTCAGCTAGAAAAATGGATTGAGAGCAGCCCTAAGGAGAAGGACTTGGGGGTGTTGGTTGATGAGAAGCTCAACACGAGCCGGCAATGTGCGCTCGCAGCCCAGAAGGCAAACCACATCCTGGGCTGCATCAAAACAAACGTGGTCAGCAGGTCAAGGGAGGGGATTCTGCCCCTCTGCTCCGCTTTGGTGAGACCCCATCTGCAGTGCTGTGTCCAGCTCGGGGGCCCCCCAGCATAAGGAGGACATGGACCTGTTGGAGTGAGCCCAGAGGAGGGCCATGAAGATGCTCAGAGGGCTGGAGCCCCTCTGCTGTGAGGACAGGCTGAGAGAGTTGGGGTTGCTCAGACCTGTAGAAGACAAGGCTCCGGGGAGACCTTAGAGCAGCCTTCCAGTGCCTAAAGGGGGCCTACAGGAGAGCTGGGGAGGGACTCTTGATCAGGGAGTGGAGCGATAGGACGAGGGGTAATGGTTGTAAACTGAAAGAGGGGGAGATTTAGATTAGATAGCAGGAAGAAATTCTTTGCTGTGAGGGTGGTCAGCCCCTGGCCCAGGTTGCCCAGAGAAGCTGTGGCTGCCCCATCCCTGGAGGGGTTCAAGGCCAGGTTGGACAGGGCTTGGAGCAGCCTGGGCTGGTGGGAGGTGTCCCTGCCCAGGGCAGGGGGGTTGGAACTAGATGGTCTTTAAGGTCCCTTCCAACTCTAACCATTCCGTGAATGCCTGCTTTAAAATTCAGCACAGCCTTGCCTTTTAGCAATGGGACATGATCCTCTGCAGATTATCGGCAACTGACTTTTTAAACTGATTTCTTGAGGAGGGGGCTTGAGGCAAAGGGCTACCCCTCCAGTAAGCCCAGCGAGGAGGAGCTCGGGCCGGTTACTGCCAAGGCTCTTCCGAGCCCCGTGGCCCCGCGGGGTGGCACCGCAGGCGGCCCGGGCGAGGCGGCCCGGGGGAGGCGGCCCGGGCTGGCCGCCCGCCCGGGGTGGGGCCTGGCCCGGCCCCCGGCTGAGGCAAGCGGCGGCGGGGCCCCCTCCCTCCTGCCTTACTCAGTGCTCTCGGTGGCTCTGGGCGGCGGCGGCTCGGCGGACCAGCTTGCGGTGAGGGGAGCCGGGAAGGGAGGCGAGGGACGGTGGCCGGACGGGAGGGGACGGGCGCTGACTGTCGCATCTCTCTTTGCAGACTCGAACCCGGAGCGGCGGATCCCAGAGAGATGGCGAAGGTGAGGGGGGCGAACGGCCGCCGATGGCGGGCCGAAGGCTGCCGCGGCCCCTCGGCGGGCTCGCCCCTGCCCGGCCGCGGCCGGTTCCGGGACATCCTTCTCTTATCTGTTGCCTTACTTTTACTCCTGACCGATTTATTTTCCGTCTGCCTTAAATCAATCCATCCCCGAGGCTGGGGAGACGCGGAGGGGAGGGGGACAGGGAAAGCAGCTGATCATGTGAGGCCCGCGTCAGGCACAACTTTTTTTTTTTCTTTCCCCCGCCAGTTTCCACTAATTTGGCCAAGTTTTCGGTACCGTGTGTTTATATTATGCCTGGGTGGAGGCTACTTCCACTGGAGGAGGAAGGAAAAAAAAAAAAAATAGCGCCGTGTCTGTGCCCTGTGGAGTCTCGGCCTTGGTACTCCTGTCCCCAGCTTTCCCGTTTCCAACTTAATTTTTCTGAACATCTTGCAGCTATCGCACAGTACTTTGGTATTATTTATTATTTTTTTTTGGTCCTTTGCAGCCCTTGTGTTGCTGCCGTTACGTTTGAGCCCGGGAAAATGGGGCGGGTTCCCAGGTTTGTTTTTATAGTGGTGTGAAACGCATACGCTCTAGAAAGTAAAATAAGGGTTTAATGGCATAGTTACGGGTTTGGCATGCTGTAGGAAGTGAAAGCCATCAAGTTGTACGAGTGTCTTCACAAAGGTCAGGGTAATTGCACGGTAATGTATTAGTAGTTTCATTATTTTAACTTGATGAGTAGAATGGTTAGTGGTGTTTTAACACTCCTGTGAATATTTACTCTTGTCTCAGTTTTAAAAGAAAGAAAGGATTCTTCACTTTAAAAAAAAAAAAAAATGTATACTAGCATTCCACTAAATCCTTGAAGTTCTGGGTTTGTTGGGGTTTTTTTTGAGGGACAAAGAGGGGATTTTTCTTTCTTTAAACATCAATCCTGGTTTGTAGGATGCATCTTAATACAGGGACTATGCTAGCACAGGGCATCTGACCAGACATATTTGCTTGGACAGCCTTTTATTATGGTACCTGTAGCATGGCTCATAGGCTTGAGGCTAACTTCTTTTTTAGTAAAAGCATGGAAATTTGCCATTCTCTTGTCTATGCCACAGAGATACAAACTTTAATCCTTAATCTTTGTAAAAGGAGTATTTCGTTCTTCACTAGCGCAAACCGGTTACTCTTGGCTTCATGTAGTAGAATTTTGTACAGCCTGAGGTGACGCTTGGGGCAGGGTTACTCACTGTGGTGAATGGTGGCAGGTTGAAGACATTGGAACAATGAGATCTTGTACTTGGTAGGCCTTGTCCTCTGGTTTACGTGTTCAGAGGGCTGCCTTCCAGTTCAGTGGTAGTCTTTGTGTGATTATGCAGCAGTGAAAGACTGGGAGTGTTAAAGCTTGGTAGCCTGTAATTCAGTTTATAATCATAAAAAACAAGTTGAAGAGTAAGCTCTGCTCCTGATGGCAGGTGGCTGTTCTAAGTTTTGTTGCGCCACGAGGTAAGGGTAAGAAATGAAGATGCCTATCAGTTGTGAAATGTCAAGCGTCAATTGACAGTACTTATTTATACACACAACTAAAGGTTTAGAGTTCAAAAAGGCTGCACAGCACAGTGCACTGAAGTCCAATTTAGTCCGGGTACATCACTGAAGAATAAATCCTTTGAAGAAGGTAAGTTATCTTTGGAGTCTTGGTCACTGAAGTATTTGCTCAGTCATGGGAAGATTTTTTTTTTAATTTTTTTTAATTTTTTTTTTCCAAAGACCTGAGAGATTTTGTGTGTTCCACGTCCAGGACAAAAAGGTTCATTCATTTCATGGGGAAAACTACAGCATGCCGTAATACGCTCTGCAGACTGGTCTCTCCATGCCTGTGTTTATCTGCTTTCTTTGGAGCAACGCCGCTGTCCTAACAAGCTGCCTTTTCTCACACGTCTGTATGTGTAGTAGTCTTTAATGGATGCACAAGGTACGATCTGTCCCTGCTTCATGAACTAGCTGCCTGGGAAATGCTACCCCGCGTTTGCTAATTCAGAAATCTGTAAAGAAAGCAACAACTTTCTGCTTGCGTGCTGCAGGCTGGACTGTTTTGGTCTGCTAGTCCCAAATTATTCCCAGAATGTGAAGTCGGGAGCATTTCGTGTATCCATTTGCACGCTGCCAGGGAAGGATTGCTTGCTGCTGGTGAAGGTGCGGCTGCTGTGCGCTGTATCTGGAGTTCCTGTTCTGCCAGCGTGCACGTGTGACTTTGGAGCACAGCAATAGTATCACCAACTCCGGTAGCACTTCAGAGGACGGTGGCTCACATGTCAGAGTACAAACTTTTTCAGAATCAGGTCCTAAGCAGCTCTTTGACTTTGTTGAGGTTACTTGGGAGGACAGTGTTTTTGCAAAGGTCCCTGCGTTGATTCCTACGTTCCTATTGCTTGCTCTTCTCTTCTCTTTCTCTGCCACCCCCTCTCTTTCCTTTTTTTTTTTTTCTTTCTCTCCTCCCTATCTTTGGTATCGCCATGGTGCACTGACTCAGAGTTCAACACAGTTGTTGGGTAATTCCGGTTTTTGTCAGGAGTTTAAATTTAGTGGGGCAATGTGAATATAGTCTGCTGACCAGAGTTTGCTCCTTCCATGTAAGTGTACAACCTGAAGCATTACTAAACTTAGAGAGGTGTTTTGTAGAGGGGTCTTTATAGCTGTGCAGTTGCATCAGCTCTGTGTGTACGTTCACCCACCCACAATGTAATTTACATCCTACTGACCTTGAAATTTTGGTAAGGATGCTGTGACGTAATTATACATTTCAAGGCGTTTCAAGAAACGAGATGTTTGTTTCAAAGCACAATTTGAACTGGGATCTGTGTGGTCTTCAATGGCTGTAAAGGCTTTTGATTTACTGGTGAACACTGTGTTGTGCTTTATCTGCAAGATGCCTATTTTTGCGTAAGAAATCTTGAGGCAGTCTTTCATTTAGGCTAGCACGTGACCTTCTAGGCTCTCTTCTGTCTTCTGAAAATAGCATACCTTCTCTGTTTGTCAACCTGTGTGCTGGAAAACATTCTCCGTTTCCCTTCTTACCACTCCACAGTTTTCCTGGGCCGTCTTGTAAACAGATGGCTGCTTTCAAAAAAAAAAAATCACATACCACCTTTTCTGCACTAGACACCGGGTTTTTCCAGTGGCAGATTGATGAGACCCTACTTTTGTTGCTGCAGAGCAGCGTTGTGAAAGGGGGTAGCTTTTCATCGATGGGAAATCTGGTGGGTAAGAGCTTGCTGTGAGTGGGCACAGAGGAAGGGTAGCGGGGAAGAAGTCTGAGTCAGTTCAAGTATGGTCTTTTGTTTGCTGAAAACAAATGCTTTGTGTTTAACGGTGGCTAAACATGGGATCTTGTGGGTGGAGATTTTTTTGTGTGCTTGGTGGGAGAAGTTAAAAGGAACCTTGTCAAGTGGCTATTGTTGAGCTTACGGATAATGCGGTTGCCAGGCTATGTGGCCACGTGACATCAAATTGTGAAGCCAAAGTTGTCTCTTGAGAGAAGCTAATGTAGCTCTGAGGTGCTGGTTAGAAACATCTCCCCTGATAAGATTGTATCTTCTCCTTCTGCAAACTTTTTGCTAGAGCAGGATAAACAAAAATATCCAAGAACGTGAATTTCCTCATTTGGAGGGGCATAAGTTCTAAAGCAAGATCATCTCTTGCTTTGAAGTGTCTCTTTTTTTTTTTTTCCCCCTTTTTTTTTTTTTTTTTTTTTACTCTGCCTTTCCTCTTCATGCTAACTTTGTGTAACTAGGGGTTTTGTTGGTCTCATTGGTAGATGTCTGGAATGGAAGCTGCTGTTTAGTATAGAATCACAAATTGCACTTGCGCGACACATGATTGCTTAACAACAGTCGGCATATTGGGAATGTAGAAAGAAAAGAACGTGGGTAGGTTTTGAGTGTTATAATCTAGTGATATTCTTTCTGTTAAGGTCTTGCGTGTTGTGTTTCTCTTTGTGTTTTACTGGCCAGTGTGGGATATTGCTGTTTTCTCATTTCCATTGGTGTGCTTTAGGTTCTACTGAGTGGGAAACTTAGGAACCAAAATATAAAGGACCCGTGAGCTTGTAACGTTATTTCGTATCTGTTTACATAAATGGCCAGGAACGCTCTTAGAAGTACTAAAAGTAAGAATTTATCTACCTCTGTAAGAAGTCATGAAGTTTGTAAATAAAAGTTCAATAGTTGTCTTTCAGTTCACCATTTTTCGTATTAGGTCAGGATGGCATAGCGGTTGTGATGCTGTGACCTGCAAGATCCGCGAGAACCGGTTTGTTTCAGTAAAGTTTAAACTCTACTTAACGTTGAAACTGTAGTTGAGTTGTCTGATAAGTGAGCGTCTGGCTTCTGTCAGAAACTCTTTCCTACGAGTCTATTACTTTGTTAGAATAGCTCCTATTTCACATTCTCCGTGACTGAAAGTCGACTTCAGTGGTTCAGGCGGCGATGGTGGTTTAGAACAGTTAGACTGTAGGTTGGACTCGGGCCCACAAAGCTGTATCCGAGCTTGTCTTACACTAACAGCCCCTGCTGTGGTTGTGCTCCGTTGGGACCAGCGTATAGTCAAGGGCAGTAGATGTAGCTGGAGATTCTGCTATTATAGCTGCTGTCTTCGTGGTACCCAGGTGACGTGCGTTTTTGTTACGCTGGATGGCGGAGCTGCAGCGATATTTCTGGTTTACAAGCTAGCTGCAGCTCAAGTGCTGATCGAGGGCGATTGTGGCAGGTAGGTAGCCAAAATCCAGTAAACGCTGTGCGTCAGAAGGGAATGTCTGGAATGCAAATGGTGCCCAGACACCAAGAAAGCTCTTTGGGACTACAGCTGCACCAGAAGGATTTCAGGAACTGTTCATCGAGCTTAGCGTATGCTGAGGCTTTCCGTGCTGTGCTTTGGAAAAAAGAGTTATGGAAGGATTCTTCTTAGTTAATAAAAATGAGAAGGATGATGCAGAGATAGATTTAACCTAGCACTTAGTGTTCACACGTATGTTGTCTAAAACGGCCCCAGAGGAATGTTGGGCCCTCGTCACAAGACTTAGGAATTGTGAAGGAGAATTCCGCTTGCTTATAACAAGATAAGCAAAGGAAAACTTTAAGATCAATAACTGTTTCCTCTGAGACCTGTTAGACGGTTAGTCGTGTCCAAAAGGAGAATTGTGGTAGTTCAATAACATTAGTTATGTTAAGATGATATTTGCAGGAAAGTACAATTTTAAATAACCCCATGCTGGCTGGCAGGGTAATAAGGGAGGAGGAGGAAAACAAAGGCTTTTCAGCCTTCATCTGTTTTACCAAATTAAATTTGATTTATGAAGTTCAGTCACAGCTGAATTCCTAATTCAGCTTCGGAATTAGCTAGGAAAATGACAGTACGTACGTATTGCTGTGCCTAAATTTGAACTACTGCCGAAAAACTTGCTTGTGATTGGAAAAGCTGAATGCTCCAGGGGAATTTGTCGTGCCCCTGAAGTATGCCGGATATTGGAAAGCATCTACCAGAAAGAAGTTTGTTGTTGCTACTAAACGCCGTGAGACTTTGTGTTCTGATTTGCCGAAATACGGCAGAGGTAAACCGAAGTCATTACTGCTCCCACAGTGAGCAGCAGGGGGGTGGCAGTAAAAGCGCAGGCGGCCTGAGAGGCAGCAGTGTTTCGGGGCAGTTTCTGTTTAACGCTCGCCTGCTCTTTTCTCTCTGTGCTCTTCTGGCTGACCTGGCTTGGATGAGCACATTGACTTGAAACCAAAGCCCTGTGTGGCTGAAATTGCTAACTTGAGGGAAAGGCTGTGTCGCAGAGGCCAGATGGCTGTGCTGCCCGTGAAACGATCTGGTGCCAGTCTCAGCAGGTGTCTTGGCGCTTCCTTTCATCCTCTTTTCTTGAGAGTGGAAAAATGCCCTGCCAGTAGTGATTACTACTTTTATGCAACGATGCTTACGAGAAATTTCGCTGTTAGAAAAACCTTCCTATTCCCCAAACCCAGCTGTTTCCCCTTTTGGCCATCGCTCGACTCTTATAGTTTATAAATGAACTACTCTTCTGTACATATGTAGGTTCTTGAACTGTCATGTTAAACAAAGGCAAGATTTTTCTGTAAGGGTGATGAATATCCCTTTGTGTTTGACCCCGAGAGAAAGTCCCTGAAGAGCCATGTTCCATGGAAACCTAGCGGAATTATTTTTGTGTTTGGATGGGCTGATCTTTTACCCTTATGTCTGAACTGTCATTTCTTTTTAGCTGTAAACTACTAAGAGAAATGTAGCTGAATCACTTGAGGGAAAAGTTGCATATGCCAAAAGAAACATGATGAAACATTGAAAGTCATTGCAGAGTTCAGGAGGCCTCGTCTGCAATGCGATGGGGAAAAAAATCCGTGATAAAACCAGTGATACTGGTTGAGAGCTCCAGTAGGTTTTTCTTGAGGAGAGAAATTGCTTATTTCCAAATGTGTCTTGGATCTCTGTGCAGTCTTTCTAGCATACGTGATTTGTGCAAGTAATTTCCCAAATTGCTTTAACAAATTGATAATTTCGTAGTCATTTTCCTGCATTCGGGCTCCGGTGTTGTCAATACCAATCCTGCCAACTACCATTATGTAAATATACCTGAACTTAGATGGTGTACTGCTGAGTAAAGCCATGGTAGTACCTTTTGAGTTAGAGCTGTGTTTAAATGCCCACAGGCTGCAGTTTAGTCAGACAATTGCAAGAAAAATGCTATAATCTTTCGGATTGTGGATTCAAATTCAGTCTGAGCTCATGTATGGAGAACTGAAAGATGCTATCTTCTATTTCATGGATTTTTCCCTTTCCTCCCCCCCCCCACCCCGTCTAGTACACGAGAGGCACCGTGACAGCCTTCTCTCCTTTCGATGCCAGAGCTGATGCAGAAGCTCTTCGTAAAGCCATGAAGGGACTGGGTAAGAATAATTTATTTTACAAAAAGGAAAGGGCTCTCTCTCCTTTGAAAATATCCTTGCTGAACTCATTCTTTTGTATTAGCAGATAAGGGTAGGGCATGCGTCTACACGCCATGGAATGACAGCCCCAGGACTGCAGGAGCCTGGGCGTGTCCTGGTTTTGACTGTGCTGCTCAAGGATGTTTATTTTTGGGTTAGCGTAAGGGAAAAAAGAAGGTGGTTTGCACATTCCCCGTTAAAAATTGATACTCCACAGGCTTCTCTGCGCATAGGGTTTTACCGCACAGTAAGGTAGACGGTGGATTTACAAGCGACAACCGTGGAGAGTTATGTCAGTGTGGTAGAAGCTCGGTGCTTGGAAAACGCGCGACGGCCCCCTCAGTCTGGAAGTGCGTAAGCGCGTTAAAGTTACCGTGAACAAAGAATACAAGCACACAGCATGAATGTAGACTAACCAAGTGGTCTGTAAACTCACATTGTAGCTTTCTGCCCCCAGATTTCCCTGTGGGAACAAATCCTAATTTGCTGCTTTCTTTGAAGCTGCCCGTGGGAGAAAGCAGAAGGAAGGGAAGAAGGGAAACATGATACACCTCAGCCTGTTGGCAAATTCAGGAAGGCTAGTTGAGACGCTGTGCTCTGAGGGCTATCTTGCAAACTACCGTATATAAGGTGGATAATAGCTCTGTGTTTCTGTACTCTGGGGTGTTCGGGGTTACCAGAGTGAGTTTTGCTGGGGGTTGGCAGATTGTATATTCTAAAGTAAATCCCTTGGTGATGAGCCGGAAGGCAAGGCACCTATGTAGAATACAGACTGTGGCTGAGTGTTCTAGCTGATGCCTGGGGTTCTCCGAGCAGTGTCTGGAACAGAGCACTGATGGAGAACAAACACCACGTGGGTCCTCCAGTCATATTTTTGCAACAGCAGAACGCCAAACCTGGCAGCTCAGCTTGGGCTAGAGTGACATTTGTTATTTAAATGCGTCTGCTGTTTGTCAGTAGACTGTTCTTTTCAAATAATCTTTCATTGCCTTTTGAGTTTGTGCCACTGCTGTTTGTTTTTTAGAGTGTGTTTGTAACTCTCTGTTCTTTCTAACTTCAGGGACTGATGAAGAAACTGTTCTGAAGATCCTTACCGGCAGAAACAATGCCCAGCGTCAAGAAATTGCATCTGCCTTTAAAACCTTATTTGGCAGGGTGAGAAGAAAAATACCTCTAGAAATTAGCGGAATGTGGCCTATGATGACCACTTAAAACAGTGAGGCACATTCATCATGCTCCCTGTAAATGGTTCCTTCAAAGAAGATCTGGTTTTGCATCCAAGTCCCCCTCTCCCCCACCCTGCTGTATCCTTCATTGCTGGCTGGGTTAGAATATTCCTTTTAGGTTAGCACAGAGAAGTTAGTTACTTTTTTCTGTATTTTGGTCCAATGTGTCTTAGATGTGTTTTGTGTAAAAGCTCCTGTAGTTTCCTGTTAGTATGCCTCTCATTCCTGGTACAGAAGGAGTTGTCAAATATTATGTCACGAGGTCTGGAATGTAAGGTGTAAAAGCAGGAAAAAGAATTTTCCAGAGGTAGAAAATGTGTCAGAAATAAAGCAGCCTAATACCAGAGGAGAGAACAAAACCAAATACAGTGGCAGATAAAGCCGTTAAGTGAGTTTAAAGTGAAGACAGCTTGTTTTTTTTCTCCCAGCATTTCTGGATCCTTTAGTATTCTGGCTTGGGTAACTTATGTTTCAAAGAGCAAGTGCAGCAAACAACTAGCGTTTAAAGAATTTCTATATTGGAAAAAGAAATAATCACAATATGTTTCCGGTTTTCCAAATGCCCTTGTATCCTCCTGCCTTATTTGGTTACGTTTGTTTCAGTTCAGGTACCAATTAAAATAAAAGGAGCCCTGTCCTTTAGGCTTTTTGAGGTGTCTCCAGGGTGTTCTAGCTTGCAGACACACATGCAGCCGTCTAAAACGGTTGGTCCTCGTTCATTACAGCACTCTTTGTTCTGCATTAGGATCTTGTGGATGACCTGAAATCAGAACTTACCGGCAAATTTGAAACGTTGATGGTGTCTTTGATGCGACCAACTTATATTTTTGATGCCCATGCACTGAAGCATGCCATCAAGGTAAGAGGAGTGTGGGAAAGCAATTAATACATTGTATGAAATGTTTGCTGCTCTTTTATTTGGTTTTTAGGAATGAACTTTTGCGTGGTAAAGAGAACACTAATAGAAGTCTTTTTTCCTTTTTTTTTTTTTTTTTTTGTCCCCCTCTCTTAGGAATGTTATGCTAACACCTGCTACTATTCCTAATGCCATGGTTTTGCCTGGTTTCTTATTCATCCTGATAACTCCTTAGAAATAGTTTAGAATTGTAGTCTTTAGAATGTTTTACGTGGAATTATTTTCATGAGAAACCATGTCGTCTTAAGAGAACGGCGTCACTGCAGATGCAGATTAAAATCTATGTGGCACAAGACTTGTTGCTTCTGCTTTAAATATGAGTAGATGTGCAGGTTGGTTTTAAATTCTTTTTGCTGCTAAAGTACGGTGCCGAAGTCCAGCGGACACTAGATTTTTCTGCTGTGAGCAGCCTAGGTTTTACAGCTATACGGCTGTATGCATAGGCTACTAGTTAGTTCAAGGCATTTCATTAAAGTGGGATGCTATTTGTATATCTCTTCTTGAGTGTTATTTAAACTGGAGAGTGTTTTGCCCCTGATGGATTACAGTGCAACTCCAAAATTGATGGCCCGGTGTACTTGTGTAAACTGGTGTCCCCCAAAATTACGGGCGGGTATTATCTATATTATTGAATGTGTTCTAAAAGCTGCCTCCAGTAGTAGAGTGGGAAGAGTTTCCAGCCCCATCGGTGCAACCTTTCCAACATTTCTCTTCAGCTGAATGCATTTAAACAATTTACAATCTGTATGTGTAGGTGTTTTAGTATGTTTTCTTCCGTGTGATCTTATTTATTTTTTTTCCCCTCTGTCACACTCGTCTGATATTATCAGTCTGTGGAAATCCAGGAACCAGATGTCCCTGGGTTACTCACAGAACCTGTCGATTAAGGTAGAGGACACTGAACTTGTCCAGTGTCACATAGTGCTTGGTTGGGTGACACTTACACATAAACTCCCAAGATCCTCGATGACTAGTTAATATGTAGGCTTTAGTCAACCGTGCAAACTAGTGTTCATGAACCCACGACCCAGCAAATAGTATCTCAGACAACAGAAACTTTAATCCTGGAAATTTTCTGTAATGTCTTTATATGCAGTGGGGGAAGGGGAGACGGCACCTGACAAAGAAACTGATAAAGGCCTTGTTGACTAAAAGGGAAAAAATGCGTTCCCAAGCTGCTCTTGTTGATTTAGGAGTCAAAGACCGACAGGGAAATGACAGAACAGATGGGTGTAAGAGGGAAAATAGAGGTAGTGAAACAAGAGCGGTTTTGTTCTTGTCACTTACAAAAAATGATATTAAACATAATATCAGAGGATTTCAGCGAATGTTTCTGCCCAGGAAAAGGTGTTGATACTAGCTGCGGTTCAACTAAGGTGCGTAACAACAGCAAAGAAGATGTGATAGCAGAGACTTCAGTGCAAGATAACTCCGCTAAGAGCGTTAAGTCTGCGCTGCGGATTGTCCTATCAGTTTTCACTGCTGCTACTTAAATTAGAACGAATAAAACTGTGCCTGCTGCACTTGATGGGTAGGCATGTTCACGAAACAATCTGTATTTTGAAAAGGATTGCCTGTAACCTGGCAGATTTGTATTTTGGGTATCTTTGTATGCAGTTAGTATACAGGTTTTCCATACAGGAAAGGCTGTAAATAACACGCCAAAGCAAAAAGTACAGAGTATTGTATTTCGGCGTTGCTTTTGTGAAAGGACTCCTTTGGAAGCATAAAGAGCAATGGCTTATTCTTACAGGCGAAGTAGAGTCAGACTTGTGGAGACAAGGTATTGGCTTGACTTCTCAAAATTTTATCCTTGTAAAAGTGGAGAGTGCCTGTTGTGCCGGCTGTAATTAGAGGGCAGCAGCTTAAACTATCTGGGTTAGCAGTTCTGTTGTAAAATGTGTGCGTTTGCAGTGGAAGAGAGGGTGGGTTTAACATCGCGCATTCATAGAAGGGTAAAGATCATTGCGGTGTGGCTCTATGTTTATCTGTGTACTAGTTTATGAAAGGCGGTATGTGAACTAGAGCTAAGATGAAAACCGTTACGACGTTCATTCACTTACCTCGATGTCGTTGACTGTACTAGTGGAGAACGGAGGCATATCTGGATGTGCTTGAATGTGGAAGGGCTCATCTGAATCCCGCAGAAGTCAGCCTTTATTAAGCGTTGGGTTGGTTTTGAAAACCATCAAGCCAGAACTGGAAAAAAATCTTTCCAAAACCCCCACAATGTACGAGAAAGAAGAAATTATTACTTCTTTTTTTTTTTTTTTTAATTTGATCCAAGTGTGTAAGCTGATGCTTGCTTTTGATTGTCAAAGGGCATTTCTGTTTTCCTTTTGTTACTCCATCAACTGACTTCTGCTTGCACCCCTGCAGGGAGCAGGAACCAATGAGAAAGTGTTGACTGAAATTCTTGCTTCCAGAACACCCGAGGAAATACAGAATATTAAACAGGTTTATCTGCAAGGTAAAGTTCTGCATAAAATAAAATCCTAGGGGGTCTGCGTTCAGTTCTCTAAATATGGTTTTAGCTCATCTTTCAAATAAGGTCTATCTGTGAACCGATGGATGTGTCTGATAAGTGGATTTCATTCTGTTACGTTGCAAAAATTCACACTGAAGGAAACTAGAGTTTGGGCTGTAAATTAAAATAGTTTTTATTTTGGGGCTATGACTGCAGGTCATGGTGGTTTGTGCTTTATAGTTAGAATTCATTCAAATGCATTTCCCATTATTTTAATCGCTTTGACTGAGAGAGGCTTTTTAGTAATTGGAAACTAGAAAACTGGTATCACAGAAAAAAACAGAAGTGATTTTTTGCTTTTTGCTCACTGTTCTGTTCAAATGCATTCGCACTAAAGCAGGTGCAGCTTTTTGGTTGTTCGCAGGAGCTTTTACCCTGTGATTGTGGGATTGTTTGGTTTTTTTTAAGGCAGCATTTAGTTCAACATTTCTTTTACCTCTATGCGGATTCCTGCCACACAAGAACTTCTCATGTCTTAGTAAAGTTTGAGGCAAAACTTAGAGTCTCCAAGGGCAAAATTTATTAGTACTAGAATTTTCTGGGCTCACAGTTGTTGTTCAGTTGTGAGACTGTGATATTTTAGAGTAACTCCAAACCTGTATGCTCTTCATTTCTGTAAAGAGCTGGATCTGTGCGTGTCACCTTGTATTTCAAAATATTTTGAGTATTGGTACGATGCGCGAGACGCTGTCTTTTCACATCTTTCACAATAATGCTAGGTTATAAGTGACAGCAGAATCTGTCCTAGTTGTTAAAGCTGTTCCTGATTAAATGATTCTACAAGCAGCGAGTCAGATTAACTTTTTGCTTTTCCTTGCTTTCTCCTCGAAATCGTGAAGAACTTTGTAAGTTGGTGAATGGGTATTGGTCTTTTGCAGAGTACGAGGCCAACTTGGAGGATAAGATCACAGGAGAAACATCAGGCTACTTTCAGCGGATGCTAGTGGTCCTGCTGCAGGTCAGTATCTCTTTGTGTACGATTTTCACTTCCGTTTTCCTGTACGATGTACCCTTGTCGTCTTCTGCTAAGCTGGGGTTTTAGATAGACCTGGTGATAGGCAGGTTTGGTTCCGAACCTGAATCACTTCCCCTGACTTGCAGGGTCAGTCTTGAGCTCTGTTATGGGTCATTTCCACATCAATGAATTGAAAAACTTCTGTGGTGCTTGTGGGTGTAGCAGAATGCCTGCTACATGCAGTTTTGAAGGCAAGAGGAGAAGAGAACATTTATTCCATAAAGATAGACGCAAGCAAAAGGGAAAAACAAGGGGAATTGGGAGAAGATGCATTAGGGGTTGACTTCTCACGGTACCTCCTACGGGCTTGATATAACAGATAAATTGTTTTTTGATTCAACTTTTGATTCTCCAGTTTAACAACTTTTAAAAATTCTCTCTAGGCGAATAGAGATCCTGATGGCAGAGTTGATGACGCTCTTGTTGAGCAGGATGCTCAGGTGGGTGAATGACTTGGGGTTTGGGACATTTCTACAAGTTATCTTGCAATATACAGCTGGAATACAAATGTGAGAGAGAAATTGTTATGGTGCTCTGTGTGTGTTTCTTAATACATTTTATGTGCTTTTATACATTCTGGATGAAAGAAGTGTCAAAACTTGAAACACTGAGATCGAGATTTTTGACACTTTCACGTTTCAGTGTTAAGCGTGTCTTGTTTGTTTATTACTCAATGAGGTGCCTGAACGGAACAATGATTAGATCGCTGGAAGGGAGAGTTATGACTGCTGAAGCTTTGTGATGCCAAGAGACGCGCTGCTGGAAAACTGACACATGTGAACAGTTCATTCCTTAATACCTGACTTGAACTTCTCTCCTCTTACACATCATGTGTCATATACATGATACAGTGAAACGTTAAAGCTATTCGATGAGGGATGCCCCCACAGAGGGTGAAATACTAAAAGGAGGAAATGTACCGAATATTCTGCTTTACTGTAACCAGATGGCAGTCCAAGAATTGCCTCTAAAGGGTTTCTAGGAGTTCACGTATTTGCCCTTTGCGAGTATTGTCCACGGTGTTGTCACTGATCACTAAACCTGTGCTCTAGAAGCAGGAGTACCAGCAGTTAATTGGTATCCTTGATGCAGTCTCTTGCTGGGTGCTGTTGGCTTTGTTGTGGTGATGGTCATCAATATTTCAGCGATTTGATTACAGAACACATTTAATGCATGTTTCTTCTCGGTTATTTCAGGTAACTCTGGGCTAGACCTCTTCCTCTCGTAAATTGTCAGTTGAGATGAAAGAAAATAACAGATTGTTCAAGGTGACAAGGAGGAAAAGCAGAATGCCAGATCAATAAAAGGCTCTCCTGATAGCAGGGCAAGATGGAGAGACAGACTGGCAAAATGTATTTTACTGGCACAGGCCAATCCTTTGTTATGTAAATTCAGAAAGCATTTGTTCTTCTGCTATTAAAATTAATCCTGTGGAAATTGGAGCTTGAAAATTAGTGAGATCAATACTTGAATCATGAACTAGACTGTTTCATGAAATTGTGTCCGTCTTGCCTTTAGCTGGGCTTACGTAATTGAGGATACCCATGAACCACAGGCTTTGGTGGGTAGATAGATTCCTTTTTGGCCTCTTTAATTGAGTTTAAATGAGCATCTATATTTAGGAGGCGTCATACCTAAATGCTGAAAAGGTCCTGATTTTCTAAATGGTCTCTGTGGTTTGTTACGTATGTTTGGCTTGAGCTGGGACCCAAACAGAGAAGCGTTCTGTCACATTTCTCTTTATCGATATCTTTACATTCCGCTCCCTGGAAGAGATTCAGAGAGTTTTCTAATTATTATTGCCAGCTACAGATGGTCAGAATTGAGGTACATGACTGTGCAAAAGTAAGACTGTTTTTGGCTTCCCAATGTTTCTCTTGATTAATATGTTATTCTGGGAAGGATTTTATACAGGAGAGGGCAAGCTTTTTGCTCAGTGGTGATTTTTAGGCTTGTTGGGGTCTAAGATTACTAAACATTGGTTCAAAGCAGTTGGGGAATGGGCATTCATACTACGAGACAGCACAAATACGAAGGGAACTTGCAAGACTTTTCTGATGCCTGAAGGAGAAAGTTTAACTTTTTGGAAGAGATTTTTGCGAGTATCACTTTTTAAAAGTCAATGCAATTGACGTACATTTTGGGGATTGCACAGCGGCAGGGCAGGCAAGAACGTAGAGCTCATGTAAAATGCCATTCACAACTTCGAGTATCTCTAAAGAAAGGCGTTCCTGGTGTTTCTAAATGCTGTGCTGAGACTTCCCGTTTGCTACTGGATGGAGAGTGCTGGTATTCATTTGAAGAGCTTAGCATGCATTATTTGAACTAAATATCCTTGCAGTGCCTTAATAGCTTTTTTATTTTTAAAACCCCCCTCCCGCCTTTTGTAGTCTGAATTATTTAATATTACGAAGAGCATGCAGCAGTCACAACTATGCTTTCAATAGGATTCTGGTACAAACACAGCTAGGAAGATCCATAACATGCCAGTTCAGGTTTTACAGTGCGGACAGCCAGGTGGCCAATGTGTACAGACAGACGGTCAACAGCGTTGCTGTGCCGCAGATTTGGTTGCGGGGATTTTTCTAAGAAATACTTGATTGCTTGGATATAGGCGGTAACCTGTTTGCCTGTCCTCTGCTCACTGAGGAGGGAGAAAGAATACTATATACTACAATATGTACAAACCTTTCTCCTTACGTGATGCTTAGCGCACAATTTGGAAAAAAAGCTTCTGAGTGTCAGGAAAAAGAGCTAATGTCATTTTCTGATTATTTTTTTTTTCTTTCTCGTTTTCCCCCTCCTGTTGCTTATTCTTCCCTGAATGCTGCTAATGGCCCAGTGATTGTCTGTATGGAAGAAAGCCTTGCCCGAAGAGCAGTGAATGTGCTAAAACGATTAAATGATTAAAATCTCTAGCAGCCTGCGGATACTGTTTCTGAGAGCTTCTACATCCATCTTTCCCTCCTTTTTGGAAAAGTTCCTCCTGGACCAAGTTAGCATGGTTATCCCCTTGATATGAGTCATCATGTCATAAAGTTTTGCTAGTCTGATTTGAAAAAGGGGGGGAAAAAAAAAAAGCAGTCTTTGAAATGGATTTTATCTCCTGTATTATCACAGTTTCAGAAAACTTCAGGCTTATGAAAGGGCCTATATGCACAGTCAATTTTAGGGCCTTAAGCAGTATTACTCATGCGAGTGCTTTCACAGTTGATTTCAGAATTTATCATTTATTTCTTTCTAAAGTCAGTTCAGTACTTGGCAATTTAATTTCATTTTTTTCCCTCCAGCTATAGCTTGTTAGTAAGTTTAATGCTCCTTAGAGTGAGACAAATGGACCTTTTCGACAGGGTGTGTGGACACGTAACAAATGCTGTTGTTTTGATCTCTTGAATTTGCAACAGGTTTTGTTTAGAGCTGGGGAGCTGAAATGGGGAACAGATGAAGAAAAGTTCATCACCATCCTGGGAACCCGAAGCGTTTCCCATTTGAGAAGGGGTAGGTGGTATGGTTCATGTATGCTTGAAAACCTCTGCCTGAAGTCTCAGTGTTAGTCAGCTGGTGGTAGAGATGGTAGAAAAGTCGTTTCTAGTACCACATTTGTCAAGCCCAGAAATCTTTAATCACCTCTTTCCTCTGCTTAATATATTTAATTTTGTTTCCTGTAATTCAGTTTTCCCCTAGCCGTGGTAATTTTCCGCTTGAAGGAGTGGTGCAGTAGATCTGAGGGACAGATGGGGTGTTTCTTTCTGGGTGCTTGTTTATTTTTTTTTTTTTTTTCCCCTTTTGAAAGAGGTCGTGGCAGTAGAAGCAATGCTGAGTGTCTGTTATGAGTCATAAAAATCTGATGGAGATCCAGCCCTGAAAAGATCAACCCTTTTATAGGTTCATACTTTATTAGCTGTTAATAGAGAGACAATGATTTTTTTTTCCCTGCTCCTTACCCATTCATGAGTCTGTTTTACTAAGCTGGTTAGGACGTTTGAAATAGCAATCAGTAAGTTTTGCTTTGATTCTCCAATCTTTTTGGTTTCGTTTTTGAATCTTTGGATTCATTTGGATTTTCAAAAGTAATTTGATTTGCGTTTTTACTGTTTAGCTTTTTTACCATTATTTGCATTAAAGTAATCCTAAAGTTTGCTTTGATGCACCCAACATTTACTTAGCATGATAGAAACGTAAGATTTCGTAGAAAACTCGGGTCTTACGGATATTCATGAGCACAGACTTGAACAGACTGCAATAGGCCAGTTTGTTTGTGTGAAGTTAATTTGATGCAGTAGCCCCGTGTAGGCAAGATCTTAGATTCAGGCTAAATGGTGGCTGCACCCTGGGAAAAATGCTTATAATTTGCTAACGCTTCTCTTTTTTTCCCTTTCCCTCTTCTCCCTGCACCCTTTCACTGGGTGCATTCACAGAATCACAGAATGCTTGAGATTGGAAGGGACCTCTGGAGGTCATCTTGTCTAACCCTGCTTGAGCAGGTCTACCTAGACCATGTCCAAGATGACTTTTGCACATCTCCAAGGACTCCACAACCTCCTGGGGCAACCTGTGCCAGTACAAACGCACAGGAAAAAAGGGTTTCCTGATGTTCAGACAGAACCTCCTGTGCCCATTGCCTCTTGTCCTGGCACTGGGCACCACTGAAAAGAGCCTGGGTCCGTCTTCTTCACACCCTCCCTTCACATACTTGTACACGTTGATGAAATTCCCCCTTAAGCTTTTTCTTCTCCAGGCTGAACGGTCCCAGCTCTCCCAGCCTTTCCTCATAGGAGAGATGCGCCAGTCTTTTGATGATCTCAGTGGCCCTTCACTAGTCTCGCTTCAGTTGCTCCATAACTTTTTCGTATTGGGGAGCCCAGAACTGGACCTCACGTTCCAGGTGTGGCCTCACCAGCGCTGAGCAGATGGGAAAGGATCACCTCCTCCACCTGCTGGCAACATTCCTCCCAATGCAGCCCAGGATATACCATTTGCCGCCTTTCCTAGAAGGGCATATTGCTGCCTCATGTTCAACTTGGTGTCCGCCGGGACCCCCAGCTCCTTTTCTGCAAAGCTGCTTTCCAGCTGGTTGACCCCTAGCGTTTGCTGGCGCAGGAGATTCTTCCTCCCCAGGTACAGGAACGTGTTGTATAGTAGCAATCTGGTAGGAAAGAGGTATTTAAAACAGGACAGAAGAAAGAATGAGCGGACGATAGCACGTGGAGATAATGAGATGCAGATGGCATTAACCTGTACTGAGGAGGATGCTGGGAGAAATTCTGGCTAGATACCTGACCGAGCACACTTTCTGTTTTGCAGTGTTTGACAAATACATGACTATTTCTGGCTTTCAAATTGAAGAGACCATTGACCGTGAAACCTCTGGTGATTTGGAGAAGCTGCTTTTGGCAGTTGGTAATTAAGTCTTAATACATCTGGAACTGGCTGTCTTCGTTTCTTCTCAGGCCTCCTTAAATGGCAGTTGTTATGGGAAGTGGCATGAAAACATGATTCCTTTGTACAGTTAATCAGCTGGGATCTATTTTTGGTATTTAGAGAATAGGCCTTTATTCTTCCTTTAATAGATGGGGGGCTGGGGGGAAGCGGGGCAGAGCATGGTAGTGAACTACACTGTGTTCGGTCGTGTAGTGAGTAGAAGGTGAGACAAAATTCTGCCTTCGTTTGTATTCCCAGCATCTCACCTAGGACAATGACATAGCAGATTTGTAACCGGGAGTAGAATTTGATTAGCAAAGTCTCTTTTCTATTAGAAATAGACGGTGCATTCTAACTCCTGGAACCCAAAGCGGTGGTGTAGCCGAGGAACAGACTAGCTGGCAGCTGCGTACTTAGTTGTCCATGCTGGAGAGAATGAGCTAGTAACACACACCTTGCCTTGACAGTGAAAGATTGTCCTGTATTGAATAACTATCAGTAACTTAATCCTGTGCCTTTTTTCAGTGAAATGCATCCGAAGCGTGCCTGCGTATTTTGCCGAGACTCTGTATTATTCCATGAAGGTATGTGTGTGTTTTCCAGACGTCACTTCCCGTCTTCCCCCAGCTACACTTCTCTTCCTTCCGTTTGTTCGTCATTTCTTCTTTCGCTGTAAATGCCAACAGGATGCTGTATCACTAAGCATCTGCAAAGGTTTGGGGAATGCAGATCTGGGAGAGGATTCATAAGCTTTACTTCGAGTTCATTGTAAGTTTTTCAGACCCTAAATCCTTTACAGGAAGCATCAGTTTTATCAGCTGGTTTTGGACTTGGTGTTGTCATATTGAAAAATGTCTGGCTAGATCCACTGGGCCCCTTCAGCTAAATAAAGACTACAGCGTCATTAGGTGGTGGATATATTGAGGAAGTAAAGATGACTGAAACCTAAACTGTAGATTGGTGCAGATTTAGTGCTCTTTGGTTTGGAGGTGAGTATTTACAGACTGAAGGTGTAGTTAGCTTTGAAACACAGCGTGACGATTATCCATCCGGTTTTGAGAAGGAAAAGGAACTCGTCGGGGCAAAAGGAAAGAGGCTTGAACAGCTACGAAAGGCTCTGCAGGGGAATCCCATCAGCGACACAGCTGTGGATGCGTTGGCTTCGCCTTCTCTTGGATGGGAGGTGATAAGCAGGGAAAACTGTATTTTTAACTCACAGTGGCTAATATTAATTAAAACCAAGGTAGGTAGCCTATGGGTTTCAGGCAAGTTATCAGCTTCCCTGAAGAATTCCTCCCTCCCCCTTGCTGAAAAGCACCGAGGTATGTTTGTCACCGGATCCGTGTGTTGATGAGGCGTCAGCGTGAGAATTAGCGAAAAGAGATGAAATGATAGCTTAATTCTTAAAAGCTGCTTTACAGTTTATATAAACATCACCGTAAAATCAGGTTCGGGTGGAAAATACAAAATTTTATATAAGTATGCTGAGAGCTGTATGAGGAGGATTACTTTTTTCTTATTTATCTGTTTGGTTTTTTTAAAGAATGCAGTAGAAACGCGTTTCCTATAGGTTTTGGAATCTTTTACGTTTCTATTACGAGGGGCCTGATTAATGTCTGCTGGTGACATCCGCCATCAGTTGAATACAAATAAAAATCATTAGGCACTTCAGATAAGAAAGGTGATAATTTATTACTTTGGCAGCGAGTTTGTACTCCCAATTAATCAGTTTGGCGTGACAAAGTTCTACCATGTTCTACCATGTTACCAGATTTTACTGTCAGATCCTACCCAGAAAGCACCGGACTCATGGCATAACTTTTGAGTAGCTTTAGGGCGTTTTTAGATGTAATCCAAGAACGTTACACCCAGTGGAAGGATTGAGTGACCCTGGCCGTTAGGCTGAAGATGATGGTTGGGGGGCTCTGCCAAGTCCTTCCTCGAGGTGCATCAGCAGGTCGGCACGTGAAATTTGTATTGCTTCAGCTTGTGGAGTCTGACTTGTCTGTGCAGGAGGGGGGTCGGGACGTCAGTCTGGCACAGCCTGCCGGCAGAGGAACTTCAAATGTTTAAAGCAATAAAGATGAATAAAAAGAGCGGGAGCGTGTTTCCGTGGCTGGAAAAGCTTTATGAAGTTGGCCTTCGTAATAAACAGCGGGATGATCCGTGGGAGGAGTTGCTCTGCCTGTGTCTTGGCTGTACGACGTTATGTGCTTTGTGTTAGTCATCGTTAGGATTTACGTGCCCAGTTCCAGAACCGACTGCAATTCCGCAGTCTCAGACGACATTGAAAAGGTGATTTGCGTGGGATTCTGATCACGGCGATCAGATATACTACTGTGTAGTCCTGGAACTGGGTTATTTAAAATTTATATCGGCGTTCACGGTTGAAACCTGTGAGATGAAACATGAAATAAGAGGTCTGACCGTATGGCCCTTCGTAGAAATCCAGGGATTAGAGCGCCTTGTGTGATCAGCCCTCTGTTCTCCGCGTTGCAGTGTGAACATCTCGTGACAATGTCCCAAATGTTGTCTCTTTGGGGGTGTTTTGAGACACCGCTTGTTGCACTTCCCACTTTCATGTTGCGCTCCGGTTGTTTGTATTCGTTATTTTGCTACAGCATCTGTAGAGGAAAAACTTATATTTTAATATTATTTACACTTTTCTCTTTAGGGGGCTGGCACTGATGATGATACCTTGATCAGAGTCATGGTTTCAAGAAGCGAAATCGATCTGTTGGATATTAGAAAAGAATTGAGAAAGAATTTTGCAAAATCATTGCATCAAATGATTCAGGTAACGTTGCTGTTCTGCTGTCAGGGAAAAGAGGGGTGACCGAGATGTCATTGTTTCCACCGTTTCTTTTCATGGAAGGGGGGCGGATGGGAGTAGAGCTGGACAACCCAGCGAGGTCTCGGAGCAGCGGTGGTTGGGCTGCAGTTTTGTGAAGCCGTTTAAGTGGGGGGGAGACGCTTCCTACGAAAAGCTAAAGGTTTCTTCCCAGTGTTCACCAGGGAAGCAGATGCGGTTTTCTGAAACAACAATTACTCATACACCATTTTTAGCTACTGCTTCATTTCCTTTTTCTTGTCTGGGTTCCTTCTAATTTTCAGTGCCTCAGAGAGGGTGCTGGCTCTAGAGAAATAATACCGGGGTTGGGAGTCCCGGTTACCACGAGGTCGAAGTTTAAATCTTGGATTGTGGTGTGGAACCTTTTGCGCCATTGCAAAGGGGAAAGAATTTCACTGTGGAATCGGTCTGAATCATAGCCTCCTTTGAGTGGATGGGAAGGAACAGGAAGGGAAAGAGCCAGCAAGAAATCCGGAGCCAGCTGTCGGCTGCAGAGTTGAAGCCAAAATCTTTTTCTTTTTTTTTTTCCCCCCTAGGAATTTTTTTTGGGGGGGGGGGGTATTTTGTTTTATTTTGAATATTTCGATGCTGCTTTTTATGATTTTCTGTTATCGGTTCTAACATTAGGCTGTCTCAATTAGGCTGGGCGGGGTTGCTTTTGACACTGTCAGTCGGGCCCATCCTGCTGTCCTGCGGAATTAGTAGCAGAGCTTCCCGTTAATTACGGGGAGCCGGGCTGGGGCCTTTCTAAGTGATACCAGGTGCACTTGGCACATCTAAAGGGCATTGCTTTTGGCGCTGCTTTGGGCTTCTCCTTTCTTTGGGCTTTCTCGCTTGCAGACGAACGCATTCTAGCATGCAGTGGGTTAGCTCAGTTCTAGTACAGCTTCTGGAAGCTTTTTGCGTTTCTGAAAGTCTTGTCTGTGTAAGTAGAGCTCTAACATAAAGAGACACAGAATTTCCTGGCGGCGTTCCTGAGCGGAGAGTCATCCAAGTGGCTTTCCTGTGGGTGGGACAAATGTATAATCTGTTGGGAGTCCTCCTTGGCTGCTGCTTTTCTTCACATTTCTGCGGTTGTGACTCATGTGACTGGTCTGTTGTATCAACAGAAAGATACATCTGGGGACTACAGGAAAGCACTCCTGCTCCTCTGTGGCGGAGATGACGAGTAATGGTGACAGTGACACAAAGGATCTGTTGTACTCCAGCTTGGCAGCCCTGTAGTTAGCACGTCTAGCTAAGTTTTTGTATCTCAATGCTTTGTGGCTGTTTGAATTTATACTAGTAGAGCACTTATTAAAAACGAGCATATTGTTATCCAAGCGATAGCTGGTCCCCCCTCTTCCTGACATCCCAACTTCCAGGAATTTCAAGTGCCTTCTGTGAGTATGCAAGAGTCGTCTTCATGGAAGATGCGTGCTGAGCCCAGAACCCGGTTCTTTGCAAGTGTTTTGCTGAAATAGGAAAAAATAATCATGTATTGCACTAATAATTTGAGGATTTTTTTTTTAATTTTTGCTTTTATTCCTTACATTTCCACTGAATGTTAAGCTAGCTCTAACATTGCAAACAAAGAAAAGATATCCTCTGTATGTAATATTTGAATGGATTTGCTGAGCGTAATACAAGCAATCATTGGAAATCTAAAGGACCAATAAATTTTTTTCCCCTCTCAGCACAGTCATATGTGGTTTTTAACGGGCAAAGATCTATTTTCCCTTTCTTTCAATTCCCCTGCTTCGAAGTGTTGGTATATTTTTTCCTACTGTTACGCAGACTTCTGAGTATATATGATGTTTTGTAGCTGTAAATCCGATGTCTAGTTAGTATCTGGGTGCTGTGGTGGTGATGCTGGTGTTTAGTATAGCTGGAATACCAAACTACTGGTGCTCGCTGGGCATCGCGTTCTCATTTTGTGCCGCTTTGTCTTTTTCTTCCCCTCTAAAGCTGGGGGAAGGAAGGAGAGCTGTTTGCGCGGTGCCGAAGTGGAGCAGATAATGCTGCACTTGTAGGACCAATGGAAGACTGCTGGGATGGAAGCAGGCGAAGCAGAGATGGGAAGACAGTGATCCGTGCTTCGGGGATTTGGGGTGAGAAGAGGATGGTTGCAGCACCGCTCTCTCATCAGGTTAGCAGGGAGCAAAGCACAGTGCGAGGAAAGCACCAGTCTGTTAAATGGGCTGCCTTAAATTCACTGCTTTAGTTCATCATTTGTGACTGGCGCTGAGAATTAAATTGACGTGTGTGAAGGAGAATAAAGAGACTTCTGCTTCACGCATTATAAGGTCTAAACGCTATGGTTCTAAACGTAGCTTATCGGTTAGTCGCATACATCCGCTGTAGAAACTGCACGTTTTAATAGTCCTGTTGAAATTGATTCTTCACAGATTATTAAGAGCTTTAAAACTTTCATATTGAATAAATGTAAAGTTTCAATTTTTTTTTTTATATTGTAATTCTGAATTATTACTGTCGTGATCTCTTGCTAAGAAGTACTTGGTTTCCAATGTAATATATGAAAGCTCTTTTGGTAAGTAAATACGTTAACTAAAGCCTAATCCACTCTAAAACCTTCTTTGTTTTCCGTTCTTCCGCACACGTGTGCTCACTCTTTCCTGCTCGTGCACTTGCACTGTCTTTCTCTTCCCTGTTTATTTTTGTCCAAATTTAGGACTTACAGACTTAAAACCAGCGCAACTGATTTATTTTGAAATGAGACAGTTAAATGCTTTCCTGTGCTCTTCCCGGGCAGTTTATGGAATTCTCCGTGTTATTGCTGGGTGTGTGGATGGCTGTGGGGGTGGTTTGCATCTCCACCATAGTTTAGACTCATGTAAATGGTGCTGCCGTAATCCTGCCCTGCCCTTTTCTTCAGGCTATGCGTTCCCATCTCTCCTGCGTGCTGGCACTGAAGCTCTTCTGACCCTTTTGGTGACCTGACCCAGGGCCGTGACCTGGCAGAATCCAACCAGCTACAGCCTGATGCCCCCAGTTGACTCACGGAGGCGGCCGGTGAGGGCTGCTGCTGGTGGAGGGAAGGGCTAGGAAGACGTGCAGGAGGAGAAGGAATTTTGTGGAAGGGGAGATGGGACTGAAGCTGGGTTGCTCTGGTTTGGTGTCTGCTGTCACAAACTGCACCTCACAAGAGCCTCACAGTATTAACAAAGGGATTCCTTCAAATGGCTTTCTGGAGGGACAGGCCCAAATTAAGAAATTTAGGTTGAATGCGAAGTCAAAGGTGGTGCTGGAAATCCCATTGCGTGAATCTCCTGACTGTGCCTTAGCCGTAGCGTTCCCTCTTCCACTTTTGCTCAGCTGTGAGGGAGACCGGGGCGGAAGCCAGATGTCGAGAAGCCACTTAAACAAAACATACGTAAAATATATTTGAGACTTTATGCATAAAGACTTAAACACAGTCAGGCTAGATATAACTAAGCTGTTACTGTGGTTTGTTACTGTGCCAGTTACGAACCTTGTCTGTCTATATTGTGTTTCCCAGCTTGTCAAGAGCAATACAGTAAGTGTTTTGGAACATGATCAAATGTTTTCCAAATAATATGGCATAAAGGTAACATAAATAAATAACATAAATTCAAGCAGTAGTATTTTTATTTTGATCTTTAGGTGTTTGGCAGAAAAAAAACCCAACAAACAACAAAACAAACCCTATATTATGCATTCGGATTTTGTTTTCTTTTCTTTTCTGGGATTAATATTAAGCGTTTGTCAAGTTTTCGCTTTTTGTCGAGTCTTTACAAAAACGCCGTAGCAAGGAGTGCTAATTTGCAGTCCGCCGCCCGCGAATAACGTGGCCAGCTGCACGCGCTACGAGCTTACCATCACCACTGCCTAGAAATCTTGTGACAACAGAAAGTTTTTTGGGTGTTTTTTTTTGTTTTTTTTTTTTTGTGAGCTGTGAAAACGGCTGCGTGGGATCAGACCTACCTAGAGCTAGTTCTCTTCCTTGATTGCTTACTGACTTTCTTCCCCCCCCACCACCCGAAGCTGTGCTGGCTCTTCTGCGACGTATCACATTTATCATCCTCGCTCCTGCTATTCATTAGTACGGGGGGGTTTTTTAATCCTTTTTTTCAGACCGCTCTGTTGCTTCAGCCCAGTAGATCCCTCTACGATCTTTGCAAAGTTGCCCCATTTTCTGCTTTCTAACTGCTCCGGAGATCAGACACGATGTTTAATTTTTCAGCCTTTTTCAGTTCCTTTAGAATTCTTAGGAAAATAGCGTCTGATCTTCCTGATTTGTGACCTCGTCCTTTCATAGGTTGTGTTGCGTGTTTTCTGTTGGCACTGGAAATGCATCCTTCGGCGCGTGCTGTGTAAAGGCGGCTCCTCTCGTGTTTCCTTCACCGAAGGCAGAAGAATCTGTGATGGTGGGGTCGCACATGGAGCTATTCCAGCAAAGGTTGACCATTGTTCAAACCTGATACTTATGGCTTGAATTGAACGATCTAAATTGCTGTCAGAATTTATAAATAGCAACTCTGCACAGGCGTTGTGCTAGGGGTCGTTACAGTATCAGTCATCTACAGATAGTTTTAAGATGCAAAGGGTGCAGAAGCGTTTGACATTCCCTTTTGAAGTAATTAAACAGAGAAAACGAGTTCTGACAACCTGTGCTTTCTCTAAGAAGCCTGGTTAAAATGGAAAGTAGTTCATTGATTTGTAATATTTCCAGTACTTGGGATGTAACGTCCCTTCAGGAATACAAAATATGGAATCTCCAGTTCAGAGCAATGCGAAGGTAAATTTAAAACGACAGCTGCCTATGAATTAATTACTTTCTTTGTGGCAATAGTTAATCATTGGCGTGTCTTGTTTTTCTTCTCTCCGCCTTCTGATTTTGATTTACGAAAATTAGTGTTAATTTCTGACACGGTTCTGAAGTGTGGGTAAGTCCCGTCAAGAGCAAATCGTAACACGAGCAGTAGAATCGAGCCTCGTACCTATGGAGAATCTATTTTAAAGCAAACGTCAAGAAATCAAATATTGTTGGTTTCACCTGAAGACCCTCCTCACCCTCCTGTTTCTCTCTCTCCCCCACAGAAAAGTGTTTTAGGAGATACTATTTTACTACTAGAAAGATGATACTCCTTATCTATTTTTCTTTTCATCACACTGTTACGTACAGTGTATTCAACGAAAGAAAGTGGAATTTAGTAGCTTATTTACTTGATTCATTTTTCCTCGATTTTTTTGTTGTTGTTGATGCATATAAAAACCCAATTTTATTTGGATTCACGATAAATGCTTGTTAAACAAAACCGAGCTCCGTCTTTTCTTGTGAGATCATTCGGCCATTTAGAGAAAATATCCTGGTTGAGGCCTTTAAATCTAAAACAGAAAAAAAAAAAAAAAAGACTTGTGCTGAAGCGTAGAGTTAATTTTAAGAATTAAATGGGATTTTGTGGACGCGTATCGCTGCATCACCCAGTGCGGTGCTGTTCATATTGTTACTTTATCCCATGTCAACTCTGACAGCTGGAATTGCTCTGGGCATTTATTTACTCAAATCTGTCTTGAAAGCAGTAATTTCTGAATAAGGCAATACCATGCGTGACGAGCCTAAGGAATAATAACTGGGGTTTTTTTTCTCCTTTTTGATTTAGCGAGCCAAGCATTTACAAGTCACAGATCAGTGTCCAGTGTATTGGTGGGTGAGTCATTACGCTGAAGAGCGCGGATGATAGCTTTTGCGTTCTGAATAGCTATTTTTGGCACCTTTTAGAAACACAACTCGGTAGCAGTCAAAAGCCGATGTTTTCTCCCCCTCTCCCCCTCCCGAAGAGGGAAGGGGCTGGGGAGAGGTGGGGCTGCTGGACCAGGGACGGGATGCAAGCCGTTTCACTGCGTTTTTCATTTCAAGCTTGTTGGAGAGTGACTGAATTATGGAGAAATGAGATTAGATCAGTCCTTACCTCATTCAGAGGCCGGTTTCTCTGCTGAAGCTCTTAATAGAGATGCTGACTTAGAGGATGGGTTTTGTCTTGTCAGAAGTATAACGAAGTGCCTCGGAAATGGGACCCTTTTCAGAGCTCGGTTCATTTCTTTTTTTTCTCATTTCGTCGCTCTGACCGGAGCTATACATTTGTCTGTTCTTTAAAGAAATGAATTACCCCTCGTGTTAAAAAAGGACAGGTGGAGCGGGCGGGCTCTTCTCTTCCTCCATTTGGCATTCAGGGAGAGGTGAGGTGGCTGGGGCAAAACACGCAGCTGCTCCGGGTTGCTTTCATCAGAAATAGGAACTTTCTCCCCTGAAATGAATCCTTTCTGCATCTCGCAAGTTTTAAATGGAAAAAAAAAAAAAAAAAAAAAGTAAAAAATTCAAAAACAGCGTGTCACAAATGATCTTGTCGTCGAAAAGAACCCAGAGCCTGGAATAGGTACGTGGAATGTGAGTAAAAAGCACTTTGGAGGTAACTTAGGTGTCAAGTATCTGTAGTTCATTGCTGCCGACTTGCATTTCTGACTTGTTAATGAAGGGCTTGCACCTCTTTGACTCGGTAAAGCTTTTAACCGTATGGTTACTTTTGTCCCTGTTCAGCAAAGCATCAACGGAAATGTTGTCCCCTTGTGGAGGGGTCTCTGGGCTAGGTGTCTCGTCGCGAGGGGTGCTGTGAGCCTTCCAGTCGCAACCAGTGAGTAGTAGCCAGTGTGAGCAGGGCTTTGGGAGATGGTGAGGACCCAGCTGGTGCCTGCTGGAGAGGGCTGGGTGAGCATCCCGCATTCAGGGACACGTCTGAGGGCACAGACTTGTTCTCTCTGCGCGTTTTTTTTTTTTCAATTCACTAATTATTTTCCGTGAACGCAACGGCTGGAATGTGCCGTGAGGCCCAAGTTGAATCCCCAGCATTAATGACTGCGACGCTCGCATCTTCGGCGTGGAGGGGGGGGTGTCGGTGCTCCTGGGTCTCCCCCTCACAGCCATGCCTGGCGCCTAAGGGAGGGCACCCAGTGCCTCCTCCCAGTCTGGCCAGCAAGAGTCTCCCCCCCTCCCCAGTCCGGCAGCGCGCTTACCTCATAAACCATAAAAAGGTTTTTCCCTTGTCGTGTCTTCAAGAAATATTTCCTGCAAGAATCGGCAAAAGGAGCCGATTGGAAAGGCTTGTTTCTCGCCTTTTAGTGCCTGGAGGGAAAGCAGAAGCTCCTCTGCTGGGGGGAGTTCAATTCCCATTCCCCATATGGGACAGGAGGCCGCTTTTCTCCAGGGGGTGCCTGGGCCGTTCATCATGCGGGCAGTGGATGGTGCTGTTGTTCCAAGGAATCTCGCGCAGACGATGGCGGCGCTCAAAATGATTTCATTCGCTCGCAAATCACTCGCTTAATGTTTGTTTGGGTTTTGGTTTTTTGGTTTTGGTTTTGGTTTTTTTCGTACTTTTTTTTTTTTTCAGATTGCTTTCTCTGGTTTCCTCAACCTCTACAGCGTAGGTCAGGCAATTCAATATTTTTTGTTGTTATATTTTCAGACTCCTCAAATATAATCCTGTTTTCAGTGTACAATGAGAGCGCGCTGTTGTGTGGGGAATAATAAACTATATACTTTATTAGGAGTAGAAGCTGGGATTATGTACATGACATCTTAACATCGAACGTTTACCTTCTACAGCCTGAACATCCACAACGTCCGCTATTCCTCCCGGGTCGCAGTTGCAAGAAGTTAGAAAATAAATTTTTGTCAAACTTAACGCATTTAAAACTTGGGAGTTTAGCGGAACAGATTTTTTTTTTTTTTTTTTCTGTGCGGTATTGTTTTCTGTACAGAGGTTTCTAACTTCCAGCCCCTGGATTCTCTACCGTGTTGGAGTCGGCCCGTGACATTCTTTCATACCTTGCAGGCACCAGCGTAACTGCCCTGCGCTGTGCAGAGGAACCGAAAGGCCATGGAGGATCCGAGATTTTAGAAAGTTACCGTATAATTAGCAGGAAAAACTCATTGCTCTTGGGGAGTGGAAATCAGCGGGAAGATGAGGGTTGGAATTTATTTTTTTTTTTATTTTATTTTTTACATTTCAAGCAGCTGTGGTCACGGAGGTGACAATTGTACAACGCGAAGAAGATTCTCCGAGCAGGAAAGAGGAAGGGTGCTGTAAGACACGGGACTAATCCAGTCTGCTGCCACAAGAAAACTTTGGCCGTTTTTTTCTTACAGGTTCCGTTAGTCTGAGGATTCATGCGGCTGGCTCCTTTCTGTCAGATCTAGCTGCTAATCGGCAAGCGCAGAGCTGCTGATCCATGCCCCAGCGTAACTGCTGGAGAGCTTTTGACGCCCAGAGGAAAAGCATCTGTCTCCTGCCAGAAGGAACAGTAAAATAAAGATGCTCAGGTTTTTCTGCAGTTTCATAGCAGATGTTCTAGATTCGAGGGCTTAAATGCTGCGGTATTCTGGGTATGCAAAAGTTTCAGCCCAGGTCCACAAAAATAGTATTTAGCATTTATTTTCTATTGATATCTCTGGGGAACGGGCTCCTAAACCCTCTTGGATCTACAGCATGTGCTAATGGAATTTCACCCACAGAATACTCTAATAGCTCTAACTTTTTGGCTACTTCTAGCCTTAATTTTAAATAGGTAGCAGTGTTGTGGGACAAGAGGTCCACGTCTCGGTCATTCATTTACAAGCATCTATGAAGCGTGTCACGACGGTAAGGAAGAAAAGAAAGCCAGCCTGTGGAGGTGAGTATTTCCACACACCTTGGTATAAATGTGCTTTCCTCTTACCCTTCCTGTTCTCAAAGCCGCCTTCGGTAATAACAAGATACAGGCTGCATATAATGAGGCCTAAAAGGCACAACAGCGTCTCTGAAATCTAGCAAAAATGTCATTGGAAGTCTTATTATCTGCCAACTGTTCGTCCCAGCTTATGTTCTGTCACGCTGACTGCTTTGTCTTTGTGGGGGGAAATATTAAATCAGTGAAGTTACCCTGTGGATGCCTGGAGAGCTCCATTAACTATGTTTTACCATTTTATCTGTGCTCGCCCTTCTGACATTTTATATTTACTTTGAAAAAAAACCAGTCCTCTGATGACAAAGATGGATGGAGGAAATTATGAGTTCATAAATCCTGACTATACTGGCACCACAAAGTGAATACGAATACTTAAAAAAAAAAAAAAAAGCAATAATTTTTAGTGTGTTTCAACAACGGCAGCTTAGAAGTGGAACTGATTTGACGGTGTTGCCGTCCACTGCTGCTAAGAAATAAACTCAGTAAGCCAGCGTTTAATTACAACTTACGCTTTTATTGTAATCACCACCTCAGTAGCCGCGTTCGCATTGCGTGCAGACCCAGATTGCGGGCTTTACTTGGAACGGCCTCTCTCAGGTCGTTCCTTACTAGACACAGCCAAAATTTTCCTTAGCAGTGCTACAGACGTCGTTGACGTGACTTGTTGAAGAGAAGAATCGGGCTGGGTTTTTGGTTCCCTCCTCCCCGCCCCCTCCTTTCCTCCTGCTCTACGTTAAGATTTGTAAACATTTGATGGATCCTGTTGTCTTCAGGTAATCTAACTTGCTGCTTCGTGAAGAGCATGTGCAGTGGTTCTCCCAGCTGGGTACAAAACATCTGTTAACCTTAAGGATATAATATAACAGCCACCTCGTAATGCCATTTACAGTGAGCTGAAAGATACTGACGTCCATCAAAGCCATCCTCTGGCTAGAGGAAATGAAAAACAGTCAAAATGACGGCTTGATTATTTAACCTGTTTACATAATGTTTTGCCTCAGCTCAGAACCCGCTGTGTCACCTTCACTCGAGGCTGAGGGATCTTCGTCTGTATTTATTTGGAGTCTCCGTCTGCCTGATCTATCTTACTAGGCTCTTCTCTTGCGGAGCCCTCCCGGCACGCGTGGTTCAAGGTAACGCTGCATTTCCACAGGAGATAACTTGTCACGGTTCGCTTCAGTCCACGTGCAGGTCGAGCCCTGATGTTATCGTGGCCTATAAGCTGTATCTGCTGCTTAGAGACTGAAAGGGCGTAGGGACAGCTGCTGAGAAGAAAAATGACTGGCGGGGAGGAGGGATGAGAGAAGACTGCCAACTGCGAAATGACCAGGAGAGGACGAGTCGTCATTTACTGCCGGGGTGGGGGGCGCCCCCAGCACCTTGCCAGGTAGTTAAGTTTAGAAACAAAAGGGAAGGAGGGGGAAAAAAAATACACACGACACGATTAAATTACGGAACTTGCTGTTACATGGGGCTACGGAGACCGTGACTATAAACAACACTCGTAACATAGAAAGACAAGTTCACGCAGACAGGCCGGCTGGTAGGTTTTAAACCAGATAGAGCTTCTCGTTCACGCTGTTCCCAGCTGCTTTTTATGGAGGTAGCAGGGAGCTCTGTACTTGTGCTGTTTCTGATGCTCTTTCATGACCGTTGCCGCTGGCAACCAGTTACTGGATTAACTGGCCCATCCTCTGAGCCAGGGGGCAGGTTTACATTCCGCCCCCCCCCAACCTTCCTCCTTGGCTAGCAGTTTGCCTTCCCCAGGACTGCCTGCTAAACCGCTTGTTAAAAAAGCAAAATATTCTCCTAAGACTTTCTCCACGCAAGGAAGTGCTGCATTTGTCAGGAAGGTGTTAATGAACGGCCCCTTGGGAGTGACCTTGACGGATGCCTGGAGGAGCTGAAGTGATTCGGCTCCGTCAGGAGTGTTGCAGATGTGGCTGGCCCTGCCTTTGGGAGGGGAGAAGACAGGACAGCTTTTCTCAACCGATTTTAGTTGAAAACTCACCTAAACCTATTTGGGAGGGGGGGAATAATCAATGACAACGAAGGAAAGCTTTGACTATCCATCCATTTCTCCCCCCGGACCCCCTCCCATTTTATTTGTTTGCACGGGGGCGTGCGTGCGTGTAGATGAATGAGACCTTTCTAATAGGCGCTCGCAGTGGTTTGTTACGCTGTATTCTGGGATCGGTAAAAGAGCCCCGACGGCTCGAGGTGCCTACCTCTTCTGCGGTGGGAAGGGGGGAGAAGAACATCCAGCGGCCCGTCTTTTGTGGGGCGAGGGTGGTGGTGAGGAGGTCCAGGCATGTGTCAGTCTCGCCCGAGCACCTACAGGGTTTGGGCACTGGCTCCCAACCCTTCCATCCGCGTCTCCCCCGAGCTCGCTCACTCGCAGGGCTGGATGCAGCGTTGTGGTTTCCTTACTGTTCACGAAAACGCACTAACCAGAGTTTCACTACTAGTTTTTTTTTCACAACCACACCAAACCGAAAGAGGTTAAGTGGCGCAACTGCCTTCTCTGTTATTTCCTTTCTGGATACGGCAGGAGACGCCTCAGTTCTGCAGGAGTTTGGGTTGAAGCAGACTCCTGCCGGTTGCTGGTCGCAGAAGCAACAGGCGAGGAGAGGAGTCCCACCGCGCCGCGCTCTCGTCCGGGGCTTGCGCTTGTCTGCAGCAATGCCAAATACTGATAGACGGTCAAGACCTGACATCAGCAGAAGCAGGTCTGTCTCTTTCTTTTTCCCATTTACGCATTTCAGAATGCCCACAGCTCTCTTTGCAGGACACTGAACTTGCCCGGCGTCTTACAGACAGGCCTGTGACGACCACCCAAGGGGATAAATGACTAAATGCTACTTATAACAGCCAGTGGGAACAGCCACGTTTATTTTTTGACCATGTACGCACTAAAAGCTGTAACTGTTCCTCTCCAGCTGCATTCCCTTCTTTCTCCACAGGCTGATTGCTCAAGGACATACTTATTGTTGAAGGCCTGACGGTTTGGTTTTTGAGCGCACTTCTATGAGTTTGTGAACGCAGCTCCCCCAGTAACAGCGAGGTTAAGGTCAAATTGTCGGCAGCGTAGAGCTTTCAAAGCCTCCTGAGACAGTGGACTTGTTCTTTTTTTAAAATGAGAACATTAAACTGATAGATGCGAGAGTTGTAGTGTAAGAGGAGCGATATTCGTGTAGCCAGAAGTGTCGGTTTGGCTGTAGGGTATTTGTCATGGTCAGTATTGGCAACACCTAAAGTTTTCATGGCAGCAGGTTGGTTTTAATACAGTCAAGTTTATATTTGTGGGGTTTTTTGTTCACGTTGTAACGGCTGCTTCGAAGACACAATCTACATTTTCAGTCTGAGATAGTAAATGCTTAGAAAGGACAGAGACATCATTTTGTTGTAGAGCCCGGTCTTACTGTGCTGGAGTAATACGAGCTCCTGACAGGGATTGTCCTCCAGTCGCAGCGTTCTGCTCCCTCAAATTTTCTTTTTCCTTTATAAAACCTGCGCTCTGGAGCAAGGGGGTTTTGCTGTATGACATGATCGAGCTCAACAGGTGTCTATTTCCCCAAAGAGGTTCTCCAGACGGGGACTCCCCTGGTATCTCTTGGATGTTTTGAAGGTCATTTCTGTTCCCAGTGGTGGGAAACCAATCTTTTCAAAGAGCGGGATCCGCTCCATTTCCCTGCGGACTCAGTGGCCAGTAGCTGCTTGGCGACACCGTGGCCCTGGCAAGGAAGGGGCAGGAAGGGACGACCTGCCTCAGTGTGTTGGGCCAGTGGCTACTGGCACTGCCTGGCACAGGAGGGACCTGCACAGTTCACCTTAAATATTTGAGAATCTTGTGTATGTTGATTGCAACACTTCAGAAACGTTCACAAAACCTGAACTTACTCTGTCTGACTCGTGGATTTAAGCGCACAAGAACAACACTGGAAGATTCTGATGCGGTTTAGGCTTTAAGACACCTTGTTACAGAGTCCCACATCGGAAGGAGTAGTTGGGTGGCGACATGCATTCAAGATACAGGGTTAAAATTTGAAATTCGAACAGAACCACCTGGTACGGAGGCTCCGAGGACTCCATGGGTGAGTGCAACTGGAATTGACTGACAACTAGAAACTGTCTGGACCGTAATTGTTAACGTTCATTCCATTTGAAAAAGCTCTGGATGTTCTTTTCCCTGGGAGCCGTAAGCTCTGCCTTCCCTAAAGTACAAGCGCGGCTTTCACAGGAAGAGGCAAGCTTGAAAATAAGTGGCTTGCTGGTTTGCTGGTCGGAAGTTCTTTTTTTCCTTTGCTCCTCTGAAAATAGCAAAGTCGAAGCATACCTCGCCTGCAGATTCAAAATTAACCTTTGTCCCTAAAAGGACCTTTGAGCATGCTTAATTGTGCACCTCTTTCTTTCACCTAAGATTTGCTGGAAGATTGTGAGGTTTTGTAGACAAAAAGAATGTCCGTGGCAATACTGTAAGTACCCCGTCCACTATTAGTGAGAATTTGAGTGAGGAGAACAATCTACAGCAAAGGATTATCCCTGTCTAAAGTCTGGAGGTACGATTTGACTTCGGCCTTAGATCAGAGCAATTAAGGTATTCAGGGTATTATGCTTCCCCGACGTTATCCTGGGAAACACTGACTTGGGGACATTTCATTCCTTCCCTGATGTCTCTTTGCTCCAAGGAGGGATGAGATGTGTGTGTTTGCCGGCTTGCACTGACACCTGGGATACGGACAAGGAACGGTGGGTTTGGATTTCAGAAACGTGCCGTTAGCCCTGGAGAATGCAGCATGGCAAAGTGGTTAGAGGGAGAGCGCCAGGATTTCGGGTTAAATTGTGTCAAGTTCACAATGACAGAAAACTGTAGTGTTGGCAAGTTTCATGAGAATGGGGCGATGGAACAAATTAAGACTTTACGGCACCGCAAGATCAGTTTTTGATCGCCTTTCATTCTCGTTCGATCCTCAGGTAATGGAAACCTCACAGAACACCGTGGCTGGCCTGAAAAAATTTGCTGTGGGCGTCAGACTGAGCGAGCTTACTTTTTTTTTTACTCCTCTTTCTCTAGCAAGAGTTCCACTGACAGAGCCGATGTTATAGAAACTCACAGAAAGGAACAGAGAGAAATAACATCCGTTTTGAACTGTCAAGTCATTCAGAAAAGTGCCAGGTTACTGTTTAGTACTTACGAAAGAGAACCGAATGCAGCACCCTGCCAGTACGTATGTACGTATCTATGCCTAGGAGTACGTAGGTAGCCTTAAGCAGCACAGGTGCAGTCCACTGTTTCTCGTTGGCCTGGCCGGGGGCTCCGTGGCTCTCCCTGAGCTTGTCGCTTCAGAAACCAAAATGAGCGGGAAGGGGGACTGTGCTAAAAGTCCGGGCGGGAGGCGTTTGTGCGACAATCGTGACTTCTAGTGCAATAAGGAAAAATAGTTGCTGTAAATAAGACACGATCGTATCTACGCCTCAGGCTGACTTTGGATTTTGAAATCAAAGCAGGTAATGATTTTAAGAATTAGTGAACTAAAGGAGTGACTGGGATCCTGGTAACCGATGTAAATGTGGGATTCTTCTTTAACCTTTGTGTTTCCTTCTGAAGGTGTGGCTACCCGCATCTTGGTCCTTTCTGCCAGATTTGTGCTTTCTCTGTTGCTAGTTGGGGTTTGGCATTGACTGTGTTTACTAAGAAGAAACACACAATTGGTTCGAACAGGTCGGAGGAGCGAAGACAACACTTTTAACATTGTGTATCATTAACGGAACTTTTAATAGCTGTGCTCATAATTGCTTTAGAGATGCACTGCCAGCTTCAGAACGTGATGCCACTGAAGGGAACCTTCAAGTTACAGATAGTTAAGTTCAGAAAACGTCAGTGATTCTTAGGCAGAGGCAGAAAAAAAAGTAAATACTGAAAATCTACAGTGAAGCTGCTTAAATGCTTAATATCTGGTCTGGGGCGTGCCCAGAAATGCGCCACTCCTGTCATAGCTCAGTCAGCTCTCCCCCAGAAACCCAAAGAGACCTGGCAACAAAGGTGTAACCCATGAGAGCCTTTCCCCGAGCAAAAATGGAATTTTGTCCTTTTTGTGGTTGAGAAACGGAAGCAAAAGCCTAAGTATCTTGTCTGAGTTCAACACAGCGAATCAGTGATGGTTTCCCCCTTTCTGGCATTGCAGGTTATTAAACCAACAAAATGCCCAGAACGCTACAGAGATGGTAACTGATGACTCGTGGGGTGTCAATGTTGTATGACGCGAACTGCTAATGGTCGTGTGGCATGTGGGAACTCTGCCTGGAAGTCAGGAAGATGTAGAGTTTTGTTGTCTTATCCATCATTTCAATGGCAATACTGTTATGCACAGAGGAGGAAAAAAAAAAACCTGCTGAGCTGGAAAATATACTCAACGGATACTTTTTCCACATGAGGTCTTATTCAGCTGTTGACTCACTTTTGGCATTGGCTCATCTGACTTTATTAGGATATGTAATTTAGTTCCTTCTGTGTAATATACTTAATAGAGCTTGATAAAGCTAAATGGATAGTCTACTTTATGGATCTCCGCTGTGTACAACTGGAGAGAGATCTTAGGTAAGTGTTGAACAAACTCATAAATCAGCGGCAAATTTTGAAAATTCTTATCTCTTGTCAGGCTTTTCCCAGCAGAGGGGGGGTCTTGAAAAGAGGGCGTAAGGACAGAGTTCCCTTAGAAAATTACTGATGGGTAGAAGTCACTCGGTGCTAAATGTGGGGGAAATAGCAGAGAAGCGAAGAAGAGCTTTCTTCATACTCTGCGACAGGGACCTGCGCCCTCGGAGTCGGTATCGCCGCCCGCGTGGAGGAGAAAAGTTCCTGGGCTTGATATTAATGGTGAGCTGTGAAGACAGATAGAGCTGCTCTAAGGAGAAACAGCTCCTCGATTAAGTAATTCAGGCGTCATAATTTGCCAGAATATCTTCCAGGAGATTTCAATAGCACATCGATGGGCAGAAATCGGACCTTAAGAGAGTACCGTAAGTGTTACACAGATACCGTGTATTGCGCAGGTACCGTTTCAGGGGTGGACCGCCATAGAGCACATCTAACAAGATGCTACAACCTTTTAATGACATGAAGACCCCTGAGAACTTGGGATCGTGTGGGATAAACGCGTGGCTTCTAGCGCGCTTGAAGAGGCTGTTTTCAGTAAAATCTTTTTTGCAAGCTGTCTTAGAATTACTCTTTCCTTAGATACCGTTACCACTTGGGCATCCATTTTCTTACAAAATTGAAGTTAACCTGCTGCTTTTCTTCTGCTTCCTCTGGGCAGGAGGAGCAGGGCCGTGGTGGTGCCTCCCGCCTTGGGGCTCCGCGGTGGGCGGTGGGGCCCAATCTGCCAGCCCCCCCAAGGCACCCCCCCCCCGCCTCTTGCCTCCCTCTGTCAGGGCTGCGGGTTTTTTCCTGCAGTGAAGCTGCCGGCCTTGTCCTTCCCACCCGGGAGCCATCTCTTCTCTGTGGCGGTTTTCTGGGCCGTGCAGATACTTGGGACTCTCCTCTCCGCCCCAAAACCACGTCCTGTATTTTACTTCACTCCCGGCGAGTCCAGTGCTTTCTGCCTCATCTGGTTATTGGCATCGGAGTGCTGAGCAGCCGGGCAAAACGGTCTCACATGTGATGATGACTTTTAAAATGCGTGAGAATCCGTGGCTGTGCTATAGCAGCAACTTCCTCCCAGTAACCGAGAGCAGAAATTTAGCCTGCAACAGCTGCAGTTCCTCAAGGCTTTGCTCCGGTAGGGGGTCCCTCAGGCAAATTCCTATTTAAATAATAACCTGAAACGCAAAGGTGACTTTTCCTGAAAAGATAAATGTAGATATCAATAAGGCCTTTCCTGGTTGATGGTTGATTTCAATTTCTTTGCTAGGACTTCTAACATGCGGTCACAATTTATATTTTAAAGAGATTTTGGGGCTGTAATGCAGTGTACTTACTCAAATATGGGACTATTTCCAGGAGCTGCAGAGAAGAAAGAGGGAAGGAAATGAGAGAAGAGACGGGAAGTCATGAAAACAGCGGAAGAAAAGAGACCTGGAAGATGTTAACTTTTTTGTATTTCCGGTGGAACGAGAAAGCTGCTTTATTTTGAGAGGAGAGGCAAAAAGTTTTCCGGGCAGAGGGCAGAAAGAAACGAATGTATGCATTTACACGATGCTCTGAAAAATGAGGTGGAATAATGAATCAAAATCGTCTTTTTTTTTTTTTTTTTTATTGTTTTGCTATTGTAATGTGTATTTCACTCTAGTGATCTCTGTGAGTTCCGGTACACGAGGCTGTACAGTGGTACCACAAGAGATTTTTATTCTTTAGCTTCCAACCTTCTGGAATGTTGAAACAGAAATCATTTAATGGGTGGCAGATATTTTGCCTGCTCGGTGAAACTCGGCTCAATAAATAAGCACAGAGAAAAACCGCGAGGGAGACTTCACTGGAGACTGAGGAAACGTGGTATTGTTTTGTATGAAAAGTGTTAGAAAAACGCGAGGAGATATTGGATTTTCTAGATCGTTGTATAAAAACAGCTGAAACAAACACTCAGAAAATGAAATGCCGGTACAATGCATAATAAGGGAGATTAAATTAGGTTTTATTATTAAATTTACATGAATTGATACCGTGTATATTAAGAAAGCTCTTGGAAATCAAGGACTGAAGTTTGACTTCATAATGTGAAAAAAAAAAAAACAAAACAAAAAACCAACCCAAAACACAGAACATGGTACCCTTGGGGTATTTATTGTCTTCCGTACACCAAGGTTGGGGAAAAGACCTTTTTTTTTTGCATTTTTTTAGTCTGTCTTAATTTATATTCCTTCAAAAAGGTTTTTTGGGGTTTTGTTTTTTTTCGGGGGGGAAGGACTGGGGGGGGAGGTGTTGTTTTTCTCTTTCCAGAATTTAGATGAGGCAAATGGAAGCCTCATGGAAACAAAACCAAAAGGCTGAGAGATTTGTTGCTGGCTCAAATTAGTCTGAACCAGAACGTAACTGGTGAATTAGTCGCTCAGTAGAGCAGAGAAAATTAGTTTGTTAATTTGGATGTATCTGAACAGACGATTCATAGAATTCTTGGCCTGGTTTTATGGTAAGCGTATGCAGAGTTAATTAATTGTTGTCGTTTATCGAAGAAGTGAGCTCACGATCTCTGTGAGAGAAGGCTTAAAGCAACGACTTTGCACAGTCAAAACTTGCAAACGCAAAACGGCTTTATGATCTTTAGCGGAGTTATCGAATGCCAGCTGATTCGCAAGATTACAATTTGAGAATCTGAAAGGCTGAAAATGGAACAATTAAACCGAAAAGCAACGCGAAAATGCGTGTAAAATGGCGGGAGCCGTGTCTTGCCGCTGAAGGCAGGCCAATTTGAATCTTGGAGCTAATCGGCACCCAGGAGCTCTGCTCCCTGCAGGGTGCCTCGGTGGCAGCATGCCGTGTTGAGTGGTCACCGTAACAAGAGATCGATGGGTAAAGTTGAAGTCTTGTTGGACAGAGGGGTCTGTAGCTGTGCCTTTGCTCTGTTCCTGTGTTAAACGGCGACACCTATTGATTCGCTTAATGGATCTGATGAGTTAGAGCGAAGTTCACAAAGAAACCCAAGGGACGTGGACGGTAGCCAAATCTGCAAACCTCCCTACGCACCTACACGTGGGGAAGGTCGGTTCGTGCTCCTCAGCTGAGAGCGTGCTGAGCGGGAGCCGGCTGACTGGTGGGAGGGAATGCCGGAGAGCGGGGCTGAGAGCGTCCGAAATCTTGCAGCATTGAGAGTCTTTGGCCCCTGAGGCTGGGCTGGAGCCTGGTGCCTTTTGGAGAACACATTGAGATGTATAACCTGGATCATCCCTCTCTTCCAAGTGGGGACTCGAGTCGCTCTTTTGTTGAAAACCAGATGAATCTCCATGCTAAAGAATATGTCACGTTTACGTGACCTCAACGTAGTTAAAATTTTGCGCAGCAGAGGGAAAACCTGATTAGTTTCTTCTTTGTGCAGACGTATCTGTGTTTGTAACGCTGAACTCGGAAGCATCTCTCTTCTCGACAGCAGTGAAATTGATCTCGCTATTTGATTTATATGAGACTTTCTTGTTTACCGTGGAAAGCCGTATGTAGAAGCGGAAAAACGGCTTCCTGCAGGTAAACCGGGGCTAATAGCTTCCTAGAGCTTTTGCATTTTGCCAGTATATTCTGTAAAATATTGTTTGTCAGACACAACACAAGAAGCACTTTAGATTTCTGGAGCTTTAAAAGGAAAGGCACAGTAAATACCTCTTACCGGTATTCCTTGCTTCTCTAATATGATACACTTCTGATCTGCTTTTCAATTACTTTTTCTAATTTGGCTGGCGGGCCCATATCAGTGAATTAGTTTCTCACGAAGCAGCGGGAACCTTAAAGGTTTTCTCCGAGACGTCTCGTTTAAAATACCATTTCTGTCTGCAATACGGACGACACCAAAAAAAAAAAATAATAAAAAAATCAGGGAAAGCTGCATACTCGCCTAGCATACCGTCTGTGCTGCTGTCACCCTCCTGGTAATGACACGGGGCCTTTCCTGCTGAGAGTTCCTACGTGTGTCGCAGTGCTATTGGTTTTTCTTATTCTACTCGGCAAAACTTTCTGAAGTGGGTTGTTGTTTTTTTTCTGTTTTGTAAAATATTAGGCATTTACCAAGACATAGGAAGATGTAAGGGAAGTTGACGTGCGAGGAGACAAAGCAGCACACACGCACGGACTAAATCCGCATTCTTCTGCCCAATTTTTTTTTTTTTGGACTCCTTTGACCCCTCTCAGGTACATTCTTATCCTCTTTGCCTTACGTCTTGCCTCAGCGTTGCAGCCAACCTGCCCTGCCAGGCCTTTCGTGCCTGCTTTTCGGGCAGGAAGACAGGAACGTTGTAAAACGTTTAATGGCAGAGCCCCAGCTGCGCCGCCCCACATCCACCATGGCATTTCAGGGCACAGCAGGGTTTGGCACGCGGTCAGCGGCCCCTGGAGTTTGCGATGGCCACGGCTGCCGTCTGCGCAGTGGAGAGGAGATGGCACACCACCTTCCTGTTTCAAACAGAAGCTCTTACTTGGCCCATTTGTTCCCTCCCATTAAGTCTTCATGCGGCAGTTGTGGATTCATTGCTTTTTTCATTTGCTCTTTTCAACTGGATCTCAATAAAACTCCGCTCTGCAGAGTTTCAGCCTTCCCCTTTGCTGTCCCTCTTACCTGTAGGTACATGGCTTAATTCTTAAAGATCTAATATACACTTCCTTTCTCACCTGCCCAATTCCCCTGTGGGAAGAATGACTCGGACGCCGCGGGCCACGTGCTGATCAGCTGAATTTCGATGTCTCCTGTATGGAAGGAAGATTCATTTTCATCCCTCTATTGCAGGCTTCTTGCACTGTCCTCTGAATCACCTGCTACTCGTTTGGTAAGACAAAATAGACAGAAATACCAAGGCATTCCATGAACAGTAGACTGAAGTCAAGTTTCATGTGAACTTGTACTCTTGTCCCTAGGAGAAACTCCTGCTCTTTATATTCCCGATGGCTGCACCGCTGTCTCAACAGCGTCTTATGTTCGCCTTCATGCTCTCATGGTACCTCTGCTGTCTTCCATCTACTAGCTGGGCAAGGGGCATCATGTGCTCTGGTCGTTTCCAACTGTGTTGACTGCTCAGTGTGCGTGAGTGTTTACATATATTTTGAAACACTTAGAAATACGATTAGCTTGGAGACCTCTCTCTGTCCAATCTGTTGGCTCAATTGTTTCATAAGTTATTGTTGGTTTGGGAGCTGGTGGCAAGGAGTAATAGGCAAAGAAATGACATTGCGTTGCATGATTTGTGCCTCATTTCCACAGGGTTAGCAATGAAACTACTCTCGGGTATACATCTACAAAGATGCGTAGGCACACGAGCTTACAATATTTACCTGGTCTTTGATCTCATATTAAATTTACATAGAAAGGGAGCTTTGGAGGTCACATAGTCCAACCCAGGACTAGTTTTAAAGTTAGGGCAGGTTGTTCAGGGACTTGCCCAGCTGAGTTTTGAATACGTCCAAGAATATCCCCCAGCTCTGCTGAACAGTCTGTTCCAATGCGTAACTGCTGTCGCTGTAAATATATATTTTTTATTTTTTTTTTATTACGGCTAGTCAGAATTTTCCTTGCTGCAGCGTGTGCCCATTTGTCTTAATCTCTGCTTTTAAATTTCTTTTGCTCCAGAATCAGTGATTACATCTGTCTTCTGTTAACGGGGACAATTTTTGAGCACCGTTTATGGGATTAGGCATATCCGCAATGCACAGCCTCGGTGGAAAGCCTAGGACATGACATCTTCACGTGGGTCCCACCAGATGCTTCTGTATCAAAGCCGATGTGCGCTAAACAGCTAGAGACTGAGTAGGCTCACCGGTCCTGCCGTTCAGATTAAAGAAGTGGTTATAGCTACTCCTTCGCTTCTCTTCCTGGATCTCTTTCCTAGGAAGCCAACACAGAGGAACAGGCTTTCACACTGATGTCATGTGGGACTAGGACACAGCTGGATCCGGGGGCAATCAGTAGAGGGGAGGAGCAGGGACCAACAGAGTCTGGCAGCTGCGTGGTGACCCAACTCGTGAGCTTGAAGTCCCAGCCCTTTCTCTAGCGTGTTGAAGAGCAGCGAGAGGCAGAGCTTTACGAGGAGACTGAGGTAGGGGAGGAGATACTGAAATGCTCCCAGGCCAGTGGCAGAAGGGAGCTGGAATCCTCTTGTCGCCCTTCTGGGGGCAACGTGTTACCCTTAGGAAAGGGGGAGGAAATTCTTCTGGAGAGGAAAGGAAAGAGCAGGAGTTGAAAAAGGTGGTAAGAGAAAGTGGTTACAAAAAGTGGTAACGGTTAAAGGATGAGAGAATGAGAACAGGATTCTACAAAGCACAGGCAGAGTGGAGAAAGGAAGACAAAGGGGGAGAGAAAGTCACTAAATATTCAAAAGCATGCAAAAACTATCAAGAGCAGGAGAGCAAACTCTAACTTTGGGTTCTTTATTATGCTATTAAAATAAAAATGTACAAACACTTCATCGTCTGTAAGCAAACGCTCTGAAAAAAATGGCTTGTTTCTGGTGAAAAGCAAAACAATAAAACGGTTTTCCTTAAAAAATGAGTAAGCAGATAGATTTGATTAAGGAAAACGAAATCCATACAACAGAAGTAGGGAATGCAGCTGTAAAACTGGGGTGAGATCCATAAGGTATCATCTTGTGCTCACATTTGCACGCTCTGTCTCTCTTGCTCTCACCTTGGGCCCTTCGGGTTGGGTTATGATGCCATAGTCTTTACATAAATCCCTTTAAATGCTAGCTTTGACTTGTCTTCAAGGCATTTTTGACTCCGGGCTTTCTGAAACAGAATGAATTCCGGCAAAATTTTGAAAGAGACTCACACTAGCTAACTCTGGATTTTGAACCAGGGAAAACTTAACGCTAAAGCAAAAGGAATCAATCAATCCCATTTCTCCAGTCTCCCCCCTGCTGCTGCGGGGGGACCTAATTCAGGATTTTGTATACGAGCTTGCAACTGCTTAGAGGAAGAAAAAGTAGCTCATGCTTTTTACTGGAAGAAATTAATGCTGGCTTTCTTAGCTGTCACAGTTTTATGGATGCCACATAAAGGTGTGAGTAATATTGTAATAACGGCGCAGCAGGAGAAGGTGGCGCGTAGTAAGGTGGTGACAATTTCATGTGTATTCCGAAAATGTTCTTACTGTAAGAAGGGGAAAAGAAGGGGAAAAAAAGCTGGTTGTCTGGGGTTTTTTTACCCCCACATCAAAGTGTCTGACGTCTTCAAAAAGGTCTGGCCGAGTCTTTGTTTCTCTTTGTGTGAACAAAGGTGTCAAATGCAAAAATGTCAATAAGTTCTTTCTGTTGCCTCATATTGGCTGACTAATAAGCCAAGCTTCAGTAAGCATTATTAATGAATAGAGAGAAATGACTTCCTGCTTGGTGTGTATCCAAAGCGGATCGCAAATAATGCCGCACGTTTTCTCTTATTTTCTCCCCTTGAATTTCATTAAATGACTTTTCACAAAGTTGTGCAGATGCCTGTAATGAAACCGAACGCAAATGACGCAAATTGCTAATCACCATAACGCGGGATGCTAATCTGGATGGTGACTCTATAAAGGGAAGTAACCAACATACGGCTCTAAATGGTACACACTGTGCCCTAATTTTAATATTTATTTTTTTTTAATTCGAGGGTATTTCTTGAGCTGTCTGTTTAAACCTGACTGTACCAAGCAAGTTCCTAGGGTAGCTGCAAAAGAGCTACTTGCTGTTTTTCTCTTCTGTAGGTTCCCCCCAACTCCGTGTTACGCCGTGCACAGCTCTCTTGCTGTTGGCGTGCTGTTGGCAATTCCTGCCTGAGTCGTAATGAATAATCCAAAATTAAATTCCGGATAAAGAAATCTGTTTATTCGGGCTGTGGGTAAAGGCAGCCGTTGCGGTGGTTCGTTTTAGACAGACACTGTAGGCAATTTATTTTGGAATTTGCTGGCTGGCATAGAACAGGCGTAAAAGGATGAGGATGGAAGAGGTCTTGGGGAATCTGCAGGATTTACCGGTGCTGCTCTGAAAGGATGTCACGCGAACTCCCAGCGTTTCATAGAGAAGCGAGCAGCCTGACCGGCTGTCTGCTTCCTTACAGCTGCTGTGAAAAGTGCAGGCTCTCCCTCGTGCAGGCTTTGTGTAGAAACTCCTTCAGTTTTGCAAAAAACGAACGTTGACTTCAGTCCTGCACTTCTGGTTGTGTATGTTTCTTTGGTTCTTAATCAACAAAACCTTATCTATGTGTTGTTTTTCTTTACCCTGGCTTTTCTATTCTGGTGCATAATTCGGCATTCATATTCTGGGGCATAATTTTGAGGAAAGATGATCCAGAAGTTGTTTATTGAAGTAAAGCCACTGAAGAGAGCACGTTCTGTTACACTTGCTGACTTACTGGAAATGTCATCCCAGCTGGTGTGAAAAGTCCTGTGGCTTCAACACCCTCTTGCTATTTTAGATGCTTGCTGTATCCTGCGCCTTTCAAAGCAGAAAAGAAGAGACTCTCAGATCTGCGGCAGGTCTCTGTTTTTCAAATGGCTTAAAATAAGACTGCAATAAATTATTTGGTGGCTGGATTCTTTGTGTGTGCGCTGAGTTCGGGTTTTGTTTGTTTACTAAAGTGAGGCTATTTCCTGAGACTTTAGAAAGCTGTGATCAAATATTCAAAGCCAGCACTACAGAAGGAAAGGAGAACGGCTCCACTGTTTATAATTAGCCCCTGGAGTTTGCATCGGAGCCCTCCTGATCTCGTTCTGTAATTCAAGAAATGACTTACACATTTCAATTATCTCCCGTAATATTGGGAGTAAAACTACGTCTGCGAAGGAGAGCAGGATATTGGAAACAGCCAGACGTCTGTAGGAGGGAACTGTTGCTTTACGAAGGGATAAGCGCTGTGCTGTCTTCAGGGAGGTGGAATTCAGCAGCCTAAGCTTCCCTGCAGGTAAATACCTGGGGGCTGGCAAAAATGGGCTGTTTAACCCCAATCTGCCCTTGGGGACGCTGGCTGTAAGGGTCCCTCTTTAACCTGGCAGGGACTGAGGGGGCGGGGGAAAGTGACTGCTGTAGAGAAATGGGGTATTTGGAGGGATTAAGAACAAGTAAAAGTTTGAATGAAGGCCATCAAAATGAAGAAATTATTTGTACTATAAATTGTATCGTACTACAGAGGTCTAGTATAGCGATTCTCAAATACTGTCTACCTTAGACTGCAGACCAGTAGCGATGAAATAACGTGTTGCGGAGAAGAACTGTCATCACTACACGTGTTTTGGGAGACCATATCCCGGCTGAGATCCCTTTCCCAGTGCGACCAGTATGGTGGAGATTCATGGGCTAACGAGGACAAAGTCACAGGGTTACTTACAAGATTGCTTGATTGAAAACACTCCAAGGATAAAACTTGGAAAATTAGGATGAAACTTGGGCTCTTGAGATGTCAACCTAGTGGAAAGTCGGAACATTGGAATATTTTGAGCGGTCATTACTCCTTAAAGGCACTTGGGAGTGAAATAATGGAATTAGAGGCCAAATTCAGGCTCATGTATATAAACTCTTATGCCTTCAAGAAACAATTATAAGGTGGAAAAAATAGGCATCAACTTTATTGCTTAAACGTCTTTCCAGGAGTTTTCAAACTATTTTCCCCGAAACATCTGTCAGAGCAACATTCAAAATCCTAATGATCGTGCAAATCACTCATCCCCTGGGTGTCATTTAAGCTGTAGACATTTTGCAGAGTAAACAACGTTTTTTGCCTTACCCGGTGGCTGTAATTATCTCCTGTGATGCATAATGTAGCACGCAGTTCCTAACTTTTCTGTTTGCAGCAAGATTTAAGTAGCACGACTTCTCACCCGTAGAAGAAGCATATGAATCGCTGGCCAAGAAGGAAGGGTTTGCTTGCTGTCGAGTTGTTTACTAACCATTTTGCTGAAGTTAAAGAGAAACGGAATAAAACTGAGAAAACTCACATGTGAATTCACAAAGATGGCTTTTAGTAGCCTGGCTATCGGAATTGGAAACTGAAGGGCTCGTTACATGCGCTGTGATAAGCATCATAAGCAAGTACTCTGAAGTGTTCTAAAGTAATGTTTTATAAAATAGTGGGTTTTTTTTTTTAAAAAAAAAGGGCATAGAATTAATAATTCTCTACTGAATTACATTGTTTTGGGAGTGTGGTTTTACGTTTCTCTAATATCCTATCAGTGTAAGACTTGTTACTCGTGCGGAGGTAGCGACCTGTGTCTTACATGCACTTCAGAAGAGAGCTTTGTAGCAGAGGAGGTTGTACGTTGATAAAGGACACCATCCAAAACATCTATGCCTCCGTCTAAGGCTTCACAGCGTGAAAGAAGCCTCTGTGTACCGCAGTTGTATTACGCTCTTTGGAAATATTAAAAAATTAAAGCTCCACATCTAGAAAGACGTGCAGATACCCAAAATATGTTTATGGGTCTGACTTCATGTCCAAACTCCTGTGCATCTTAGTAAGGGGTGAGATTTCTCTCACACTTGAAAATATGACACTAAAGCTATACCCAGCAACATCATATCACGGCATGCCTACAAAGCAAAAGACACGTACGTTAATCTATCTTTGATTTTAATTTAGCTTGCCGAGCAGTAACGGTAACGAAGATGTCACATTATGGATCTCCATGCGCAGTAGCAACCAGAACGTAGATGCAGATCCCTCTGCGGCTTTATGATCTGTATGATCTCTCTGCCTGTGGAGGTTTAAACTAGCTTTACGTAAACGTGGTCTCGGTAACTTGTTGCCACGCCGTCCGCAGCAGCTGCCCGCGCTGGAATTACCCGGTAGGGCCAAAGTATTGTTTGTTAGTTATTTGGTCATAATCTATGAATCCTTTAACCTGCCGTTTTGCCATTCCTCTAGCAGCCTGGGCAGCGATCAGGGCAGGCGGTGGCTGGGCATTAGGTGACCTTTGGTGCTCTGGTTAGCATTACACGGCACTACTCAGAATCCAATATATAAGCTTCAGAACAGCTCTGCACGCGATAAACATAAAAGATAGGCCGTAAGATGTTATCCTGTGTAACCATCTGCAGTATTTTTTTGACTTTCTTTCTGGCTCTTGAACCCTGTGCCACAATCCACTTTGAGAACAATTAGGAATCATAGAATCATAGAATCGCCTAGGTTGGAAGGGACCTTCCAGATCATCGAGTCCGACCATCAACCTATCTCTGACAAAAACCATCACTAAACCATATCTCTAAGCATTATGTCTACCCGTCTTTTAAATACCTCCCGGGATGGTGCCTCAACCACTTCCTTGTGCAGCCTGTTCCAATGCTTAATAACCCTTTCAGTGTAAAAATTTCTCCTAATATCCAGTCTAAACCTCCCCTGGCACAACTTGAGGCCATTTCCTCTTGTCCTATCGCCTGTTACTTGGGAGTGGGCAAAAGCTGCTTTTTTTCTTTTTTTTTTTTTTTTTTTTTTTTTTTTTGCTGCCCAGTGACAGTCTGTAACAGGAACATAGTTCTGTGGCTTAATACAAACAAATTGGACAGCCGCTTTCTACCATAGCACGTTACCCTTCTATAATGCGTTTTATGTTTCCTCGAATTGCATATGATGGGCTGCAAATCTCACTCTGTTTTCGAGAGAAAGCCAGTTCTGCTTTTAATTAGGCTGACAAAGTCCTGCTGGTAGTAGTGTGACGGAGAACAGGCTGTCATGTGTGACTGACAGGAAGGCCGTGGGCTCTACATGACTGGAGTTTTTTTTTTTAAGAATAGGTTAGAATGCATCAGAAATGAGAAATTTTAGCTGGCCCTGCCCTGAAGGTGGGGGAATGGACTAGCTGGCTTCATGAGCCCTTTTCCAGGATTATTTTCATAATCTCTGAATTCAGTGATTGAAATAAATGACTGATGCAGCCGTGCATAACGATGAACGTGTCCCGAGAGCAAATAAACCGCATAACGCATAGAAGAAAGTTGTGAGTATAAACAAGCTTATTTTCCCTACTGTTATCGTGCTGCAGGGAGGCTGATTTTTTTTTTCTTTTGTTTTTGTATATCTAAAGGCATTTCATCGTGTTTAGCAATTACTTCAGACTCACAGCTGTCACAGGGGGCTGGAGGGAGAATTGAGCTTACTCTGCTTAGCTGCTCGGCTCTTTCAAGAAAATATCTATGATTTTCAGACTGGATAAATGCAGGCTCCTCGGGACCTCCGAGGCTTTCTGAATTCAGATGGGGGGATTTTCTTTAGTGAAAAGAAATAACAAAGTAGTTTGTAGACCAGCGAGCAGCTTGCTGATGTGTCACGGGGTCAGAGCACGGATACTCGAAGGCACGAGGTCCTGTTTCCCTGAGCAGAGTAAGAGCTGTCCGGACTGTGGGCTTTTGCAAGCGACGTGCAGAAAGGGCATATCAGACCGTAAACACGCGTGGCAGCAGTAGGATCATGAAATTGTAGTCCTGGTGGGAATGGGAACCAAGTTCAAGCCAGGTGGGTCAGGTTGAAGTAACTTCTTGAGGAAGACCAGCCATGCAGTCTGGCAGGTGATGAGCGTCCCACTGGGTCATTGCTGTTTTGGAGTGGATGCGTGTTGCGAGTGTGCTCCTGTTTTTGAGGAACTATTTGGGGGGCAGGTAAGGAATCTTCTGGTACCCGTTCACATGGGCTTAGGTTGCAATGTGATGTGCAATATTGAGGATTTTCTTATGTGTTGGGATCTTCTTATCCTACTTTACGATCTCAACGCGTTAGAGGAAACTTGAGGAAATTTGAAATGAAAGACATTGCCTTAGCAAGCAGTACTCAACTTTTTTTGTTTGTTTTAATAATGAGACTTAAAAAGAATCATCATCTCTTTTTGGTTGAACACTCATTGAAATAAAAAAAACCACTAATCTACTTCTTATATTGAGAATATGAAACTTCCGACTAGTTGATTTATCGCTTACTGATAAGAGCTGTGTCTGTGCTTCTGGCTCTGGGGGGACTGCCCCCAGCTAACATACATGTAAGAAGGTCATTTCTAGAGACAAGAGTAATGGCTCAGGGGCAGAGATCTAGCTATGTGGTCAGAAAAGAGGCTACTATAATTACCTAGAAAAAGTGCAAACGAGTATGTGAAAAGAAAAAAAAAAAATCCAAGTGAGGAGATAGTTTTGGGGTAGGAACTTGGAAAATAAAGCAACACGAAAAAAGCCTTAAAGACAGGGTAGTAGGTGGCAGCTGCAGTGTCATGTTAGGAGCAACAGGAGCCATTCTGGCTACCTGGGAACCTTGCTACTAAGCAGGGAGCAAACTCTTCTTCTACTAATACATCGTCGTAATTTAGAAGGCTGGATTGCAGGTGTCATTAAGGCAACGATTTTTGGCAAATGGGACGGAGCCTAACAGAAATTAGAAGGTAATGAAAGAACTGATGTGTTACAAAGATTAAGCAGAATAGAGACGAAGGACTGATTTATTTGGTTACAGACAAAATAACAGGATGAAGTTAAGCCGGGTTGAACACAGGTTGACTATTTAGAATGAAATTTCCTCGTGATGAGAACTACTATCTACATAAATGGCTTCCTGGGAAGTGCTGAAACCTCATTGCTGGGCCTGTTTTAGAATTGGGCTGGGTGAAAAGCTGATAAAGGTACCGTGAAGAAACACAACCTTTGGTAAGACTGAGGGATGCTGTAGCTCCATTATGAGGACTTTTGCCTGCTTTAGAGCCAGCGAACAAGCTTTCCAGTAGCCTAAATGAGGAGCGCTTTATTAGGTCAGTGTCATTCCTTCATTGCTCCGTCATTGCCTTTTTAGAAAAGTTTGTAGCAGGAAGGCTACAAGCAGTGACAGCCCCTGAGGCTCGCCAGGGCACCCGGAACCCGCATGTAGATGCCAGCAGCCTAAGGCCATGCTAACAGAGACTGCTGCGCATCTCAATAGGCGAAGCTTATTTATGCAGCTCTAACAAGAACGGTCATTTAAAATTTGTGACCTCAGACACTCATTATCGGATTTCATTTAAAATTCCAGATTATGCTCGTTATGCTGTTACTTGAAAGCTTTGACGCTGAAAAACTGGTTTTAGCACACAGAAAACTATTAGGAAATCTACTAGGAAAGATCGACGCTTTCAATCTCTCCTAAGAGTGACGAGTGGCTACTCTACCAATTATTACTGGCTGTTGTGTATTACCCCCTGTAAATTGTACCGCCTGCCTTTTGGATGATTCGAGTTAACCCAGCTGAGGTGGAACCCGTGCAGGAATGGGCTGTAAAAGGTACTGGCTGTAGGAGGAGTCACAGTCCCAGCTATACAAGCAGCCGGCTTTGCATTCACAGTGAGGGCTCTGGAACAGCAGCTCTAGAGCGTTATGGCCGATAAACCAAAGCATCAAGGATGTATCGGCACGTGGGAACTCTTAGTTACTCTTATTTACTCTTTTAAAGCCTTGCTTGCTTTTCTTTTTACAGGAAAATGTAATATGAATTGCTGTCGGGTGTAAAGGCTTCCGCAAACATCAAGGCCAGTTTACCTGCTTCATTGTTATTGCATAATGGATTTTAATTATCTTGAGCTGTACTACATAAAATACAGGTAAGATTAAAACAAGCCTCTGCCTTCTAATTCACTTCCTGTGGTTTACTCTTGATTAGTTTTTTCAGTTATTGGATGGACGGAAAAATTACTTCTATCTGTAAAATTGAAACCCATGTGGCATAATCAAGCAGAACAAAATTCAGCTCAGAGAAACAGACAAATTGAATGAGATAAATGTTAAGAAATTACTGATATAGAATTTTTCATTTAATTATGTTCAGAAATTTCTGCAAGTACACTTTAAGTTTATAGCCAGTCTACCACTGGTCTGCTGTAGTGTTTTCAATTACAAGACCTTGTCATTCGTGGCATCTTACAATTTCAGGCAGAACACATTAGTTAGCTTTCTTTGTTTCGGTAAAAGTTTTATAACATCACAAAATCACAAGCTTGCTTCCTTTAATGAGCTTAATACAAAGCTGCATGGGCAGTACCCCTAGCTTCCAAGTTTGTATGCACACTAGCTCTTACAACATGAGATTTGGCACAGTAACGTACTCCTGAGCAAAGAGAACAGTTTTGGAGCCTGTTTTTATTAATATAGAGAAATCAACAGTCCTGTGGACATTATATTTAAAGTGCATATTTGCTGGCCTCGACTGCTGTCGGTCGAACCTTGGACCGCAGGAATAAGCAAGGTCTGGCTCAGGTACAACACCAAGTGATTTACAGCCTCTTCTTTGGGCACACCAGGGTTGGAGCATGAAACGCTACACTAGACTTCTGGTAGGAGGTGCGAAACTGAAGAAAAGACGCTCGTTTGAGATGTTTTAAAGGCGTACTAATCACCTTGAGGAAAAACCCTTGCGAGCACATGAAGGGAAAAGTCTGCTAAGTCTATGGAGAAGTTTGTTCCTGGCGTTTAGGAGAATGTGCAATGAACTGTACATCTCTAACAAGAAAAATATCTAGGGAAAAAAAATAATCAATGACTGAAAAATAGTGTTGAGACTTTCAAGTATTGGAAAGTACTAAATGCTGTAAAAACCTTAAGTTTTCTTTCAGATTAAATTGACAATAAATTAGATCCTAGTTTGCCATGGTTAGAAAAAGATAAATCAATGGTAGCTGAAGCAGCAGCCAAAGGACAAGGTAAGATCTACCATGATACATATATCTGTATCTCCCTTTCCTTGGGTGAGTTTATTTGGTACGGTCTTAATGTTTCCCCTGGTCCCACGCAGATGTTCCCATTAGACACTATAAAATGTAGATGTTTCCCATTGATTCCTTTATTTCTGTCCTGGGAGATCAGACTACACCACCACGGCCAGCAAGCAAAGACTGTTTCCTGTACGTCACATTGCCATGTGCAATATCTCGACGCTGGCATTAACCGCCCGCTGAAATGCTTAGCTTTAATTACACTGACCACTTAACATACTGAAACTTGGGGCACTGTTGGATGTTAAAGGCTACCCGCCCTGCTCTGGAGCTGATACCAGTTCAGGGCAACACCCGAGTGAAAGCTAATAAGCTTTACAACTGTCCTGAAGGGATGTGCAGTTAAGTCAACTGTTTTGTAGATGGTGCTGAGATACTAACTATCTGATGCAGTGCCATCTCCCTTTGGGGGTCCACATCCCATATCAGCAAGAGACAAATTGGATCCCAGTAGATTTCCTCCTTTTATACATCAGCTAAAGGAAAATAGGTTTTTTTTATATTTACCACAGCTACCTGCAGCATTAGCAGCTTTGCTAAATGGTGTGAGGTGGGGTAAAGAGTGGTAGGAGCATCAAGTGAAGCCACAGGGTAAATACGTGCTCCTGGCTTAGTCTGCAAAGTAAATTGGCATCTATCTTTATAGATAACAACTCAGATAACAAGTGGGACTGTGGGCAGGTAGACTAGATGAAGCAGAATTAAGTGGGAAATGACCTTACGAATGATAAAAGACTTTCTAAGTGGAGACAGGGAAGGCTTTTACGGCTTGGGGTTATCACCCAGTATGAAATCTAGGCCGGCAGAACAAATGGCTGAAGACCCAAATCCAATTAGCAATGAGCAAAATCATCAGGGTTTTTGAGGGCTTCAAACACCTGTGGTCTGAAAAATCAGACTGGAACATTCAGGAAAACAAGTTTTCAGACAAACTTTCTAACTTGATTTTTTTTTTTTTCCTTTGGAAATACCGTCATTGCCTTTTCTCCTTCAAAACAGCTTTCTGCTTGTGGCAGAAGAAACCGCAGACAAGCAGCATGCTGAGTGTGAAAGGAGTGAAGCTTCTCTTTGCCACTTAAAGGTACTGCATCTTGATCTGATGATAGCGAGCTCTATTGCGTGGTTACACTGAGGACTATTATTACATGGAAGGCGAAAAAAGGAAAAGAAAGGTGGAAAAATAATGCAAAATGAGATGCTTCACAGGAAACATTTCATATGATTGATACCTAGGCTATTCATCTGAAAGCATCAACTGTCTTCTGCCAAATAACAACCAATTATTAGTGTTAGATGAACCAATTCCAAAACAGACAAAAGCTATCAGGAACCCAAGTTCAGGCGCACGCATAAGACTTCCAAAGCACAGCCCTGCAAAATGTCATGCCTTTTAAAATGATAGTTAAAATAGTTGGTCTTCCCTTCTCTCTGAGCCAGAAACATGGACAAAAATATGGGTAACTGCTGTAAGCAGATTACTGGCACCTCAGAAGGATGCTGAACTAGCTTTAAATGAGCGGGCAGGGCGGCTCTGCCAGCACAGGGCTCAATGCGGGTTAATTTGTTTGGCCTTATCATTGCTGCAGTCAATCTGCGTCTGGTTTCAGGTTAAAGACAGCTTGGAGATCTTTATACCACGGCGCAGGCTAAAGTATAGCTCATGGTTTCCAAGATCTGTTTATGAATCTCTCAGCCTTTTATAGCCAATGGAGCTGTGACATTGGCCTGGGGTCTATTTCCCCAGGTACAGCATCAGCCGAATTTATGGTCTTTGTTGCTTCCTAAATCTGTGTGAAAGCTCAGAAGGATGGAAAATAGCGTGGGTTTTATTCTTCAGCTTCACTTGTGCTGTCTCCAGGTGGAAAAAGTGTCTTTCGTCATTAACTCAGAGCAGCTAAAGTGAAGTGGAGGTGCTTGGATCAAGTTGCTTGGGAATCAAACTGCATTTTCAATACACGATGTGACATATCACTTCAAAAACTGATTCCAATGACAAATGTGTTGACTGATCCAAGAAAGGCAATGTAGGGAGGCTGGCTGTGAGGAGCTAAGATTGCACTGTCTGAGCTTTGCTTTAGTTGGAGACTCAGAATAGTACAAAGGAATCCCAGGCGTGAGGAAGGCGATGAGTTTTCAGGAGGAATGTATTTAATTTAACGATGGCACACGACTGGGAATGGGGTTGGCCTGGCTATTGATTCCTACTGACCAGCGGCATGTTTGGATATTGTCACCACTTACCTAGTTAATGGAGCCACTGCAGCTCTGGTCACAGCCCCAGGAAAGCAACTGCAAGTTTGCTGGTGACTTGCCAAAGCTGCTGTGCCTCCAGGTGAAGGAAAACCAAGGTCCGTATTTATTAATAAATGCAGGCTATGCAAATAAGAGACGGTTCAATGAAACTCTAAGTGATCAGTATTCTGTGCTCTGTGTGCCCAAAGGAGCAAGAGAAGCCTATATACAGCACAGCCCAGAAAATAAAAAAAAGCGATTGCAAAGCTGAGCTTTGACTTCTGGGCTTTCCTGACTTGTCAGCCATCAAAAACTTTGGCTTCCATACTGACTCAAAAATTTTTACATTTATTTACCTTGGAGTCGTATAGTGCTGTTTCTTATTATGACATATGCTTTAGGGCGAATAAATAGCAGAGATCTAGGAGCAGGCAAATGTGCTGACGGTTATGAAACAAAAAGTATATTGGGCCCTATTTTACAGTTTTTAGTTGTTCTCGGCAGTCTGTCGGTGCCTGGACAGCTCAAATGGAAGTACTGAGGCTCAGTGGTGCTCGGTAAACCAGGATTACGGGACTGGTTTTACAAACAACTTGCTTGTTTTGTTTATTCGCTTGGTTTGTCTGCGTCCCAGTGGAGTTTTCCTGTTGCAGCGGCTGTGAAAGTTGATCTGCGGAGGGCAGAGAAACAAATATACTTTGTGGTGTAGCCTTGTTAAATGAATGGCAGGTCAAAACAGCAGATCAGAAATAATCTATTTCTGTATTTCAATGACTTGAAAATTCCCATTTGAAACTGCCTCTGAATAGAGACCCTTATTTTGATATAAAAGAAAGACATTTGAATAACAGTTAGCATTATTTGTAAGATTATATTTGGCTTGGAAAAAGGTGATGGATAAAAGGTGAGATCTTACAAAACATTCCTTTTAAACACAAACTGCCCGGGACTGACTGATCCCGGTGAGTCAGCCTCCACCCAATTTACCGACAGTGATTCAATTGCGCAGACTAGCAGCCAAAGCATATTTAAAGGAAAAAATATTCAAGGCGAACTAGTTGAATTTAGTTGCTTTTCTTCACCTTTGTGCTTTTCAAACTTGGGGGGGAAAAAGTGTCTTTTAAACTGAAGAAGTTGTTACTTACTGAAGCCAATGAAAGCAAAGGAAGAAAAGAAACCAGTACATAGTCAGCTGGAGGTTTTAATTCCTTTCCCTCATCATTACTGACCTTTTCTGGGTATTCTGGGTATACAGGGTATTATACAAGTTTTTACAGTTACGAAGACTCTTCCCTGATTGATCTGTACCCTGGTCAGCCCAACTTTCTGTGCTTCACAGTCACTTCCTCCAGCTGTTCTGGGCGCTTTTAGGAGCGTTTGTCCGTGTCCTTGTGGCTCACGTGGGTGGCGCTACTCTACTCTGCAAGTGTCTGAGTGGGTATTGGGATCTAGAGAGATAAAAGGCCTCCAACCTCCAATTTTTTTTTTCAAAGTCTCCACAGATATACATCTATCTGTCTGTCTATCTACCTACCCACCTACCTATGTATCTTCTGTTTTACTTTCAGTGACCGTATCCCTCCCTTTGGAGAAAAAAAAAATAAAATTATTCTAGGTTTAATATTAAGTCAGTTATTGTGTCTTAAGCTGACTATTACAAAACTAGTCATTGGGTAACAGCCCATTTTGCAACCTTTTCAAGGATCACTTTGATGGAGTGTGTTGAGAGCTTTGTTAAACCCAGCATATGGCCTGCATCGGTACACAATTCTCAGAGCATCTAACTGATTTAAGACTCCAAATCTGACTCATCTTTATTTGGGCTTCATAGTTGCTCAGACATCTTGCAGGGAGACTGGAGCTTTGCTACTTTGCTTTCAGCTGTTTTCTCTCTTTAACCTTATAAATTGCTATGGTACATGTTTGGCATCTGTGGTAGAAACCTTACTGCTGATTTTTCCCAACTGCAATTTTCCCCTGCTCCCCACTTTCTCCCCTACTGACAAAACAGCGTTAGCATACAGTCTCGCTTTGGTTTTCCTCCTGAGAACCTCGTAGAGCTGGCTCCCATCTTGCACACCCTACAGCTCGGCCTGTACTTCACTTGCTGTAGGGCTGCCTAGGGTGTTTCTCCAGCAGCAGCTTGTTGGCCTGATTTATGAATCCCCGTTTGGCCACAAAGTGCTGGCCACAAGTTTCAGTCTGGTTGATTGATCTGTTTGTTACAGACGACTTCTTGTTCCCAGTCAGATGGGATACCTGTGTTGCCTGTCCACGGCTGGGCAGTGTTGCCAAACGGTGCTGTTAGACATCTGCCACCCCTCACCTCAGAAGCAGAGGGTGATAGAGAAAACCGTGGATGTATTTGACCCCGTTTTGAATTTTGCGAAGGTCCTTTACCATTGCCTTGGTGAGATAAATGCCCTAAAATGTTGGAAGTAGCGCTCTGAGACCTTACCTTTTGCAGGTGGACTTCCCAGGTGGTGTGGGACTGGCACACAGCCGTGTCAGCCCTCTTCCCTGAGGACACTGTCAGGACAGCAGCCAGGCTGTGATGTCCTGGAAATGCTCTCCTCCATCTCGACCTGCTGAGAGAAGTCTGCTAATCTTTCTTTTATTTTGCAGGATTCCCAAGGCCGAGTAAAACGCGGTCTCTGGGAGTACTGCGAGTGCTTAAATTGTTGTGGGCCGTGCCTGCGCCTATTTCTGGCTGCACACAGACATTGTAAGAGTTGGCTGCGACTTAAAAACCCACTTTGGGGTGGCAAAGCTTTCTCTGTTTTGTCACTGCTATGTTCAGTCAATTTCTGAACATCTGTGAGATAACCTTGAGAGAGGTTTACAGAAATACAAAGATTCTTGACAAACTGCTTTTAGGTGAAACAAAAAGGTAAAGTTTCCCTGAGATGAGAAGCATCTTCAGGAGATGCTTTTCTTAAACAATGGGCTTCATTGTCAGTGAGAAGTTAGTTTCTCAACATAAACATATGTTTATCTTTCAACAATGACTATAAGTACATTGTACCAGTGGAGCATTTGTCAAGGTAGGGAGTTATACAAAAAGGCAGCAGTTCAGTAAATGGAATGAGAAATAATAAGCATAAAGTGGAAACGATGAAACATTAGAGAGAGAAATGCTCATAATACAATGTTGGTTTGTTTCTGGAGGAGCTAAAAATCTCACTGCTGTTGAGTAATAATGTACAAACAAAAGACTTAAAAACTTAAATTCCAAATTCGCAATGTGATAATGCACAGGAGGGTGGATTTGAATGCGTATGTTTCTTGGTATCAGAAATGTCTGATTTTTTCTGGGAAATAAAATATTGTACACGATGATAGTTGTCAATATTTGGTTGTCTTTTATTTATGTACAGCTTTGACACCCTGACGACATCTCCCAGAAGTCTGCACATAGCCGTTGCTGTTTCTGTCCAAAAGCACATAGTGTAGATAGGGACAGGACAGGGATGAAAGCTACTCAGTGTTTTTCTTAATGACTTGGACAAGGAACTGGCGAATGGCCTTTTCAAATCCTCAGAGGACACTAAGCGGAGAGGGTGCCACCAATATGCAGGAGAATAAAAAGCTAAGGATTTGAAAAGATCTTGACAAACTGGAGGTGTAGTCTGAAAAGAATAAACCTTCGTCAACAGGTACAAATGTAAAGCACTGTGCTTCGGGCTAACAATGGCATGGGGACAGCTGGCTGCAGAGCATTTCTCCAGAAAAGGATGACAGTTTCAGAGGAAGACCGTTAAAAGAGAAATCCTGTTGGGGGTGTAAATGACATATATAGCCTGGGAGGGAGATGAATGAGAAGTTCTGCATTGTTAAGGCTTCTCCTAGAGTATCAAGTACCAAATCCTAGAGCACTTGGGCACCAAAATCCAAGAAAGCTGTATAGCAATTGAGCGCTGTGTAAAGAGAGGAAAAGAGAGTTGCTGGAAGTGTGGAAAACACGACCCGTGAGGAAAGAAGCCGCAAATCAATGTTCTTTAGCTTGAAGAAGAGAGGATTGAGAGGATCCATCCTTTGCACGTATTTGCAGACTGTTGCAGGGTGGAAGGGAACAGCTTGTTCTGCCTGACTGCTCTTCCTAAAGCAAGAATGAATAGGCTTAAATTGAAGCAAATTCAGAGGTGCTCGCTAGGACTTTTTAAAGGTAAGGATACTGAAATGCTGCCATAGATTGGAAAGACTGAAATCCGTCAGGCTCTGAAGTATTTAAGAACAGGCTGCAGAAAGACATGTCAAGAATGAGGTATATACAGCTGGTCTTGCCACAGGGCACAGAAAAGTAGTCCTTTTCAAGCTCACCATTTGGCCCTGTAGTCTGGTGATTTGTCTTACTGCCTGTGCAACTTGAATGTGTATTAGGTAGAGGCGTAACTGGTAACCTGTGCCTTTCTGTTCCAGATTACATTACAGGGAAGAATAAAATCAATGGTGTTTATGAGAAAGTTACAGCAAAGGCAGAGCAGAGCCAAGTAGCTGTTAAACGTAAACTCTGTTTCCCCACAGCTGCTTAGTGATTTGTTTTGATCAACAGACTTTCTCATAGAAGATGTTAACCAGACAGAGTGGTGAAGAGAACAAGGAGGCTGGACGATACTGTGTGTAGCTGGCAGAATTTATGGTCTCTTGTCATAGAATAATCTTTCTAGAGTCATACTACGTATCCTTGGTCCCCTCCCCCAAATCTGCTACTTTCTCCACCTCCTTGCATTTGTCAGTTTTATCTTACTTACAAATGAAGAATCTAGAATTGCTTAACTGCTTGCCATGTCAGCAGCCACACATGTCAAATGGCTTTTCTCATTAGTCTCATAAAACAAAATAAAATGGAGATAGTGACTTATTAAAAAACAGATTTCTGAGCTGCTTATTTGAGAAGTTAAAAAATAAACAGACTGTGGTGGAGTTTGCATTCTGCCTGCTCTGTGCTGGTGTGTGCCTGCAAGCCTGTTGCACAAATTCTCCTTAAGATCTGAAGCTTCCTTAAATCAAGTGTAATGGCTTAATCCGTTTTTGAATTTTTATGCCTTTCAAAAGTGCAGCTTATTTCCTCTATACCTACCTACCTATTAGGTAAGCTGGATTTACTGTTTTGTTAGGTGAATACCTTTTGAAAGCTACTTTTCTGGTGGTACGATGAATTCAGTGTGAATATTTGCTGGAATAAACAAATCTGTTGGGCTGTTCTTTCCATTTAATGGATAAAGTGTCTAGTTCTTCAGGCTTTTGGTATTAGAGATTTTCTTTTGTTACCTTTTTATATAAGCTGAACAGTGTTTCTCGTTTTTCAGTGAAGGCTCTGACCTCCTCAAGGTCTGTGTAAGAACTCTCAATCAGATTCTATATTTAAAATTTATTATGAAATAGGTAAATGGCTATAAAATGCATAAAAACAATTGTCGGACAAGCTGTTCACTGAAATACTTGAATGAGTTGCTAATGTTTCACTATTTTGATGTATTTGGTTATGTGATAAAGAGGACACAGTATCTTTCCTATTTTCCTAGTTACCTGCATCATAAATTCATAAAAGCACAAAAGAACAGAATTTTAAAAGCAGAACCATAACAGTATGGGCTTCATAGTTCACTGGAAGGGATACGTGAAATTCAGGCTGCCTTTTCACTCTAAAGTTGACCCAAACCCTCCAGATTGTGCCCTAGAAGGTAAAAGATCGTGTGTGGAAGTTTGTTTCCTAATTGTATTCCACTAGGTTCAGGGAACAAGGAGTGAACTGAAAAGTGTCCATCTCTGTTGTTGGAGAAATGCAGAGCTGAGATAAATAAAGCCAAGAAATGCAGAGTTGGGATAAATAAAACCAAAGAAGAAATGGCAGGAACGAAAACAGATTATCTCAAAGTATGTTGAGTCTCAGAACAGTTTACATCATGTATGAAAAGATCTCCTTTGCAAATAAACATTTCGGACAAGCATCTGCTCATTTAGCCATGACTTCTTCAAAGACAAGGAAATCGGGTAAGGAGTAGTTCTGTAATTACTAGTATGAAGTAGGCTATATCATATTATATTATCTATATCAAATTCTCGATCCTCAATCTGTTTGGACCAGTTCTCTAAACACAAAAAGGGAAGACGAAAGGCACTTTCAAAGCCTTCCATTCTGTTGTGAAACTTGAGACGAAAGTTAAAAGTAAGTGGCTTGGAGTAGGTGAGGTCAGCTACCCAGGGGTAGGAATAAGCTGAAGATGAAAGGATTCACTTTGGTTTTCTTCTGCAAGTCAATGGTAAAATTGCTCCAAGTTTTTGACTTGCCAAAACCAGCTTCAGTTGCCCTAAAGTAAAACCTTCATCTTTAAACACCTGATGAAATCACGTGTCAGAAGGTGAGCTGAATCTCTACACTTAAGGACACCTTCCATCTCCATCACCATGCTTTTGAGTTATCCTGCCTAGTCCTGTTTCGTTAGAGTTGCATAAAGTTCACTCATTCTTTTTCTGGTAATGCCATTGCTCTAAGCAGTACACAGGAATTCACAAGCCTTGAGCTTCCTTCTCCCCCAGCGCTCTGTAGAATGCCTTCAGGTTTTCTTTCATGATTCCTCACAGAGAATGACTAACATCCCCTTTTTTGTACTCATAGAATCTCATTTAAAATCTGTTTCTTCATAAAAGGTGACATTTTCACAAAGGGGAAATGTTTTCAGACTCAACTGAGAACCAAGCTAGCTGACTTGAAACATGAGTCTCTCAACTGCAGCCACAACTTTAATTTTCACTCATTTTTAAGAATCAAATTTAACTGAAACTTCTTCTGAAGTTCTAAAATGTGCAGAAAATTGCCTCCTCTGTGTCTACAAATCTTCTCCTATCGATGCTGAACAAAACACATATAGTGTAGTATCATGAAAGACTGTTTTTAGATGTTCTTAGATCAGAAGCGAAAGTCTGAAATCATGAATGTGAAGCTGTCAAGAAGCTTTTAGTCAAATATTGCAAATCGAAGCAATTGAGTAGTTTCAAATAAGCACGTTTCCTTGTCAGCATTCATTCTTCTGGATGCATTTTTTTTTTAGATGGGACACTCAACTGGTTTCTAATTCCCTTTAGAAGAGGTTTTGGAAAAAGTTTGAGTATAACCTTTTAAAAATGTTGGGAATTTAAACATTAAAAAAACCTGAATATGCATTACCTCCTGCCTTGGTTGGAATTAGAAGTTTGTTGGCTTTTCGTGGTTTCCTGGAAAACATCTTCATCTTCTCAATGGGCTTGTACTGCCGGTTCTTACACTTTCAGGTTGATGACTGTATCTTCTTCAGATATTTTCCATTTGAAAATGGAAATACTTGGAACTAAGTATTATGCAAACTAATCACATTGCCAGTTGCGCATTTTTCATTTTCCCACTTCTGAAAGTGATACAGCATTCCAACTTCTCATTCAGCTGGAAAGGTCTGAAAAAGATGAAAAGAAGAAATTATAGTCCTTCAGACATAAACATGCTGAAGAGAGTCCACATTTTCCTCATTGACGGGCTGAGCATCGTCATTACTAGTTATCGTTTTCGAGTCTTGGACCGGATTCTTCTCTCCTGCTGCTGCAAGTCACTAGCTTCAGTAGCGTTTTAGCAGAAGAGCAGGTCTCCTATCACCTTTCTCTGAGAAGCACCTCACTTGGATCCCCATGTCTCCTATTTCCCAAGTCCCCTACACCTTCCTTTCTTTGTTGTCTGCCTCAACTGTACCGATCTTTTTATCTTCTGAGGGTATTGTGAGTCACAAGTCAGTCATGACATGGTTAAAGTGATCTTGTTTTGTTTTATTTTTTACCCCTCCCTGATTGTTGATTTTAACTATTGTTCTAGACAAAAATATCTAAAGTATTTGGTTTGGTACTTATTTCAGGAGAAGCTTATTCTCTGAAAGAAGGAATAGACACCTTCTTTTCTTGATAATAAATTCATATACAGACTGAAGTATATCATGAACCTGCCTGTCCATTGGTTGAAAAATGAAATTGCCATCTTTGCTAATTATTGTTCAAGTTTGGCTTTATTTAAAGGAAAGATTAAAGAGCTGTTTCATGAAACAAAAATGCTTGTAAATTGAAACTTTAGATTTTGATTGAAGTCATCTGATGAAATTCCTCAGATAGAAGCCTGTGGAAGATTGGTGATCATTGGCCAGATATTTTGAAATTTGCCTTTCTTCCACATCCAAGTGAAAAAGTGGCAAAACCTGCTATTGCCATTTCTTTTCAGGGCTTTTGCCTCACGTCAACTGAAAAGACTTTCATTTTGGCACAACCAAGTTTGGCAAAACCATCAAATATATTTTTTCAAAGGAGAAATTAAAAGATTGCTTCAAAACAACAACAAAAAAAACGAACCTCGTTCCTATGAAACACCAAAGTAAAATATTTCTCCCTGGGTAGTTGAGCTGTATGTGCTGCAGGACTTGTGAATGACATGACTTTCCCTCCTTTTCCCACCCCAACATCTGGATTGTTCAAGAGTTTGTGGGTGGGTTTCATGCGTTCCAGTTCGTTAAGCTCCACAGTTGCTAGCATCATACTGCCATAGCGTAATAGGCGCTGGTGAAGAATGGCTGTAGAATTTCTTTTGACAGGGCTGGGGGTACAAATATTATCTGGCTTGTAGAAGGCAGCAATGACAGGAGGCTGTTTGGAGGGTTATTCCAGTTCCTCTGAACAGCACGAGCAGTGCAAAGCAATCAATGATGTAGCTACGAGGGGAGCATCACTGGCTGATTTAAAATGCATAAATGACATCCAAGACTCTGAACAAGCTCAAATTTAAACAAAAAACTCTTTGAATTCAGCAAAAGAAACTGGTGCGTATTTTTATTCTTCTGCTGTCTTCTACACTCGTTACATTCCCCAGAAATGGAAAAAGCTTGAAAAACTAATTAAATAATTCTCTCAGCATAACTTCCTGATCAGGTAGTACAAATTGCTGTGAGAGCCAGAGAAGCACAGCTGACAATAAATGACAATGATATACAAATGACAATAAATGAGCTGACAATAACGGCTCATTTAAGACTCCTCTAACCTACACAGAGATTTAATATCAAATCTTGAAGCACGGATGAAAATATATACCGAAGGAATGAAGAACAGTGAGTGTCAATGCCACCTACAATATTTTTCTTTGTATTGGTCACAGCTGTGCTCCTCACAATTTTGGAGGCAAACTCTATGAAAAACATGTCACTTTTTTGTTTGTTTGTGTCAAGACTTCAAGGCTTTTATGCTGATGGTGTTACTGTGAAACACTACAACGTGCTTAAAAGGGCAACTTCCCAGTCAATGCGTACCTTTGTGTATTTACTGAAAAAAAGTGTGCCTCATAGAGCAGGAAATACATTTTCAATTGCTTTTTGAAGCATTTTGGCTTCCTTTCAATTCCTTCTTGCACTTTTCCAATGGAATTCTTTATTAATCTCTGACAGTTGCATCTGTGGGACTATATAGGTGTCACTGAGAACATGAGTTGAAGAAAATGAACAAAGCTGGGCTGTTGAGATAAAGCTTCACAAATCAATTAGGTCTTTGTTGCCAGCAGGGATAGAGAGGGAAAGCCCCACTTGAGTACACTCGCTTGGCAACTATGAAAACTGTTACCTATAAATGATGTGATTATAATTGCTGATTTGCACTGCCTCAAGAATGAAATAGCGAGAGGTTGGGGGGTGGGGAGTGGTGGTTGAAAGCTGTGGCTTTTCTCCTTGAGAGCATTCGTGTCACAAATTGTTATTAACTGGCCCCTGCTAGTGTGTTTTTTATTTAGTTTAATATTAAACAAAACACCTGTGCGCAAGCCCCAAGAGCCACTTTGGCAGTAATTAGATTTGCAATTGCTGCCCAGCAGCGCAAAGACAAATGTGCTGATAAATAAACTCTGCCAGCCAGCACCAGTGAAAACACTGATTTAGCCCAACAGATGAAAATAGAAGAATTCCACCTAAGCCTTTCCTTTCCAAAGCCACCCAGGAACAGGCATTCAGCTTTTTCCAAGAACCCTGGCCGGAGGCTGGTGGTGTTTCTGGAAAGTAACCTGCCCTGGATTATTTCGGGTGAGGGGAGTGTGCCCCATATTTCTGGGGCTCTCCTGGAGAGTATCCTGCAGACGAGCCTTGTTCTTCTCACTCTCAAGATCTGTACTGAGCATCGTTACTGCTGAGGCAGTACATAATTGGGAGGCAAATGGCCCGGTGGGCTGTATTTTCCCCAGAAGCACTCCGAGTGCCACGCAGAGGCAAAAAGGGTCTCGTATTTCCTCCTATGTTGCATGCTCCCGGTGAGTTTCCCTGCTTTGTGATATGTATGGTTGTTGTCTTTGCTGAAGCAAATCAAGTAATTTGCATCACATATTCTTATGGTGACCATCTATCAATATACGAAAAGGGATAATGCTTTCTAGGCCTGTGAACTAATTATATTTTACAAACAGCACATTCTTTTAAAAAGAGTGGGGGGTGAGTTTCTTTACATAGACTCCAAAGACACAGAAGTTTCTGAAATCGTAGAACTGTGAATATTTAAAGTTTTCTTGCTATAAAGAAAAAGAAAGATTATCAGCTGAACTCCCCCTCCCCCCATTGTTGGCATCCTTAAAAATAATGATGTGAAGAAATTAATTCTAGCAAAAGGAGAAAGAAATACTTGCAAGTTAAAGGTAATGGAAATTTGGACAGTTTTTCTGTTAGTTTTCCTGAGAATTCACTGGAATCCCTAGTTTATATGCAAGTGGGCTATATAAGTTATACATATGTTGTTTATGGATGGGTGGATTGTTTTAAAGTATGGAAAGCTTAAAAATATATAAATGACTTTTTACAATTTAAGATATCTCGGATAACTTTTTTTTTTAAGGTAAAGATCTTGTATTCTGGAAGTAAATGAGGGAGCAGAGGGTGTGTGGTCACTGTCTACATGTGCTCATCACTGAAGGCAAATATGAGGCAACTGAATTACTTCAGCCCCCAATAAAGGAAACAAAGATAATCTGGGTGATCTTGTAGCTGCTGAAGGCTGGGCGTGAGGACACACAACCCTGGTGCTCATTTAGAAACAATAGCAAGGAAGGAAATTTAAAGAGCAGGTTGCTAGGGAATCACGTAAGCAATCTCCTGTATAGGGCACGCCAGTGCAGGTAAAGGTAGGAGCTTTGAGTGTGGCAAGGGGTGAAATCTGTCGGCTCATGTGCAGAATAACAGTTTCTTAAACTGGGAAACCGTGGGTTGCTGAGAGAAAATGTTCTCAATCACGTTTGTAACGTTGTGCTATGGATCATTCAGGGCGTGAGACAAATCCTGCCTTACACTCACTGGGCTAAGGCCATTAACAGAGTGTTTCTAAGCGCGTTTGGGAAAGTGGAAAATGTTGTGATGCCCACGAGAAACTATCTGCAGGGCAGTCATAAAGCAGTGCTGGCTAAATTTATAAATATTAAACCCTATGCTAGTATGATTTCAATTGGAGTTGGCACATAATCTGCACTTTTAAAAACAAACAAAATATCACCTGATCATGCAGTAAATAAGTACCAAGTTTCATGACTGTGATTTTAACGTGCACGTATTTAAAACTGCACCCTTGTGGGGAAAAGTGGCACTGGTTTCAATGTCGTGGCTATGCTCGTGTTTTACTTGCAAATCCCAGTGGTTTCTAAGAAAATTGCAAAGAGAAAATTGCTAAAAAAGCGCAGGTGCAAACTAAGACTGGAATTCATTATTTGAATGAAGCTCTTACATTCAGTGATTTAAAATTGTGATTGCATCTGGTAATTGGAGTTGCTTTCACTGCCCGCCTGCTCTTCACTTTGGTTGCTGTGGTTCTGTATTAAGACAAATTATTGCGATGGCTCTCCTGTCTATGGCGAGGAACACTTCACTTTTCATCCGTGAGTGGTACAAGATCTGTTTTACTGCCTTCCTCTGGCACCTTGGGGCTGATCTTAGCTGGAAGTGGGGCACAAGACTCCTGTAGGCCAGTCCTTTGAGGTGGCAAAAAGGATCCTTTTTCTTGTCTTTGCCTGCTGTTTTTGCATCCACGTATGTGCTCATCTTTGAGTTAGAGACGGAAATGAATTGGTCCCTCAGGGACCTCGCAGGTTTCCACCTTTCTCTGAAGCCTGGGGAGCAGCTCTCCTGCTGGGGCTGTCAGGGCTTATGTCACTCAGTCACTTCCCTGCTACTACCGCCATCTCGGGAATAATTGTCTTGTTCTCTGTGAAACAGATGCCTCCTGATAACTTCAGCACCTTAGACTGACTAAATTCTCCGGGCTTTGTAAAAGGGATTCGGATGCAAGCTAAAGGGGAGTTGAGTTTTTTGCCTTTGACTTTGTGAGAGTATACAACCAAAATAGAAAAATGGAGCAGAAAAGATGAAAAAAACCTTTTTCTGAAGGCCAGCAAATACGCTCAACGCTCATCTTTCCCCAGGAACGCTTCTCCATAGCCTGGAGCCCACCCACGCAGCCTCCGACCCGCTGTGACCTCGGTGGAGGGTGGTGGTAGCACCGCGCCACGCCGTGTGGGAGCCGTACCCCTGCCCCAGTGTGGTGGCTGAGGGCTATAAGCCAATTGACTTTGATAATTCCCATGAAAGGAGCAGCCCACACCTCATCTAGACCTGCTGACAGCTTTCAGGAGCCAGCGTTGTGTTGCTCGTACAATGGCACCCCCTGATGTAGTAGAAATGCTGCTTACTAATGAGTGCAAGTTGTACAATGCAGGTGGTGATTAGCGGAGGAAAGCAATTAGAAACTAACGTTCCCGTGAATTTTTCTGAAGTTGCATTTGATGTTGGAGCTAATTATTTTTAGCAGCTGTTAATTCTTTCCCATACCTTGATTCTGTACATATCCTTTATGGTATGATGAATAACTGTAGTTGAATTTTTAAAAGAACTAAGAGCTTGAAATAGCATGTGGGCTGTATTGAACACCCATAAATAAGATGTAATTCTAAGCTTTAAGAATAATGACCTCCAAGAGTGCTGCTAGCATTCCCTCTTAAATGCTTTTTAGTGAAATTAAATTCTAAATTAATCTTTCCGTTTAAGGAACAAGTGATTATTTCCCCCCTCTATTTTTTGATGGAAACTTTTTAAAATTATTTTTGTGCAACAGAGATGAATGCCTAAGAGTAATTATTTGTTCCCATTTCCTTCTCTTTTGTTCCTTTTCTCCATGTCCAAACAAGAGCAATGAAGCTGGTGAAGGGTCTAGGGAACAAGTCCTGTGAGGAGCAGCTGAGGGAGCTGGGGATGTTCAGCCTGGAGAAAAGGAGGCCGAGGGGAGACCTTCTCGCTCTCCGCGACTACCTGAAAGGAGGGGGTAACGAGGTGGGAGTCAGTCTCTTCTCACAAGTAACAGGCGATAGGATGAAAAGAAATGGCCTCAAATTGCGCCAGGGGAGGTTTAGATTGGATATCAGGAAAAATTTCTTCACCGAAAGGGTTGTCAAGCATTGGAACAGGCTGCCCAGGGAAGCGGCTGAGTCACCATCCCTGGAGATATTTAAAATATGTGGCACTTAGGGATGTGGTTCATTGGTGGACTTGGCAGTGTTAGGTTAATGTTTGGACTTGATGATCTTAAGGGCCTTTTCCAACTGAAATGATTCTATTATTTCCTTTTTTTTTTTTTTTTGATGCTTTTAAACCTTTCACCTCTCTTTCCTCTTGTTTTTCTCACTCTCCTTTCTTGGTCTCCGTAGTGGTTTCCTGTTGTAGCTACTATCTGTTTTTTCCTGAAGACTTTTAAGCATTGAAAAGGTTGCTGGAAAAATACAGATGTGTTTGAGTTGTAATAATGGTGGAAAAACATTCACTATCATTAGGTCTATGTCTGATTAAGGCCTTTTAAATGTGCCGCGGGGTGCTTACAGTAATGTTAACAAAAAAGACTCAGAAGAATCTATAGAATAAACCCAGAGAGACTGGGAGGAGGGGATTAGGGGTGAGGAGAAGCCATTAATGGTGTTGGTACCAATGCTGGTACATGATCAGTGGTTTGACAGGCTTGGACAATGTGGTGTTCTGCAGGGTGAAATAGGACTGGACAGCTGTGGCCTTCCTACACCTGTACCAGAGATTGTTCCTTGAAGCCAGTTCAAGCTGGACAGGATTTACTTTTGCACTCGTGAAAACGTGAACTGTTTACGACCCTTATTTTTCACCTGCTTCTATTTGTGATGTGTTTCTGGTTTTTGCTCTATAAGCATATTGCAGGTACCAACCCTGTGAACAAGATCAGGCTGGTGCTTTTAATACTCCAGTGGACACGCTGGCATGCTCGCATAGATAAAGGGCATTTCCCCAATGGGGATGTAGCTGAGGTGGAGATCAAGGGATATTGCAATGGATAGCATGTGGTTAAGTTGTAAATCTGAAGTTGTACATTGATTGAGGAGGGTAAAACTTTTAAAAAGAGATTATGTCTTTTTTTTTTTCCTTTGCCCAGAAATCTGGGCAAAGAAATTTGCTTTTCTGGGCAAACCAGCAAATTCAATGCTACAGTTTATAACAAATCCCTTGCTCCAAAATTAATTGGATCATTGTCTGTTGATACGTAACGCAGTTTCTACACTGATGCTGTGAACAGAGCGTCTTCACTGCTTAATGCCACATGCCATGTTCATCATCTATAAGACTAGTTTTATATGTGCCTGGTACTTTTTCTCTTCATTTTACTTTCATGAAACATCATGTAGGAAAAGGCCAACTAAGTCAATAATTAAACTTCGTATGCGTTTAAAAGCTTTATTAATCTCCCACACTACTGGAAGAGATGGGAAATTGTACACCTATTTCAAATTAGGTGTTGTTTTCACCTACTGGGCACACTCTGGACAGCTCAAAGCAACTATCCTTTTTCAGAAGCTGGGAGTAATGCAGTAATGCCGCTGAAGCTATTAAAGTTCCTGGAAATTCTGAGGATAAAAATGCCATTCAAAACTAAAATATCATTCAAGACCTGGAAACTAATTGCAAAGCAACATCTCACCAGAGAGGAACCTGTCTTTGAGGGAATCTTGGACTTTCTCCAGTATTTTTTTTTCCATAATCGCTGTCAAGAGACAAAGCAGGGATGCTTTTATAACCTGTGGCATGTGTGGAAGCAGCGTCAACTCTGGTTTTTGGAAACTTGTAGTTGGAACTAAGAGTAAGGATGAACCCCTGCCTGACTAATTAGACGATGCACAAAAGTGGAAAGAAGAAACACACACAGAGGACTGAAGTGATTAGTAGGAAAGGGATGAATCTCAGGATTTTTCAATGCTTTAGAAATGTTCAGATCCATGTGACTTTTTTTTTTTTTGCATTCATCTTACCCTGAGATAAAAAAAATTCACAAAGTATTTCTTAACATGCATATAAATAAAGTAGGCTGAGATCCAATGGGGCCTAACGTGTTAACATCCTTCTTTTTTTTTTTTTACTTCTCTGCAAAAACCAAACAAAACTGAGCATTATATTGAACTCATAGCATTAAATAATGCTCATGACTGAACTTTATACAAACTTGTTGTTTGTGATGTTCCTGGAAGCTGAAGCCAACAGACAGTACGCAAATGAAATGGGTCACTGCTATGTGTTTCCTTTGGTGAGAATTGTATATCAGGTGTTTGTGTAACTTTGGACAGTTTTTATATTGCCTTTGTAGGTAACAGCAGTGGAGCAGTTAGAACCCACTCGATACACAACTTGCCAAGTGTCGCATCTAGTTCAAGCCTGACAAGCAAAAACATGTCTTGTCCCTAGTTTTACTGATGCGTATGTTCTTGAATAGAGATGGAATTCTGACTGCAGCCATCTGAGGCCAAAGCAATTTTATATTTCTGATGGTTTCTAAGGATGTATTTGTAGTCACACTGGATAAACAGAAGAAATCTTGTTTACCTTGATTTGACAAGTCATAGAATCATAGGCTTGGCAGGGACCTCTGGAGATCATCTAGTCCAACTCCCCTGCCAGAGCAGGGTCATCTAGAGCAGGTTACACAGGAACGTGTCCAGGCGGGTTTTGAATGTCTCCAGAGACAAGAGACTCCACCACCTCTCTGGGCAGCCTGTTCCAGCGCTCTCCCACCCTCAAAGTAAAGAAGTTCCTCCTCCTGTTTAGGTGGAATTTCCTATGCTCAAGTTTGTGCCCATTACCTCTTGTCCTGTCCCCGGGCACCACTGAAAAGAGCCTGGCCCCATCCTCCTGACCCCCACCCTTTAAGTATTTATAAGCGTTGATAAGATCCCCCCTCAGCCGTCGTTTTTCCAGACTGAGGAGACCCAATTCCCTCAGCTTTTCTTCATAAGAGAGGTGTTCCAGTCCCCTCATCATCTTGATAGCTCTCTGCTGCACCCTCTCCAGCAGTTCCCTGTCCCTCTTGAACCGGGGAGCCCAGAACTGGACACAGTACTCCAGGTGCGGCCTCACCAAGGGAGAGTAGAGGGGGAGGATGACCTCCCTCGACCTGCTGGCCACACTCTTCTTTATGCTCCCCAGGATGCCATTGGCCTTTTTGGCCACGAGGGCACATTGCTGGCTCATGGTCATCCTAAGTCATATTACATGAGCTTATTAGAGCCATTATACTTGCTATATTCTGATTAAATTTGCATATGACGATTGTTTCCCATTCAGCTTATGCTGTGTCAAATATTAAAACAAAGTGTTTGGGATAGAGCTTTCCGTATAATGACACAGTACAGTAAAACTTCAAGAGACTCTAATTTAAGCAAGATACAGACTTTCCTCTCATATGTATCCTGAGAAGTGCCTTACCCCAATCAACTGGAGTGAAGGTGTAATGACCCTGTGGCTGGTAGAGGTGAGCGTCCACTAGTGTCACGAGTAAATCAGAATTGTCTGAATTCATTTCAACAGACAATTTTACTTAACAGTAATTTTCTTCGGCTTTTGTATGAAAGGTGCGTATCAACAGAACAAGTCTTCCCCCTTTCTCATGCCACAGGACAAGGATTTGTGGTCCTAAAAGCACAAAGGAAAATGGGAGGAAGTGACTCAGCAGAAGTTGCAGCAACAGAAAGGTATTAAAGTGAATGTTCAGCGTCATCTCTCTAGGTGAAAGAGGCCACACGCAGCAGTTTTGCTGAAAATTTTTAACAGGTGAAGGAAAACTGTGGCGGCCTCTGAGTTTGTTAAACAGTAGAAGTTAGATGTCCTTTGCTCAAGGCTGGGCTTTGAGAGGTCAGAACTCAGCTTTTACTTTGCATTTAATTTCCATTGGTTTAGACTCCGAAGTGGGACATTTGTGCCAAATATTTCTGTGGAGGCTTTAGCTGCCAGTACAAAATATTGCCCAAACCTTCCATATGGCTAATGCTTATAAACACCTTGTTCAATCGCAGTCACTCCCAGTTGGTGTTTAAAGCTTCAGTTCCTGACAATGCAGCTTGAATATCAAGCATTTGAAGATCTGCAGGCCTGTTCAGAAGTGTTTCTCTTTACGTGTTTCTGAAGGCAACGTTATCTCCCTGATTCAGACCAGATTGATTCTCAGTGGAGGCCCCGTAGTTATCCTATTCATTCTGAACTCATCACATGATGTATAACTCATCTGCTACTCTCAGTAGGATGATGTCTTCAAAAGTGGACCTCAGTTCAGCCAGCTCCTAATTCTTCAGTGCCCCCCAATGCTGTTGGATTCACAGCCTGACTTTAACACACCAGCTTATTTGCAATATGTGAGGAGAGTTAGGGTGCCTCTAAGCAGCATCTATAAAAGCCAATATGGCGCTTCATAAAAAATGTCAAAGAGAAGGTGAGGTCTGGGTATTGAAGGGTCTCAGAGCTGGAAAAGGAATCCTCTCTAGGTAGTGTTACTGCCTGGACCCTGGTACTGCTGTGAAGTCTCTAAGCCAAGGAAACCCCCTGTGGCACCAAACAGGGCAAAGGAAAAGCATTGCTGCATTTCTATCAAAGAACTGAAAGGGTAGAATGTTTTCACAGCTGATTGTGGTTCAACTTTCCCCAGATCTTCCTGGAAGAAAATAACACCTGCCCTTTCAGACTGAGTAGCTGTTGAATGCCGTGATAATCTCCTAGGGTGACTATTGGAGAGGGATTCCTTCTTTTTATAGGCTGGTTTGAATTGTGGGTGATAGCATGAAGTTGTCATCAAAGCTGTTGCTGCCAGAGAGTTGTTTTGAGATAGACTTTTGTAGTAATGCTCAGTAATGAGAAATTTTGCAAAAAACGTAGCAGTATTTTCAGTAATTCAAAATATTTCATAATAGTCTATTGATGACAACTTCAAATATGCAGAGGTGGTTATAAATTTAAAGCAGGGTAGCCTTATTGTCTTTTATTTTAAGAAGAAGAGATGCTGGATTGTCACGGGGAGATATTCTTGTAACAGATCAGAAATGGTCGTGCCTTCTTGTGACTGAAATCTTGAGAAATAGCTGATGAAGACTACTCTTAAAAGAGGCTATCTATCGTCAGCTACAAATCTGACATGAATAAAAGCAATAGTCCTTCAACTTAGCAGTAAGGATGGCAGCATCTAGTTCAAAATGAACAGAGCTCAGTGGTGAAATAAAAGCATTTCTGAGGGAAAAGTAGTCTTTCCTGAAAGCGGTGAGCCAACTGAAGCAGTTGAGCATCACTGCAGGAGTCGGTAGTTACCCAGTTTGTCGCAATTCTGTGACAGAAAACAGTATTTACCCTGCTGTCCTTTACCCCACGTTCACTGACTTAAAGTATTGAAATACAAGCAAGTGCCCTCTTCAAGTAGAGGATCGGAAATAAATGCTGACAGAGGCACAGATGGTCACATTTCTGTCTGGGAACAGTTCTCACTAACAGGTGCCCCAGAGGGCAGGCATCTGAGCTCAGCAACCTTTCCGTAACATCGCAACCGCTGGGTGAGTTAGATCACTGTGATCTCACCAACAGCTTTTAAGATGGCTTTATAACCTGTCACTGTGCAGAGTTAAAGAAGGAAATTAATCAGAAAGGGAATTACTTCTAGCCATTCTAGAGCAACACTTCTTCCAAGAAGTGTGCCTGACTTTATAAAAAGCCCAGTGACATTTCAGGTCTAGGAAAAACTCTGCTTGCTAACGAAATTATTAGTGCATTGTTAGAGAGGGTTGGTGTTTCTCTGAGGGATAAATATGAAAGATAAATGACTTAAGTCCAGCTAGATAGGCCTGATGAGGTGCAGGTATACTCAGAGATGCCTTTTTCCATCACATACCTCTGCTGGAGTAAAGTGGAGGAACTGCTCTTGAAATGAAATAAAGTCAAGGAAAAGGAAACTGGAAGTCCTCACAAGAAACCACGTCGTTTGTACTTGGGGATTTTTTTGGGGGGAATGTATGAAGTTTTAAAATTCTTTATAGCTATTTGTTTGGTTATAGCTAAGTAGATGGTACAATGCAGCCTAATGGAGTCACTGGCATAATCTTCTACCTTTTTTGGGGGGGGGTATATGTTTTCATTGGTTTGTCTTCATCTGTGTTTATTTTTTTTCCCGTTTATGTGAAATTAATTTTTTTGAGATGCAGGACAGGCTGTTATTTATTTATTAATTTGATAAGGGTGAAAGCTTTCTGAATCTTTGGGGTCTGTCTTTCCAGATATTTCAAGTCTGCACGTTCGTCCCATGGCTAACATTTGTGTGGCTGCACTGAAACTACCTGTGTCGGTTGTGGAGATGGGGAAGTTCTCTGTTCCTCTCCAATAAACTGGTCTGATACTTCTCAATGTGAGACAAGAATATCTCTGACTGATTGCTGTGTCATCTCTAGCGCTCTCTGCGTATGGGTCTGCCCGTTGTACCCTAGCTAGTGATGGATTCAATCATCAGACGCAAATTCCTGGCATCAATCATCAGACAGAAATTCCCGGCAAAACTCCTCTGTTTCCAGAACAGAAGAACATAACCAGGCTGAATTAAGAAATATCTCTGTCAGAGACTTTCTCTTCCCCCTTCCAGTCACAGGCATTTCCCAGAGCAACCCACACCTGTGCTTCTGCGTGCTTTTAGTCTGCTCAAAAGTCAGGAGGAGAAACAGCCCAAAGTATTCTGGGTCAAAGCAAAAGCAAAGGTAATTATGACACAACCCTTCCACCTAGCACACACTAATTGTTTCTGAAAAATGCAATAACATTGCCAGAACACTAATGAACCTTACAGTGTTAATACATTAGGTAGATCCAGCAATTTACTGAGATTAAATCTTTCAAACTTTTCTCATAACTCACACTTCAATAGTTTCATTGTGAAAGTATTAAACTACCTTGACAGTCACTACTTTCTTGCATGTCATAAATTGACCTGTTTTGGTATGAAAACTTTTTTTGGGGAAAATAGATTATATAAGTTATTATGGATATCAGATTAAATTGGGAGGCACAGAGTGAATTTATATGTTAGGTGAGGTTTAGATAGCTTAGGTGATTATTGTATCCTGAAGTTAGTTACAGATAAAAAAGTGTCTTGTTGAAAAATAAGCAAAGATGCAGCCTGCAAAAAGAAGACATTTCTGTGTAGAGCACGTAGCAGGCTAATTTTACACAAAGAAATAAAATATATAATACGTCAGATTCATAATGCATTATTCATACTGGGGAAGAAAATAAAAAAATATTACGTGTTGTTAAATCCTTAAAAATCAGGGAACGCTACTTTTAAGTCTTCACATTACCTCTGTTTTCTTTTGAGAGTAGAATTGCAATTTTTGTTTCCCCTTTGGTGAAAAGCAAACAAAAAATTAGCAGTTTATTTCAAGAATCTCAAACCTCTTTCTGGAGCAGCCTGCTCTGAGAAACTTCCACGCTTTATTTCAGGAGATGTTCTTTTACAACAGATGTTTTTTAAAGTATTGCCATGTGATGACTTGAGACCTGCTTTTAATGACATTCTTCTTCTGTGACAGGTGTTTCCATATTGCTCTGCAGCTTTCTTCGTCCTATTGTTTTAGCTGTTAGAGCCATGAAAAAATACCTCTTTTAAAAGCGTAAGGCAGCCTTTCTGAACTTCCTTTGCTCTTGTAACAGATTTAACTATTTTTTGCCTAATAGTTCAAAAGTTATTTGATTCAGGAAACTACAGAAAATGGGAAACTTTGACTACAATTATGCAAACACAACACTGTAAGGGCTGCTCCTGCTCCTGCCACGGTAGGCTGTGCTGACAAATGCGAATGTGAGGAGTTAATGCTTCCAGAAGGAATCATAATGGTAATTCATGGTACCATCCTCTTTCCTGTCTCTGTTCTCAGGCTTCATCCCTCGTGGTGGTGATAATTACTCTCACTTTCTCAATAGCATTGAAGATACCTTATCTCCAATGTTCTTCTATCTCTGACAGGCAAAGTATATGTTTATATTAATTTTTATATGTGGACTTTTACAGCAGAGGTTTGCTACACTCAGGTTCCAGTATGGGAGAACACTGCCCTCAGAGGTGAATGCAGCAGAGTTACAAAGCAGCCCAAAAGCAGGGACTGCACCTGGCTGGGCTGCGAGGTTAGCGATTTAAACGTTGCCAGCCATTTCCTCTTGCATCTTTGCTGTTGCCAAACCCTGAGCAGGCCCAAGTACTGCCTCTGTGCCAAACTGTCATGAGAAACGTTTCAGATAAATTAACATATCAGTCTTACAACACACACCAGCAGGCTTAGCACCAGTCATCCCCACGAGACTCGCAAGCTGGCAGTGGTGTCGTGAAGAACGTCTGCCCCCGCCCCAAGCTGCTCAGGAAACTGGGAAGGGATCCTGTCACAGGAAAAACTGATTTTCAGCTTGTGTAAATTGGCACAACTCCGTCTGCTTTGGCCATTGGTCTTGGACAGATAGACAATTCTGGCAAGATACGTTCAAGGTGACCCATTTCTGAGGAGCAGCTCTGGCAATGTAAACTGCTGTCATATTTAGTCTTGCAATCGTTTTGAGCAATTCATGCAGATTTTCTGGATATGAAAGACTGCACACACGCTGTCAGTATGTTGGGGATTTATCTGGAAGCTGTAAGTTCCCTGGTTATCACCCTGAACTGAGCGACCGTGTCATACCTACATAAATGGAATCTATGCACTGATCCAATTATTGTATTTTTAGAGTTGTAAACATCCAGGTGACCTAAGGAAGGCAGTAACTAATACTAGGTATTGCGTTGATAATTTTAACTGTTTGTTGTTTTTTCTTAAATCTCTTACCCAGAAACTGTACATTGTTTTCAGAGGAGATTTGGATTTACTTTAAGAAGTATACCATTGCTTAAATGTAATAAAAAAAAATTGGACATTTTTCCTAACTGCCGAAACAGCGTACTGGGCTGTGAACTCTTCTAATGAGCAAAGACTAATATTAAACTAATTAACTGTCTCAGTAGCAATAGCAACATTTAACATGCCATGATATTACTGAATTACTCCACACAGACCAAACTTCTGCTTTCAAGAATCTGTTATATTTTGACAGTCTGACTTTTTATTTTTATGGCATTTCTTTTGATCTCTTAATAGTTTTGTTCAATGCCACATGGATAGTTTCATTCTTACTTACTTTTCGTACTTGCATGAAAATGCAACTGGGGGCAAAATTTTTTCAGGGTATCCTTTAAATTACCTCATAAAAACATGTGTCAAAGCAGGATGGAGGTGCTGAAATTAAAGGCTGATATTCTTTGTGCCTATAGTCAGATTTATCTCTTTTGAATTCGATACGAATATGAAGCACAAAGAAATATTGTTGATTGCAACTTTTTTTCCAAGTTAAACAAGTTCAAATATGCATAATGCCCTTAAAATTTCTAAGGATGGGCATTATATATGTATGCTTACAACCAGTTTTAAGGGGAACAAGTTTAGATAATATACACCTGAAAAAATGTGAGGGCACTGTGGAAAAGAAATCTTCCAGTGAAGGACAGAATAATAATAATAATAATAATGAGTTCTAGCAGCCAGTTTCTATTGGGATCATACAAGCAACCGCTGCACATCTGTTAAACAGAACAAGAAACCTATTTTCTGGGGAAATAATTTCGACTAAAAGCAAAGCCAGGAATGCCTGCAAAAATCACTATTATGGATTTATTTTTGTTAGCTGTTTTCAAAAGTTTGAAAAGTTAGTGAAGGAAGGGATACTGCCTCAAGGATTTGACTACCACTGGGACTTTCAGGATTGGTGAAGTCCCCTCAAGCCTATGTGACGCCATGCCAAACGCTGTTTTCATTAAGTCGCTGCCGGTGGTAAAGTGGGAGTGATTATCTCTTGAGACAAATGGTATGTAGATTTCTGCTCTCTAATTTATTCTGAGCTGCTTTTTCTTGGTAAAAATAATAATTTGAAGTTCAGAAGGAAAGTTATTATGGGAACAAAAAGACTTCACATCAAAGTTTTCCCAGTTTCCTGGGAGAAATAATATCTGCACACATACTAATTTTGAGGTTAGAAGCTCAACGAGTTTGCTGTGCATCTATTGACAAGTGCACAGAAACTCTTGCCCTTTTTTCTCATCTCCCAGCACTGACTGCAACATTGCTCGCTGGAATTGCAAGACTCTTTGAATTCCTGTTGAATTTATTGCTAGCCACAGGTGATCAAATAGCCTGATCCTTCCCATACCTTCTGCTCTGTAAGAATCCTCATTGTTTGGACCTGGCAGGGTTCATCCATGCTCTTGTCACCTCCAGTTGCATTACTGGATTTTTATAGATAAATGGTTCCTGTTGTCCACTGATACCAAAAAAAAACCAAACAAAACTGCCTGACTCTTTTAACACTCAGTCTTCCAAGAATATATTACTGCTATATTCACAGTCCTGCATTATGTCCTGGCCAGCTTCCAATGCCACTTTTAAGGTCTTGGTTCTAACCTTTAACAAAATTACTAGCTTGAGGCCAAAGCTAACTCAAATAAAAAATTCAAGCTATGAACCTTCTCAATGTCTGTGTGCCTTGAAAGGTGCAGGCTACGAACCCTGTAAGTGAAGGATATAATTTCACAAGTTAATGGCATGAGCCAAGAAGGCAGATTCCTGTCTAGTAATGTAAATCTCTGCGCTTTGGCTCACTGTTTAGCAGGTGATGGATTTCTGAAGCGCATCATTTCAGTGGTAGGGCTTATACTGTGAATCTACAAGCCATTGCACTGGTTCAAATGGGAGGGTGGTAAAATGCAAGCAGGACGTGGGAGGCAAAATCAAGACCTCCCTATGCCAGTTTGCCACCAAAGCAATTGTTTCCTGAATTACATCCTGAAAGCTGAACACAAAGTTGTCTTGACTTGCCTGTCAACAAATGTTGCCAATCTTTCTGACACATAAAATGGAAATGCTGTGGGATTGTTTTTAAGCTTGAGTGCCTGCCAAGTCTTCTCATCTCTCCAAAACCCCCAATTACAGGATAGTAACTTAGCCAGAGTTTTGAGAAGCAGTGGAAACTTACGCATGAATTTGATACTGCTGCTGGTTTTACCCAAAAAGGTGCCAGAATATTTTTCGGTTGCCTTGAAAGATAAGACAGTGTTGCAATGGTTAAATGGCACTTGAAAGCATACCCTCGTGACTTACATCTTACAGTTTCACTTCACTGTGAATTCCATTCAAAACTGGATGTTCTTTCTAAGTGTTATTTTTTTTCATTTAACAAATTCACCAGGAACACATGAAACAAATTGGATGACGTTTCCAAGGCTGGTCGGAAAACATTGTTAAAATTGGTCAGTCCTATAACTATGTGTTACCTACAATCCTGTGTAAAAACTTGAAGTGAGAATGAAGTCAGTCTGGTATTAAAAATTAGTAATGAACTAAAAAAGTAGCGTGTACTGAAATTTCTTAAATCTCAGTTTTTGGAAGAATATTTACTGTTAGATAGCTGTAGTTACTCAAATTATTTACTGAAAATATACTAGTCGTAAGTACAGATTGTGTACCGTGGGCAATTATACAAGATCATAACCATTATTTCTGGAATAACAAACAAGATGACTGAAATAACTTTGCTAATTTAAGAAAAAGCTGCTACCACAGCTACTTGAATCAAACCATATTCTTCGAGCTGCAATTTTTGGCACACAGAAATCAGTGAAAAGTCAGAGTTACAAAATCTATGTTGACCAAATAAAATCACAGATTGGCACATAGTTATATGGGTTTGCTAAAAGCAAACTAGAGAATTATTTTCCCAGGGCAGGCCTGGAATATAAGGTTAACAGGAGAAAAAGTAAGGCTGATTTGGTCTTCCTACCATTTCTTTTCAAGGTTTTTTTGGACAAGAGTCACACATAAAAGTAATTTGAGTCCAAGTTACTAAGTACGCGTTTATTCAGTATAATGAAAATTGTATTGCCACAAAAGTTAGTTTTATCAGTAAATGATGGCATTTGTGTTTACCACATGGTTTTATGATAGACTTTAAAGGTTGAAGATACTTACTGTAGTCTCAATGTAAGTAGTTTAATAAGGGCCAACAGATGAATGATGGCAAGGAATTTCCTTTACTTAGCTGTACAACATGGACCTGTTTTCAAAGGTGAATTATCCTGTTTCACAACAGAGAGAAGAACCCAATGGCTCTTATTGCAACTTTGAATTCAGGCTCAGCCAAAGGAAGCATTCATTGAAAATGTTTTAAACGTAAAGCGCTACAATTTTTTGTTTGAAGCATATAGTAAATTCAATACATGGAAAAAGCACATATGGAATGGATCTATCAAAAAAAACCAACTTAAGGTACGTGGTATGGTCAGAAGAAAGCAAAACTTTTGTGATTTAGGAGACAGAAAGAAAAGGACAAAAAGAGATACCCATCCAACCTACCACTGACATGCTTTTTATTTATGTTTTATATCTCAGCTAAATGAGTCATGGCGTTAAATAGGAAAAGAACAGAACTGACAAATGACGGATGTGAGGTTCTCTCCAGAGTTATCTTTTGTGCAAATAGCCAACAAAACAATGGCTGAGAGAGAAGCTGATAGCTCTTTCCAAGCACTTGAGAAGGTAAGCAGCTAGTTTAAGATGGGAAACTAATGCGGACCAGGAGCAGGCGCAACAGGGACCGCTTTCTCCTGGAACATTTCTTAGGTATCTGGTTGCCCTGGGTGTTTCAGGCTTTCAGCTAGTGTCTATAACAATGTTTACAGTGAACCGTATTAAAATGGAAAAAAGTTCCAGTCAAGGGCTCTGTGAGATCTTGAGAGATAGCAAGAAAAAAATACATCAGTTAAAACTTTTCTGCAGTGCCCTTCTGTAGCAGTACACCTGATAAGGAAGGGTAATCTGGAGTTAGCAGAGTTTTGTAAAGCTAAGAAAAGACGGATACGCCCTGCTCAAATGAAATCTCAAAATCTGAGAGTTTGTTCTCTGAAGGTCTCTAATGTTATCAAATATTATATGCTGAGCGTCTGATTGTCGTGGTACATATTTTGCCTCTGAATTAAAAAAACCCAACATAATAACGCTCTGGAAAATAAATATTTTGGGTTTGCATGGAAATTATAAGAAAAGGTGCTCAATGATACTTTGTCAGAAGCAAAAAGATAAGAATAAATAACAAGGACTGATACAAACAACTGATTTCAAGCAACAGGCGAGCAATCATGTTGTAATAACTGAATTTACTTTCCTTTTGCATTCATACTTAATTGTTTTGCAAAGAAAGGCTGACCTGCACTGAATGATAACCATTACTGTAAGCCAATTTGCAATGAAATTTAGTCTTTAGATCAATTCAGTATGGTTCATTTTGACAGCTATCAAAAAACTCCATGACCAGTTCCTCAGTGAGCGTCTTTCCTCATTCAGTGGCTTTTTCCTCTTTACAATGTTGGTGCTAAATATGCAATTCTAAAAATTCTAAGTTATGTTTAAAAAATGTAATTACTTCAAATGTAATTTTAGGTAGAAAGTGTATTAAGGAAAAACTATTTAAGTTGCAGGGTTTTTTTTCAAAAGCAATGCAGGTTAAAAAAATAGTTTTCTTTTTCAGTTGTGCACCGAAATAGCTTGGCTATTATTCACTCGAGGATCTTGAAGACAGAGTAATTACAAAATGATATTTTCATCCTGAATGCAGGCAAAGTTCAGCCTTATCATATAAAATCAGTGATAACTGAAAATGGTACTTCCCTGTCTACTTCCTGCTCCCTCTCTCCTCTATCCCATGTTCCTCCATCCCTCCCCGTCCCACCAGCAGAAGGTGAGGAAGGTTTCTGCCATCTGTGAACATAACTCAAAAATGGGTGCTCCAGCAGAGGACTTGCACTCTGCCCAGGCCTTGGACTGTGCACCAGACAGCAACTCAGCTGGAGCCTGCACTGGAGAAAAGATTACTGCAGGCACCGTGCTTTTCCATCAATCTTCCTCAGGCCTCAGTTTGTCCGGTTAAGATATCTAACTGGTCCGTTTTTCACTAGCAGATCAGAAGCCATTTTCAGAGCAATGGCATCACCTCAGATGTCGTCCATCACAGAGCTGTTTCCCCGTTCAGCGTGCCAGGGTCTCAGACTGAAGTGGCAGCTGATGTCAGGTAGGCCGGGCAGCAACACAGAAGGGTCACCTCCCTGTGAATGTAGTTGCGACTTAATGCTTCTTTTTGCATTTAGTGACTCTCATAGAAGTGGGAAACTTTTTAATTCCTGATTTGGATTGATTTTTGTTTTTCTGGGGATAAAAGTCATGGGAGAGCAATTTCCAAAGCTTGTCAAGTCTTGTCAGCCTGCAGTTAGGAATGAATAAAAACCTGAACAAGCAGGATTTGGCAGCTTGACGGAGTTATGAATGACAAGATATGATGTTTACTAACGACCATCTCTATTTTCTGAATGTGGGTCAAGTTATGAATTTTTTTTGTTAAGGCATTTAATATTTCAACACCATGGACTTAACGATAACCTAGAAAACTAAACACTGTTTGTCATCTCAGAATTGTGGGTTTAATATTTTATGCTATTGTCAGCTTGAAAATAGAAAATATAACCAGGCAAATTCTTCAGCAAAAGGGCAAGCTACATAAATAATGTAACTGCAGTCAGGTGTTGCAGTACTAACAAATACAGGCAAATAAGCAACGTACCTGTTGATTCAGATGATAGAGTAAATCTAAAGATACAGGAGCACAGGACTGGAAGCAAATAGGATTAATAATCTCGATATTGCAGTGTGTCTGGGATATTGTATCTGCTACTTTATGCAATCCCTTACAGAAACTAACCTGTATCTACTTTTGAAGGCTTTGCATCCACTGCTCTTGTTGGGACGTTGTTTGGGAAGTTTGATAAGAAGTAGAGGATGGCCGTAGCGCATGAGATTGAAAATCCATCCAGTTTATTAGGTGTATCTGAGGGTGGTTTAGGCAAGCACGTTAATGTGGGGCAAGTATACACTGGTACTTCCTCAACTGAGTTTTCTACTGCATCGATAAACACATTAGGTAGTAAATTTATGCATTGTCAGATTTTTCTTTCATTATTACTCTGGTCACTTTTGGAACCCACATAACTGTTACATGGAAGAAGATTTCTACTTTTTTGAACCTGATAACTGCTAGTTTAATTTTGTGCCCTGATTTTCGTGGTTTTTTTAGTGTTTGCTTCATTTGTTTTTTTAAGAAACAACCATGCTCACTTCACCAGCTTCTGTCACTCAGCATTCCTCTCTTAGACTTCTATTCTCTCTCCCCTTTAATCATGCCTTTCCAAGGTGAAGACTTTTGGACATGAGAAGACCTGACACTGTTAGTCATCCTTCTCTGTGCCTTTTCCAGTTTGATTTGACTGTTTTTAAACTGAGAAGAATCAGAACTGCATCCTGTGTTCAACATATTGGCATAGTGTAGGCTGATGCAGTGACAAGATTTTGTAAAAATGTTGAATTTTCCTGTAAAGGAATTAAGGTAAAATTATTCCTGACATCTGTTTTTGGCCCACCTGAGTTATTTAAGCTCATAAGCTTAAATAGCTTATCTTGTTCTCCACTGTTTATGTTCTTTAGATATTTGAAAACAGCAATCATTTTCTCTCTCTGCAGTTATTTCAAGCCCTTTCTGGGATAAGGTTACACTTAGTTGCTGCTGGGCTACAGAAGACTGTTCCCATGAGTTGTCCTATGCAAAACATCCACTTGTTTCTAAACAGTGGGGCAGGAGGGCTGCCCAGTGCATCTGCATAGCGTGGTTGCTTGGAGACACCAAAGTCGCCTGCACAAGGCTCCTTTGGAAAGGCTCTTCTAGAGCTCTGTCAGGTCGTTAGAGACACACAGACCTCTCACTGCACTGCACAGGCTGATATAAGGAATGTGTGGGCTTGCCTGTCCTCTGCCAAACCCTCGTATCCAAGGGATGAAGTATTCTTGTGTGGGACTAGCAGTTTTCCCCAAGGCTCATCTGCTATGACCTAGCAGTTTACAAAAGGCAGAGCAGCACTCCTCCCGGCCCAGGAGGTAGCACACAGCCCTCTTTCCCTGGCTTTTTCCTCCCCGGTTCTCCATCTTGTCCAGACCCTCTTCCTGGCGTGATCCAGCCTGGCTTGGTATTCTGAGCACAGCTGTACGGGGCAAGACACTTCACTGCATGGTGCTGGGAGAATGAGGAGCTGTTTAGTTGCGAACTCTCTTCCCCCATGGCCCCATGTCAGGGTGCACGTGTCATCTAGTGGCACACACTTTATCTTAGGCAAGAGCTGACGGGAAGGAAAGAAAGCCTATGCAGTGGATTTCCCATGGCAGAGGGGAATTGTAGGCTAGCAGAAAAAACACAGGCCTAATGCCCGAGTCCTTTGCCTGGTTTTGTTTACGGAATAACCTTTAGCAAATCATATCTCTTTGTACCACAGCTTCCCCCTCAATAACATTTTACTGATCTCCATTGTCAAGCATTTGAATGTCAATTGATGACAAAGTCTGTGGGCCGTGGCATATTGCATTCCAGAAGCACTTGCACGGGGATGTGCCTGCTATTAGCTGCTGTTGTGTTGTTATTCTGTCCTTTCTAACATAAAGAAGATTTCCTTATTAAACCAAATCTTTGTTCATCAATGTTACATCTGGGACTGCAGCCAGTAGTTTGTTCTGGATATGGGAGAAATGGGAAACCTCAAACCTTAGGAAAAATTTTCTAGGGAGTTACTGAGAAGTTATACGCTTGCCTCATTTGTGGCCCCAATACCTTCAGAACCGGGCCGGGGCGGGGAGGTGGCAAAGATTTCAAGGGAGCTCTGCAACACTCATCTCCCAGCATCATCCTATACGTTCCTCTTAGGCAGCTTTGAGCAAACTCAGGCTGAAAACCAGCTCTGCCGGGGAAGTGGTGGAGCTGTGCTCCAGCTAAATAGCAAGAGGTCATGCTAGCTTAGGCTTGTTGCTATATTAACATGACTTATGTGTCTTTTGAAGTAGTAGCTGGCATGCTTGCAGCTGGCTCTCAGGATGCACAGAGCTTCCTTCTGTCTCCCTATAATGGGCAGACAGTTTCACCAAACTGTTCAAATTCAGTTTTAGAAGGATGATGATCTTCAGGCTTGATACCAAAATGTTAGGCTTCCTCTGGGCTGGATGTGACTTGGAATCTGAACTTGCCACCCCTTAGCTGGAGACCCTATGAGTGGTATCCCCAAACCCCTGTGCTGCTCTCCCCCTGCCTTGCCCGTGGTGCCTGACAGCATCTCTGCTCTGTGGCACACTTGGCTGCATCCTTGTGGCCACAGCTTCTTTGGTGCCTTGAGCTTGAGGCACCACCATGCTCCTAGGGGCTTGCTGACCTCTAGCTGGTGGTGATGGATGGGATTGGTACCGGTACTGTGAAATATGGGGTGGCTGGGCTCTCATCCCTATGCGGACATGGTGTGTTCACCATTGAAACAGTGTTGCCAGCGTTCTGTCTCTTTTTTCCCCTCCACCCTCTTCTGAAATCCAGGACAGTGTCTGAAATTCCTCAGTGGCACTAAGATATATGTTGGGGTAATCCAAGTCAGAGTGCTCCAGGTACCTTCCACCCATGCTCCAAGCCATTGCTGGGTAAATTGGTCTGATCTGAAAGCCATAAAGCTGTATTTGTGTACATGGACTTTAAGAAGCCCCCAAAAGATAATTAGAATTTCTTTTCAGCCACAAGAAAAGATGGGGTTCCCCACCTATGGTCCAGTGTATTTATCTTGATTAAAATGGATTGATGAGTGGTCAAACAGGCTCTCATTTTTACTGCATGCTTATAAATACTGATTAGAGATTTAAATTGCTTGACTGTGTGTATGAAAACGCAGAAACATTTAGAGAGAATAATCAATGTAATGTGTTTTCTTGGGGTCCAGTTCATGTGCACGCAGAACTATCTTTCTGTTTATCTTCCTTCTCCTCTCTGTCCTGGGGAATATGCAGGATCAAACACAAGGTTGTCCAAGGCTGTTAAAGAAATATACAGCTTTTCCAGAAAACTCTTTGCACTACCAGGGAGAGATGGATGAGCTGCTTAATATACAAGCAATTTAACTTTTTAGGATTTGAGAAACCTCTAACTTGTGTTCAGGCATGAGATGTTCTGATTTACTGGATTTTTTGGCAAAATGTCTTTGCCTATTTCAAGTACATATTTCATTTACCAAATAAAGGACTTGAAACATGCATGAAGCAACAGTCAAAACACTCCTTGAGAAAATGCAAAGTGCTCTGTTATTGATTCCATAATAGGCTGAATATTTTCTGAACTTTTTTTTCATATAAAATCATCCAAATAATATAAAAAGTTTCTGGTGAGCAGTGTGCAATGTAATGACAGCTGTGAAATATTAAATGGCAGAGATTTGCTGCATAGCTCTATTTTTCATATCTCTGTTGCATTCAGGGGAAACTGTTTCGATTCATTTCACAGTATTTAGTTTGTAAGCCACTCATCCTTGTACAAAACAAAGACCACAGCGGCCTTGAATACATCTCTGTAATGTCAAAAATGAATTGTGCCCAAAATGCTTATTGATACTGATGCTGTTTAAAAGATTGTGCCATTGCACCTTAGTTAACTTAAGATTCCCAGGATTTCTTAAACAATTCAATCCTTAATACCCAGATTTGTTCCAGAAAACTCCTTTTTTTTTTTTTTTTTTTTTAAATGAACTTGCTTTTTCCCACTTTCTTGGCCTTTTTTATCCTTGGATTACACTGAGGAAGTTGCTTTTGAGGCCGGGTTTCTCAAGTGTTGTAAAAGTGTATGTCGTACCAGCATATAAAGACTGAAATCTCTTCATGCTCTCAAAAGACTTGAAAGTGGTGACAGCTGAACACCTAGCTGCTTCTGCAAATATTGCATCTACCTATGATAGCTTTTTGTTGTTTCAGCCTTAGGCTGAAATTCTGTAACTGAGAGTGAAAATCCTACATATCTTTTTCTAGTTGGCTATGGCATTTGGTTATTTAATAATTTAATCATATTTTAAAATTCTTTTAGAGCTGGATCCATTTTCAACTTATTATTCAAAAGCAAGGTATAATCTAGTGCTGAGGTGGTGCTTGAAAGGGGAAATAAACTCATTTTTTGCCCAGATGGAACATGAGAGTGAGACTCCATCTCGTCCCACTCCTGTTCTTTCGCCTCAGTCTCGGTCTTGCCACTGCTTTTACCAGCCCACTGACCACCTCGTTAGTCTGATGTGACTCTGTGTGCCAAATTGTAACTATTCCTCTTACATCCCTGCTGCCTAAAGGAGGCAGTAACTGGTAGCCCTCTCTTTTTCATGTCTGGACAGCCTTTCTTTTTCCACACCCCTGATTCATAACCCTCAGGATGTTAACAAACCATCTTTGTTTGGAGATAAAGCCATTTTCTACAGATTCATGTGTAGGCTGGCAGAACACGTTGAAATTTTGGTTCCTACTTCATTGTCTAGCAATGACATGTATGTGCTGACATTATGTGCTGTGACACTTGATTCATGGAGACACATTAACTGAAAGTAAATTAGCCAACCTGTCACAGAAGTGATAATCATCATCTTTAGCCAGGCTGAAAACAACTCCCAAACCCTTAAAAGCAGAAATTTCAATTGCTTCTGTATACTATTGACCCTGGCATTTTCAAGATGCATTCAATTAAATGCCCTAAAACAAGTATTCATAAGGTTTATACCCTGGAATCTGTCTGTACCTTGAAATCTGTGTTTTTGCAGATATATCTTCTGTAAAATTTATTTTTGGGGACAGCAGGTGGTAACATGAATAAAAGCAGCAGAAGTGTGCTAGCATGAGCCTCTTGCTGCTTAGCACATTGTGCTACCCTTTCTAGCTGGAGTTATGCAAAACATTAAAAAGGAAGAATAATGATTTAATATTCTAATTGAAAGAAATGACTCATTCAGAGCAAGCTGATCTAATTTAGAATAATATGGGTTATGTGAAATTAATCACACCTAACTAAATCATGGTGCAATAGCATCGCAGCAGGGTCACCAGTCACAGCAGTATTAAAGAACGCTTAAAAGATACACAGGTTATAGCCAAAGAGTCTGATTATCATTCACATGAGCCACATGTTGCCTGTGCCTGACTGTATTAAGGCGCCCGTCATTTATCCCTACTTGAATACTGTGTGGATTGTTCAAAGTAGAGTGGTGTACAGAGGGTTTCATAAACTGTTTTTTTTTCTCCTTTCTGAAATATTATGATCATCTTTAAATTAGAAAACTGCTGCCAGTCATACCAAACATCTAGGGGATAGAATGTGTTTTGATGTAATAAAACTGGAGTTTAGAGGGACCAATCCAGCTGCTATTCAAATCATGGCAAAGTAGCTAACAGCCAGATCACAAAGGGTAGGATTAGCCATTTCCTGAGATTTTTGTAAGTGGTGGTGTACATTGCCTTTCACTGAGACTAGTACTTGTTAAGTTATCAGATGTTTTTGAAAATCGAGTCCGTGGCTTTCATAGAAGTGTGATTGTTTTAATTACCTTCTCAGAGAAAGTGCAGATTAATCGCAGTAGGAAGACTCTCATAGGAAAAAAAGCCTGAGAGTCTAACTCTAATTTTATCAAAAAGGATAAGAAATATTTTATGTCCAGGTTGGCAGCCTTCCTCTCACTCTATCCGGGGATTTGCTCTGAAAGCTCTTTTGTGGAAGGGAACTATGGGGCAAAGAAATACTACCAAATTTTGTTAATACTTTTATGTTGATTTCCCCTAGTTATTTCTGTTGCAGTCTGTCTTTCCAAGGTTTCTTTTTCTATTCATCAGCTTTTTTCCCAAGAAATGTCTCAGCAACACTGTCTTGCATTTGAAGTGGTTATTTTTTTCCTTTGTAAATCCTATGTAACTTGTAAAAGGATTTTTAAAGGGTTGCAAATTCTAATCTTACATAGAAAAATTTATCAAATAGAAGTGAATACGGTATCTTCTGTTTAACTGTTACTGTTGGCATTTGGTCCAACAGGAGCTATGATTTTAAGTGTTTTTGCAAGACGAGAGTAAAAAGGGAGTCATTCAATTGCTTTGCGCCAGAGTATGGAAGATCCAGCTTTTAAAGCTTGTAAAATGTCAAGAACATATAGTAACTATTTTTTCCCAGTATCTTTTCAGAAAGCACCTAACCCTAACCATAGCCCTTGCTGTTCGGAGGGACCTGGACAGGCTCAAGAAGTGGGCCTGTGTGAACCTCATGAGGTTCAACAAGGCCAAGTACAGGGTCCTGCACCTGGGTCAGGGCAACCCCCGGTATCAATACAGGTTGGGGGGTGAAGGGATCGAGAGCAACCCTGCCAAGAAGGACTTGGAGGTACTGATGGGTGAAAAGCTGGACATGAGCTGACAATATGCGCTCACAGCCCCAGAAGGCCAACCATATTCTGGGCTGCACCAAAAGACGTGTGGCCAGCAGGCTGAGTGAGGTGATTCTGCCCCTCTACTCTGCTCTCATGGGACCCCACCTGGAGTGCTGCATCCAGCTCAGGAACCCTCAGCACAGAAAAGATGTGGACCTGTTCGAGCAGGTCCAAAGGAGGGCCACAAAAATGATCAGAGGGCTGGAGCACCTCTCCTACGAGGACAGGCTGAGAGAGTTGGTGTCATTCAGCCTGGAGAAGAGAAGGCTCCAGGGAGATTACTGTTGCCTTTCAGTACTTAAAGGGTGCTTTATAAGAAAGATGGGGACAAACTTTTTAGCAGGGCCTGTTGTGATAGGACAAAAGTAATGGTTTTAAAGTAAAAGAGGGTAGATTTAGGCTAGATCTAAGAAGAGATTTTTTACAACGGCGGTGGTGAAACAGTGGAACATGTTGCCCAGAGAGGTGGTAGATGCCCCACCCCTGAAAACATTTAAGGTCAGGTTGGACGGGGCTCTGAGCAACCTGATCTAGTTGAAGATGTCCCTGCTCATTGCAGGGGGGTTGGACTACGTGCTCTTTAAGGTCCCTTCCAACCCAAACTATTCTATGAAATACCAGCCTTTTTCACTCTTCACTTAACTGACTGAGTGTTGGCTTTGATGTTAAGACTGAGATCAGTGCCGCTAAAGCTGCCATACCATGACTGATATTGAGGCTTATAGTAGCACTGAATCTTCTCAGCATAGCAATTGCCTGTATGATCAATGGGTCATTAGCCCACACTAATTTGTCTATTAATGGGGCTTTAGAACTTATTATTTTGGGACTGAGCTTGTTTCTTAATGACAGAGCCAGACAGTGGATCATCAGCCACATCTGCTACTTGTAATTCTTCGCAAAGCACTCAGGCAACTCGAGCTTCTGTGCATCATATTGGCAGCTGCCTGTTAAGGAAAATTAGCGTACGTGCCTGATCAGTGACGCACCGTTGTGAGACTGTGGAGGTTGTGTTTGGGACTCTGACTTCGGGCATGGTTTGGAGTTTTCACTTATTACCTTTTGTTTTATATCTTTTAAGTAATTATCTAACGATACCTGATACAAATGGAAAGCACAAGAAAATGGACCTAGTTTTCAAAAAGCTTTTCAAAAGATGATTGATGAATCACTAAGTTTTCACTTGGCAAGAAGGTAGGATCCTAGTATCTTGCTTACAGAAATTTAAAGAGCTCATCTCACTTTTTAAAGTACATTTTCTAACATAAATTTCGCTTTCAGAAATAATATAGAACTATATATTCAGTTATATAACTGAATACTTGACATACAGAGCCGCAGCATTATATTGTTTAGGAAAGAACTTTCCATGGGCTGTATTTGATACTTAAAAATGAATGACTGAAATTTTGTCAGATAGTCGTTATAGGTCAAACAGTTTAAATCTCTACTTGACAACATCAAATTAATGATTATAAATAGAAACACTTAAAATTATTGAGAGCATTACAGTATGATAATCCTCATATCAAAGTATTTTAATAATATTAAATACACCAAATCATGACTGTAACTTAAATTAAAAAAGTTAATGACAGTTCTTGTAAGCGCTTTCTTCCAAAACAGTGCAGCTTCCCTTGTCAATCCCTGCAACACCATATTCTGCATTTCCCTGGAGAGGCTTAGATCCCAAGATTCCCTCAGTTTTTACTTGGCATCTAGGACTGAATATGTCATTTTGTGATAAATGGCTCTTTACTTGAGAAGGAAAGGAGAGAAGATACTGTAGTATAGACATTTAATACAATGTTTTGCAAATGACAAGGCTGAATACTAGTGTCAATAAAAAGAAAGAAAGAAAATGAGAACTGGACTATCAGGAAATGAAATGACTTTTGTATTTTATTTCTAGAATGAAAGTGTGGAAATTACCCTGTCTGCTCTTGTGGAAATTATTCTGTCTGCGCTTAGATGGAGAATTCACTCCAGTGCAAGCTGAATAGAGGGCTAACAGCTAAAAGTTGGGCAACGTAATAGGTCTTTTACAATTAGATATGGCTTTTTGTGACAGTCAACCTTAAAAAATAGTACAAAAACAATGACCTGAAGTGAAAGAACAAGCAATAGGTATTCAGGATTTCTGATATATTTGGGGCTGACCAGACAGTTAGCGGAAAGATTTTAGATGAAAGAAAATATTTACTATTGGAATCCTTCCACTGTAATTGTAAACGAGGTTTACATGAGGTTTAGAACTGATTTTTTGGATACAAGGCATCTGGAAATCATCGAAAGAAACGAAAAGGACATGAGGGGTACAAGAAGCAAGGTTATTTGCATCATGCTGATGTCCCCTTTGTTTCCCAATTCTCATTACAACTGATCTGAGGACAACAGAAAGAGATTTGTGGCTGGCCATGCTGAAAACTGTTTGTTGAGGAATTTGTGACTATTTCTAATGAATGGGACTGGGGCAGGGTTTAGACTTGATACTGAATCAGAAGATAAGGAAATTTAATTTCACATTGGGGGAAACTGTGGCAGTTGATAATTGGTGGCAAAAAGTAGTTGGTTTTCTGTGTATGTGAATAAACGAGAATACTGATTGGAATTGTCACTGGCAAGACAAAAGATTTAGAGAAATGAGGATGGATGAACTGCTCCTCAGCACAAGCACGTGGAAGGAACTTAAAAACCTAATCAATATACAGATTAGCATTTTGGCATTGTATGTGACTGATACTTGCACATAGGTACACAACCACTACCTAATTTTTTTTAGATTAAACCCACTCTTCAAATAAAAGAAACCACCAACAAGTTAAATACAATAATTTTTTTTTAAGTGGTGGAGCTGTTGACTGTCTTCTTTTTTTTGCTTTATTTGCATGACAAGAGAAAATAGGGGAGGAAAGAAAGGTGAGCAGAAGAAAACAAATACATTTAAATTCTTTCATTTGAGCATTCTTGCTGCAGCTTATTTTTGATTCTACAAGTTCCTTCTGGATGACTAATGTCAGGAGGAGTCAAAGTGTTTAAAAGAATAAGACCTAGTCCAGCACAGACTTTGTTAGAAAAGTCTTCATTTGTGGTAGGAAAAAAACCCAGGAAGGAACCTGAGGGAAGGTTGTCAGTAAGTGAGGGAAAGAGTAAATGAAGGTAAGTGTCACATGCATCATGACCTATTAGAAATGTGTTCTTTTGAGGGAAGGGATCAATCTCTCCAGGTGATTTTAAAAGGCTCCTGCTCAGTGAACCAATTTCTGTGACAGCTGTACAATTTGAGGGGCTGGGATACAGTGCAGAGGATAGAAACTGTAAATCAAATAATGTCATAACAGCCTTAGCAACAAAGTCTTAGTTTGGGTGAGTAAGAATCTGCACTGGGGTGGGTTGCTACTTTTTCCATAAGACATAAAGTTAGTCTCCATGTTAATTCTCTAAGATGCACAGGTGTTACAGTTGCATGGTTGCATGGTGAATTGTTGGCGTATCTGCAGTTCTTAGGAGAATATACAGGGCAGTTGTGGCAGGCATGCAGCAGCTGCCTGAACAAACACCCTGCATTGTGGAGAGACAGACTGTGCAGTATACCACTATGACAAACACTGGTGGATCTATGGTTCCTCTTCAAAGACAGCACTAGTGAGGCTGGGCTTCCCTACCTGAAACAGAGAGACTCATGCATGTAGTAGTTCTCGTTTAATTGCTGTTATCAAATGTGACTAGCAAGCTGTATGGGGCTGTAAGGTTTTTCTCTCTCACACACCCGTGTACGCGTTGTACATTAATATCACTGATAGATGGGGCTGGGTTATAAAACTAAGAAGTGGGGATCACTAAATCTAGAGGTGCACATGAACCCAACCATGGAAACATAAGGCTTCACAAGAATAAAAATTTTCAGCCAGCAGTGTTTATCAGCAGAGTCACACAATATGAGACAAAAGATTTTGGAGTTAACCCGCACACTAGGTTAATGTAATTTATTTTCTGTTCAACCACTCCAGCGTACTTTGCAACTGTATGCAACTCTATTTTAGATATTGATGCTTTTCTTAGTAAGTATTGTTTTGTGGAGGCTGCCTGTCACCACAAGCGACGGAAAGTAAAGCATGCACAAAGAAGATGAGACAATAGCCAGAAATAGCTATACACTCAGAAGACAAACCTTGAGCTGTATCCTTAGTTACCAATTAGTGTAGAGTTTTCCCTTATCTAAGAGAATTTACGGTTTGTTTGTCTAAATGTATAAATGCACGTAAACCTAAAGATGAGGATTTAGCCTCAGTGCTCTCCCCGAACATATGTTCTCAATAAACAGCAAAAAGTCTAACTAAATTTATGTTTCAGAGGCTGCTTTGACAACTTTAATAGCTACTTTATTTTTGACTCAACCTAAAATTACCTAATGACAATGGTAAGCTCTTCCATTCCTTTGAAGTATGATCCTAGAAGCTGTGGTACTAATATGGATTAGAGGCAAGTGCATCCCCAACATATCTACCAAAGGATCCAAAGCTAATAAGGTTTACTAGCCATTAGTTGCAGTGACTGTTTAAAAGCTGGTAACATGGATCTGCAAGGAATTACCTCTTCCAAAGTCTTTTGAAATGTCACTGGAGTAAAAGAGGAGGGGGAAAGGCATTCTTTCCATTAGTAGTTTTGTCATCTATTTCTTTTGCCTATGGAAATTTCTTCCAATGGAAATTTGGAAGGAAAAATTTTGTTTTATAATTTCTGTTTTAGGAATACACGATAAGTATTTGCTTTCTCGATGTTCAAAATGTGCTGTTGACAGTTTTTACAAGCTTTACGCTCAGTTTACAAAACTTATGCAAAGATATGTATGCACGTTCCTTGTTGCCGGCTTTTTTTCACAGCAGCCATACACTGATCTTATTGCTTGCTGTTAAAAGGGAAACAAACAGAGTGCAATTATAGCCTCTTTTAGTTTTGTAAGAGAAAAGGTTACCACCTGTGCACAAACTCACTGGCAGTATTTTTCAGTCTACAGAAAATTCACTGTCCTTTTTGAATGAGAAGAAAGTGTCATACTGATGAACCATCTAGGCAAAAAAAAAATCAGCATATGGTAGCATGAAGAAATGAGTGTTTTTGACAGAGTACAATCTGGTACAACTCATATTTCACCACTTTTCATGCTTATCAGTCTGTAGGTTTGTGACAAAAGAATATATAATTGCTTTGAAGTCAAAGTAAAATTAGTGGCAGACCCAAGACTTTATCTGTGTTCAAGTTGTAAGGCTGCTTCACTGGGACTCTAGATACAGAAGTAAAATATTTCTAGCCATTTAATTAGTTGGATGCTTAATTTTTTCATTCAAGAATAATGAAAAATGCACTGTTTCTGTATAGTCAATGATTTGTTAAATATTTTGTTTTTTTCAAACCCTGCTTTGTATTTGTAAACACATCAGTTTCACAAATAATAATCAGAGGAACTGGAAAGTGCCTTGTAATTTATTATTTTCTATAAAGGTGTGTTTAGGCCAATAATCATCTTTATTTTGCAGAACACTACAGCTTCTCAAATTTAGAATAGAGAATAATTTAAGTATTACAAAGATTATGTAAGGGCATGACCCGTGTCCCACTGACGTAAATATCAAAACTCCATAGATATCAGTTGGAAACAGAAGTGGATTTGGAGGTAAATGATAAAAGATATGGAAGACCATCATTAAAAACTGAAAAAAAGTCATGCAGGAGAATACAAGATACGTGTGTATATATATATATACATCTTGGCAAGCAACGCAGCAGTGAAGTTGCCCAAATCTACAAAGTAAGAAAGCCAATTAAGGAAAAAGAAACCTGTTTGTTTCAAAAGGCTGTTTTATACCTCTTCTGTTAAGAACCAAGGCAGGACTGCCTTCATACACGTGCACGCCCTCTCTTTCCAGTTCTAGAAAAAACACATTTACACAACAGGTCATTTTACTGAAGAGCTGAACGACAGTGGGGAGAGTGAGAGCAGCCCCACATTGCTTTGCTCTGTGGGCTGCAGGAAGCAGCAGGAGCTGGCAGCAGCCATGGGACGCAGGGTAAGGCAGAACAAGAGTTGCCCGCCCTGAAAAGTAAGCAACACTTTTCCTACTTACCGATCATTTGTAGCCTAGGGAAGCAGAGAAGTTATTTCGGTAATTTCAGCAGGTTTTAGATGAGGTCACTTTTTGTAACTCAGCCCTTTTTACTCCAAATATAATTTTGTTCAGGTCAAGGAGCTGGGTAATACGATTACTAGTGATTTGCTGTATCACTTGTATGATGTCCATGCTGTTATTGTTTCAGCCGAGAGGATCATTAATGCTCATAGAGAATGAAAGTTTCTGTAAATCCTACATTTATCTTCTTCATGTGGGTAAATATTCAAGATAAATGTTATCTGTAAAATTACCTGCATCATGGCTTTCTTTGCACGCAAAACCCAGCTAAATCTGCAGCAGATGTAATGGCACACTTCCATAGCCTACAGCTTCAAGATTTGTTTATATTACGTAGATTAACCGTTCAGACATTTTTCATTTTTAATGCTGTTTGATTACTTGTAATGAGCAATCATAGTAATAAAATAAGGATAGATGCAAAACAAATGTCCATATTAACCATAAACCCTGATTATTTGCAGTATTTAGGTGAGAGCTTATTCCTGTTTGTTTGTTAAGATCCTGATACACTTGGATGCTTTTGCAATGAATAACATAACACTGCAGTCCACGATGACAAAGACAGGCCTTTTCCATGTTTGGCCCTTCTCTATGTATAATAGGAATGAAATCTGCTGAAATGCATCAGGTTTGTTTGTTTGTTAATAGAAGAGCTTCTAAAGGAGGTTAATCATTGTGTGATTAACACAATGAGGGGGATGAAGAGGGAAAAGGAAAAGAAAAAGATGTATAGGAAAGGGTGTATGAATAGAGTACGTGAAGGTGGCATTAGGCTATACCTGCTGCAGTTAGTGTGTAGTCCAAGGGAAGGTGTTCGGAAAATTGAATCCATAAGTCACATAAGTTCAGTAAGATCATTATTAGTCTAAAAGAGTGAGCTTTTCTAGCCACCAAGGCAGGCCTAAGAGAAGGTGAAAGGGGCTGTCTGAATGTCAGGAACTAAGTCGGTCTGATGAGCGTTTACCTTCCAGAGCAAGGCTTAGAAAGCCTGTCAGAGAGGGAGCCTGATTACGTTGGTCTCGAGAGGAGAGCAGTGTCACCAAGGAAGGGTGACACGACCTTTTCACGACGGGATAATAAAAGGAATCTTAATTCTTTGCCATGGAGCTATATCTTAAAAGAGGATTGTCAGCATTTGGAGGACTGACTTGTGCACATTGGCGTACATACATAACAGCGCAGGCATGGGAACTTTTCTCCAGTGATTTCCACTTAACACAAATATTTCCTTTCAAAGATGACACTAAATATCTTTGCTCTTGTTGAGAACATTCATTTTTCTGAGAACTACTTGGTGCTGAACTCTTCCCTCTCCAATTTTCCTTGGCAAACCAGCAACTTAATACCTAATAAACAGACAGCTTTTGCTAGACTTTTCTTCACTCTGTATTATACTTCCCTGGTAACGGCAAACACATGTCCCCAGGGCAAGGAGCACCCTTTCTGTACAAAATCTAATTTTGCAGCAGTTTCCCAGGTGATGTTGTTTCCTTATGAAACATCTGTCACTGTGGGGAGGAAGAATTGTTGACAGAACAGTTTTCCATAGTCACTGCCACCTCTGGATAATTTTGATAATTTATTGTGTGACTGATTAAAAACAGGGTGTTGCTATTAAATGTATTATCATACAGTACAAAGGGGGTATACCGGCGGTAGCGAGAAAGCCATACTGGGCAATTTAAAACAGGCTGGAAGACAAATTAATGCGTATTTTCAACTTGACCTCTCCCTTAGACCTTAACTCCCATTATTATCCACATTTAAACTGCAGTGGCATTTTCTCGACTATTGTTGCAGCCAGTTAGCTAAGTGTGCCTTAGTAGCCTACGTAACCTTACCTAAGCAGCCTCGCCAGCTAGGCTGAGGGGAACGGGATTCTGTCAAACCTCCTCCAGCAAGAATGGTTATACTGTTGGTGAATGTCTGGCTGGGAACAGAACTTTCAGAAGCCTCCTGGCACCTCAGTGAGCTCAACAGCCAAAAGTTTGGAAAGTTGCTTTTCTGTTTTGAGCTTTGTCTCATCATCACGCGAAAGCCTGCGGCGGCGTTGGTGTGGAGGGGGCTGGAAGGGCAGATAAAATCCCCTCGCTGCCTTCTTTGGGCCGGGCACGGACCAGCTGCAGCGTGACCGGCTGTGGGCGGCCAAGCTTCCCCTCAGGCAGAAGGCCACGCACCTACTACACAGTCTTTTGTTGCTCTCTCAGCCTGATCCAAACGCGAGATAAGGCTGGCTGGCTAGTGCCAGCTCCCACCTGGGGCGTTTCCAGCCTCCGCTGGGGAGGCGCCCGCCGCGAAGGACGGCCCGCCGCCGCCGGGATCCGGTGGGGACGACGGGGTAAGGCTGTGAGGGGCGGCGGGCGCTCCCTCGGCCGTTTAACGGTCGTTGCGCTCCCTCGGCCGTTTAACGGCCGTCCCGCTCCACAGCGGCGGGGCCGAGGCGGGCCCGCTCTGCGCGCTGATTGGCTGCCGGCCAGCCCCCCCCCCCCCCCGCCCCTCCTGGCAGCCGGCGGAGGCTGCGGGCGGCGCCGCCGCTGCCGCCTCGAAGTTTGTCGGCTGGCGGAGCTGGTCGCGCTGTCGCTGCCCCGGTCCCCTCCCGTGGGGCTGGTCCCGGCTCTGCGCCCACCCTGCCTCCGCTTCTCTGCGCCGGGTCCGGTCCGGTTCCTTCGCCGCGCGCCCCGGTATGAGCGGCGGGGCGGGGATGGCGGGGCGTGGGCGGTGGCGGCGCCGCCGCCGCTGAGGGGGCTCGACGTGGGGGGGAGCGGGGAGGACGGCGCCATGCGGTCCCTGAACATCACCCCGGAGCAGTTCGCGCAGCTCCTGCGGGACAACAACGTGACGCGGGAGCAGTTCATCGCCCTCTACGGGCTGCAGCCGCTGGTGTACATCCCGGAGCTGCCGGGGCGCACCAAGGTAGCCTTCGTCCTCATCTGCGTGCTCATCTTCGCCCTGGCGCTCTTCGGCAACTGCCTGGTGCTCTACGTGGTGACCCGCAGCAAAGCCATGAGGACCGTCACCAACATCTTCATCTGCTCCCTGGCGCTCAGCGACCTCCTCATCGCCTTCTTCTGCGTCCCCTTCACCATGCTGCAGAACATCTCCTCCAACTGGCTCGGAGGTGGGGGCCGGGGCCGGGGCGGGCAGTCCCGGGCCGTTACGGGCTCGGACGTCGCTGGAGGGAGGTGGGGAGGCGGCGGACGAGTAGGCGCTGCGGTGGGACACCGTGAGGGACCCCCGGCTCCCTTCCTCCCGCACCCCTGTGAAGGGACCCCGAGGGCTGTGGGCTGTCCCCGCGGTGATCCTCGGGCAGCCTCGGCCGTCGGGGCCTGTCCTCCCGCTGAGGAGGAGGAGGAGGAGGGAGGGGGCTGCTGTCCTCCCTGAGGGCAGCGTTATTCCCGCGTACCCCTGCGGAGCGTTTTGTGCTTAAACTCTTGGGTGAAAACCTGAAACCTCTGCTCTCCCTGGTCGCGTTCAGGGGTTCGTGGTCCTTTATCGCAGGACTGGGGTGCTGTCTCCGCGTGTAGCCAGCTGCTTCTCCTTGGAGTGAAATAATGGCCCCGCCACTCCCTCAGGTTACGTTAAACCTAGTGTACTTTCATGCACTTGTGTTAAAAGTCGGGGTATGTGTGTGTGGGAAACTATATATCGTGTGGTGCTGATGAGATAGTCTTGCGGCGCTTTCTCTTTTTTTCCTCTAAGTAATTGTAATAAATAGCCAGATCCCTTAAACAGAAATGGCACTTATTTTATTATAGGGACAAAGTCAATAAAGCAAAAGCACAGCGCTGGGTGCATGACTCAAGTCAGAGGCACACCAGCTAACACTTTAACCATGTCTTATATACATTCAATATTGCATACGTATTCACTATTTTAGACAGAGTAATTGTTTATAATGATTGATTATTATTAGTCCTTTTTCTTTTTGTGTGTTTCCTTCTGAATTGTTTCTGAGGATCAATGATCTTCAGTTCCCTTTTCCCATGCATCTGTTTCCTTCTGGTAGGATCAGCTCCCTTTTCCCATGCATGTGTTTCCTTCTGGTAGGATCGATTATCATCAACTCCCTTCTCCTGTGTATCTGTTTCCTTCTGTTAATCACTTGTGGAGTCTTTTGGAGAAGTTCTCTTTTGTTTCTCTCGGTTGTTTTTCTTCATGATGTTTTTCTTCATAGTTGCTGTTAGTTGTTATCTTTGAGGTTTCTCATGTTTCCTAATTTACTAAAGGTTAGTTATCCTTATAAGTCAAAGATTTATAGCCTTATTATTATGGCGAAAGCCAACAATACCTTCACTATTTTTCACAGTAATGAAATCTGTCTGGCAAGTGAAATATCAGTCTTTAGTCAGCCTAAGTTCCTCTGACAGCGGTCGACTCCGAGTCAGACCTCTTTAACCTTTCGTGAGGAAAAAGAACGCGTCCTTGGAGAAATAGGGGAGTGAGACAACACGCAGAAATTATGTTGAAATGATGCATTATTTTCAAGATATGCTTGGGAATTACGTTGTATTTCTGTAGGTGTGAAGGACCTTTGGGCAAGCCTCCCTGATGCTTAGAAAGAATTATTATTTTTTTCTTTTTTATGCATCCTAGTTCCAATGTAGTAAAGTAACAAAAAGCCCAAAAGTGAAGCAGCACTGCAAATGGTATTTATCTTCCTTTTCTTGGTCTTAAAACAGTGTTTGACAATTATAAGTGGAAAAATAAGAGGGATGGTTTTGCAGCAAGTAGCAGACATCTTGTACAACCACAAATTGAAATATTTTTCGGAATATTTCAATAGGAACAGAAAAGATGTTCATAAAGTGACACGATTATGTTTCAATTTTCAAGGCTTCCTGTGCTTCTATTGTTGGGAGACAGTGAAGGTTACCTTCAGAACATGGAGATTTAATTCCAGTACATCCCAGGGACTAGAATGTAGGATGGGAATGGACAGGTCAGAGGAGATTTGAAAAGCACACGGATACCTAACCCAGTGAAAAATGGGCTTTATTTTTATCTGAAAAAGAGGAACTTAGTGGGGGAAGTGATGAATACAAAACTTCACGGGCTACTGATAGTAAGGACAACTGTTTTATTTTCTTACGAGCTGTCTTTGGGGGAGGTAACCACTGTTTTAAGACAGTACAGATGTTGAACCCGAAAACTAATAAGGATGTGTAAATAAAAATAATGGAATAAATTGATAGCTATACTGCTCTGCCTTCCTTTTGACTACTGTAGTTCCAGTTCTCCTTCCTCAGAAAAGAATATAGTAGAAAGTTACTGGTGGTATCAAAAGATCTCAAAGGGGAGAGGACTGAATTGAGTAGCTTTCCCTAATGACAGCAGATGTGATTATTCTCACTTCTAAGACCCTGGTCTGTCAGGGGGACCACGCATCTGACCAGAGTGAACTAAAAGTTGGGTGGGATGAAGCCTCCAGCTGAGGTGAACTACAGCAGATATGGCACAGGCATATGGAACGGTATGGGGCAAGTACGTATGTTTGCATTTACCTTCTGTTACTGAGGACGCTTGACAAAAATCTAGAAGTAGTGAGTGTAAACGGTTGCAACAAATACCTTCAGGTATTCAGTAGTTGGATGCTTTAAAGTATACTATTTTGTGGGTTTTACTGTACTTTTTGTCTACCTTTTTTGCTGTGCTAGAGCATCTTCAATGCAAGTGGATCCATAGGTCACATTGATTTTGATAGCAGCCTTTATGGTCCTGGTAAGATAATTAGCTTTAACTAACACAGTATTGGGAGGACATAATAAGTAACATGACTGATGGCTGTTACCCTTCACTGTTGGGGGGGGCGTGTGTGGCGGGGGGTGGGGCAGTAAAATGAGGTGTAAACTGATGGTATCCCAAGGATATCTAATTCCTGAGGTTTACAAATCTGAGCCTGCCAGTCTGGGAGGAGTCTTTTTCTTGCTAGCTTTACTGGTTTAATTTTCCTTTTGCTTTTCATTTTGTAGTCTGAAAAAGCTTATTCTCATCCACCTTAATTCAACACCTCAGAGCAGTGCAAGCTCCACGTCTGTTAAGAAAAAGGTGATTCGACTATGGAATATATCCCTGCTGGAAAAAGCGGTGCGTCCTGAGACACTTGATGCTAGAATTATCTTTGGGTTTCTGAGCGTTTAGTCACTTTATATCTTGATTTAGCTGTACTTGCATCACTAAAACAAGCATCTGTACTAGGTGATGTGAACTGAGATTAGTGTATTTTGTACTTGTCTTTGATTTGGAACTGGTTCTTTTTTTCTATGCTTCTGTGTTTGTGTTTCTTTCTCTTCTTTTCCCCTTCAGAAACCCAGAGTAGAACGTGAGAGGTGAGGGGAAAACTGCAAATGCTGTGTATTGTAGAGGCAGAATATACAAACATAAGAACAGCCACAGTTTCAGAGTAGCTGTTATCTTTTAAGATGTTATGGGAAGCTATCGGAAAGGACCCTTTTGGCCTTCCTAAAGTGAAGGGTGAAGCACTTTCACCCCAAAGGGTTCCAGGTGTGTGTAGTTTACAATAGGACTCCAAGGAGAATGTTGATAGCTGGTGATGTTAGGTAATTCAAATTGTGGATGGTAAAGTGGCTCCTCTAATAGGTAGTGTTATACAGAATTCTTTAGAAACAGAAGATTTCTCATGTTCGTTGCATTACACTTATCAGAACTTAATTCAGGACAGACATGGGAAAAACTAAAGCACTGGCATGACTTTTTTCTACTGTAGCAGCACCATATTGACCAAAACTGGGTGAATTGGTCTCACTTTTGATTCTCTGATCTCTTAAGAAACTGTATAGCTGTGTGAAACTCTAATAGTGACAGTATATTATTTTATTTCTGAATTTATACTTTGCAACTAAAATGACTGTAATTTCTAGGGGAACTTTTAATAAAAATCCTGCAATATAATTGCTCTCTAATGCGGAAGATACTGCAGAAGAAAATGAAAATTGTGGCTTTGGCATCAATAAACACTGGGACCGTATTTATTGGTAAGAGGAAAATAAAATGCGAACTTGAGTAAGGGGTAAATTGGTGCATAAAGCAGAGGTAGTCTTGGTGCAAACAAGCAATTGAGGATTTGCTCTCATCGTAGGTAGGAGGCAGCAGTGGTGGTCTCATTGTCATACTGATGGCAGCTTTGTTAAAAATAAATTTGGGCTTTCGCTGCTGGGCCAAATATTTACAGAATCACTTTATTTTCTGAGACTGTTTAGTTAGCTGAGTAACAGCAATATCTTTACAGAACTGCCTGGAGCATCCGGTCAATTACTTTTAATGTTGTGTAATATAATAGCCCTGGCAAAAGAGAAAGGCAAAACATCAGGTGATGGTAGACCTAGCACTATGCTACATCTTTGTTAGTGAATTTTGCATCTTACCAGATAGCATATGTGTTCTCAAGACAGGTGTCAGAGGGTGGCTTTTTCTGTCGTTTAGAGTGGAATGAATCATCTGAGGCACTATTTGAACACACGGCAGCATTTGAGATGCCCTTGTATATCTTGCCTGGCCTCCAGCTGCCACTCAGGAGCCGGGGTGAGCTGCTGTCATATCTGGTGCTCCTTAATATGGCAGTTTCCTCTTCTCTAAAGGCTTGGTTGAAAACCAAGTGGCATCTTATACCCAGTTGAGTATTTAGGGTGTTTTCTGTTCTTTACCAAACATCTTGTATGAAGCAGTGTGTTAACCTTACTTACAACTTTCCTGTATGAGAATGCATAAACATTCCTTACTGACGGATTAAAATTCAATCTTAGCAATGAAAATCACTGGGCCTTTTGTGTCTGTTATTCTTGGATACCTCTGTAAAATCTCATTTCTGTTCTTCAGTGAGACATTTGAAATTTCTTCACTCTGAATTGCTTCTGGAATGTTCTTTGATACTGAAGAGTTTCCAAATACTCTCAAACTCTGCTGACGTGCTATTAGGGTTAGTACTGGACAGTAACGCTGGACGTGAGAGATACAGTTATTTGAATGTTCAGTTTCAAAGCTTTTTTTAACCTTTCCAATTTAAGTTGTCTAGACTTGCTGTAAATCCAGTTGGGGCAAAAGAGCACTCCGCATTTGCCTCCTGCGGTGTGAGAGGTTATGGCTCAGGATTGATCTGCTTCCATAAGAGCAGAATGATTTTTGTAGTTCTGTCTGTAATGGTGAAAACTTGCCTTATCCTTCATTTTCCATGTCCTGCTATTGTGTATTTTGGGGTATTTGCTTGTGAGTAGGGTCAGGAATAAAATTCTTTATGAAAATGGTTTGAGAAAGGCGTATATGGTGAATGCCTCAGTAAAGGAAATAATAGGGGCTTTTTTATATATAATATGTTGGCAGGGTGTTTTGCTTAAAAGCAGCAAAACAATGCTGATAAAAGGAAACTTATTCTACTCACATGTTTGGTATAGGGAATTTGTTACTGCAAGTTCTGCAGTCAGTAATTAGTGTAAATATTAAACACAATGACTGACAGGAAATATTTGCTGTTGCATTAACTGGGCAAAGAAATAAGGCAAGTTTTAGCATGCGGATGGATTGGTTACTGTTTCATGTGAGGTGGTGTTGATGTCCTTTTTCTGGGTAAAAATAGCTGGGAATCTCTGCCTTGCATCGAGTGAACAGGACTGTTTGCCATGTCCTATTTTGTTCCCTGCTAGCGAGTCCCCTTTCTTTCTTCAGAAGAGATGTGGATCTCTAACCTCTATCCCTGACAAAAATACCCACCTGTACTACTCATTGTTTGTACCACGATTGCAGACAGTATTTTACTGCGGTAGTTTTGTGTTCTAGTAGGAGTGCTGTGCTGCACAGCTATCCTTCATCTTTACATATTTGTATTTGTTTTTACTCACCGATTGCTGCATTTTGAAACAAGCTGCTGATCTGAATTTGCCTGAGGACCGTGGCGCCCATTTCAGCGGCTTTGTAAACCCAGAGGCAGAGTAGCTGCATGTGAGCCTTGGAGAGGGAAGGGGAAAGGAGGGTAGACAGTGTGAATACCTTGGTCAGCTGGCCCAAGGTTTGTGGTTGATACTTTCAAATTGCAGGATAGAGGTGTGGACTCCGTCTTGCATCGATTAAATTAACTATAGGGTATTTGAGGTGCATGTTCTTAATTCCATGGGCTCATGCTATACTGTTTTCTCAGCTGCTGTAGTTGACTGTAAATAGACTTAAACTACCACAGGTCCACTACCAAGTTGTACACACGTGCTTTTTCCTTAGGCAGATGTATGTATAATGCTCTTTATCCTCTATATAGGGTAACGTGTGAGAGATTTGCGCATTGTGGATGGTAAACTACTAAGGATGCAAAATGCCTGTATACCCAAGAATCCATCTAAAACAATGCATTGCACAAGTATGAAAGACCCTTAAGGATATCATCTGTATGATGATGACTGGCTTGTTTTCTGCCCTGAAGTTACAAAGTATAAGAAAAGTTACCTTGCTTGCATCGAATGAACAAGCTGTGATACAGATTTTTAGTGCAAGGGCTTGGTCAACAACATTTTAACAGAAGAAGGAACAACTTAACTTTTATCAGAGAATGGTTTTAGGAGTTCGCCTTTGTTACCCTAATAAAAGAAAAAACTGGTCTTTTAAATGGTTGATGAAATGGCTAAATGATAGTTACAGGCACGACATCTGATAATGAAGACTTGTTTAAGGGAATATACCATTTATATTTGCAGCCTTCTGAATATGTTATCGTTGGGGAAAACTAACCATTGCTCATATAATCTATGCAGTTGCTAGGACTGCATAAGGAATACTTTTGGGAACCTCTCAGCTCCTTGAGAAAGAGAAGCAATTTGTTATTTTAATTCCCAGTATTCCTCTGCAAGTGATTTTCTTTCCCAACTGGAAATTGTCAGCATTAAATGCTGCAGTGCTGTCTTCACTAACAATCTATTGGAAGTATTTGCTGAAAGCCTTAGAAATCGGTAGACAGTTAAACATTTTGATACATATTTAAGACATTAGGTAAAGTATTTATTATTTAATATATTCAAAAAAGTCACACATTTCTGTACTGGGAGGGTGTAAGTGGAAAATGAGCATGCAAAAAAGGAGATAATTTTTCCGCAAGTCTTTCCAACAGAAAAAAAAATTTCTAAAGAGCTTTTAGAAAGTCTTTGAAAAATACTAATCAGATTCTTTCTGATTTAGGCATGTTAGATGCCTAAAACTACTTCATAGATTGCAAAAGAACTGAAGCAAAATTCTGTTCTGAAAGATTCAGCATAGCCACAGCCGGGGAAAAAAAAAAAGTGAACCAGAATCTGAAAAATAGACTAAAGTGTTCCCAGTGCCTAGTTTTAGCACAAGAAGGCTTCAGTGCTGGGATCATATCAGAATGCTTAATGTCCTGGAGCTGTGTTTATCTCTGCATTTGGAAGAATTACATGGGTGTTATGTATTTTGTGCAGTATAGTATAAAAACATCCCAGGTGTCTCAAAGACCTGGAATAAGTCTAGCTGTGTGTTTTGCATTGGGAAGCAGAAAGTAGCACTCTTTTTTTCCCCAGGCTCCACCTGTCTAGAGTTTGGCTCATTTAATGTTCATTAATGACCTCAGGTGTGGTGTCCACACAAATTCTGGAGTCAGGGTCAAGAATTTAAGCTTCAGTTTAAGTGAGGATCCAGCCAGACTATTCATAGGAATCAAACTAAACATCGTTCTCAAGAGTAAGTCGGTGATTGCATTAATCCTGGATTTTTAACGTTATGTCACGATTCTGATTTAGGGGCAGGGGAAATGCCTTTTGTTCTGAAAGTGGCTGGTTAACTCAAGGACGGGATACACATAAGCAGGCAACAGAAGAGGAATTTCTGTTTGGAAGTCACTCTCACTTTTTAATCCTCTATATTGTATTTACTGTGTGATCTATCGTTGTGAAGCCTGAGAGGGAATCTAATTTGGGTCAATTAACAGCAATACATAGGGAAGCAGAGTGGTCCATGCAGGCTGTTTTATCTCCTGAGAGTGGGTAACTAGGACCGGGAGCACAAGGATGTGAGGGTTACTGTGTTGGGTGGGCTTTAGCTGCAAAATCCTGCTGGAACTGTATATTCTGCCTGCTTTTTTTTTTTTTTTTTGCCTGCTTTTATTGCATTTCTCTTCATTGGAAGAAGAGACAAATGATGATTTTGATTTGTTTTCAATGATTTAAAGGCTGTAGAGGCTTAAGAGAAACAATTAGCAGGAACAGAACACGATTGTCAGCTTGGGAAAGAAGTGAATGATTGAGCTCGTCTTAAATTCTTTCACTTGATACTGAAGGTGGCTTTAGTAATTAATGATTTAAGTCAAATAATCAGCTAAGAAACATTTGGTTTATATAAATTTTCATGTTGTTTGGAATCTGCACTTCATAGATATTTCACATTTGAATGATTAACTGGAAAAATGTAACCCCTTTCTAGAAAAATATCTGTGTAATTAGAGATAGTTCTTTTATAAGGTAGGAGACTACTTTTTGGTAAGTAAGAGGACATTTTAAATGTAGCACTGGCCCCCTTTTCCCCCCTTCCCTTGTTCAGTGATTATAGCATTCAATCAATTTAAGGGACGAAAGAAGAGTTGCACCATCTGTGTTTTGGGAAGGCTTAGATCTAAACCAAAATGTGTGCTAGGTGGCTTGGAGCAGGTGTTTCTATTTCACCCAGCTGTGTCTAAGGAAAAACATCCTGCTCTTTCACATTTCTGGAAGTGCTACTGTCACTCCTCATTCAGCTCAGTAGGATCGATCTGTAGACATTATGTAAATTCTTCCTTTTATTACCTTTTTAATGGTTAGTTTTATATAGCTTAGGTGACAAGTCATTCTGCACTTGTCTTCAAAGAGATGAAATAAGGAGTTTCTGTAGGCTTTTCTCTTGGGGGTTCAGCTAAAGGCATAGTGGTAGCCCGTGCTCTTTGACAGTGTGGTGTTTGGAAAGAAATTGAGAAGATATCAGTAAAAGGCAATGAAAATCTGGGACTTACTACCTGATAAACTCAGGTATTCTGTTTGCTCTTTGAATAGTTGGGCACAAGCTCCAAATTCTACCAGACTCATATAACTTCAGTGAAAGTGGCTGTCTCATTTTGTTAAGTAGAGTGATAGGAGTCATACTTCTTTGCTTCCTAAGAATACCCTGGAATGCTGGGACTTCAGTGAAGGAATAGTGCATTACAGGCAAACCCCTATAAGCGGAGTATAGTTGAAGTGGACTTAACTTTATTTAACTCTGACTTTTTTCAAAGTATAAGAAACAGCATGTGGTGAAAGGTGGGGTTTTTTTGCCACAGCTCCAGCACTCAAACTCATTTCTTTAGTGAAACAAGAACTTAAACATTTCTTTCATGTACAAATTTTGCTTTTCTGTTCACGTTATTTGTATCAGGAGTCACTGCTACCTTAGTCAGCAAAGAAAAAACTTGAAACCGATAGTGGAAACTTTCCTTTTGATTCAAAGGAGTAGGATTTGTCTGAAGATAATTTTCTCTGCTTTACACCCGGCAGTAAGCCAGAGATTGTGTCTCATAGCCGCCTCTTTGGTTGTGTTCAACATTGGCCATGTGCAAAGAAGGTGTGATTTGAGCTTGCTTTTTGCCATCTCACTACAGAAGTTTCAACTCACTGGTTGAAGAACTAAAAATTTAAGGGATCTGGTGCTTATATATGTAACACACTGTACTGGGTATAGTGAGAAACTGATGAGATGCTGAGTTAATAAGATATTTGCTGTGTTTCATGAGGCATTTACTTCGTGTGTACTGAAGCCAAGGAAGAAGTGAGGGGAATTTTATTGTATAAATTGTAGTTGATGCCAGCTGCCGAGATGTCTTGTCTTGCTCTTTCTTACACCCTGGCAAAATACATGCTAAATGAGAAACAGACGTGCAGCCCAGTGCATCTTCCTCCATGCAGTTCCTACTGACCGTGCTAAAATTTCATTCACATAGCTTGAAATTGGGCTACGTGGTATATTTTTAGTCTATTTTCAGCCAGATCCGTGTGCATGTTATGGTGTTGCTGGTGTTGAATAGGTACTTGACTTCCATCCTTTGCCCCCCTGTCCTCCCCTTCCTTTTTTGGAGCCACAGAGAAAGTGATTTTTGGGGTAGTTAGAATTGATAAGACTAGTAGCAAACCTGTTCCTTCTTGTAAGATGCGGTGGCTTTTAGCCTGGCCTAGCAGATAGAAGTTTCCTTTTTCCTTGTGCCCTTCTTGGAGGGCAGGATTAAGTTTTGATAGTTTCCTGTTTGTTTTCTTTCTGTTTTCTATGCTTTTATTGCTTAAGATGTACATAGCATTTTAAAGCTTGACTTACAATTGGATCAGGTATTCCTTTGGCTATTTTGAGTTTATGGATTATAGCTGGGTAAAGTATAATCAATGATTAAGTCAGGTAAATAACCTCAGCTGTTGCTGAAATGAAGAGCTGATATTGAACTGTAAGAATGTGAGAGAACTGCGAGAATGAGGGCATACAAAATTATCTTGGGGTCAGAAATATGGTCAGAAAGTGAGTAAATGAGATGTGGTTTGGGAAAGGCGTTAACATAAGGTTTTTGAGAGAGTAATTTACACCACAGTTTCTGAGATGGTTGCGACTTGAGGATGAGTAATGGAGAATGACTAATACGTTAAGAGTTGAATGTGTACTTTTGGGAAGCTATAGCAGCAATGAAATCTAAAGATCTGAGCTAGCTGTGCATAAATGCTCACAGTGGGAACCTATGCAACTGAAAACGCAGTCAGGAAATTGCATTTAATTTGGACAGTGTCATTAACATAATGTGTTAATTAGGAAAGTGGAAGACTTGGAAAATGGAAAGATGATGAAGAGGTTTAATTTCTCCTCTTAGATTACACCTTTTAGAGGACTCTCGTATATATATCGTTTGGCAGAATGATGCATTAAGTGCCAAAGTATACAAATAGAGTGGTATTTCAATAAGAAAATGGAATGTATTTGCAACAGCAGAAAAGGTAAACTTTTAAACAGGTAACACTAAGACCTTCATGAAACTGGAGAGTAATCTGCCAAGATAAAATGATAATAAGTATCCCTGTAACTTTGCACGTTTGAAAACAAATGATGGAAGACTTGGTCAAAAGTGATATAGGAATAAGTCTCAGACTAATACAGAGCAAGCAGATGTGTCCTTAGAAGTCCAGGTTTTGCAGATGTAGTGTGTACAATAGAAGAATGACTACTGAAAGTGTATTTGATGAAGAGCTTAAATAGGTGACTTAGCAGTTTAAGTGTTAAAATAAATCCAAGAATATTAGTATATTCTTTTTGTACAATAGTACTTTAGCGATGAAGTCTAGTATTAATAGCTCTTTCATGAACTGCAACAGTTGCATACCTTACTTTCTGACTATTGCAGGTGCCTTCGCTTGCAAGATGGTACCGTTTGTTCAATCCACTGCTATTGTAACTGAGATTCTTACAATGACCTGCATTGCTGTGGAAAGACACCAGGGAATTGTGCATCCACTAAAAATGAAATGGCAGTACACCAATAAAAGAGCTTTCACGATGCTTGGTAAGATTTTAGGCATCTCCAGTAATCATGTGTATAGAGAAATAATCTTCAGTGTAGATGGCAAGATGGCATGACAGAACAGAAGGTACTGATATGACCAGTGATTCAGAGGTAGAGTTAATGATAAGTCTGGTAACATTTCTAAAATAGTTCAAGGATAGTGCCTATATGTATAATAATTACTAGCCAAAACCCTGACAATAAACTTAAAATCTGAAATCAAAGATTTACTTAACCAAGACTGTGATAAACCTTTGGCAGCCTTTGCTTTCCTTCCAACATACATAATGCTGCTCATGAAAATTAGTTGCCTTTACACTTAAATACCAATAAGTGAAGGTAGTTTGAGAGAAAGAAAACTGATAACAAAAGAGCTTGCTGTTATTGATGTGACTGTTGACTGATATGCCTCTTATAGAAAACTTTGTTCTTTATTTAAATTGTCTGCTTTGCCTGACTTTTGAAGATGAAGCTGTTAAACTGTTCATACCAAAAATTATGTTGCTTGTTTTACAAAGTATTAAAAAATGTATTTGTTTACAGGTATAGTCTGGTTGCTGGCAGTTATTGTTGGGTCACCTATGTGGCATGTGCAACGGCTTGAGGTATGTTAGGTGAAATGGGGATTTACGTTTTAGTATTTATACATTCTGTCCTTGCTGCATCTTTTTGTGCATTTAGCAATGAAATTGAATGAACTCCTAAGAAATGAGAGCGGGAGAAGAGAAATGGAGTTTTGGTTCTGTGTGCCAGCATGAGAAAGGCTAATCATTAGGGCTTGCATGCACTGGAAGAAGGACTACCAGCAGGGACTAGTCATGTTTACCCTCCCCAATTATGTCAAACAGCAGTAATTACATCTATGACTTCTAGTGTGGTTTCTTTTTGGTATATAGGTGCACTGGCACACAGCAGCGTAGGGCTTAGATTACTGTGGCAGGATGACATGGTGTTCCCCGAGATTTGGAAGAACTGTAATTACTTGAAAATGTAATTAGCTGTACATTTGTCAGAATCTGCTTCTTGTGAGTCTGAATGTTAACAAATCTTTTTTTTTTTTAAGTGACTTAATATGTGAGGTTTCTGTACACTCATCTTTACTTGTGAAATGAATAGCCAAGGTCTCCTTTCAAAATCCTTGGTAAAAAAAAAAAAAAAATTATGAGGAAGAGTGCAAATCAGAGCCTCTCCTGACCTCTGTTTGTCAACTTGGATCAACCCAACACTTGCTGTGTAAAAGTGCTTGGAAGAACTTTGTCACTTTGAAAAGTCTCTGTTGAATTTTGGTTGTTGCATTAAGAGCAAGGAATATTTGAATGTGCTTGGTTTTTATACTTGGGGTAAACACTGTAGTGACTCATCTCCTTTACACTTGTTACAGGTTAAATATGACTTTCTGTATGAAAAAGTGTATGTTTGTTGCTTGGAAGAATGGGCCAGTCCGATTTATCAGAAGATATATACGACCTTTATTCTTGTTATACTCTTCCTTCTTCCGTTGATGTTGATGCTTTTTTTGTACACTAAAATTGGCTATGAACTCTGGATTAAGAAACGAGTGGGAGATGCTTCAGTTCTTCAAACCATTCATGGGAGTGAAATGTCAAAAATATCAAGGTTTGTAAAGTAAAATACAGTTAATACAGTTGGAACTTTGACTTCTAGAAAGCTTTTTTTTTTTTTCTGACAGTTGTTGAAAACCAGTGCAAAAGAATAAATAAATCTGTCTTTCCTTATCTGTTGGGAAGTCTACAAGCATAGACCAGATTTTTAAAGCTAACTAGTTATTTAACACTTAGACATGCAATTTAAGGCAACTTAAACAGATTGTTTTCTTCAAAGTATAGTGTAGCCACACCTTAGAAGTCAAGCTCTTTCAATAAATCTCGTATTATACATTGTGAAATTCTTGTTTTTAAAAGGTGCAGGCCATGAGTTAGAAGATGAGTTGGGAAAAATGCTGCTACGTTATTTCCATATGTTCTATGGAAAGTTCTTTATATAATTCTGAGACTGTGAACACTGCTTTATGATCCTGTTATAAGTTAAATTTGCATACAGGGAAAAATATCAGAATTCATTTAAAAACTATTTTAGTGCTTCCGAAGAGTTTTCAGTGTTCTCAGATGTGTTTGTGTGAGACTACCCAGATGTTAATGCTCTATCTGAAAAGTTATGAAAATCATTAATTATCAACTTCGTTATTTAGCACTAAATATGGGCTACCCCTAATATTGCCTTGTGTTTTTTCTTCCTTTCATTTGGCAAATTGACCTGTTGCCTGATGTGCTAGAAACCTCTAACAGTTCTGCTCAATAAGGAGAGTATCACCTTAAGTATCGACTCTAAGGAGAATACTGACAAGCAGCTGAAAGATAAATGATTCCTTAGACATTTGTCTAACAAAGTGCCTAAGGAAGCGGATCCTTGTAAGTCAAAACTGAAAGAGGGTACAATCTCACAGGAGTGAAGGTGACATGTAATCTTCAGGCTATTCCTCAGCTTGTTTTCACACACTGGGGAGAAGATCCTGTAACTGCTACCTGTGAAGTGCTACTGCTTTAGCTTAAGTGAGATCCATCTTGGGATCTATAACCATAGTTATATGAATTATATATCAGTTTGGGGATAACAATAAATTCATGCATACCTTGAGTTCATGAGCTATTACAGTGGAGGCAGGGACCATATTTCTCTCTCTTATTCCAGCACTTTACCTCCTAGCAAAGGTTGAATGTTGCAGGCGTAGTTTCACTTACTGTCAAATTCTGTGTAATCAGGTGCTGCAGGTCAGTGCTCCCAGATCTAGGAAGAGATTCTTGTTTTTTGACCTATTAATGGAATTTCGTGTGCTTGTTTGTTTTTGTTTTTTTTCCTCCTCCTATCTCTTACTATTGCAATTGCATCTGCTTGAACAAAGTCAAAATGCCTTGCAAGAAATGCTAATGTCATTGCACCCTGCAGCTGCAAAGTGCATTGCCTTACCCCAAAAGAGAGAAATAAAAGGTGTTAATTGATGTGCTACATTTATATGATGCTGCATTTTTTGTTTCAAAGGGAATTGTGTACTTCTGAGCATTCTTCCAGGCTTTATTTGCATCTGCAACCATCAGAACACATTTACAGATCTAACTTGAAGCGACACATCTAACTACCAGTCAATTCTCAGTGATTCAGCATGGAATGTCTTGATGCAATTTCAGGAAGAAGAAGCGAGCAATTGTTATGATGGTCACAGTGGTGTTTCTCTTTGCAGTCTGTTGGGCCCCTTTCCATGTGATTCACATGATGATAGAATACAGTGAGTATCTGCCGTGTGTTATACAGTAAAACCTTTCTTAGTTTGTGGGTTTGGGCTTTTTTTTGTTTTGTTTTGTTTTAATAATGGAATTGCAGGTTGTGAAAAGCTAGTGCTGCTGCAGCATTCAGCTATAGAATTCCTTCTGCTAGCGAAGGTTAATGTTGTGCTTATAAATCCGGGATCACTGTCCCGGATACATAGCCAACAATGGATGAATTACTCTGTAGTCTATGAGTGATAGATCTGCAGTGCTCAGAGAAAATGGGTACATTTCAAAAACCCTCTTATCAGGTGTAGTGTTTGGGAGATACCTTATATCTGTGATATACTTGTTTGTCAGCCCGATCTCTTATTCACTGCTGTGTGAATAAAAAAATGAAAAAAGATAATCTTTGTGTCATGCTGTAGACCTTGCTGAACTTTGTTGCAGGGTGTGTGGGAGGGAACCCAAATTCTCTACCAGCTCTTTTAGAATGCAAGCTCTTTAGAAAGGCGATTGTCATCGCTTCTTAATTTGTACAGCACGTAATCCAGTCCTGAAAAGAAGGCTTCCTAGGCCTTACAAGACTCAAGAAAAAGGAAGACTTGACTATTAGGATAATGAGCATATCTCTGTAGATTCTTTTTCTTTCTATGTCTGTCATTCTACCCTTATTTGCTGAAAGGTCAAAAGTACCTGGCTGGAAGGTAAAAGTTATTTCCGAGTATAAAACCTCTTGAACAAGTAGCTTTTTGGTTCAAATTTAGTTCTAATTTAATGTGTGAAGACTTCTGCTTGCACCCACTTAAGCGGTCATACTCCTTTGAGTTGAACTGCTATGAAACAGTCACTTTACTTGCCCTGATTTTAATGAGGTAGACAATTTTAATGAGGAAATATAAATACTGGACAATACTGGACATCAAAGTGATAATACCCAATGAAGTCAGTTGAACTTTTTCAGTGTTCTGGACTGGATACTAGTTTGGAAATGCCCTGAAGTCTTGTTTTCTTTGCTTTTTGCTATTTGCCCCATTCTGTGGGGTCTTGCACTGTTCATCTCCCATCTCCTGCATGGGTACTGGGATAAGCACGTAGGACTATGCAGCAGGCTACGTGTAGGAAGAAGGGGAAGTTTTCAGTAGTTGTTGTACTCTGCTTGCCAAAGGCAGCAGCTGTTTCTTTGTCTTTAATCACAAATAAGGTTGTAGCAGATAAATCAGCAGTCCTGCAGCCAGTCAGCTGAACCAAAATGATGTTTATGCCTGGGCAGAATCAGAAGTTGTAACTATTAAAATTGTTTGGGTTGTGTACCATGTGAGGGTTGCCCATAACACTCCCATGAACTGTTTGCTCTCTTTTTCATTGCCAATTTCAGGAATTATTTCAGTTGCAACAAGGTCTTTATTTTGCTTGCCATGTAAACTTCTGTAGTGCTTATCCAAAGTTTGGTTGCTGAGTATTTGATTTCAAGGAATTCAGTCCTCTGAGATCTCAAGGATTGAAGAGTGAGAGATGTGACGAAGAAGATGCATTTTTACTTCCGTGAGCTGATCTGTGTAAGCACAGAGAAGGAAGCCGTGTGTAGTCAGTGACAAGGCAGGGATTGGTGTTAAAGTACTTAAACACTTGATATGAACACGAAACTCAGAGCCAGAACAAAAACTTGAATAAACAAGGCCTATACTTGCAGACTGGATGCTTTCTGTCGCTTGGCCAACAGGCAAGTTTTTTGGCTTGTAAATCACCTCTTTCGAATGACACTGTCCTTATTTACATATACACAAAGCAGGGCAGTGTGGCAGATCTTGGTATTTCCTTGCTGATGGAAACCCTGTTGCTAGTATTAAGAACCTCCAGCACGGTCTTTTGTTGATTTTAAACAAAAGCTTCTAATGCTAGACTGGATACAAATAGGCTAAGTAGTAGGCATTTATGCCATTCTCTGCTTACAGCGTATTTCCTTTTTCCTTTCCAGGTAATTTTGAAAAGGAGTATGATGATGTGACAGTCAAAATGATCTTTGCAATTGTCCAGATTATTGGATTCTTCAATTCCATTTGCAACCCTATTGTGTATGCCTTCATGAACGAAAACTTCAAGAAAAATTTTTTGTCTGCCATCTGCTTCTGCATTGTCAAAGAAAATGCATCACCAACCAGGCAACTTGGGAACTCGGGGATTACTATGAGGCGGCAAAAGGCAAGCGTTTCTCAAAGAGATCCCATTGACTCGGACGAAGCCAGGAGGGAGGCATTCAGCGATGGCAACATTGAAGTCAAGTTCTGTGATCAGCCATCTTCAAAAAGGAATTTGAAAAGGCACCTTGCTTTATTCAGCTCTGAGCTTACTGTGCATTCTGCATTAGGAAATGAACAGTAGCATCACAAAGGTTTTGAGAATGGGAAAAACATTCTCTTTTATGATAACTTTGAATAAGCCATTTAAAATAGTTTTCTACTTTGCTTGCTGAAATGAGGGGGAAAATATTTTGTGAATTATTATAATGTTGGATTAACGGTTGAGAAAATGTAATATATTTTATTAAGGATGAGGAGCGAAACTTTGGAAAACAATATTATTGTATGATTTCCAGGGGGGAAAAAAAATAAAATTATTTCCTAGATAATTTAGGGCTTGTTTGCCCTCTGCCTTAGGTAAACCGAACAACTGTTGCTTTCTCTGTTTATTCAATATCTGGATGCTGGTACACTGTTGGACCATACACAGCTGAATGCCTGAAGACAGGAACTATGGAGAGAGTGCACGCTTTTTTTTTTGGGACAACTTGGAAATCTGACGGGTCTAATATTGTAACATCTGCTCTCTGTAGCTCTGAGGACCGAGGAGCTTCAGATCTTCTGAGTTCAGGAAAAATGCAGACTGAGATGCAATTCTATTTCGGGGGGGGGGAAAGAAAGAGCCATACATGAAAGAGCCAGCCAGAAATTGACTCTGAAGAGATTAAGATTTCAACATTGCATGCATGTTCAGATTTTGTTACCAGGAAGCATATTAGAAATTAACAATGCATGCATAATTAATGTGCTGGTTTTACAGGTTAACTCCTAGGTACAAATTTAAATGCCAGTGTACTGCCCTATAAAATGCATTGTTCTACTGAAAAATGTAGAAGCTGAAAAAGTTCTGCACAAGACTGGGCAGATGCTGGAGGTGTAGTCTATAGAGCAAGTACTGAGTTTAATTTAACAGTCATCCTTGGATATATGACTTACGGGTTGAAAGTGCGGTGTTGCCATTTTCTGGAGGGATACAAGGGCCAGATCCAGAGCCTGCTGGGACTCTACAGAAGACTTTCAATTCAATATCACCGTCTTTTGACCAGACGCTTTTCTGAAGACATGGACAAATTTTTCTGTCTCTCCATCATCTTCAAGGTGGATTTATTACTGTCTAAGATCAGGGCCAGTGTTGGGTTTTGTTTTTTTTTTTTTTTTAGGCTTCACAGTAAATTACAGGGTTGAAATCCATATAAACTCGAAAAATTTTTGCTCTTAGTAGGTCAAACTGAAAAATCGTAAAAGGATGCTTATAAATGTGGGACTGGGGAAAAAGTGTGATCTAGAACGGTACTCTGTGATCTGAGCCCATACACGAGGCTTTGAAATGCGTAATGTGCAACTCCAGCTGAGGCTAGGTTGGATCCTTTAACAGTCTGTGAAATGTCGGTGCTCTCTTCTTGCCTCACCTGCAGGGCCTTGGTGCTCCCTTGGCAGTAAATTTTAGGATTCGTTTACATTGCTGCTTTACGCTTCATTGTAAATGAGAACTTAGTCTAAATTGTCTTAGTATAAGTTGGAAGTAATCTCATTCTTCTTTAATGTTTACAAATTTCCATTGGATAAGGCATTCTGATGCTCATTTGTGACGTACTCTTTCTTTACATATATATTATTTGTATTGTATGTGATATGCTCCCATGCAATGACAGGGGAAGATTCCTGACTTGTCCTGACAGCGAGGAATTAAGAGCACTCCTATCTACATAAACGTTATGTATTAGATAAAATAACAATTTTGGAGAGCTGTGTCTGGGTAAAACAACACGAGTGAGATCAGGTTCTGCTTTAGACAATCGTGCAGACGTGGTTCTGTGCATTACCTTTGAAAAATGCCGTAAGCAACAGCAACAATATTTGCCTGCCATTACAACTGTGACTTCCTTTGAAGACTATTTCTGTCTTAGCTTGTCTTTCATTTTTGTAGACAGGAGTCTTGAACTAAAAGTTTTCTGCCCTGAAGAACAGGGGCTGGCGGTGGTTTATTATCTTAGTTTTATTCAGTTGGTGTGAAGTTTATCTGTCTGGTGATGAGAACACTGTGTTTTGACAGATCCTGTAACTGAAAAACAATTTATTTAAGTGTTTTATTTATTTGCACTGCTAACTTCAGTGACATATTTCAACAAATATTTAACAAGAACTTCCAAGTATTTGATGGTTTTGTTTTGTCTTATCTGTTTCTTCTATTGTCTCATAAAATGTTATGTCAATGAGTAACTGCTGTAGTATTGTGTTAATTTTTTCATTAAAATTCCTTTTTGGCATTGCTGGGGGTGTTTTGCACTGGGACCATCTGCTATAAATTTCATTCTTTGAGTCTGTCTTTGCTTAAAGATTAATGTAAGCTTATATGTGCTTTTTAGTGATTAAATTCCAGTTCTGTTACAAGCACCAGCTGTTAACTGTAATCCTGAGATGCGATTTAAAGGATTTTACACAATAAGGTGAGAAAGGGGGGGGGGGGAACTTCCAGTCTCTTGGTAGGAGAGAAGTGGTAAATATTTCAGCACAGATATATGTGGCTACAGTTAGATTAAATATAAACCAAACTGCTAAAGACGGTTCTCGTACTATCCTTAATAGTAACTGTATTTATTTGTGCATTTTTGACACAATAGTTTTCTCAGAGCCAGATAATCTTGTGAGAAGTCCTAGCTGCAGGGAATAGAAAACCCTTTATCGACTTAAGCAGAACCAAGATTTTACCCATGCGGTTTCGTTTTTTTTGTTTTGTTTTTTTTTAATCTGTCAGAGCTTCAGCTTTGATTTAACTAGCAAAACAAAATGTTCTATTGAATCGTGTCAATTGTCAGTCCCGGCTAGTAGCCTGTCTCTTGCGATGGCTCGTACCATGCATTTCTGAGCGCGTGGCTGTAACTGAATACCTCAAACCAGGGAAAGCAAGCACTGCTGTCCTCCCAGCTTGCCTGCTTATTCCCATTTTATATTAACAGAATTGCATGGTGAATGTCAGAAAAATATTCTGGCTAATGATTTTACTGATAACCACACTCATTTCCCTAAACTGAGAGTATTTCTCACAACCGTTGTGCTCTTTGAAGAAAAATGCTTCCTCAAAAAAGTTTCTTTCTAATATCTTAGCTATGAAACGCTTACAATTTCTTTGACTTTGATCAAATTAAAGAGAAACTTATTTTTTTCCTCAGCTGTAAGGGCCTAAGCCTTAAAGTTATGATGAGATGATGTCAGGAACTGACATGTGGATGGAGACGGGAGCCTGAAAGGACACGTTCAACTGAACAGAGACTCTGGAAATTTGAATGGACCAGGAAAAAGTGTCGGATGCGTGGTCTTGGTCAACTGAAATCAGAGAGTGTAAGCAAGGAAAACTGTGAGTAGAAGGCAGTGAGCCCCCTTGGGGGACTGAAACAAAACTGTCTCTTGCTAAAGCTAGTTTTCTCTGGTAGAATACCCAGAAGAAATCTGTTTGGAGCAAATGGTAGTGGCGGTACGGATTTGGAAGGGAGCATGCCCTAAACGTAGGGGAGATGTTGGAGGGAAAGGTGGACAAATGCTTGAAGGCTGATGACGTGAGCAAAGGGGAGATGGGCTGTTGAAAAGCACACGTAAGTAGGTGTAAACCCTTGTCCAGGGTTCAGCTGTCCAAAGCTCAGTTACGAAGCACAGATGAAAGGCCTTTGCTTAGCTTTGCTGAAAAAGTTGTTTAAGCTGAGAGTACGCATCGTAAAGCCAGGTAATAAAACATGGCTTTGTTTGTTTGTTTATTCTAAGATAGTAACGGCAACTAGCAGAGGTGAGAAGAGTTCAAATTGAGACGTGAGGAGGAAGATTTTTTGGAGAGTTAGAAAATAGCAATTAAAAAAAATACTGAACATCAGCCTCTTCCAAGGAATAACGGGGGGGCAGGCTTGCTCCATGTGTTTCATGATTGCAAAGCCAGCAGAGATGCGTGATGCGCCTACGTCAAGGGAGTGAGTATATAAACACTCAGCGTGGCAATGTGTTAGTCCTGTCTATGTGATGATTACGTGATTAGCTAATATGTAATGGTTGTATTATGCTGCTCGCAGATTCATTGAGTGTGGTAGAAACTATGAAAACAAGTGATCCAGTAGAGGGGAAGGAACACCTGAGCGATGAGAGAAATAAGCAGTGTTGAAGATGAGGACTAGATTATTATTGCCCGGAAAAAAAAGAGTAAGTAGACGAAAGGATTTAGTAGAGCTGGTGGCACAGAAGGTTGGATAGGAAGATAATTATGGCAAGCTATATATTTATATAGAGTAGGGATGCTCTGAGTGTTACAAAAGTTGGGAAAGTTTAGAAACTACTTAGAGAGCAGTTTTGGGACCGGGACAGCATCTAAATGTACGGGGCGAAAGGCTGGGAAGAGTGAAAGCTGCCCTTTTGGTGCTGCTGTGAGTGGAAGCAGTGGAATGGAGCAGGAGCTCCGCCAGGGCGAGGAGGAGACGGAGCATTGGGAGCACAGTCCGACTGCATCAGACTTAGCTAGTGAGAACAGGAGGTGGTTTTCCTGAAACAGCAGAAAGAGGAGAATGAGAATAAGTTCTCTCTGCATCCTGGCTAGCAGATTACATCTTGTGTTTGTTTTAAGGTTTTTAAAGTCGGAGGTTTTCAAAGCAGGTTCTCCTTTATGTTTTAGATGAATTCTGGTTAACAGGAGCGTTCTAAACTTACGCCATTCTGAGAAACAGGGATTTAATGCAGAAACACAACGGGGGGTTAGATTGTATATATTCCTTCAGAAACATTCACGTAAAAATTTCTTTTATTTCTGTCTAAGCTGAAAGTGCTGCTTTGACACCTCAAAATTGGCTTCCAGGAGTCTTACTGGAAATTCAAGCCATCGTTAGCTTTCTCTGTTAAAGCTCCAATGAAGTTGATGGATTATGAAGCTATTTTAAAAATCTCTGGTGATTCGAGATGAGAGAGAATCCATGCTATTAATCTTTAGCTAATAATTTATTGCAAGTGGCTCTAGTTCCTCAAAACTCTCAGGACGTGAAGTCCTGCTCAAGTGTTACGCAGATTTTCTCGGATGCTGCAATAGATTCTGATTTCAATTGCTGTCTCCAATGCTGCTATTACAACGCGATGCTGTCTTTATCAGCTTCTGATTACTGCTGCTTGCATGGGTATTGTTTCCTGTTCCAGGATTTCTGGGTTTTGCTCTGCCTTGCCAAAAGTGGCAATTTTTGTCTCACTGACTTGTCTGTAAGCAGCTGCAGTGATTACAGCTGCCTCATCCAGATTTCGTTTTATAGAGACACGAGTATGTCTGTTTTTTAAAAAAAAAAAAAAAAACAAAAAACAAACTGATGCTTAAATAGTTATGATGTTTGCATTTGAGTAATTAAAAAAATAAAATCATCACACTGGAGTAAATTAGTGTTTAAGGCACTCCTTGACCTTATGAAACCATAGGTGAAGCTTGGTGCGTTTCCTCAGCTTGAGCAGAATGGTGAAATAGGTGCTTACCTTACCAAAAGATGCTGCTCGAAAAATGTTACTTGAATTTTGTTGAGAGATCAGCCTTCTGTGCAATACAAAGCTTTCTGCAAAACGCTCTTATTTCCTTAATTTTTCATTATTTTTTTTTTTCCCCTCAAAGCAGAAACTTCTGCTTATTTCTCGTTCTTTGGAAAAATAATCTTAAAACGCTTGCCCCAGGCATCATCCATTTGTGTCACTTGCTGGTGAAAAATGGGAAGACACCAACTTGAAATGTTCCCACTAAAAAAAAAAAAAAAAGGCGTTTCGAGCTGCATCAAAAGAAACAACTTTAGAACTTAAGTAATGCGTGCAAGTATTTACGTGTTTTTTGAAGCAGCTGAATGTATCTGGACAGCAGAAGCACTCTGTGTGTGTCATGGGTGAGGTGGAGACTTGGAGATACCCAGTAGGACTTAAATTCTTCGTTTTTCTCTCGTCTGCTCTCATTTGCAAAGGCGCCCAGATTCAGATAGGAATGTGAAAACTGCAGGTGCCACTGTGAGTCCTTTCCCTCTTTCAAAAAGAAGAAATCATTCGTCTGTCTCCGTGTTGTCTCCATCCTCGTGTGCTCATTCCTGTATAATTGCTGAGCTATAGAGTTATCGCTTTCAGGCTTCAGTTCTGTGTCAGCACAACATCTATTCATTTCTTCTGTTGTTCACAGAAGACACCATGTCTCACAGAGCACAGCCAGATTTTTTTTTTACAGGTGTCCTTTTATTAAGCACCTGGATAGAAACATGTAATTAAGATCAGCTGCTGAAGGCTGAAAGCCTGAACCTGTTTCTTACACACACTGACGACAACTTTTCCCTGAACCCCTTTTCTCTTGACCCCTGCAGCTACGTACCGTGCTGGCCTGTAACCTTTCTGGTCCCGTTGGTCAGTAGCCTTACCTTTTGATTTCTTTTGTTTGGTACAATCCAAGCTAGCCTCCTATAAATTTACTTGGAAACCTAGTGCTGTTTGTGGTTTTTCTTTCTTTTACATCTATAAATCTAGCTGTTTGTACTATCACTATTCAGGCGGTTCTGGTGGGTGTGATGGTCTTTTCTCGGTTGTTACTAGGAAATTATTACACGGCTTTGAAAATGCCCTATCTTGGAATTTTTTACTGTTGTGAATTTATGTAGATTTCTCTTTGTCTGATGATAACAGTGAAAATTAAATACAAGGTTAGCACGAAGCAAGCATTTACAATACTATGTCACCATTTTCTGATGCAATCTTATACGGTGCCTCTGAGAGGTTTGCTCGGAACTATTTGCAAGCAGTGAGCTTCCTGGGTTCGGTTGCCGTTTGTGGAATACGGTCAGTTTATGAAAGGGACCATATCCTAAAATGACATAGTATTTTGGTTACATTGAATGACTTTTTTAGATCAGCATTCCTTTCTTATAGGAAAATTTCTTTTTTCAAGTTTCTCGTTGTAATCTCTTTGTAGCTTTCTAGCTTTCTAGCTTTTGTTTGCTCTTTTCAATGGCAGCACCCATTTTTTTTCCCCCGAAGTTAATCACACTGAGGTTTCTTGGGAGTCTCTTTCGTCAGGTAAGTTTTACTGTTCCCTTGCCCATGGTCCTTCTCTCCTCTATCTCTAATCTTTCCCAAACATGCGTGATTAAATCGTATGCAATGTTTCAGCTGAGGCTTTAACGGTGCCTCATGGAATAAATAGCGGTCGTCCCTGACAGCTAGGTCTTCGTTTGCGCCGTTTGCCAGAATACAAGCCCCTTTGGATGCTTAACTTCCTCCTTGTGCAGAATTCACGATGCACAGTATTCGCTATTCACGAATAGTGTATAGTTACTATACAACTATTTAAGGAAAAATGGATCTATTTTTAAAAGAAAAAGGTCGGTATTTTTTTATTTCTTTATTTTTAGCGTAACTTTGCTTCTTAATTACCTTTTTTAGGCTGTACTCACTTGGGAGTCTCCCTAATGGACTCCCTGAAGCTGTGAGTCCGTCTGGCAAAGCTGTCCTTGGTCATACCACAGTGAAGCTCTTTATATCATGAATATCAAAGGTATCTTTTACTTTGCTCATACCTCCCAAGAACTTACTGATTTAAATCGTTGTTTCTATGATTATCGTAAATAAGAAGGTCAAGTTTGAGAGAGCGAGAAAGGGGCCTGAAGGCTTCTTAAATTTTTACAAGAAGATAATTTGCAAACTTATGCCTCTGCTTACCAATACTCGGACAACTAAGGCCCTGCTGGCAGACAAAGTCAGGACCAAACTTCCTGCTGATTTCAGATCAAGAAGTGGAGTTTATGAACAACAGAAACTCCAGCGTAAACCAGACCTGAATGACTCTTACTTGCAGCACAGTCTGAAGTAAAGCATTCAACAGAGGTGCGATGAAAGGCTGGCGGCATCAATACTGGGAAGGTTATTGGTCAGGTTGGAGCATACGTGCTTTCTGCTGCTGTGGAGAGTTGATTTCAAGATAGGTGGAAGAGCGGATATAGTTGTGGTAAGGTAAGCGTCCGAACGAATATATACTGAGTTGAGATCAAGATGGAAGCAGTGTCTTTGCATGGAAACGTGTACCCGTAATGAAATCTCTGAGTAGATAACGTAGAATTGGGTAATAAATTAAAAAAAAAAAAGGCAAAACAAGAACAAAATAAACTCTGCTGTACTGGGAAACATCTGTTCCACAAATCAGCTTTAACAAGCTTATGAATTGCCTACTCTTCATTTTAGATATCTTTCCCTGGTGCCCAGATTCCACTGTGAAGAGCGAGAAGACTGCTAACTGGACTGTGTTGGATTCACTCAGTGAAGAGGCTGAATTATAATTCCTAATTTGTACAAGGGCTACTTTGTGTATTCTGCTTTTTGGCATTCCAGTGACCTCCTGGGAACCTCATGCTTTCATAGGGTTACTGAACTCTTCAGTTATCTATTGCTTAAGATCACTCTTTCCTAACAATCAGCTTTGTTTAATGGGAAGTTGAGATTTGACTTCTGCCTTTTGCCTTGCTTTTTTTTTTCCTTGCCAAATCAGTTTGTTCTACTTTTTCACTTAGTCTCTGCCCTATTTTCACTAGCTTTACTCCTTTCCCTGAAGCAATTCCTTGAGTTCCCTGTGACCTCCTTATCTCTCTTATACAGATTAGAATAACCAGGCAATGAATTTTGATGATGAAGTGAAACAGTCCTGTGTTTTTAGAATTTGTATTCCATCAAGGCTGACTATCAGATGTATGAACTGCATTTCCAGTCCTTGTTTCAGGCTGTCTGCAACCTTGGGAAGACCTTGCCTTGCTGTACTGGTTACATTTGGCTTGCATATGGGAAGAAAACTTGCAATTATTGAGACACCTGCACTTATCTAACAAAAGGTTTACATGTATTAGGGGAGCTGGAAATCCACTGAGGAGTGCATTTGGCATCAGGCCTGGGTGCAGCTGTAATGACAGTGAAGGTGGTGAGATGGGGCAGCACGGAGAGAGGTGCAGCGATGCACGATATGGCCTGAGCCAGGCGGCACTGGTAGCGTTGTTATGGCACCTGTGGTAAAATAGATCAGCTCCACTTCACATCGTTGGCATAAACAAGAGATGTTTTCTGCCTTTCCATCTGGCCCACTGAGTATGTGAAAAAATGTAACTTGCGTCAGCTCAAGCTTCCAAATGCTGATTAATGCTCTTTTCCTGGTAGTTTGCGTGTAGTATATATTGTTATTTCTGAATTTGACTTTATATATTTCTAAGGGCATTCTATTTCTAATGCTACTTATTGACATATTTCTATTTAGATATTCTAATTCTTTGACTTTACACATTTCTAATTCTTAGGAAGTAAGGCTTCTCAATGATGTGCCACCTATACGGTGAGAGTTGATTTTTCGTGCTTCAAATAACAAGCGTGGATGTCTGTCTTGATTGTACAGATGACAGCTGAACTGTGGCTTATCAAAAGGTCCAGTAACTTTCTTCTGGGAGTCTGTAAAATACGCTCTGTGTAGTGTCTTGTGTATGTGGCAACAGAAATGTCATGTTGTTCTGCTTCTCACCTCTTGCTTCTCACATATGGTTTCCATAGGCACATCTGTTAAGCACCCAACTTAGCTATTATTAGGTTTGGTCCATAGCTGAAGGGTCTTAAAGACCATGCAATCTGAGAACAAATAGCTAGAAAATATATAGCACCTCCACGGGTAAAGCATAAAAATGTATCCTACTAAATATCACGTTCAAGCTGCGTCCTCGCTCAGACTGCAATTTTTGAAGAGCAGATTGGTCGTAAAAAAGGGCTGAAAAATCTCTGCCTACCGCGCTCCACGGCGTTGTGTTGTGGCCTCGCTCAGGCTGTAGGTGGCACCGTTGCTGCACGGAAGGAAAAGCCGCCTTGGGCTTGCTCTTCCATTCACCGTGCTCTTAAGAGAATTGTTATCCTACAGGCTATTGAAAGCATGTATTTGATGATAGGATTTAGTAAGGGTTTGATAGAGCTCCCCTCTCCCTGGAATTGGTATGAGGAAGAAACATGGAGAGAGGTGCTGGATTTTAATCATACTTTGAAACACATTGGTTACACGGCTCTTTCTGATTGCGCTAATAAAGGCTGGGTCTCTTATTTTGCTTCACAGTAAGAGCTGCGTGTGGCAAGGAATTTCTTAAAGGATTTCCTTATTTCCATCTTTGGGGTTTCTGTGTGTCGTGGTTTAACCGCAGCCAGCAACTGGGACCACGCAGCCACTCGCTCACCGCCTGGTGAATTGGTTGCCCAGCCCTACCTGAGCAGAGATTGTGGATTTCCTCCCTCTGGCCAACCCCTATTTATATATGGAGCACGGCGTCTATGGTACGGAATATTCCATTGGCCGTTCTATTGTTCTGTCTGTGTTCCTTCTCGGCTTCTGTGGGAAGCTGAAAAAAGTCCTTGAACAGTACAAACATCACCTAGCAGCAGCTAAAACAATATGCGTTATTGACAGTCCTTCCATACCAAATCTGAAAACACGGCAACCACTAGAAAGAAAATTAACTCAGCTGAAACCGGGACACTGATATTTTCTGTGATACTCCTAGCCAAGGCTACTATAGTCATGATGTATTTTGAAGGATACTGAGGTGGAAAGCCTACGCTTTTCCGATTTTGTCAGCTTAAACGTCTAAGTCCACTCTTTGAACTTCAAAATTGTTTTCATCCCTGCAGAAAGAGGATGTCACTGGCAGGAAAGGGAATGAGTCTGCTCCGATATGAGGGAGGGTGCAGTATGAGGTCCTTTGGGCTTAGCCACGGCCTGAAACAGTGGGAGGACAAAAACCTGAGCTAAGGAGTTAGGCATGATGAGTGAGCAAGGATCAATAGTATAAACAATCCAATAAAAATTGGTTTGGGTTTGGTTTTTTTTTTTTTTTGAGTCTTAACCTGAGATGTTTTAAGTTTTTCTTTCTGAGAGGAACATCTGAAAGTCATTCCCTTTGCTTTGGAAAACTTTTGTTTTCCAAAACAAACAAATACCACACTTAGGTCTGTCTGTCTTGTTTTTGAGATTGAGCACTTGAAACGTAAATTCATGAATGGATCTACAAAAAAACAGAGATCAAGGCCCTCTCAAATCCTTTAGACAACTCATTTCCAGACTCCCTGGAGCGTAGTAAAAGGCCTATAGCTGTATATGCGCTGCTTCCCAAATCTGGTGATATAGCGGGGGCGGGAAGCCAAAGGGGAAATGGGTGGGGGAAGGAGAATAAAGAGTTATTTATTAGCAATCAGGAGAAATCTTAGTTCTGAAATGGTGAACTTACAAATGTAAAAGGTCTCAAAAAGTGATCTGTTTTTATCACAATATCCACAGATATTCGTTAAAACGTGTTATGCACAAAAAACCCCTCTAAAATCTCAAAGGGAGTGGAGGAAAATTGCTATCAAAGGTAAAAAAGCGAAAAATACCCTTGTATAGGGAAACAAATATAGCAGCTCGTCAAGATCAGCTGTAAAATACAAGTCTTGGCATTGTGATGGAAGTTAAAGCTCCGCAAATACTCGGGCAAATGAACAAATTATTATTTGAACGTGTTAAGAGTATCAATGAAAGATAAGAATCCTGGCAATCCGAGGTAACGCAAACCACGAGAAAACGTGGGAAGTCTTTGTCATAATTTGCACCATGCTCATAAGTTTCTTCAAGGAGTTGTTGATGTACGTTTGTAAAGTCCAAAGTGGAATAAAACCACTTTACTGATGAGGGAGGAGGAGCACAAAAGGACATAGCCCCCAAAAGTGGTTCGTCTTGTTTGCAAAGTAACCTGCAAAGGCACTTGCTGAGTTTAAAGTAATAAGCTGTTTTGAATGGAAAAAGTTGATAATCACATGAAAAATAAGGCAAACGCTGTTGTGTTTGGTTTGGGTTTTTATTTTTTTAAAAATAACATATTAAGGAAAAGTTACTTTTCTTAGCATGTGGTATTCTCCTCTCCAAAGTTTTGAGATTAAAGAGAAAAAAATATCAAGCAAGCCATTAATTTGTTCATCAGCTTTAAAAAGGATTCAAAACAAAGCCAGCAGTAAAGGAAGCTTTAGTCCTACTTGGTTTGTCTTGGTACAAATTTGGGTCAGATGTGCCTGGAAAGCAATCGTATTTCAGTTTGCCACAGTTGCTTCTTCCAGTTAACGGTTATGGGCTTCCACTGATTTTTTTTTTTTTTCAGCAGCCATCTTCTTACTTCCAGTTTTTTAACATATTTTAGAGATCGTGAATGCCCCGGGAACTTTTGTCCCTAGAAGCTGTGCTGCAGTTGTTGGTATCTGGTTCATTTGTATCTGACAGATGACCCTGAGCTATTGAGAAACCTACCTCTGCGTAAAATACCTGAAGCCTTAATGCTAAATAGTCTTTTTTTTACTCATCCATGCAGAACAAGTTAGTTGCTTATTCTAGGAAAATGACTGCCACTTAGGGATTGTATTTGGGCACGTTATAGGCTGTTACTACTGTTAGCCTGGTTATAATGTACAAATCAATCACATAAAATACTTTAACTCCACCCGAGACCATAGTCACATTTTGTATTAACTGCACACTGGGCAAATAGACCCAACATGATACATGTGCTGTGCTTTTTATTAAATAGCGTCTATATTATACTGGTGTTTGTGGATATTCTATTATATATCCCAAAATTTTTTGTCCCACAAATCCAGCATTTGGCCTGTAAGAAGGAGGGCACACAAAGCCCTCATATTTCCCATATCTAAGCTAATTGCAGCTATATTCCCAATTTCAGTGGAAACATTTTCAATTTAGGTTTTTTTTTTCCTATTTTAGTTAGCAGCACGAGCCCTTTCTATGTGAGATTTCTAGTGGCATTTAAAATTACTTGATTTTAAAGGCCATGCATAAATCTAGACTTTTCTTTAACCGCACACCTTTATTTTTGATCAGGGTCTTTTTGTCCAGACTGGTTTGTGTTCATTAACATTAACAATGTTCATTAACAGTTACATTGCGTGCTATTGCTTTGCAAAGATTTGGTGGTTTTGCTTGGCCTTCTTGCTTCTCGTGAAGAACGAAAGAAGGGGGAAGCGATCATTTAAGGGGTTCTACCAAAGGAATAAGGAACAGTCCCTAAAAGCTAAAAATGAATCAGCCTTAGGCCAGCCCTATGGATTACAACACGGGCACGTAGGACTTGGCTGCCTGCATCATGTAGGGCTTTCTGTGGAAGCTGACATATAGCACCGGGGTGGGGTGAGTTAATTAATGTCTGCAGCAATTAACTGCAGGGCACTGGCTGCTAGGCAATAAGCCAGGTAAGTCATTACAGCTGGTGTACTTTGAGCCTTTTTGGAGCAGGTGAGCGCTAGGTCAGGGATATGCCTCCGCACCGATCGTCTGTGAGTAAATGCGTCATCTACTAAGGCTCTAAATCATCCTGATTTTTCAGAGAATAGGAAAAATTAGGCACTGGAATGTAATTTCTACTTGAGAGTTCTGTGTCAAAAATAGTTTTCAAATGTTAATTAACCTTTATCTCAAGTGAGATACGATTTTTATTAATTTTTTTTTTCAGGAAAGGGAAATATTGTGGGAGGCAGAATAATATTTTTTTTTTTATCCAACACAGTAGTTTGAATTCATACTTTGTTCATACGGCGTTCAATAGAAAGGGCCTTAAGCGGTAACTGTAAATGCGGATACTATCATGCCATCGCAGCTGATGGTAACGGATATTTGCAAAACATCTGCGTAGCTTTCAGGGATAAGTGTGATTGATAAAAGATGGGTATAAAACTGTGAACGATGAAAATGAAATTAAAAAAACTGTCTTTCCCGGTATTAGGATGGAACTGAGGCAGAGCTGACGGTTGATTTTGTTCTCTTTCCTCTATTAGGAGTCTGAAAAGGGGGGCAGCGTGTCTTCTGCTGACTCCCACTGGGTGATACGTAAAACCTGCCGCAAATTTTTTGAGCCAGTTCGTTAAGAGTCAATACCTAAAATTGACTTGCATTTCCCATCGACAGGTATGCACTTGGTTCGTTCGCTGTTCGAATTATTGCCCAGCTGCTTAATAGGCTGCAACCTAAAGGACAGGGCTGCATAAGTAAACACACTTCTGCCCAGATGTTAACTCTTTTTTCCTTGTTTTCAAAGCTGTCCGTAAGGCGTTTCATAGGAAGGGGGAGCAAAGATAGGGGAGGAGGACGATTTTGGCCGATGCCTCTCTAGTGACACCTTGTGGGATGTTCCACAGAATCGTCCGTAACTCATTTTTGAGACGGGAAAGGAACTGAAAGACTTGTTGGTTACAAAGTTACCCAAATATTCTACGTGGGATATGGTTAAACTTCTGCACGTATTTATAGCTTTTTAAGATTGTCTTTGTAGCTCGTAGTTAGTTGACGGGAGATGAAATACACAACATCAAAGATGCTGTTTAGCAACCAAGGACAGCAGAGAACTGAAAGATGAAACTTTTTGTTGTCAGATTTTATGGTGACGGTTAGCTTTTCCTTCAATGCCAAATCTTCAGATTTAAAATTGAGATTTCAGAAATGATAAAGCAAATTTATTGTAATAAGGAGTTAATCAAATGAGCTAAGCAGAAATCTAGCAATCCTTAGGATTTTCATTGCTATAGAAATTTCATTTCTTTATACATTATAAGCAAAAAATATTAGACTATGTGTCCTAATTTTACAGATTTAATTGTTGTTGATGTTCTCTACTGTTATCTCTTGGAATAACTTATGCCCTAACTCCAGCCTAACGTCTCACTTTATACCTTTTTCCTTAGAATGCTGGAAGGAGACAGACTTACAAACTTGCCTTTGGGTGAAAACAAAGCTGAAATATTCGCATGTTGTCTTCTTATTTTTTAACCCGTTCAGTTTAAAGTCTGTTGCTACCTCCTCAAGACATCCCTAGACATCACCAAAGTCATTTCTCCATTTTCCTCAATGTATAATATTACTTAGATAGACGGATCAAAAAGTTCATGTTTACTTCTATGGTCCCGAAAGTTTTTTGGGAAACCTGTAGTTTCCTCAGGTACTAGTCAGTCAGACTACGCAATTCGTTATGCACTAACAATGTCTGTACAGGCACTTAGCGACTTGTTCCTCCCTTAAATTGTCCAATCTTGTACTCGGGCCTTACAACACTTAGCGTGTTGGCGTGCTCCAGGAGCGTGCTGGGTAAATTGTCTCGTAAGAAACGTTTTTCGGTTGCCACAGAGGCAGTTCGGGTGGAGACTCTGTAGCCTGGTAAATAGGTCTTTTGCCATTAGTAGTAAATGCTCTAGGGGTCATACTGGCCTGAAAATGGAGTGTCTCGGGGCTTGTCTGGCCTTGAGCTGGCTTTTGCTATGGATGTTGCTTAATAGCTGGGCAGTTATTTATTCCTAACGTATCTGAGCTTTATCTGAGAACCTTGAGGTAGTAATTTAACAAACGGTAATCCTTTGTGTTAGTTGGGGCTGGAATGGACTGTGTTGTAATTTTCAAACTTAAACTGGTAGCTGGGTACGAGAGAGCTGTCTGGGTTAAGAAAACATAAAATATAACCCGGAGAGATCCCCAACAGCAGTGATGAACTCCTAGTGAAGGAACTTGGGATGCTGCCAATAAGCTGCCATACCCCTCCGGTGTTCCAGCACGATGAGGACCGGTGCTGTTGCCTTCAGGACCCAGAGGGACACTGAGAGAAAGAGTATAATGCCAGAAGAGAGGACAAAAACAGAAAAAAAAAAAAGAAAAAAAGAGTAGGTACGAGGAAGTTTGTATATGTAAATCTTAACTGTAGTATCAGCCATAAGTGTAAGTGGACTAATAATAATAAGTTGTGTCTTAGTTAGACTGATAAGATTTTAATTACTTTAACTTGTTCCCTGGATTTTTAGGCTAATATCATATACTTTTTACAGAACAGCTGCAAATAATTACTGTTCTTACTGAATTCTTTGGTTATACAATCGAACCCTCAGTCTTGCTCCCTGCAACAAAAAAAGTACCAAAACGTTTACCTGATCCTTCACAAACAGCAGTTAAAGTGGAAGCTCTGTAAACGGCCTTCTGGCTTTTGATTTTTGACACAGACTTTTTTTTTTTTGTTTGTTTTCTCCTAAGGTGAAAGGATGAAGGAATTTGAAACATCTTCGCAATGTGTCCCCAGCTACCAATGCAAAAAGGCTTCGAATTAGACTGGTTTTCTAATGACTTATTCTCAGCGAAGAGCATTAGAGGTAACGTATCTGAAATAAGCTGGTCCTGTGGGCTATAACTGACACAGAAGCTTATTTTTTCCTTGAAACATTAAACGCAATGCAGGCCAGCACAAAAGAAGAGAGCAGATGAAGGCATGTTTGACGGTTCAAAAATGCTTTGGCATGCCTCTTCAACTTCGTTTCCTTGTTTTCGACTACACCAAGGAAGAGTCACTTCCTTTTCATTTCTTCAGCTAGGAAAGCTAGTAGCTCAGCAGATTTAAAAATAATAACTATCACAGTTTCATCTTCACTGGCTATGTGCTGCTGGAGGTCTTCCTAGAATCATAACAAATCCATAAGAAGGCCGTAGGTTGAAAGTTGCCCTTTTCTTCTGCAGGGCACGTGAGTGATATGAAAAATAACAGTTGGATGCTCGTTTCTGCGCTGGTGAGGGTAATAGTGAACTTTACCACTCAGTTCAGTGGGTTCAGGACCACGCTGTAGATGCAGGGTAGGAGAAGAGAAGATCGTTCCCAAAGGTGCTCAAAATCCAAGTGCACGCAGCTGGTGAGGCAAACCTGGGCAGCGGAGAGAACAAGGTGAGTGGTAAAACCAGTCCTTATTTCTTTTGTGGGCTAATATTTGAGAAAATGAATATTTTGCTGAGCCGAGCCTGTTGCTCCCCAGAAATAGCAGAGTCCTGTGTGCATGTGGCATACCGGCATACAACAAGAAAACATCTATTATAAGACCTTCTTTAAAATAAAAAATAACTGTTAGTAAAGAATAAGATTAATTGTGGTAATAATAATAAGATAAATACTGTGGCACTGTATTATACAGTGCCACAGTATTTATCTTTATACAAGATAAAAACTAGGCACTGAACATGCCTTCCAAATTTCTGGTTCATTTACTTTTATACAGAGAGAGCATTTTTCTGCTCTCTACTGTTATTGCTGGGTAATTTGGTACTAAGTTTTGTGGTGGGTTTTTTGTTTGGTTTTTTTTTTTTTTTCCCTTCACAACATGTTGGCTTCTCCTTTGGCATAGCAAGACTTAGCTTCATGATGTAAAACGCATTTGAGTTGGCTGACGTAAAATTCAGTATCTGGCTCATAGTTAATACCAGAAAAAGCCGTCGTGATGTAATTCATTCAAGGCCTACGGGAAACAGTCTCACTGAGCTTATCTTTATGTAATAACGCCTTAATAAATGCTAACGTTTTCTGTGAAGGAAATACCTTTCATAATTAATTTTCTTTTCTTGCCGTTCTTTGAGGATAACTTAGATGTTGTCTTCAGTATAGCTCTGAAAACTGCTGCAAACCCTGAAAACATGCGTGTCGACTTGTTAGAGGGCTGATCGCTCCAGTTATTTGTTTTACGTGCTAAGTGCAGTAGAAATGTCTTTTAAATGCCCGCTGGCGGTGCTAAATGAGGGCATGAGAGAAATAGCACAATAGGGGGATTGAAGACTAGCAGAGTTCCTTTTTAACACTTGAATCAATATACGACATCACTGGGGTAATTAGCGTAACTGAACTAAAAATGCAAGGGGCAAAATTATATACATTGATTTCTGTAGGGAACGGCATATTTTATATTTAGGTGTTAAACAAATACACACACTCATGCTCCTTCTAGTGCGTATACATCTGATCTTCGGTCCATTCAGTTTGCTGGTTCAATTATCTTCCAAGAGAACCTGAGGGATGCCCTCAATAGAAAGTCATTGCTTTCTAGAAACGTGTTAAAAATAAGTTGTAGAGATACGCTTCCAATGTTGAATTTGCTCTTCCTGAGTCCGTTGGGTTATTATACATTTTACTCTGTGTGTGTATATATATAGTACTATTTAAAATAATTTTTAGCTTTTAAAAATAAATACGTTTAGATTCACTTTAGAGTGAAACGTTCAGAAATAGAAATGACGAGAATAAGTTGTAGAGCCATGATTTAGATGGACTCAGTACATAGCTTATTGTCCTGTCTGGCAAAGCTTTGCTGTTCTGCGGGAAAACCGGTAGGGAAAACCCCAAGTATTTAGAAAGCTTTAATCAACATCTCTCTATCCAAGAGTTCACCTTTTAGAACTTTCTGGTGATTTCCAGCTACTGATTTTAGGGACCTTTTACTTTATTTAGTGATACTGGAGTAACTGTTTGGGCTAGATGTGTGGGCAGACCTGTTCCCTGTTGCTCGCTCTCGTTTTGTGAGAAGTGCAAAGTTTGGGGATAACTGGAGTCCTCTGTACAGCGCCACTTACGAAATGGATCTCTTTTGTGTCCTCGAAGTTATACGCTGGTTGCGGCTTCACCCGTCTGACATCTCAGCCTGCTGCCTTGCCCCCCGGTCAGAAGAATATGAATCCCAGCTAACCCTGGGGGAACAGAGTGGGCGAGACTGAGCAGGCTAAAAGAGCCTGAAACAAGCTCTTAACACTAACAAAAGCCTGATCTCCAGCAGCTTGCCTCTTTTACTGACTGCGAAGAAAGAATCGGAGACTTCAAGATAAATGCTGTGGATTCTCTTCCAGCATAGCACAGCTGTACTGGTTATTGTTTTGTTTTGGTTTTTTTTGCTTTGTCTAAACACACAACCTTTCCCTCTGGCATTCTCTCCCTCCCTTCTTTAGCCACCCCAGGCCTCTTTGCTTCTGTGGGATTGCGCGTTTAGTTCTTTAATTTGACACCCTTGATTCCCTTGATAGTTTTCTTTGTTTCTGCGTCTTTTCCCTAGACGCGAGCGTTGGGCCATCTGAGCCTGAGACAAGCAAAAAGGGGTCTCTAATACCCGAATCGAGAAGTCAGTCCAGAGGACCCCTTCTATTAAAAAGCTACCCGCAAAAAGCTGCTAGGAAAGAATAACAGTTTTACAGAGGGGTGAGTCTCAGTCAGCAGTAATATCTTTTGTTGGAGAACAGAGTGCAGTAGGGACACGAAGCTGTGCAATTTTCTTGTGCGTGACTTGGTGAGGTAGCACTGTGGTTCAGTGGCAGAACAACCCCACTTTTACCCTCTGCCCGCTGATCTTCCTCCCCCGGTAACAGCGCTCTGTGAGAACCTCACGCGCTGGGCAGTCACCCAGTTACTAAAAATCCTAATTGCTGGCATTTGTATTCGAGGCAGAAGGCGTCCCCTCGTTGTACAGCCTACATACGAAACGTCCCACGTAGTTTGTAGCCACCCTCCCGCTTTCACTGTGTGTGGGAGTTTATCTTTACTAGAAACAGTAATTGCAAAAATGACCTTCATATTTACTGAAAGCAGTAGACTGCTCCGCTCTGACTCATGGAAGGAGCCCAGGTATTGGGTAATGGCTTGCTGCTTGATAACGTTTTTTCTCTACTGTCTTGTGTCTTCTGGTTCCGTGTCAGGTACGGTGTTGTAGGGGACTCGGATGATGGTTCTGTCTCTGCCAGAATCTCGAATGAAGCGAAAACTACAAAACCGCTGCTGACTTGATGAAAGCAGCCTTGAGTTGGGTCAGCTGGGTTTCAGAGCGAAGGCTCCCGGTTCAGCGTGTCTTCTAGTTTCGGTTTTAGAACAACAGATCCAGTTTGGATCATGCACCTCTAGGTGAAGTAAAAGACGTTACTTTTATTCTGTAATTGTATTGCTTCCCTAGTGGATCCTTGGTCTCCCTGTTTGCTGTAATCTTAGCTGATTTTTGTTTTCGGTAATGTTCATTGGTGTTTTACTTCAGCAGGAAATCCCCTTTTTTAAATGCCCTGTAATGAGTCACTGCTGCTGTTTGCTTCAAACTGAAGGGGATTCCAACTATAAAATTGTATTATTGCTAAAATATAATCCTGTTCCATTGCGTAGGTTGTAGTTTAAAACAGAGAAAGCTTTGGGGGAGTTGTAGGGTAAGCAAGCAATGTTGTTGCTGGTTTTGTTTATTAAATTGGGCATTAATGGCAATTCCAGTAAGAAGTAAGCAGCTTAGGAGTTTAATAGATCAAAACCAATCTCAAACTGAAAATATTATTCAGCAGTTATGTTTCTCTGAAGTTCTGTACAAAAAAAAAAAAAAAAAGAAACCAACCAAAAAAAAATCAAACCAACCCCAAACCATAATAGTTTGCGTGTTCCCAGTAATGAATATGAAGATTTGTTCAGCAAGAAGCACAGTCTGGTTTGGCCTTTTGTTTTGTGCGTGTGTATATTCATTATGGATCAAAACTGAATTGCTTTAAAAATGTTTCTTTCGGGCACGGAAGTTTGCTTTGAATTTCCTTCTTCCGTTATAAATTTGACTGTCCTCATATCTGTATTACTGTTGGTTTAGCCCCGGCTGCTTTAAGCTGCAGTCTCCTGAAACCATCGTCTATCGCTTTTTTTTTGATCTGGAGCAACTGCTGCAACTCTCCGTCATGCTGGAGTTTTGCTCACACTTCAAAGCCGCGCGTGCCTGTATGTGCACACAGGAGATGGAAATTTCAATTTGCAGTAGTCTTTGGTCTTGCCTTCTCATGCCCGCAGAGATATGCAAACAATCCAGGTGTATTCTCCAAACATTTCCTTTGCTCCCCCCCACCTTCCCTTTCAGCTCTGGATTTCCTTCCTTATTTTCAGAGTTTACTTGAGAGCTTCTACAGGCTATAATCCAGACTCCCCCATTTTGCCGGTGACAGCTGCCTCCGCGCTCAGCGCTAGGTGAGACAATTTGTTCTCTGCTGCTTTGGGACTCTGAAAGTCCTCCTGGCAATTATTTTTTTTTTTTTTTCTTCCTCGTCCCTTTCCGGTTTTATCTGTCATTTAAACAGAACTCAGAAATTCCAGTTTCATTCTAGCTGCCTAGGAATGTAAAAAAACCACCCCACAAAAGGAACCATTTGAAAGCAAATTGTCTTCAGTGTTAAGCTGAGGAAGGTGGTGGTTGTATGTTGAGACATGGTGGTTATTGAGCGTTGAAAAAGGACCATGGGGTTGCTGAAGGCCCCACAGTAACGCTCAAGTTTAAAAAGAGTCTCACTACTGGTTTTAGTGTATCACTGTAAAGGAAATAAGTTAATAAAAGCCACAAAGATGTACAATTTCCCAGAGCCTTTTGACTAATGCTTTAAGAGAAAGAACATTTGAAAAAAATACTCTTAACTGAAGGTGAGGGGATTTCCTTAGGAAGAATGCCTTTAAGGGGCCTTGCTCTGAACCAGTGACCTCAGGAGGCAGTTGTTTCCTAATAGCGCGAGGAGTGCCTGTGCTGACGAATGGGAGGACGGAGCTCCATCCCTCAACCCCCAAAATGCTTTTGGGTTTACCTCCCTTCAAAGGTATTTAAGTGCTAAAGACTCAGAATCTTATACTACTGCCCTAAATTGCCTAATTTGCTTAGCTGCCGCCCTCTTAGGGTAACCAGACCAAAGTCACTGGGCTACCCCACAAATCGGTGAAACACAATGGTGTGGTGCGGAAGGCACTCAGGTGGGTCCGCAGGTTGGGAATCTGCGCCTATGGTCCAGCTCAGACCCAAGCTTGGATAAAACGTGCCTACTGGGAACTGACTGGTTGAGTGCGCGCGCGCTTGACAGTTCCATATGGTCTTCAGATGCACGGCGTGGGGTCTGGCTGGTTTGGAAAATTTGGACCTGAGTGCTTCGGTCCCTTCTGAAAAGGGAAAAGATTCTATGCATCCCGTGTATTTTGAAATATAGCGCCCTGTAGCGTTCTGTTCTATAACAGTCTGTTCTACGGAAATTTGGAAAATAGCACCCCATTTATGTAGTGAGATCTCTACACAGACAATTAAGATCACCTTGGTATCACCTTGGTGCTTTGATTAAGCTGTGAACGGCTAATAGTCAAATATTTTTAATTTCTATGACCATTACTGTTTTTCTCCTGCGGTAGAACGTCTTATCTGCATAACCCTCTCATATGTATTCGATTGCATTTCAACGTCCATCCTTGATTTGCAAATGCCGAATAAGCTGTTTTAGGAAATCAGGCTGAACGCAACTCGAATGCTTGCAAACATTTGAAGGACTTGCAGGTAATAATAGGATATTTATCAGACCGATTGGCTCTCTGCTGTGGTTTAAGGCTTCCCTCAAAGTAGTACGCACAGAGAGCTGCTCGCAAAAGTTTAGAGTACGGTTATAATTAATAGGTAGATATTTACCCCTACTTTATGAAATACTCTTCAGTACTTAATCTTTTTTCTAAGTTTTAATTGGGAAAGTACATAAGGGAAGTAAAACTATGTTTGCTGTGGCATCCTAGTGCTCCAAGCACGTATCTTTTTTTTTTTTTTTTTTTAAAAAAAAAGGGAATAAAGAAAATCGTAATAAAAAAAGGACTTTATCTCCACTACAGCAAATGGCTTTTCCTTACATCATTTATAAAAATTAATCATTTTAACAACATTTTTCTTTACTGTTCAAAGAATTTTTACCTTTTTCTTGATTGTTCCCTGATGCCTGTACACTGCCTCTGTCTATGTTTTATGAGTAAAATCTGAATAACACAAGGGTACAGTTTCCATAAAATTAAGGTCATATGAGGTGGTAATAGCAGCCTAAGATCAGGAGTTCCTTCATTTTTATAGTCCTTCCTTTTAGTAACAGGAAACAGCTCTAAGGCAGTTTTCTTGTAGGTCGATATATAGGAATGTTTGTCTTTATAGGGGTTTTTTTTTGTCTGTGTGTGTGTCTCTGTGCTTATGCGATGGAGATCTGCATTAGAAATATTTGTATCTGGTTTCTAACAACGAGAGAGCTCTCTCTAATGTGGTGATTAGCTTTACCGCACACTATGTGTCTTGCAAAACCATACAGCAAACCTGTAAGCAGATATTATTCTTGATTTCACAGAAAGTAAAATTAGATTAATATGCTTTATGGTTGGAACTTCTGCTTCAGTGTTATGATGAATGTTAGTGGTTGTGAAAAGGTCATCAGATCCTCCAGAGAAGCTGAAAAAGTAGTAGACGGGCCACCCCTCACCACTCCCCTCTCCTCCGAAGTGCCTTTCTTTCTGTCCACGAACAACCAGGATACCTCCTATGAGATGCCTTCGCATCCCCTGTTTGCCTTTGGTCAGCTGCAAACGTAGGCGAAGGCATCTTCCTCTATTCGGCTGCCTGCGCTGATGGCAAATGCCAGCTCTCACTGGGTCTGTCAGACCTTACTTCCCTTTTTCCTTTTGGTTTTAACCCAGACTCTTGTAGCTCCTGTGCTCAGTTGACAATTTACAACCTATAATAGTAATGGTAGCTGACGAAGGCAGGCTAAGCTTACTGTTCAAAGGAATGTCTCTTCTGTACAATACTGGTTTACGTTATCGTATATTCCCTTATTCAGTATCATTCTAGTGTTTCCTTACCACGATCGTCGACTTCCAATGGTGCTTTAGTTAATGTGGCCAAAGCCTCCGCTGTGCTTGGGTTCCACAGAGCTCTATACAGAGGGACAATAGCAATACGAAGCAAGCAGAGTGGAGAGTGGCTAGTTTTTGTAAAGTTTGGGGTTTTTTTGATGTATTTTGAAACATGCGTTTTTGTACCATCTATCTTTAGGTCAATGTCAAGAGCGTGCACCTTGCGCTTAGAGTGGGCCACCAATGGGGTTTGTAATAAGCCTTCATTCTTTCCATGATCTTGAACTTAGCTTTGAACATCTTGCAGTCTGTCCTTGGCCCCCCTTCAGGTATCCATTGTTCCAAGTAACTCACTGCACTCCCTGGCTGCTGAGAAGAAAATCAGAGACCAGGAACCTACTCTTGTGGGTAAGGTAGATCATCTTGTTGAGAAAATTCTCTGTACTATTTTGTAGTCATATAAGGTACGTAAGTCTTCCAGGCTCTGTGCCTGATCTTATTGTTGCAGCTCAGCCAAGAAATAGCAAAGGCAGAAAAGTGTCTGCAACTTGCAGTTTTCAGTAGTCCCTGAATCTGGGTGAATATGCTTTGCCTCGTCCAAAAAAACCTGTCTCCATGAGGTAAAGGTCACGTATCTGTCAAACCACTAGATGCTGCTTTAAAACTTCACTGACGTGTAGAGTAGGAAACTTAGTACGGCTTCAGGGTTCACACAAGTAAAACTATGTGTTGATAGGAAAGAAATCATTCTGAAGCTTATGCAGAAAGAGAAATCCCTTTCATGGAGGAAATTTAGGATTGCCTAAAATTACATTTAGTTCCAGTTTGGACCAGAACTTAAACACTGCAATATTTCAGTACGGGTAGAAATAATGGCAGGCAACCAGCTGGAAAACAAGGTGGCCTTTATTGGCCAGTAAAAAGGTTTGTAGTCAAACGTCCTTGACACTAAGCAGCATGCTTAAAGTTTGCGGAATTGACAAATGTGATGGAAGTGATGTTCTGCTGGAACCTGTTGCTGGCCTGCTGTAAAGCCTGTTGTCGTACTTGCTATCGTATCAACTTCCTGAACAACTTCAAGAAAATCCAGTGAAAAAGCATAAGAGTATATTTGAGTAATAATAAAGAACTGATTGAATCGCCATCTAAAACCTCATAAGGGAGCTGTGGCATTTCCAGTTTTTCCGTAAGGAAGGGAGAATTTGTTGCGGGTGGTCTTTCATCCGTGGCTAAGCAGTAAGCCACACAGAGAGCAGGAACAAAATGGGTGGGAAAGTGCCTTGGCTTTTAGTACATCTCCAGCAAAAGCTGTTTTGAGTCCAAATTAAAATCAAAGCGACTCACTAAAATTGAGGGTAGAACTGGGTAGCAGTATCTTCCTCCCTGGGAAAGTAACTTCTGTGGGCACGAAAATGTATTTCAGTTCTGTCTGAAGTGTGGATAAGAGGTACCCTCGCCTTTAACTCTTCAGTTTACCTCAAAAACATGAGAGCTGGGACTGCCTCCTATTGCTGCTTCTTGATCTGGGGCACGTGAATCTGTTTAAAAAAAAAAAAAAAAAAAAAAAAGGATAGTGACCAAACTATTTCTGAGCGAAGCAGAAGAGAGTATTTTGGTTTGACAGGAAAAAATATACGTGCGTGGGAGCAGTTCTCGTTCGTGCAGCAAAGAGAGAGGAGGACAGCTGTAGCCGGCCGGCGAGTAACGCTTGTATGGAGAACAGCAGGCTGCCTTGTCGTGGCGGAATGAATTCCTAATGCCCGAACTGTAGTATCAAAGTATAAACTTAAAACGAAATCTCAGAAACTTCCTCGACAGCAAATCTGTCTTCAGCTTCCTCTCCAGAATACTGGATTCCCAAACTGTTTTGAGCGCTTTCGAAATTGCTTTTTTTTTTTTTTTTTCCAGTCTCCTTTTTTCCTTGTAGCGGTCTTTTCTCTCCTGAATAATACTTACATGGCAATTAAGCCCTTTACAAGTCACCTAGGATCCGGTACTTTAAGCTGCTTTCTTTGCATTATATGAAATTGTCTCTAACTCATTTCCTTATTTTTCCCCTATGGAAAGCCCCTAAACAAACAGTTCTTCAGTGGACAATAAAATAATTTGAACGGCAGCCATCCAATCTGGACTTGCTCTAGGTAAGTGGCTTGGGTATGCATAAGAAGCAATGAAATTTTTATTATTCAGTTTGTGTATGGTACAGCCAAAGGGGTTTTCCTCTTCTGAGCCGGGGGAGTGGGGAGGTCAGGTAAAAAGAGGCATATGTGATTTCTGCCGTACCCCCACAATTTTCCACTGGAGGTTAAGAGAAAGGGGGTCCCCCCCCACCCCCCCCGCTTCAATTTTTCCATCGACTGCTTCTCTCTGCCTCCACAAAACATTTTGTTGTGCCTGCTTTGCTGCGGGGAAAATGTCATTACTTTCACATCGCTAACATTTACAGGAGTTAAAAACGAAACGATATAATTGCTTGAGTCAAAGTGGCTGTTAAGCTGGCGCTAACAGGAAAGGAAGAGCACGCGTCTTCATCTCCTCCGTCTCTGGCAGCAGGAAGGATGCCGTTCCCTGGTAGTATCTGCAGAAGGCGGCCGTCGCTGCAGGAGGCAGAATGGCACATCCCTCCCCGTCCGTGCTTGGGGCAAGGCTGTTGAGAGGCGCTTAGAAGTAGCCCAGCACGACAGTAAATGCGTGCGGCTCAGAATGACTCCAGTTAAAATATTTGTAAGCATTTCGCCTTTTATTTAGGGAACACGTCACAGAAAAAAATTGTCAGCTTTGGTCATTTCTCTTAACTGATGGGGTGGTATGCAGCCTTGACGATAAGAAGGCAGCAAAGGCCTAACAATCCTGGCTTCGTCTGGTCCTGGATGGGGAGAAATCTGATAATTCCTCGCTTTCCCTGGCAGAAACCGTGGTGGTGCGGTTGAACAGGTGACGGATATTAAGCCCAGGAACGGCACGCAGGGAAAATTTTAATTTAGCCCCATCATTGTCGCTGAGCTGACAGAGGATGACAAAATGACAACGACGACCCCCCGAACTATTTCCAGTCCCATAGAAATTAAGCACGTTGGTCAGTCCAAAGTCGAAAGCTGTGTTTGTGTGCGGTGAAAGCCAAAAAGCACAGAAGGCTAAATTCACTGTACTCTGTGTGAATGCATTGCTGAGGAAGAAGTCATGCTATTCCCTTGTTACTCAGTCAGCCAGTGGAAAAAGCATTTCCCCTCAGAGCTTTATCTCGTGGCTTCGATTTCTTTTGCTGCTTGGCAGGATTTGAGTACAAGCCACTCGCCTCCCGAGACGGTGCTCTAGCAGTTTGCTACTGAGGTTTCGCTGGTGGGCTGCTTTCAAACCTCCCCTGTGGGGGCTGTTCTGATCTTTATAAATGCTGATTTAAAAGTAAACTAGAGATTAGAGTAAGAAACAGTGACTGATGTGGAGCTGAGTGAATAGTGTGCCGTTCTGAGGAATGGAAGATGGTAGTGCTATTTTATTTCATTATTTTATTTTATTTTAGCCAGGCAGACAGTAAATCTGAACTCTGTTGGTAAATGTCTGAACCATCAAACTAAAGTCAGTAACGTTTTCTCCAACAAAATAACAGCAGACACTACATATGTAGTGGAAGACTATTATTGCAAAAGAACGGAGAAATCACCCTGCAACTCCAGCAGTTAAAACGTTTATCCAGGAGGCACCAACACAGTTAAACTCCTTTCAGGGAAAGGCAGGAGAAAGGTTGAACTTTGGTCTCTCCCACATCCTGACCCTGTTTCCTCTGCTGTAATTACGAATGCCTCCGGAATAGTTTTGTTTCAACCAAACTGCAGTGAGTTGAACCTGAATTTGCAAATGATTGCTGTCTCCGCGTGTGTGTGAGAAGCAGGGGGTAAATGGTTTGACAGAAAAAGATCCACCCTGCTCTACTGAGCAGCTGTGATTTTTTTTTTTCTGCGAGAAGGATGCAAACGCTCTCAGGGCAGTTAGATCGCTAGTATTCCCAACCCAGAAGACAACAGGAGTCTCCTAAAAATGTCAGAACAGTTCCTACTCCTTGCTGCAAAACTGCACGGGTTTTGTTATCGTCAAAACCGAAACCGATAGAAGAATCAGGCTTAAAGATGAACCTTTTTCTAAACGTACCTATAATGAAGTCTTTCACTTCTAGGTAACAGTGTGACAATGTTAATTTTTATCATCTGTGAAACTTGATTAATCAACTCCTGTGGGCAGTGGACTGTAGCCTGAAATGAACAGCGCACTCTTGAAAATGCTGCATCACTTCTTGTCCGAGTGAAGGGAAGACGTTTCCGCAGTCTCCGCCTCTCTCCGCCCTCTTCCTCAGAAAGAAAATCAGATACGATAAGGTAACGTTTCTGGTTGGGGGCAGAGCTGAATGTCACTTCTGATGAAGGGACTGTAGCCGGTCGAACCGAGCGCCGATTCTGTAGGGAAACCTTTAGAATAAATTCTTGTTAAAATGCATTCCTAGAAATGGGTCCCTGACCGATCTGCCCCTTACAGTAAATTATTCTACTTTTAGATTAATATTGAGGTTCTATACCTTTTGAGTTGAGGCAACTTTTCCACCGGGCTAGACCGCCGCTTTTCCCACAGAGCGGCTTTTGCTGGTGCGTGGGCGTACCATTGTGTCACTGTTCCATGGTAACGTGAAGAACGAGAGGGAATCCTCTGTGGTCTCTTACAAGCAGTGCTTTCAAGTAGATCTGTGGGGGCTGTGTTGTTTTTTTTTTTGAGAGAGAGATGAATATGCTCTCAACGTTAGAATGACTTTAAGAAAGGGGGTTCCCTAAGCCTGGTGTGTAGGTTAAACCTTGAGAGAGAGAGAGATATATATATTTGACTCCAAACCACTTAGTTCTCATTTGATTCAGAGAGCCTGTATTGAGACTAGTACGCCCTAACCCAGCAGCACAGAGACGAACATCTTCCCTAAATACGGTGAGTAACTTCTGCGTTCATTTGGAGCTCCTGTCAGCGGGTCTCTGCCTAGCCTCACGACGGAGTCATGTGCTTCTTTTCCCTTGTCATCTGCCAAAGAGACCTCGAATCCCAGCCCTGATATTTTGCGAGGGTTTGGGTTTTGTTTTTTTTTCCAAGTGACTTTTTAATTTCTTCATCATTTTTATATAGAGTAGCTATAGCAGAATTCATTGGCTTTCTTTTCTTGCACAAAGCTGGATGATGAAAGGTACAGGAATAATGAAGGATTATTGCCGTGTACAGCATTAAGGCTATGTCAAGCAGTTATTTTGGGGTAAATCTAGTGATATAAAGATTCAGTGCACCTGTACTGCGTTTGACCTACGCTTCTTCCTTGGATAGTGCTTCTGCTGAGACCTTTGGAAGTTTTACCTGTTCCGTAGAGTTTGGGACGTTCCCTGTGCTGCTGACCCTGACCGGAGCAGGGACAGGATTCCCTTAACTGGGTCTGTCATTAGGAGATGGACCCTTTCTCCACATTTACTACAAATTGTTTTCTATAATCTACACAGCGTTTGAGGGTGGGCTAGGACCCTGGGCTAGGTGGTGGGGGTTTTTTTGCTTGACTTGTGGGTCATTAAAGCTGCATCTCAGAAAAAGTTTTGATGGATTCCACCCCTGAGTAAGGAATGCTTGGTGCCACAGTATTATAGATTTCAAGTGTTATGTTTCGGATTAAGAAGTATCAATGAGGTGAGCTATGAGGACTAGTGAGACGAGGTTCACGGAGAGGGAGAAGAAAACAAATGTGTGTGGTTTTTCTCCTCCTTGTTTTAATTACTTCTTTGAGAAAGACTTTTAAAGCTGTAGTACTTCTCTCCATTGTCGTGGGAAGCAACCCTTCTGTTTTCAGAACCAGTGGTGGTTGCTGCCAGAGGGCACACGTACCTGTTGTGCTAGGGCAGCTGTAAGAACTCCAGACCCCTCTACCTTCCCCCTCTCCAAATTAAGCAAAAGTTCTCGATACACCTGTGAGGATTACAAAATACCCCCAGCAAACCATTCAGAAGCCTGGAGAAAGAGAGCTCCTTAAAGGGTTGTCTTCCTTATGCTGCCAGCGGAGTCCTAATTTCTAGCCCCCCCCCCACCCTGCCCCCTTCGGATTTTGAAGCTTGGCTGGAGAGTACGATATTTAGATAAAACAGAGCTGCATTCCTCATCTAAATCAGATCCTTCTTGCTGTTAAACTTTGGTTCTTGTACTTGCACAGCTTTTTGTAGGTAGGTCTGCCTGTATCTTGAATTCTTTTCTCGCAGCCTCGCTTCCTTCCCAGCCACGTGGGCCCCGTACTTGGAACGGTCTCTTTTCTTTTACTCTGCTACCTCTTCATACTGCAGATACTCAATTCCAAAGCCATCATCATCCTAAATCTTTTCTCTCTTGGCTTGGATTGCACAAGAAAGTTCCATCGTTTCTCTTTGCTATCACAACATCACGGTTTCACTGTAGCAAGCTCCCCATTAAAAATTGTTCAGAAAAAACCATTATGGGCACTATCAATGAGTTATTAATCTTGCTTTTTATCCTGCAGCATTTTTCCTTCTGTAGTTTATCTCTTAGAAAGTTTCCCGTCTGTACTTTGGCTGTGAATGAACAATAAAGAACCATTTTTTTTTTTATTTTTTTTTTTTTTTTTACTGCAGAATTTGAAGCTGGCATTTAACAAAATACCCAAGTACTTCCTTCTCCTCTTGCCCACCTCCAAGTAATTTGTCAGGCTGATAAAAGTTGAATACAGATCATGCGCAAATACCATTGGAAAGGTTCGTGCAGTGCAATTCCATGGTATGTGCCTAGTTTGCAGGTGTTTTTCTGAAGATCTGTATCCTTGGCAGGTTTATGTATATTTGACAGCTCTGTGATTGCTTTGATGAATGAATTTTAAACAAACCAAAGATGTTTACTGTTGAGGACTTTATTTTATCAACGTATTTTATATATCGTTGGAACTAACTTGTATTCTATTTAACAGAGCGTTGCTTTCGCAGAATTTGCGTACAATAGGTACGTTCAAAGCGTCGTTGGCTTTGCCCCCAGACCTGTGTACGCTAATTGGCTTCAGTCAAACCTAATATTTTCCAGTGGAGAAAAGCTCTCTTCTAAATGTGTAAAAAAAGGAGTCCACGTGCAGTATCTGAAAATCAGCGACAGCCTGCGTTTAAAATTTCGAAGGGGCTCAAATAACTTTCAAACCATGGAAAAATGTTGGGATATTCTTTAGGTGACGTTTTTGGTTGTCATCATACATCTTCTAGCAACTTCTTAATATGTCGTAAAGCTCCCCAAAACAGAAAAAGGTTAAATCCTCCCCACCCCCAAACTTATAACCTTATAATAATCAGAGGCAGGTATTTTAGGTTTTTTTTTTTTGTGGCCTCCGCTGATGGGAGAGAGAAGATGACTACAGGAACCCAAAGAAGTACTGAGGGTGTTTTGAGGTACACCGTGTGTGGCTCTGATGGCTTGATGATACTTATGACTTCCTCTGGTCACTTCTTAGGCGACTCTTTTGCACGTCAGAAGTGTAGTCGTGATATTTTTGGCACTGAACTTATGCTTTGTAGTCTTTCAAATTATCTTGTATGCTTTAAACTCATCTGTGCAGATGTCTGTGTGGAATGACTGATGTGGTGAGCTCAAATGAAGAAGTCCGTGTCACCTGAGCCCTGGGCATGACTGTGGTTGCTTTTTGGTAACGTTTGTGCCACCGATTTCTACTTGAAGAAGGGATTTATACTCATTGGGGAATAATTCTTTCACTTTTAGATGTAGTGCTCGAGACCGTCACCCCAAAGATGCGTAGAAATTAAGTGAACCGATTTCCAAACGGAGAAATATGCCTGAAAATTGGTTTTATCTCTATTGTACTTTAAGAAAAAAAAAAAAGTGATATCTTGATTTTTAACAAGGCCACGTAGTTTAAAACGGTGTTTTGTACCCACCCCTTAAACTGGTTTGTGTGTGTCAACGGAAGCGTTTTCACCCACCCAGTGTCGGAGGACCAGCGCTCGTAAGACCAAAGATGTATAAACCAGGCACTGTCTATCTGTGCGGAGTCACCCTGCTACATCCCGTACAACAAAGCAAATGCAGAGATTACGCTGCGCACTTTCCGTTCCTGGACCGGCGCCAAAGAACCCGTGGTGCAGAGCCTCTCCAGAGTCCCATCTGCTCTACGCCGAAAGCCAGGCCTTCAGTTCTGGGTCGAAATAGCGTGTTCAGCCTTTAATTGGCTCATTCCTCAGTCTGGTCCACTTCAGGGGGTTCCTGGTGGTTTGGGGTTTAATTTACTTCAGTTGCTGCATAATTTGAGATGACCTCAAGGCACGTCAATAGATTGCTTATCAAGTTGTGGATATCACAGCTTCGGGGGAGGGCATCTGTGAATTAAGTTCTTTGGGGTGATCGCTGTTCTGAATCTACTGTTACCCTAACCGAGGAGAAATGTGCTTAATAGCGAGATCAGTTTTAAGTATCGGGCGTTAAATCTTCCTGCATCACACAGGGCAGGTCCCAGTTTCACTTTAGCTGAATGAAATCGGGCAAGACAGAGCTGAGGGATCTAACTACTCCTTATTTTGGTGTGTGGGGGGGGAATGAAGCTTCAGATTTTAAGTTTTGGTTAGAAACCGTCTAATATAGAAGTTTCGGCACTTTATCAGGAAATAACGGGGGGAGGAGAGAACTGGCGGCTCTTGCCGTATTTGCCTGTGGCTTTTTCTCGTGCTGCATTTACATGGCTGAAGTGGCGTTTTCAGTGAAGAGCATTGCAGGCAAAAAGCAGACAGTCATCTCGTGCAACGGCTGGTCCAAGGCTGGCTGCACCGCACGCTAGTGCTATTATGAGCACCAAACCTGGGAATGCCGAGGTCGGAGGAGATCACAGAAACGTTACGTGTCTGACTTCTTAAGGGGGGGGGGGAACACCAAAAAATCTTGACGGCTTTAGCCATGTTTCAGATCAGTTGCAGTGAGTGTTGCTTAGGACCTTGCGGCGGCGCGCTCTCCCCTCATTCATCGAATGCTCTTTTATTTCTTTGGTTGCTCTTCCCTTTTGATCGCATTTACAGTAACAACCCGTTTCTCCCTCCCACTCCTCCTACACAACAGCCACACACAGACAGCGTATAACCTGCCGGCTTGTTGATCAACAGCGTTTATGATTATAGATGTTCCACTTTGTTTCAGGGCTATTTTGCAATACGGGTAATACTTAAATGAGGTAAGTTTACTCAGCCTGGCCGTGACGGACCCTGAATCTTTCACAGTGCAAAAAATGGGTATCACTGAAAGGGTAATTTGTTAGTGGGTTTATTCCTTGTGGATAATTTGCTAGTATGTACTTCGTTTATTTGGCATACGATCTGTTTTCTGCTCCCTCCACTGTGGCAATAATGTCCATTTACGGTGGTGGTCTGTAAAATTGAATCACTGAGCCCACCTAGGCGGGAAAAACAAAACCAAACTCTCCTTTCCCTTCTCTGCCTCTTTTAGGCTGGCTCATTTCTGACGCTCATTTTACATTACGTTCGCACAAAATACTGCTTTGGCGCAACTGAAGAAGCAGCGAATTACTGAGCAGGTTGGGGGAACGTGAGCAAAGGTTTGGGAAAGTAGGATGCTCTTAAGTTAGAACTAGACTTGGAGAACGAAAAAGAGAATGGAGCAAGAGCATTGCGGGGTTTAACATTTACAATACAGACGCTCGCGCAATGCATTTTGGATAACATTTTGAAACTCCGGTGTCATGAGTGCCTGTCTGGCTGTGACCGTTTTTATAATTAAGATTTCATTAGAATTAGTGAGTCTTCTTGTCATCTTGAACGGTGTGGGTTTTTTTTTTTTTCTCTCCAGACATGTTTTTGGTATGTGAAAAACTTATTTGTTCTCAATGCAAATCAATACTCCAACCAAAAAGTGCTTTTTTGGCCTATTCGGGTGTATCTAGGAAGCACTTGGGGCGTGGAGCACTGATAAATTTGGTGGGTGGGTGAGCACCAATTAAATTTTGCAGGCTTTTTCCCAAGCATTTTCAGTTATTGCAAGCCCCCATGAATCTGTGAGTGAGTTTGCTCCTGTTTTACTTCAGGGTGTTCCTGTTCTTAAAAGCCTTGATAGAAAGCAGAAAACTTATGTAATTCTGAGCAATCCTTTACGCGACCGTTATAACCCCCTATTTTCTACAGAGCCTTAATTCTTTGAAGTAGCTGAATTTTATCCATCTTGGCTTCAATTTCTCTGATCTAATAAAAACCTACATACGGCATTAAATTGCCTCTTATCGCTGTAAAAACTCACAGTCGTTTTAATAACAAACACTCGCACATGGCACAATAACCCAGTTGTACCTTTTCCGTTCAGATTCGTAACTGTAGCTTTAGATTTAGCACAACTCATGCTGCCAACACAAGTCGGACTCATTGCAGTAAGTTTTTTGCTTGTGAAGAATAAAAAATGGGTTAAAAAATAATAGTAGTAATAATAGAAAAAAAATATATATACGCACATAAAGCCTTTTAGAAGTAACATGCTTTTCCAAAAAAAAAAAAAAACAACCATGAGAAATGAAAAGCAAGCGTGACTCTGCATCAACAGCCCCTTGTGCATCAATAGTTTGGGAAACGGCGGGTGCAAAGGTAAGCAGGTGGCGATGCGGCTTTGCTGGTGGTAACCTGACCAGGCTCGGCTGGGTGGATTGTGCCATCTGTCACAGCTGATAACTTCTTACTACTTTTTCCCCGTATCTTGGGCTGGATAGGTGAGGGTGGGTGGGTGGTGGGTGTACTCCGATGCTACTGAGACGAAAACGGCTTCTGAGAGCTGGGCTGGCTTGTGGAGACACGTTAAACCAAGGCGCCCAGCGCTGAGGGACGCGCCGCACAATCTGCGTATGACTAAGAGTCAGGAGATCCATACGACAGACCTCGTTGAGCCACAGGGGGAGGGGACCCCCCCCTCCACCACCTCCACCCCAGCAGATGTTAGGACTTCTAGAGAACTGCTTGTTTATGCTGTCCGGCTGTGCAGCTGGGCCAGGCAGTGATTCAGGAATTGTCGGCTTTTGCAGCTCCTTTCCGTGCATTTCCCCGGCCTGGCAGGGCAGGGGAGGGCCACAGAGAACCCGGAGCACCCGCTACGCAGGGAGCGTGCAGCACCCCTTCCCTGTGGGCCCCCCGAATCTGCCTCACCATCCTGTCCCCGCAGAACCAGGAAGTGACACGTCTGATAAAGAAATACCTTTTTCTATGTTCTTCGCTGCTTTTTGTTTGTTTGTTTGTTTTTCTTGTCAGTTTTTTTGGAACTTTGCTTCTTGCATGAATTGTACCGACATAGGTATCTTCAGCGGCCTGTTTTTCAGCGCACGCCTGTTCTCAGTGCATCGGCAAATGCATCTGAAGCTGCTGAAATGTCTAAGGCCAGTGGGATGAATTAGAGATGGAGTAGCAGTCTGAGTTCTGTGGGGTTTGTTTCGTTTTGTTTTTTTTTTTTTTTTCTTTTTTTAAATTCAGACAAGCATGGTCGTATTTCGCTTAGTCATTTTGTTTTATTTTTTTTTGTTGTTTCAGTGGTGGTAGAGAGTGTTCATACTAGACAAACATTTTTCAAATCTTAGGTTTTTAAGCTAGATACCTAAAAGTCAAGTTTTAGGCACTCCAAAATAAGGATTAATTCTCATTAGTATCCCGTGTCTGCAGCTCCCATTGAAATCAGATTAATATAGCTTTCCATACTTCAACAGGTTTTTGTTATAATTAAACAGACACTCATAAAGCTCAGACAAGCTGGAATCAAGTTTCATATGAAACTGAATTGACATTTTTTTCTTAATAGGATCCTTGTAATTAGTGATTACCAGATGCATTTAAAATGTGTGAAATGCCTGCAGGAATGGGAATTAAGAAGGGGGGAGGGATGCCAAACACTTCAGATCTTCTCCTGGCAACCTTTCATGTTAAATTTCTGCTCTGCACATAGATGAAGCAGCATGGTTTCTATAAAATGTTCGTCTGTGGTTTCACATTAAGTTGATGTTACTAATAGAGTGACTCGTAATTGAAAACTTACTTGCTTATAAATAGCAGGTTTCCATCATGATGGCTCCCCGCTTTATTTGAGTGGTCAAGTTGCTGTCCTTAATGTAGGTGTTATGAAACCTGCCAGTTTTCTAATTCCAGCAACTATCATAACGCTATTGTTTGTCATTTTGATCTAAAGTGAAGAATAAGCCTTCTGGGCTCCCTTTCTGATGAACTAGAGGTGTCCCACGTAGCCTGAAGAAACCTACCCGGGACTCTTACCAGCCTGCGTCACAGGAGCAGAATGACTCCTCTGGATGAGGTGGCCTGGGCTCACTCTTTGTGCCATCTGTTTTCCCACTTGTGATGGAGAGGTGGTGGTACCTCATAAAATTGGGGAGAAAAAAAAAAAAAAAAAAAACAAACTTGCTTTTTTTCCTCTTTGGAATTGTCATCCAAAAGGGAATATCTGCATGTGGACTGCTTAGTGTTATCCTGGTGCGTCTCCTTTTCCCGAGGAGGGGTGGGTTTTTTCTACTGTCCTATCTCTTTGGAAATGCACTGCTGGACAGGAGCTGGCCCTGACCAGAGGGAAACTTGTTAGAAGCTTGTATAGTTCTTGAACACCACGCTTGTCCACAATAACTCGCACACGGCTCCTTTTCTTTTCTCTCCACGTGATCTAGATCAGATCCATAACTCAAATTCTCTTAAATTTGGCGCAGTAGTTTTACTGGACGCTTCTGTGAAGCGTATGAATTTTCTGGTCAACGTGAGGACATGCTTGAATTATAAAGTCTTTAAGGTAGTTGATTCTTTTAGGATGACTAACAAAAGCCCTTTTTGGAACGCTTCCAGCGTTCCCATGACTGCTGGCAGCTTTGCTCCTTGGGTAGATTCTTGCCACCCCAGCCAGAGACTGTTATTGCTCCTGCCCTTGCCAACTGTCCCTGGTGGAGTGGTGGACTGAAGGGAGGATGATGCTGGGAAGGAGGAAGTAGATTCCTGCCTTGCTTTGTGGCAAGCATTCATGGTATGTGAAGAAGACGACAGAAACGCAGGCAAGACATGGTTGCCTCTTCTCATTGTAATCATGTACTTAATTTTTTTTCTTCCTAGATTGTTAAGCTTTTTTATTTCCCCTTAATGTCTGCTTTTTTTTTTCCCCTCCCTGTTTCTAATAGATTCACTGTGAGCAGCTGAAAAGGAAGAATAAAGGTGCAGAGGAGCATCTAGAATTGTGCCCCCATCAGCGTGTTGAGATGGAAAGGTATTAACTATCATAATTTTACGTAGAAAAATTTGTTTTATTTTTATTTTTTAAAGAGTAATTTACATATTGGAAATATATAGTTGAGTGTTTCCTACATATGTCAATCAATTTATCTTCCAGACCACCTGGGTTAATGCTTTTTTTTCTGCTTTAATCTCTCCTGTGGAGATCTGTGTTGGTTGTTTAAATGTGAAACTTGGCACTTTTCTGTATTGAGATGAGCAAAATCATAGAGTACAGCGTCGGTTGGAAGGGACCTCTGGAGGGCATCTGGACTGACCTGCTCAAAGCAGGGCTAGTTAGGCCAGGTTCCTCAGGGCCTGCTTAGGTGAATCTCAAATATCTCCAAGCACGGAGACTTCGCAACCTCTTTGGGCACCCGCTTCTTCACAAACTAATATTAATTCTACTGATAATGGCAGTAAGAGAGGCTGTACTGTAGGATATAGAGATAAAGAGGTCACATTATGACTACAACCTCTGATGAGGCTGTGATGATGGCAAAGCCTTTCGAAGGCTGTCAGTGAGTAATAAGGAGCTTTAAGAAAATTCACAGTGCTGAGTACTTCAGCAAATGCTGCTGTATTCAACAAGATAACCTCCGGCCAAAAAAGAAAATGAAATAAAATTTTGAGGTAGCCAAGAACGATTCAAAGGTAGCTTATATCAAGATATAGATAGCGTACGGATTTGAGAGAGAGATGAAAAGAAAAAAACTGTTTTAATGTAACTGTAGGTTGTTTGGGGAAGCTTAAGAAATAATACCCTAGCCTTTTTTCTTCCTGTAAGACACATTTTTCCCCAGGTTAGTTTATTGCGAAATCACTGGATTCGAAATCCCTCATGGACTGGGGTTTCCCATTTATTCAAGACGCTGTGAGCTGCTGCCAGCATCGTTTGAGTCCAGCCCCCGCTCTGTGAAGGGAGTGAGTGAGGCGCCAGGTTCCTGTCTGGGGATGGCAGCCCCGGTAAAACCACATGCCAGTTGCCGGCGGTTCGAGCCCTGGCCCCGTGCCGCAGCCAGCCATGCAGTGAGCTGCCTGCACCTCTGCCTCTCGGCTCGGATGCCTAACAGCTACCACAGGCAAAGAATTGGCTTGACTTAACGGAGCTGGTTATCCTCCGTTGGCTACCGCGTGTTAAATTTCCTGGCCGCGTTTCCAAATGGTGTTCATCTCTTTGTTCTGCTGGCCGCCGCTAGTAGATCGCTGAAGCTATCTCAGGTCTGTATGGGAGACACTGACCCAAATGAATCACGGATTCGTTTTCCTCCAAGGGTGCAGCCCAGCTGTGAGCCCGGGTCAGTATAGCGTTGGTGACGCATCCACCCTCTGGCCAAGGCTCAACTAGGAGGCAAAATGGGCTGTGCGTGGGTCTTGTTCTGTGTGCGGTGATGCCAGATTTGGCAAAAAGGAAAAATTAGCGGTGCAAAGCACCCGTTAAAAATGTCAACTGTGTCATTGCATCAGAATCTCAGCTTTCCGCAGAAATGAGTACGCGTAAGTTCTGAATAGACTCATGGTGCGCAAGCCATAGCTGTGGGGCGAGCAGCCGGTCCAGGAAGGGCTGTGGGAGGAGGACCATTTCAAAAAGGTGCCTTCTGAAGCTAGGAGAGCGTCCTAAAAAGGGGTGCAAGCTTTTCTAGCTATCGGTCTTCATTAGAAAAAGAGCAAGTACCTGAAAACATCTAGATTTGTCTCCCTTCTCGGTTTTTAACTCAGATTTCAGTTCTTGCAACACTTTCCTGCCATCTCCCACCCCCTTTCTGTATGCGTGCTTTTCAGTGGGGGGATTTGTCTGCTCAGAAAGCACACGCCACTCGGTGGTTCTGCTCGGCCGAGCTTTCCATTTGATTGATTTTCGTGGCAAAACTTCAGTTCCCTTTCCACGAGTGATCCGCATGCAGCTGCCCGAGCCCTGGGTGATGAGTCTGGGTGACAGTGCTCCATTTACTGCTTCTCCAGAGAGAAGTCGTCTCCACAGCCGTCCGTAACTCGCTCTTGGCTGATTTAAAGCCTGAGAAAGCTGGTGAAAATAATTTAATTGGCTTTCCTGAGGTCTGAACTCAGACCAAAAGCTGTCCATCGGGAAGAAATTCGATTATGGTCTTGGTGGTCTAATTAAGTAGGAGATCCAAGTGAAAGGGGAACGATGTTATTTTCCTGACGTGCAGGCTGCGTAGGGTACAGAAGTGAGGAGGCAGCGTTGAAATCCCGTCCCAAAAGACAGGAACCTCCAGGCACGGCGGGGAGCAGCACCGCGCGATAAGTCATGTGCCATTTAATATGAACCAGCTAATTGTCATCTTCTTGCCCGTTGCGTATTTGTTGAGGGGAATAGTCAAAGGCCGGGAGACACCCAAGTGCCTCAATGTCCGTAGCTTTACGTCTCTTTTCACTGAGACAGGACAGGTTATAGGTGCGGCTTCAGTTAATCACTGGGCCTTTTTTTTTTTTTTTGTCTTTTTGACTAATTTTCAGAGAAACCAGATGTCTTTCCATTAAGAGCACGCACCTCTTTTGTTGTTGTGATTTGTGTAATTCTTGAAATTAAGCAAAACTATTAAAGAATAATTGTTTCTGTTCCCATTAACAGCACACAACTTCTCCAGATGTGGCATTTGACAGCCAAACAGCTGCTGGCTATTAAATGTGCCTTAAAAGCTCCATTCCTTTGTCGTAAAGGGAACAGAAGTGTAGGGACGTTTATGGGGTGATAGGCAGATGTTTTGGCTACATCAGATTCGAGCGAAAGTTTAAGTGGTTTCTCGGCTATAGGCGCGGCGTGTCCGTGTTTTAACCCCTCTCGTACACCTCGCCTCATGGAGCTCTCTTCTTTGGGACTGGACTGAGATTATTAGATTATTTCTAATCTCACACTAGCCTCCCAAGCGATGGGGCCAGCGTTTTTTTCGCGCCATCCGGGACGCCTCGCTCCAAAGACAAGGCAGTTCTTCTGCGAGGGAGGTGGATCTCAGCTGCTGCTGCTGGCTGGCTTTCCAGCTAGGCTTTTGAAATGCTGGGTGAATTTTTTTTTTGGTGACACTCGAGTGAGTTAAAAAAAATTAAGTTGCAAAGGATTTGAAAGAATGTGTTGCATTCTTTTTTTTTTTTTTTTTAAAGCTTTCTTTTTTAAGCATATCCTCATAATCGTCAAAGGCAGGTGTTCTTTTTGTTTGTCCCGGCACTTGTACCCTTTATGCCCAATAAACTCTTTTTTTTTTTTTTTTATAGTGGTACGTGTGAGGTGGAATGTTGAACTAGCGTAGATCCATTTCAAGAGACCTGGTTTAAATCCCCGAGCCTCAACTCTGAACCGAGATCCGCACGCTGGGTGCTGAGTACTGGAATAGCATCACCCATCTTTAGGGAGCAGCACCATATTGTAATTATTTTCTATCAGCGCAGGATCTACTTGACTTGTAAGAGTTCACGAGGCCGCAAAGGTGTTTGGTTTTTTTTTTTGGTAACAAAAGTCATTTTGTTTTCTTGGCAAAATTTTCTTCTTCCCGTTGCTTGTTGGACCGCGGAAATTCTTTGTCGTTTAGTCTTAACTGGATAAGATTTTTGTATAAAAATCCCTATGTGTTTATATGAAAAAAAAAAATCTAAAAATTCTACAAAACTGAATTAAGAGAGCAAAAAAACCTGTAAAATCATGTGGAACGTAAAATAGGCTAGTTCTACAGATAAACTGTCATTTTTAAGAAGTATTCGCCTAATTGTATTCCTGTTTTAAGTCTGTTTCTAGTATAAATTAGGCTAAATATTCCATAATCCAGGCCTCATTTTCTCCCATATTCTAAAGGCCTTTTTTTCTGAAATGAAGTGCCTTATCATAAATAGGGGAAAAATTAGCTAAAACAGTTTGCCTTGAAATTTGCCACATTTTTTAATTTATCCCAGCCAGTTCATGCTCCATAATTCATAGGCAGAAATGTATTTCTTTCCATGGATCCGCTCCTGAAGGTTTAGCCAAGCAAGAATCCTACATCCCAAATGCCCACCCAAGGGGATGAAGCATGTGTTTAACCCCTAGACTCTGGAATTCATTTCCCGTCAAAATATGGCTCCGTGGTATTGGCGTCTGGCTGTAAATCCTGGGTTTAAAACCTTTTTTTTTTTCTTTTCCTTTTTTATTGTTTATGGTGTGTATTTGTGCTTTCAGCCATCACAGGAGAATGACCCCAGCACATCAGCCTTGAAATTATTATTTCAAATAGAGTTATATGCCTTCGGTATTAATATTTGGCAATAAATGCCTTGGGAGATGATGTAGGTAAATCCGTTGTTGCCACGTAACTGCCGTTAGTAATAATGCCGGTTTCCAGTGAAAACCAGGGAGAGCCAAGAGCTCGCAAACGGTGCCAGCCGCAGATGGGACTCTGCATGGGGCTTGTACCTGGCTATTTGATAAACGTGTATTTCTCGGCCATCAATCGATGCTGCTACAAGCCCAAAGCATGTGGCTCATCAACAGAGCTTGGGGCAGACCGTCCGGAGCTGAACTGGTGGCTGCTCCGTTATGAAAGCGTGTGTTAGCTGGAGTTGTTCCATCTTCTGCTGCTTCTCCCGACAGGATAAGGCAGCCTGCGTTGGGGTGCCCTTGACTCCATTAGAAGCCACTGATGTCCGCATCTCGCACTTCCTTTCTGGGGCCATCATATTCTGGTTTCCGTGACGGTTTTGGGCCAAATATAGGTTTTGCTCTGTCTCAGTTACGTGCATAATTAAATCAAATTCCCTGCGCGCGTACAACCGGCACTTCGCTGCCTAACCCTGTGAGGACAGACAGGCCAGCATGGTTTATTTAGCCGGGTGGCACCGACCTGCGTAGGAATTTCAGTTTCATTCACGTACTGGGCACGATTTTTGTTCTGGCTCCTGCCTATCTGAAAAACTGAATTGCTGTAAAAAGTATGCGACCGTTTCTAGACAATTAATTACAAAAAGCCGATAGAGCCGAGAAATTGAAACGGCGCAAAGATGTATCGTAGAGCAACAACTGAAAGGCATTTTAAAGGCAGGTGGGTGAATATGTGGAAGAAATGAAAATACCTCTCACGTGGCACGCAGTTAGTCTCTAGCAATGAAATCCTGCGTGGATATGGCAGCTTGCAAACCAAACAAAACAGCCCTAACTTCTTATCCTTGGAGGACACGGCCAGAAGAATATTGGCTACTACTTTTCAGATACGACGTGGGAATTATGAGTAAGGTCAGGTTCTCTCCTTTTCCTGCAAGCTGCTAAAACTTATGCTGGGAGACCAGCTTCCTTCGTTGTCTCTGTGGCTTCTGCTTCTGTGTGAAGGGACTTATTTTCCCAGAAAAGGAAATTTAGCAACTAACTCAACGTTTACAAAGAGGAGTTAATATTCTGATCTTTTATTGGCTTCTGCATTAATCATAGCATGCTACGTAAGTAGGATGAGTTGTGTATTTTTCGCATCTCCGTATACTTCAGAAAGGTTTTGCACATAGAAGGGATATAATTCCTCCCATACGACCACAGGAAAATGCTTTTAATATTCTCTGGTGATGGATTTTACAAGACATAAAAAACCTATTTCTCCCAAATTTGAATGGACTTCATTTTTCTGTGGGTGTTTTTTTTTTTCTAACAGATTGCCTATTTGCACAATTTAATTATTAAACCCCAAAATACCTAATTTTAGAAAACTTGTTGTCAACCGCCTGGAACAGTAAGGATATTAATGGTGTGGAAACATACCTGTGAACTTCACAAAACCAAAAGCGGTTTTGGAAAAAAAATTGCTTTCTGCAGAAGCTGATTGCCGTGTGCCCTCTAGAGCTCACCAGGGAAAGCTCAGGTACCCACCAAGAACGGTGGTTTTGGGGGGTAGCTCCCCATCACCAGTCTCTTGAAGACATATGCAAGCGCTCGGATCATCTGTGTGCTCGGAAAGTCTGGGCTCTAAAATGGATCTATACACCAGCTATGATTAACGTTTTACATCACTATGTATATATCCTTCCAGTTACCAAAGCGGCTAACATTACAGTACAGATAAACGGAGTAATAGTTTCTGTTCAGAAGACGTTAGTCTAAAAACCAAGGGAAGACTAAACGGAGTGAGAAGTCCAGTCAATTGAGGAATTTTCAGACCTCCGTTGACAATGTCAAAACACGTAGATATTACAGAGCAGCAATTAGTTCGTAGGGATTTGCGTCTTTTGCGGTTCCCTTTCTGTTACCCAGGCACAGCTGGTCCCTGCTCTTGCCCAGGTGCTCCTAAGCCTGGAAAGGAGAATGCGGGGATGCAGGGTGGGAGCAGCCAGAGGTGAGCATCACTTACAGCCACGGCGTAAGACAAACTGCAGGCAGCAGAGCAGAAGAATGAACGCTTCCTGGCTGAAAAGAGATATTTAAAGCCAACCCACCATCTTTGTAGGGTATTTCCCAGCTTGATTCGTGCTCTGATCTCAGGAGGCTGTGGTCACACATCTCCTCTCACTGTGGCTGAACCGGCAGCAGAGATGAGTGCCGCCAGCCTAAATACTTGCTGCTGCGCTCCTGCTGGAGAATCGCTGCCCATCTTTTACCATCCTCAGGACCACGCCTAGACATTGCTCCTTTATTCTGAACAGTTGTTTTACTCTAAGCTGCTTTGTTTTACTAAAAAAAGAGTTTAAGGAAACCCTGACCATTTTAAGCCGAGCCGGGTGAGTGGGTTGTGCTGGCGGTTGGGGAGAGCAATTTGCAGTAGAGAGGTAGCGAAGGGGGAAAGCGGCTGGGGCTGTAGGGGAGTTAAACTCTTCAGCTGGCTTTGCCGCAGCTGGAGCAGGGTGCGCGACTGCAAGCCCGGGCAGTAAAGCAAAACACCCTTTACCAGAAGCCACACGTAGGCCGGAGCCTTTTCTCTCAGCCAAGCAGTAACCTGGTTGCTCGACTGACCTCACGCGGGAGGTGTGTGGAGCAACGAAAGAGGAGAGCGATTAGCTTACCTTTGGTTGGTTGCCTAAGCACAGATAAAAGCGAAAAAAAAAAAAAAAAAAAAAGAGAGAGAAGATTTGGAAGCTCAGTCTGAAAATATTGGCTTGTGGTTTTAGCAGTTCTGTCCTGAATCTCTCAATAACTGCTCAGTAACATTTCGCCTCGCTTTTTACTTGACCCCTCTCCCTTCTTTTTGCCACATTTCCAGGGCTCTAAGGAGGCTGCAACAATAATTTCTCCCTCGCTACGTAAATATAATCTCATGCACTTTTCCTAGGACCGCATGATGAGTGACTGCTTCTGTGCTGCAGCTTTTTAATCCTTCCAAGCATCCTCAAAAGCACCAAACGCTCTGCACAGCGAATATCCAATTCTGTTACGCAGAGCGGTCTTAGGCTGGGTCAGGCATGGGAGTCCGAGTTGAGCTCAAGATGCTGTTTATAAGTGCACTTGAGAGAAAAGGGGTGTTGCTGCTTATGGTGCGAAGTTTGCGTTATGTAGTTGATTAAAAATGAAGGCTCTTAAGCAGAGCGCTTGGTCCCGCTGCCGCCTGAGGTTCACTGCCTGGGACCTTAGCGCAGAATCACTTAAAAAAAGAAAAAGTGGCACCCGTGCTGGTCTATCCAGGATTTGGCAATATTTAGTGAGCTGGAAAAGGGCTGGATTTCTTTCACCGGGTTTGTTGGTTTCCTTCTGTAGTTTTCTTCGCGAGGTGTTCTAGTGCTTCAGGACCTTCCAGTGCTAAAACCTCCTCGTCTTGGTTCCTCATGTCAAAGTCCTATTTCCCTATGCCATAAGGTCTACCTCTTGAAACGCACCCAAGTTATCTTGTTTCTGCCATGAAACTTTGTTTTTTTTGGGGGGCGGGGGCAGGCAGGCTTCGGGGCAACTCTGAAACTGCCATGGAATTCCAGCTTGGCCAACTACTAGGTGGCAAGTCAGAAAAAAGCTCCTGAATTTTACTTGTCCTTGTTTGCCACCATCGGTATTTTATTGTAGTACCCCTACAAGTAACGTTGCGGTCATGCTTAATGAAGGCATTTCTGTTACAGCCTCTCTGCGGTAAATATCAAGCATAAAATGAATGGTTTTATGTTATCAGCGTGAAATTTGCTATGCTTATTTACTCTTAGGATTAGGACAGATGGGTTGGTTTGTTGGGTAATTTTATCGATGGCCCTTCCAAAAAGTTTCCTCAGAACCTGCCGTGCAGTCCCGGTGGATTGCTTATCTAAGCTGCAACAAGTATGAGTGACAAATTCTCGTGCTTTCGGGTTTTCTGGTAGTTGAAATGAAGACTTTAGTATTTTCTGCCTAAATCGAGAGGTGATCTTGCTGTAAGAGGTCGGTAATGCTTTTGGGCCTTGCAGTTTGCTTCCTGGTCATGCATTACTTATACATGTGAGTTGGTTTAAGCCGATTAGGAAACGAAGGTCTGAGCTTTCAAAAGGCACGAGTATTTCTTGAAAACTTGGGTTGGATCTAGGGGCTTTTTTGGGGGGTTTGTTTTAATTATGCCTCAGTCCGTTCTCTGGAAGTCGCGTTCCACCATTGCCGTGCGTCAAGTAAATCAGCCCTAAATGCTAGTTAGTTCGGCAAATTTGGAGCAAGTCTTGTGTGTCCTTAGCAGAGAGAATGAAAGAAGCGGATTTTCCCACCAAATGAATATCATCTTAGTGTTCTCAACAGAGCAATTTTTACAAGATATGGATGTTTTTAAAAGGAACTTTCAGGAAGTATAAAATGCACCTCGACGTATCTATTATGAAGTGTTAGAGCAAATAAAGCGTGCCATCAAAAAACTTTGTGAACTGAGCACCTAATTTTGGAGTTCAATTTAACCATTTCAGTTGCATGGTCGTTAAAGTTGAATATAAAATTCTTGAAACGGTGGGTGGGTGGGGTTGAGGGCAAACGACAGTCTTCATATAATCCCCCAAAGGGTCAACTTGGATTTTGTAGACGCAAGGTAGTGAAATTCCTAAAGAGCGCTTGTTTAAAGATTTTAAGTGAGTGAATTTCTGTCACAGAGGACTTAGAGATCGCCTGTGTGACACTGCTGTAGCGCTCTCTGATGGTGTACCAGGGAGTAAGGGGGCAGGAGCTCCACGCAGGACTAGCTCTGCTGTCTGCCTTGTCACGTTCAAAAGACAAATTTACATTCCCTGCGCTTCAAGTTTCGCTGTACAGTTTAACGTTGCGATTTCTTTCTGAGCAGGTGCGAAAGTGAAGAGCTTGATGTTGAAATAAGGAACCTGATAGAGAAGAATAACACTTACCAGTCGCGGCAGGACCCTGAACCTATTGCCCAAGAGAGTCCCAACGCTCAGAGCACTTCATGTTCCCTTAAGGTAAACGCAGTCTGCTTTTGCAATGTTTATCTGCCAGGAAGGAACATTCAGGGGATGTTCCCCGGGTGACTTGATTATGCATGAAAACTTTTTGATTTCTGAAATGATGCAATGAATTTGCTACACAATAGTTGGTTGTTTGGTTTTTTTTCTGATACGGCTACTTTCTGGTATGAGGAAGACTGAGCGAGAAGCTGTGTTTTAGAGTGCTTTAAAAGGTTGACTAAATCCACTGATTATCCAACGGGCCACCCTCTGTAGCCAGATGTGCCTGTTGGATAACGCAGGTCCACAAAACTGTATACCCCAAGAGCACTGACATTTTCGTTGCTGCTTTTGGTAGTTCTGCTTTAACTGAGGTGTGGGGGACAAAGAGCTTTGGGAGTGTCAGAAGGGCTTTTAGATAAACAGGAAGAAAGGAGAAGAAAAACGGCGATTCAAACCCACACTTCTGTGGTACTACAAAGAGAAAATCTTAAGCCACCTGCTAAGCTGGTCGCCTTTCCTTGCAGCGAAGCAGCGGTTAACAAGCATGACAGAAACTTGTTCTATGTTTCCCTCTCTCGGTTTCCCTCCTCTGCGCTGAAATAGCAAGCTGCTTTTTATCGGGCAATAGGAAGGACAAAAGGAAATGCCTGTGTTCTGCAAACTGGGAAAGGGAGGAGTGAGAGGAGTGACGAATGCCATCCACCTGCAAGGGACGTGACACGCTTACCTGCCTGTGTGACTCCGCCGCGAGGTGGGGGGGGAGGAGAGCTCCGAAGGCTGTGCCCCGATGCTTGATGCAGGAAACTGAGGAGGAGGTAAAAGGAGAGATGACTCTTGTCTATGAAAGCCGAAATTACACAGAGCTCCTTTCACGTGTAAACCACCATCTCCAAAATGACTCATGACCTCGGGGCATGAAACTGAGCGGAGCCTAAAGAGATGCCCCGGGGTCAGAGCGGTGGGATTAGAAACAGTGAGAGAGAGAAGCCACGGGAAGGAAGGGGGATTCCCAGCCTCAGGGCAGGAATAAGCGCTGCGAAACAGAAGTCAGTGCAGAATCAAGCAGCACCGAGCTACGAAACTATAGGGCAGGGGAGCAAGCCACAAATGGCCTGTGGAAACACCTGGTCCCCCGTGTGAGCCTCTCGCCAACGGACGGGGATGTAGGAAAGGATCTGGTGGATGTGGGAAGGAAAAAGAAAGGATGTGCTCACCTCAACGGTTTCCGTAGAGTGCTTCAGCGCTCCATGTAGAATACCGTGGCAGTATTTCATCTGCAGTGCTTTTACGCCTTTTGCATTTATAGCGCTTGTTTGCCCTTGAAAGATCCGTGTGTGTGGTTTGCATAGCTTAAAGGAGAAATACTTCTGCCCTAGAAATATACTGGCTATATTTTATTTATGCTTGTAATTAAGTCGAACAGCGTTTCCCTTGGCTGGTTATTGACTTGGACTTCAAGTGAGTGACAGCTGTGATGAGAAGCTCCAACAACCTCAGCATGCGATGCTAGGAGTACCTGTATCGGACCGTGTGTTTTCGAAAATGACGTAATATTTTTAACAAACCTACTATATGCTTTCAAGTTACAAAGGTTATAAAATAGTATTAAAAAAAAAACCCATAAAATGCCAGTTCATGAAATTGAATGCTGATTTAGACTTGGAAAGAGGATAAAATTCTGTATTTAGGAATTGGGAAAAACTGAATAATGAAACAAAAGTGTACCCTTCCCTATAGTGTTGGTCATTCACTAGGAAGTTCTTTGGCAGAGCCAGCAAGTCATTTTTATTCTGTAACTTTTTTTTTTCTGGAGTGACGAATGTAAATTGCACACTGCAAAATGGCATTTCCTTCTGAGCTTAAATCACTTTCGAGACGGTTATCTGGAAACGTCTGTAAACAAATGCCCTTTTTCACCAGGATTTTGTTTCCATAAAGACATATAATATTATTGTGGTTTTACAGGCAAATATTTGAGAGAGAGCAAACGCGGGTCTGCAGAATGGACTAATCCTGAGCGCGTCCTTCGTCCTACGATTCTTTTATCCGTAGTAGTTTAATTGCAGCTTGTCACGATGCTGTGTTCCCCGCGCCGGGAGAGGGGAAAGAGCCAGGAGATTAGAGAAACATCCTTACGGGCAGGTCACAGCAATTAGAGCCCGTTGGTGTACTTGAGTCCCTGCCACCCACCTACGGTTTATTGGTCTAATCTAAGGGGTGTGAGTGCCTGTGTCCCTCTACGTAGCTTGTCTAGGTGAGCGAACCGTCTGGGGGTTTTTAAGTGTTAAGCTGAAATGAGAGGCGAGACGTTTGTGTGGAGTCGTCATTTTAACACTGATTTAAGCTCTTCTCAGTTTATGTTCGCTTTTGCTAGAGCCATTGACCGAAAAAGGCAAACATACGATGCTTCCCCTCTTAAACGTTTTACTGATTAGAACAACTGATAATTTCTAATGCACATCTACGGATCTGTTCCCCCTGTCTTCTGTAACATCGCTTACTGCTGCGATGTGGAGCAGGACTTTATGTAATTGAGAAGGATTGCGAGCTCCAGTCCTGCAGAGGCCAGCATCTGTGACAACGCCTGTCCTCGAGACGTGCCTCGGGAAGGAAAGGGACCCTTGTTCTATTTTCTACAGAGGGGGGGAAATCGAGGCCAAAAGGATCAAGAAATCTGCTATTTTAATATAAGAAATCAAAGACAGGCGTTTCTTATCACGCAGAAAAGCATTTTCTCGTTTCAAATTTAAGTATAAAGCTGATGACGTTCAACTGGCATAAGCTAGACTAAAGATTACGCGTCAAAATACAAATATTACTAAAAAGTACTCATGCAGAGTGTTTGCAGGACGTTTAGGGCCTCATCAAGATTTTACACCCAAGAAGGGTGTGTTTTGGAGGCAGTGAGGGCGGATAAAGCTGTCGAATAGGAAGGGAGGAATAGCAACCAAAATAAGTAGCTTTCTACGTCTTGCTCTAATTTTACGTGCTTCCCCCATATTAAGGCACAAATTTACATCCGCATGTATTTTTCTGTCGGAGCAAGTGCAAAAGGTTGATGCTGACATGCAGACTTGAGGGAAAATCCCTTTCTAGCACGCGTCTCTGGGTGAAGTGCACGGACCAGGTTTAGACAGGAAGAGGTAGATTCTTCTGCGTTGGTTGGGTTTTTTTGGTTTGTTTGGTTGTTTTTTGGTTTGTTTTGTTTTTTTCCCCAAGTATATCTAGTCCGTTTTGTCGTCATCAAGGAAAGATTCACTTTTTCTTGAATCAAGCCTTTTAATGGTTCTTGGTTTCGCTGCAGTTACTGAACAGACAGAGTTTTCGGAAGTGTTGAGTGGCTTTTGTTATCTTAATTTGTGAGTGCCTATTTTGTAGTCCTTTAACAGGAGCCTTTCCCAGAATAAAGATACAGCATGCTGAAAATGAGAACTTTTATCTTCTTGTGATGCTGATGCTTGTGAGAGAGTTCAGTGTTGGCCACAGCTCCGAGGCTTTGATTTTGCTCCCATTGCAAGCGTCCCGAAGATGACTAAAAGGCTTTTACGCTCAGAAAGGTCAGGTCTTCCTAGAATACAAACTAAAATAATTCTGAATTTTTAAACAGGGAGACTACCCCCACACACACAACCTCGAAGCTACTACTAATGACAGAATATCATAGAAATAGAATAGAAATTAATAAAAGGCTTCTAAGCGGTTCAGCCCACTTTGCCTTCGCGGCTGGGGTTGTGTGCTGCCGCCTGGGAGTTAACTTGGTGCATTTCTGATGGGCAGCAATCCCTGCCCGGTCCCATTTGCTTCCCGGGAAGCTTTTTCCACACCTCGTAGCCGACATGCTTCTTCCTGCTCCTCACAGCAGTCTCTCAACAGGAGCTTCTGGCTCCCAGCTCCCTGCCAGGCGTTCCTGGCAGCCATGTTCCGAAGTACCTGAAACTTTTCTTTTTTTTTTTTTTTAATTCTCCCTGAGTGTGCTCAAATTGATGGCCATAAAAGAAAGGATGTTTCCCACTTGGCCCCAAGACAGCTGTGAACAAAAATGAAAGAGAACTCTGGTACCACCTGTCGTAACGATCAGAGCTTGCCTGATGAGTTCTGAAAAACACATGGCCAATCCTCTTCTGTCACCACTGCCTCTAGCGTGGACAAAAATCATAAATGGCGAGGATGTTTCTTCGTAGGCTTAGTATGTGAGTATGAACGGAGAGGAAAAAAGGAGTGTGAAGAGTGGGAGAAAGTTGAGTCTTGCTAAGAATTCGTGCTGATTAAGAGAATTTAAATGTCTTAAATGAAAACTCACAGACGTTAACAGAAGGCTTCAGACTATTAGGCAAACCTGCTCGCTATAACATTTTCTTCATACATTTAATCACGTTTGGATCAGTCACTGTAAAAGAGAGAGCAGCGAAAGCCAAGGGCTCATGTGGACGTTAAGGAAGCATTTTTATAATACACAGAGAAAAGAAATTATCAACCATCCTTCTGGGAGGAGCCAGATCTGATCAGCTCGCCAAAGACAGAAAACGATCACTCTTGTTGTATTAATTTCATTTTCTTAAGCTACCGAACTTCGCGTGCTCTTCCAGAGAGCAGACTCTACTCTGTTTCTCTCCTTTGTTTTCCACGTTTACCCGAACGATGCTTAAACGTAAAGAAAAGTCTGTTTACATTTAGTGGTGGCTGACGCTACAGTTACAGGTCGCAGCCCAGCAGCAGCGGTAATGGCGTTTTGTTTCCTCGTTTGGGATGGGTAGAAGGAACGTGCGAAGGAAGTAACTTCCTGGAGAGAGAGTGGAAGTAGAAGTAAGGGCTTAGAAATGGATGAAAAGAGAACGTAAGTTACTAACACTCTTGCTCTAGAACGTGAGGTGGACCCCAGCTAGGTGAAGGCCCGTATGTCTGTGTATTTTAGGGAGGCTATGAACAGTAACGCAGTTTTGTCCGCCGCAGACTATGATGTGGTTTTACACGTGTTTATGGAGAAATCAGAGGCAATTATACTGTAAGAGGTTGCCAAGTGTGTATTTCTCCCCTCGGAGACTGTTCCCTGCAGTCGTGTTTTCTCATGAGCTTTTTTTTTTTTTTTGTTCAGTGTAACCGGTAAATGCCATGACACAGACTGACTTGCTCATTTAAAGAGGAAGAGATTAAATAATATGGGAAATTAATGCTCATGCAAGCAATTAGATAGGGATTTATAAAACTTGCTGACCGGTTTGTCACTGCCGTTACATCACGTTTAGCAAGTCTTGATTTTGCACGTTAGCGGCACACCACGGTAAAATCTGATATTTTTTTTTTTTTTAGTTGTCTGTGGCAAGAGAGTGACACCACCTAGCAAACATACGCGGCCTTGCCTTTGGACAACGCTGCTAAGTCTGAGTTTTCTTCAAAGTTTACTTGCCTGGCTTTTTGTGCAGACCTGTTCCCGCTTCGTAGCCACCCTCTTCAGCTATTGTTTTTGCTTCCTGTGGAGTTCCCTGTGGCTGCGTAGCACGGGGACAAATTTTCCTCCAAAATCTTTAGTTGGTCTGGTTACGTTTTGCAGGCTTGAAAATTTTAGCAGCCTTTTGAACATCTGCTTGGATCTGTAAACAGTTTTTTAGGTTTGCGGCTGCATTTACAGTCTGGCCTTAAACTGCAATTCTCCTGGCAATTTAAAACTGCGTATTTGATTCAATAGCTTCAAATCAAGTATAAATGCCTTAAAAATAGTTTTCTCTTTTTGACTTCTGAAGTCTGATAGTTGTAAAAAAAGAAAAAAAAAAAAAAAAAAAGAGTCCTCCTTTCAAGGATTTTTATATATCTCAGGCTTCTGAAGTGCTGCTGCACAACTAAGCGGCTCTTCGTTGTGTGGCAGTAGAGTGATAAACAAGTGTGCTGTCTTTGTCTCCACAATACCAAAGAAAATGAATGTTGTCATCTCCTTGTCTTTCTTTTCAGTGCTATTAACTGTTCTCACAGAGAGAGGCAACAATTCTGCTTCAACCCCTCCTAGTTTTTGCTGGAAGAGCGCCACCGCCTCTGAAGAGCTTGAGCTTTTGTTCCCTACTCCTTGACGTTTTCTCTGTTCGTATAGATTTCAGACATGCTCTTTTTTCCAATACCCCGTGCTGTTCTTACGTGGCAATCAGTACAGAAAGGCGCTTGCGAGGGAAGGAGCAAGGAACCCGTCTTCCACCGAGCTGCTGGCCCAGCTGAGCCGCATGTTGTTACCCTCGAGACGTATTTCCTATCAAATCTCTTAAAAGGCAATTTGGCTTTAGGCATGGTGCGAAGGGGCATCAGCGTTGGCTGTACGAGTGCTAAGCTTGCCTAGCTAGGCACTGCAAAGTACTTCATCTCATTTCTAGTCTGTCACATTTTGTATAAAAACCCTGAAAATAACCCTGAAAATATAAATAACCCTGAAAAGGAAGAGCTAAAAGGGTGCCTCCTCTTCTGCAGGCGGATAAAAATCTATAGGACAGTACCAGGCCAGCGCAAGGTGGCGGGACGTTGTGAGAAGGCAATAAATAATTGCCGTTTGTGCCGTTTTGTGTCTAGTGACAGTACCCTCTCCTTCAGCAGCTGACTCTTGACTCTTTGTGCGCCCGAACTTCGGTAGAGTCAGGACACATGGTTACGCAGCGACAGCCTGCTAGTGGATGCTGCAGACGTGGCTGTGCCAGGCAGATGGAGAGACCGTGGGTGAAAGGCGACATCATCATTCTCTGATGTGGCGCTAACCTCTGGGCGACCTCTAGCATTCAGTTGGCCTGTTTCCTTGTGTGTATAATAGGGTTATTGCCTGCTTCCACAAAGAGCTTTGAAGTCATTAGGTGTAAGCCTTGGTTTGCTCAAAGACTGGTTTTGGTATAGGTACAAGATGAAATTCTTTAATTTTCTAATGGGTTGGATGACTCCGATGTATAATGTAAAATGTCTTTATTAAAATAACATTTAGGTTTTAATTTCTCTCTCTATACCCCACGAGTTTTCCAGCCGCTCAACAAACCAGGAAAAAATAAAAAGAACTACAGGGTAGGGAGGATATATTTCATATGCAAATATTATAAAGCAGGAGCTTTCTTCCAAATTGTGGTTTGTGTCTTGCAAAAGAGGAGTTGCTTAGTCACACGTTATGAATGAGAGATCTGGAATGTGGCTGTTAAGTTACAGCATTTCCCAGGATTACTTTACTTTGTCTAAATCCTTTTTTTGGAAATCGAATGAACTCCCACGGAGTTATATTATTTTATGTCAAATTTGACAGGCTAGCTTTCATTCATTCCCTTCTTTGAAAAGGAAATAAGCAACCTCTGCCCCCGCTGAAAACGCCTCAGATCCAGGGATCTTTCCACAATAAGGAAAACGATTTTTTCTTTCATGCTTCCTTCTCAAATCCATCATTATTCTGAATTCCAAGACTGAAGATGACAATACTTTGCGCTTTTCCGTTTTGTCCTGGCTTCGTGTGTGAAGTCTGTGGAAGCTTTTTCCTTGCTAGTCTTTCCTGTGACTTTGGCTCGGTAAGGTTAACCTCTTTTTCCAAACTCAAAACTAAGACGCAAGTTTGAAGTATTGGGTCCATTGAGTACTCAAGTGAAAACTTGAGTAGCTTGAAGCTAGATCCATGCTTACGTAAGGTGAGTACTAGAACTGCAAATACGTCGCCCTTTGGAGAAGAATAGCACCACCTGTCATTCTTCAACTTTGTGTAGCTTTTCTTCGGGGAAAGTAAATCAATTTTCCCGTTACGGTTTTCCCCTAAACGCCGTGGGGTTCGTGTAGGTGCGCTCTTCCCCGTAGCTGTTAACAGCTATTACTCCTTCGTAAGCACGACTCGCTAATTTTTCGATCGTGATAGTTCACGCTGTCGTAGTGTCACTGAATACTTGTCGTACTCACGTAAGTCCCTTGTTACAATTGGGAGCAGGGATAGAAAACCCTGTCCTCTTATTTACTGAAAAAACATAACCTTCCTTCCCTTACACATGCAACTTCCTCTCTCGGGGCCAGTCGATTGCGATTTACATGCACGCTAAGCAGAGTGCCGCCTTGCCCGGCATATTAGTCATAGGCAGTGTGCTTCAACCCTTCTGGGAAGCCCCAGCCGGGAAGGAGGAAAAGGTTAAAAATCAGAATTCCGCCCTTTATTTCTGAACCTCAGCCACTTCCACAGGCAGCACTCACGGACCTTCTGGGTCTTAATGCGATTCTCCTGCTCCTTTAGCCACTGTAAAATATCTGTTTCGTTGCTCTTCTTCTTCCAAAGACCCGTAGTGAAACAAATGCTCAAGGCCACCTTGGATGCATGTGGGCAGGTGTGAGTGACATGGAAGCCCCAGCAGACCCACTAGAAGTAAGTGACTGTTCTGGCCCTCCTCCGAAGCGCTCTCTGATTAACAGGAATGGCTTGAGCTGGGGCGGGGACCGTGCGTGTCACTTTGTAGATCGGCAATTATGGGTTCATTTTGGTGTTCCAGTAGATTGGGCTGAATGATTTACGCTGTTTAGGAGTAGAAGGAAGCGTTAGAAGTATTTTTGGATACGGCATTCTTAGAAAGAAAACCTTCCCTAGTGTTTTGTTGTTGGTTTGGGTTTTTTTTCCCCAAAAAGCATCTTGTCAATTTAATTTGTTGTACAAAGGGTAGAAAGTGGTTCATTTCAGTTACCCAACAACTTCTGCAAGCAGCATTTGGGCCAGTCGGTGCCAAGTGTATATATAGTGGTTAGATTTGTGACTTGTCCTATTCACTTTGATAGGACTCTATAAATATGCTTTTAAATGCGTGCCTAAGGCCCAGACTCCAAAAACAATTCAATGCATGAATAACTCCGTTGAATTCCAGGTAATTGCTTCAGATACTTTACGTTAAACATGTCGATGAACTTCTACAGGAGGAGGGATTAAGTGTTTTCTGGCATGGAAGTCAAGTGCTCCACGTTCGAGCTCAGCAGGACTGGCCACGGGGCAAATACGTGGTCAGGATTTTTGCCCGTGGAAAGACACAACAAAACTGTACTTTGATCTTCTTCATTGGCATTTGGCATTAAATTCTCTAGCTGAAAAAAAAAATAAATATTATTTCAGGGGATTTAAGACCTCAGAAGTGCTCACACTTTTATTCTAGTTTCTCATATATCGGTTGAGAATTTAGGTGGAAAAAAAAAAAAACCCTGACCAGGTATCTGAACATATTATGGTTTATTTTTACGAGCATGTATCTTTTTTCCGGTACAGTTTTCTTGATGCGTAGGTATATCTATATATGTCTAATAGATCACATGTTTGTTTTCATGACGCTCCATAGAAACTTCTTGGAAATTATGATCTATGATATTGCCATTATAAAAATGAGGATTTAGTCGCTGCTGTCCTGCATAGACAAAACACCACACTTTTTTTTTTTTTTTTTTTTTTTTTAAAGGAATAATTGCAGACTGATTTCCTAATTACTCCAAATTGCCTATTCATTTTCTGTATTGCTTGTTTTGAACCCATTGTGCTCAAGTTTATTGCCTTGGGCCTGCAAGCACTTACCACGGGCAACGCTACTAATTGTTCTAGTTCTTGTAAATGAAGGGAATTACTTACGCCCACTTCAACTTATGCTCAACTCTTGTGGCTTGTACTACTTGTTTGTACTACCATCTGTAAGATAATTGAAATCCTGTTTTGTCTTCTGTGTCTCAGATGGTACAAATAGATCTTCCTTTATTTATTTCAGTGTCCGTTTGCAGAATGCTTCAATTAAAACACAGGCTAAGCAGGGTTAAAGCAGATCTGTGCTTCAGAGTCTGCTGTCAGCAGGTGTAAAGGTACTGAAATACAAATGCAATGTAAGAAAATGTTGCTGTTTCGGTTTCTTTACGTGCACGTGGCGTGGTGGATGGGAGCTTTGTATGATAATCTTGACTCGAAGAGAGGATGCTGAAAGCATTCCTTTTTGAACATTTCTTTTCTCCAGTCAAGGCACGTATTACTGACCAAAAAGAACACTATGGCAGGCAATTCTCTGGAACAACAGATCGTGTCACTGGAAAGACAGAGACGCCAGGTAATCTTAATTTACCCTTAACCTTTACAGCTATGACCTCCGAGACAGACATTACAATATCACTAATATGGCTGGGGCAGGAATCACTGAACGTGTCATCACTGTTACGCTGTTTATGCTGCAGTTGGTTTTACCCCCCTCAGCCCAGCAAGGCCTACGTTTTTCCTGTGGGAATCTCATCCTGTGCTCTTGTGAGACAATTTCTATGTGGGGACGTTGTGTGTCTGTGATTTCTGTGTGGAGACATTTCTTCACAGCCCAAGTGTGCAAGTGCTTAAAATTATGTTTCAATTAGTTCCTATCGTCCTACTTCTCTCTACCAAGCAAGGGAGAGCTCTATTTGGAGAACTGTTCCTGAAAACAAATGATGACTTATTGTAACGTGGCTATGAATCTAGAAGAGCAGAGATTTATACAGTACAAAAGGCAGATTTTTTTTAAAATGAGGACTACTGTAAAGGCCAAGGAACCACTGCGAGTAGTAGCCAGTGGTGTCCTGGTCGCGGGTAGGAGCAAACTGGAAGCTGTTCTTTTGCTGAACATCCTAAAGAGTGGCCCTGTATCCCACAAAGCAAAATGCTTCAGAGGGACGTATATTTGGCTTTCTCCAGCAGAAATGCACACGTGCTGACTCCTCTCCTACCACTTACATGCGTGGTGTTGGCCAGCCTTCCCATCTTGCGTGCGTACCCTTGCTTGGATTAGTGGTGCTGAGAAAAGCCAAGCGGGGTTTGCACCCAGTAGTGATGGCAGTCAGTAGGAGTCTTCAATTCGTTTGTCTGAAGTCAGGGACCTTCTAATTGGAATTATGTTTATGGAACTTAAAGCAAACTAACAAGAAAGTCCTTGGCCGTTTAGCAGTTCTGTCTTGGGGATTTGTACAGTGTTGGAAAGGATTCACCTGTAGCTGCTTCTTGTGTATTCGACTGTTACTTCCTGAACGTTCCAGTCCTTTAACTGAAATACCAAAGCACTGGCAGGTGGGCCGTAACTTGCCAAACCTTAAACTTGCTTTCTCTGAAATGAACTGGCCGGATGAACGAGGAGGTTGCGAACGCTCGTAGCTGGAGGATTAGAATGCCAAGTCTATTTCTTATTTATTGACAATGTTGAAATAAGGGTTATTTACTGTGACTTCCTGATAATTACAGCTTCTGGAGGTGAACAAGCAATGGGATCATCAATTTAGATGTATGAAACAGCTTTACGAAAAACAGGTAACAATGTTGACTACTTCTATTGGAATATGTATGCCAACTGCAGATAGTGAAGTCTGTGCTTAAATGCCAACCAGCCATGGCCATAATAAACATCTTAGGGGGGAAAGGCATCGTGTTTACTTTGTCTTTAGCTCACAAATTAAAAAAAGCTTCATCGCAGAAAAGTGGAGCTAATGTGTGTACAACCTTCAGTAGGACAAAATAGCAGGGCGTTTCTAAAATAGTAGGGACCGGGGTGGACATAACAGCAGCGATCTTCATGCCCTCCACGAGGTAAAAAAAAATAAAAATTGCCCACGTTTCAGAGCAGAATTCAGTGCAAAATTAGCCTGCGGTACCTGGTGTGCCCAGCCACTGATCTGCATCATCCCGTAGCCGTTGGGTCTCATCCCATCTCTTGTGGCTGGCTCGTGAAGCCTGGGAGCTCACTGGGGCCCCCTGTAATGAGGGAGCTCTCAGATTAATTCCTCCACGACGGCTGTTTTCTGTAAGCAGAGAGACTTTTTTGCTTTTGAGAAAGTGTTCCGTACAAAAGCTTTTCATTAAAAAAATAAATTGTAAATGAATCCTCTTTATACCCGTAATTGTCAAGCTGATGCTGGCGTGGCGTTCATTCCTGCTTGCCGCTGCGTGGCATCTTTGTTTCCCTTTGCCTAGTGAAGGTGGCTGCTTACGGTTTTGCCTGGTGTTCCAAAAACCGCGTTGGTTCTGACACTTCTCACCTCCTGTTTCCTTCTACGAAAAGGAATTTTGCAGAATGGCCTCACGTGCTTATCAGGAAAATTTTCTCTCTCGTGTTTTCCTCTAAGCTTTACGGAGAGTGGATCATTTATTTGATTGATTTTTTTTTTTTTTTTTTTTTTCTTCCCCAAAGAGAAGAGGAATTTTAAATGGCTCTTCCTCATTTAATACGGGACCCTTTTATGCCTCTGGCTAGATCGTTTGTTTGCGCAGTGCTGCAGGAGTCCAAATTGCAAAAAGGGAGGAAAAAAAACCAAAAAACAAACAAAAAAAAAACCACATTAAAATGGAAAATTCATTTGGAGGAACAGACCTATGGTAGCTGTCCTTTGGCAGCAAAGCGGTGCAAGACCCAACTGGGTTAACACCGACAGGGAATTTGCCCAGGATCATTAAGGAGCTCCACTGCAGACAGAGCAGCGGAGCTTGAAGGTGGAGAGGGGGAAGTCAGTGGCTGGGGACTGTACGCGCAACCGGATCCACTCCTTTGCGTTGATGTGCTGGGAGCTCAAAAGGGTTTGAAGGCGCCTTTGAGGTGCTGTGCCTTTCAGGGTCCCCAGTCAGCCCACCGTGCTCCTGTCACTTGCTTTTCAGCTGGCAGAAATGAAAGCGAAACTGGACGCGTCGGAGAGGAGAGTCGGCGAGCTGGAGGAAGAGAGACATCACCAGCATCCCGAAGGCGAGAGGTCGCAAGCCCTGGGCAGAGAGAAACTGTTGCAGGAAGCGGTAGGAGGCTGCGCGCTGTTCCCCGGGTTGTGCTTAGTGCCGAACGCTCTCTTGCCTTTCCTCTTTCTCATCTTGCAAGTGGCAGGGCGTGGGTCATTGCACAGCCATGAGATGAGATTGCAGTGTGGAGCGCTCTTCAACGTTGTCCCCGAGGCAGTGGCTGATCTTCTGTCTGATCAGAGAACTGCGGGTTCTAGAACTGCACCTAGAGAGAGAGTCATTGCAATAGAAACCAGCAGAGAGCACGGCATTACTGCGCGCAGGGGTGTAAAGAGCAGGTTGATACGAATACTGCAGAGATTGCCTTCCTCGCTGTTCGGTTCAAGGTGAATGTCTTTGTGAACGGAAACGGTACAGTGAGTTCAAATGGAACGGGAATGTCATGGCAGATGTCGCACAAAGTGCTTGGCGATAAATACTTGAAGGAACGAATTCAGCTCCGGACGCTCACTTTTTGGTGTTGACAATACAGGCTTTTTATACGCATGGTGGTAGCTATCTCAGCTCCCCGTAAATATTAGCGATGGAGTCGGCGCAGTTGTTAGGGCTGAAGGTGCCGGGGCTGACCGCTCTAGAGCAGCGTTCACCCCTCCCTGGGAGCGGTCGGGCGCCTCTTGCAGGACTCCTTAGGCACTCGCGTAGGCATTTGCCTCTGAAGTTAGATCCCTAAGCTGAATTCCCGCCGCGGTAAAACCCCCAGCCTGAGCAACTGATGTATATATCCCCGATGTATACACGACACTTTGTGTATGTAAGCTTTTTATCAGCACCGCGGAGTGGTGCTTCCTGTTCTCATTCTGCTTCGTGGTGGCACGCGCTTCAAAACCTCTCGCGAGTGTTTTCTGGGTGGCGCTCCGATGGCTGATGTCGGGCTTCTCTATTCGCTTGATAACACGAAGCAAACCCCAAAACAAGCGGCAATCGCATCGCTTGCAGGCTCAGATAAGACCTAAGCTAGCCGCTGCTGGAAAAGAAATGCAAAGCCCTTAGCTTTTATTCTCGTAAGCAGAACATTCATCTTACTTGCTTATCAATTACGATACGGTCTCAGCTAAGCACGTGCCTGAATTCCAACCAATAGGACTGTTTACAGGTTTTAAAGCAAACTGTGTTGTTATGCACTTGCTGGATCACTGCCTGTATTTGCTCCAAGCGTGGATTCCGTGCGAGACAATCCATCTTCCTGTTCGTCTTACTAAGGTTTTTACTGGCTGCCCTTTAATATATGATAGGTGTGAAAAAGAGTCTTAGCTACCTTTTTGAAAAGGTAAGGATAAGCAGTACGCTCTTCCAATTTTTTTTACTACATACACGAATAATGAGCGAAATGACAATATAATCCAAAACTCTCTTATGGGGACAGGTTAACCTGCGTGGAACTTCAGCCTTAGATCAGAAGTTTCCTTACAAATTATATACTCGGCCAGTAAGTGCTTCTGTTTACTCTGAATTTCTGTACTTTTTGGATGTCATGCAGGAATGCAGGAGATCTGCACCTTGGCAGAGGTAGCTGCTAAAAGTAGAGGGTTTTTGAATGAGCAACACGGATTGTGACGCCCGCGTCAGCAGCTGCGCCAGCTCCAGTTAATCCTGTGCTGCCCACAGGGCAGGATGAAGAAACAGCAGCGCCAGGGGAAGATTCAGAAAAATGCATAAGGATATGTTCAACTCTGAAAGCACGTGAGCGGGCGTCTTGCTTTCAAGTTCAGCAAATGCAGAAGAGGCCCAAGCTGACAGATCTACCGAGATTAGGTTTTTAGGGCTTTATGGTTTAGGGTTTGTTTTTTTTTTTTCTCTGTAGCAACTGTCATTCTTCATACCTACATTTGGTTTTATATATATATATATGTGTGGGTGTGTACATACTTTTTTTTTTTTCTTTTCTTGAAAGGTAACAACCCTTTCTTTTTTAAATGTTCTACTTATGCCCCTGTAGCCATGGAACTGGGATTGGGCCGTACGGGACAATTCTCAGAGCAAAGTAATAAGATGTTTATTCTCTACTTGCTTCTCTAGTCCCAGCAGCCTGACGGTACCTTTTAAATTTCTTTACTCAGAGTGGCAGTTCCCTGGGTGTTCGGCTGAGCCATTTAGGAAAAACAGCAGCACCAAACAACGCAGGTTGCGTGCTGCTGCTGTCTTACAGAGCTATTTATTTATTAATTTGTTTTTAATGCGTCTGGAGGGATGGCTCTCACCGAACGATAACGTCGTGAACTTTTAGCTGTCCCCTAGGTCCTCCATGGCCCTCAGAGGAAAACTGTTCTGGAGGCTTAATTGATTTTTTTTAATTATTTTTTTTTTTTTTGTTCTCTCTAGGCATGACCTATAGACAGGAATCAAAGACCAACATAGTCACTGGGAAGCCTAGGTGCCATAAAACCTAAGAGTCAGTGTCGAATAAGAAGCAATAAGACAAAAGAATTCAGGTGGTTGGAAAACCTGAACAAACTGGAAATCGCTAGTTATAAAAATAGCCCTGTTCCCAGAGGCGTCAGCCTCCAAGGAGGAGGATGTGTGCTAGAAGCTAGGAAAAGAAGATGACAAAGATGAAGAGAAGAGCAGAGCTAAAAGTCTATATGGATACTAGTGGTTTGTTTTTCTTTAATATTTTAAAACATACACATACGTACCAGCTTGAGCTAGCTGCTGCTGGCTGCGTTTCTGTACTTAATGCAAAGACATCCTGCTAATCTTGCCCGGTTTTTGGCTAAAACGAAATGTTGCAACTAACTTGGAACAAAGGAAGAGAAAGCCACCTCGCACGTAAGCAACAGTTTCCTCAAGGGTGCTCTTCAGCGGCTCGGTGAGCACACGGTGATGCGCTTCTCATGAGCCCAAACCTTAAATGCCTGGTCGCTGGCTGCACAGAGAGATGCCTGTTGCATGGAAAAAGAAGCATTCCTATGATGTCGTGTGCATGTGATTGTTGGATCTCTTTTTTTCTTTTTTTTTTTTTTTTTTTTTTTAAATCACATAAAGCAGCTGCAGAAGAACTTTTTTCTTTTTTTTTTTTTTTTTTTGTAGAATGGGCCATTCTGTTTTGTATATTTAAACAGCTTTGGTTTAAGGCAGTCTGGCAAAAGCGGGTGAGGGATGCGTTACCCTGCGAGAGAAGCTTACACAGTGCCGTTTGCTTCGGGGGCTGATTTGGATCTTAGCTCCCTTCGCTGTCAATTGAAAATAGCCACATTGAAAGTGATCAGAGAAGAGAATCAAACTTAATGTTTTACAAATCTGTCCTAATAATTCCTATAATCCCATCTCGGAAGACTAGTGTGTAAATCCTGTTGCAAGTAGGGACACCTACCTGGTAGTTTGCTGGGGTGGCAACAGCGTAGGCACATGCACTAAGAAGGGTCAAGTCAACGACTGCAATGAGGTGAAAGAAAGTGGATTTTTAAGCCTTGCTTGGTAGCTTGGTGTAATTCTTGAGCAGGCTGAGACCTGCCTCAGTCTCTTGTGTAGTGGAAAAAGCCCTCAGACTATGCAATAGGGAGATATGGTTCTGTCTTTAATGTTGTATGACACTGGGAATGGCTGGGACGCCACCAGCGTTTAGCCCTGGCCTTCCACTACGAGTATGTAAGGAGTAATGCAGGTTTGGGATGATCACCTGTACGGTACCGATCTGCTTGGCCTGCCGGCTTTCTCATGCCTCTGTGCGACTGCAGGCTGTAGAGAGCAGGGGTTTAGTCTGGTGTGTTGTCTTGGTCTCATCATATGGTGAGCGGTCAAAACTATTTCAACAGGCTTTATCGTATCTGGGTTTTACTAACCATCCGCCTTCCTGTTGCCTCCCTTCCCAGCTGTGTTTGGGACAGCAAAAATGCAAGGCATCTGCCAGACAGCAGATATTCTGAAAATTGTTCTTGAAAAATGGTTCCATCTGCATTTCAGCAGCATCTCTCTGTATTTTTGCATCCCAGAAAGAAACAAAGGTCCTTAGTGAAGCTCTCCGAGAAATGAAGGAAGAGAACAAGCTCCTGAAGCAGAAGAATGCCTCAATGATGAGGAAGAAAGAACACTACGAGTGTGAAATAAGTCGCCTCAACCAGGTATGAACAACAGTGAGCCGCTGACTGGGACCTCTTAAAAATTGTTGTTGTACATATACGCTGTGTTTGAGAGCAATGGCTTCTCCTCTCAAGATGTGCTCCTGTCTTACTTTTTTACACACATACATGTATATATTCATGCATGGAACTATTATGTGTGTGTATGTCTCGTTGAGGAAATTGCCGTAAAATAGCTAAATGGGAGTTATTCTTTTTTAACAAATGTAACTTTGTTTAATCAAAAGATCACGTAAAGCAGTGGGTGTTTTCTAACAATTTTGTATTTCATGGTGAACCACAAGCACTTCCTGAGGAAATGCGCTGCAGTAACCATTGCTGTGTAACTTCAAGCGATACGCAAGCTGAAAGGGCCGTGATGTGCAAAAGTCGAGGCAAAAAAGTAGCGTTGCCATATTAAAAAAAATCTGACGGAACGTATGATCCTCTAACTCTTTTTGAAATGGCATCGGCAGGACCTGCTCAAAGCCTCAGTGTAACTTCCATTCAAGGTCTTGTTTGTAAAACAACTTATTTCAATGTTTTATTTTGCTGTCTTATCTTGGGATGTGGTTGGAACTAGGACGGATGGGTAAACAGACCATTCTTTTAAACAAAACATCAATTTCATGTAACACCCTTTCCCATGGGTAATTTACTGATTTTTTTTCTGTATATTTCCATCCTTCAAATCTCTTGTTGTGAATGCACCTAAGACTGGAAGGGACCCTCTGTGCCCTTTTAAGTCTAGTCTCCTGGTATGGCAGGTTCAGTGACTTGAACTTCTTACAAATTCTCTAAAATCAAACAACTTTTTTCTTAAAAATACTTAACTTCCTTCTACTGTACTTCTGTTGGAAGGCTGTTCTGGAACTGCAACCCTTCTTTCGTTAGAGGCTTTCCTCTGCTTCAACTGGGCTGAATTTATTCCAGCCAGATGATATTCATTTGTTCTTCCGGTAGGGGTGTGGAACAGACCTGCTTCTGTCATCTCTGCGAAGCAGAAGTGTCCTCCAGTGAAAATACGATCGCTCTCGGGGCCGCTTGCTCTGCCCTTACAGCTACAGAGACCAGTTGTATTTTCACTAGAGCTTAGCTGAGCTGCCCCAGCTCTTTAGGTCTTTTAAAATACAACTATGCCTGCTAATATGCATGGTTTTTTGATCTCAGTCATTTTAAACGGTTTAGTTCTCAATTTATGGAAGATACTACGACTTGTTTCTAAGTGAGTTAACCTTTTTACTTGAAGTACATTGACCTTTTTACTTTGGGCTTCATCCAACTTTGATCCAGTTATCGAGAGTACCCAAAATATAGAGTCCGATCTGATCCTACTGCGATGTCTGCAGCATGAAACTGATGTCGCAATGCCGTAATAGTTTGCAGTGCTAGATCCTAAGATTATTGGCTTTCACGTGGCTGTTTCCTTGTTCACCATATAGTTCAAGTACAAGCCAAATTTCGGCCTTATTTCATAACTTTGCTGCATCTCAATTGTTATTTAAACGTAGACGAATAGGCTGTAATGTATTCCACCTGATAAGAACTTATGAAAGACATCAGGTTAAGGAGCCCATTACTTAATGCCTTCCTCGGAGGTGCTCAATACTCAATTGACAGGCCCTGGGCAACCTGACTTCCTTGTCCCAGCTCTGAGCGGCAGCTTGGACCTCTGGAAGTTGCCCAAATGAGTCTCGTGATTCTGTGACTGTCAGCGAGATCGAGATGTATCCCACATAGGCAGGGGAAGAAGAAAAGCACGCTTCGCTTGTCTTTGTCCTCAGCAGGACACTTCACAAAGCCCGCACCTGGGAGAGGATCTGGGCTGCAGTCAGCCGGGGAATGTATCATACGTACCACGATGCTGTTCGACTTGGCTGACTCTGCTGCTGCTGGCCACCCATGCCCAATCTAAACACTAATGTGAAACTTGTCTTTATTAATTTTTTTTTTTTCTATTTGTGCAGCGCACTGCAATGTCATAGCCTAAAAGGGATTAGCAGTGGCTCAAAGGGGGCAAAAGCAGGATTAATCAGTAGGCTCTCTGCATCTTCATCCTCCCGTGTTTATGTTCACCCTTATTTATGTATTGACGTGGCGCACAAACTGCCGCTATTATACCTGTTTCTCTTCTGCGCAATTCTTAGGGACAGTAGCTCATCAGATAAAAAGCCTTCCTTTTCTCTTCTGTGATCTCCGGGGGAAGTGCTAATTTTTATTTTTTTTTTTAATTTATTTTCTTCTTGGCCTTTTCGTAATTAATCCTAATCCCTCGGGTTACCTGGGATACGGGTTCTCCTGCTGGCGCGTTTCCCCCTCTGCCCGTTCCCCCCTCCAAATTATCTTCCCCCCTTCCTGTATGGTGTGAATGGAGCGTGGCTAGCGAGGGAGAGCTGGGGACCATTAGTGGGAACTGAGCTTCCTAAAATGGCTGAAGTTAGCCGAGTCCGTCTCTTGCGTGAGAGACGCTGAAAAGTACTGAATGGTGAGTATTGGTGCTAGACTTAAAAAAAAAAAAAAAAAATATATATATATATATATGTGGTGGGTGGTTATAGACAGAGAGGGGTAAGGGTCATTTAAGAATTATTCCAGTCCAAGGGAGAGTTGTGTGATACTGTTATAAATAAAACGCCATCAGCAAGGAACTGTGGCAGAATTTGACTGAAAAATAGAGTAAGAGTGGCGTGTGTATTCGTAACTCCCTCTAGTGACAAGCTGCAGAGACTACATGACTTCCTCTCGACTGGAGGGTTTGCCGCGGTTCCAGTTGAAGAAGTTTGGACTCTTTAGTGCAAAAAAAAAATGCTTCAGCCAGCCTTCACCGAAGTCACGTTTTTCAGGCAATCTTTGAATGTTGCTTTTATGTCCTTAGGATTTTTGTTTGCTGGCTTTCGGCCTCAGCTGAGTTTAGACACCTGTCTTTGTTTTCCCAAATTCTGACTTGCACGGGGAAACGGTGTTTGTCAATGAGATTTGCAGCTGTGATTTCCGTTGGTAAATGTTGGTCATAGCTACAAGCAAAAGCAAGGTCCCCTAAATTTAAACTGTCTCAAATTCATGAATGTCGAGTGGGCACGTTGAAAATTTAGACCTAGTCATGCATATCTGTTATTTACGGGGTTTATATCCGGTGTATATAATTGAAGTAACTGCAAGTGAAGGGAAATCCCCCACGAGCCTGTGACTCAACCTCATCTGTTTATTTAGAGAGCAAACGTTCTAATAGTTAAAAAGGTTTGGGTTTTGTTGGGGTTGGGGTTTTTTTTTTTTTGGTGTGGTGAATCTCTGCGTAGTAGTTCTGCTCTTTGACACTGCAGGCCCTTCGGGATGCGTTGAAAAAGCAGCACTCGCCGGTTCTTGGGACTCCTGCAGAGAAGGGTGACAGGAACAGCCTTGAGGACATGAGAACCCAACTTGAAGTTCTCAAACAGCAGGTGAGAACAGCTGGAAGCAAGCCTGGATGGATTTCCTACAGCATAATTTTGCCTTCTCTCCCAAGAATTGCGCCTGGTAGCCTTGCTATGTAGAACTTTTGAAAGGAAGAACCAGTTGAGCCACAGCCCATTCGCATGGCGTTTCCTAAGCTGCTGCCTTCACAGCAGCGTCCACGGAGCGAAACTGAGTCTTTGCAAAGGACCGGAGCAAGGTCTTGTGTAGGACTCGAAGCAGCAGAATGGCTCTCCTGACTCTTGGCGACCATCCTGCCAGTTCTCCGCTCGGGGCTGAATGGCATCCAGAGGGAATGCTAAATTTCATGAGTCACCGATTAATCTCTTGATTATGTCTTCTGCTCCTTTTTTCTTAGAAGTTGAAAGTTTAGTGAATTATCTGACAACAATAGTCTTGGAAAACGAGGGCGTTGTCATTGCCGTTTTTCAAAGTGCGAGGCAAAACATTTGCATCCGTAACCTGCATACAATCACTATAGAGAAGTGTATTTATTTTTTTTTAATCTTTCTTCCGAGCAATTCCAGGGCTTTGTGCGCTCTTTTTCTTTCTGTGTGAAAGAATCTGTTTAAAAACACGATACTTTTCAGATAACTTTACATTTTAGGTCTGTCATCCTGGACAGTGTTAGGGTTAACGTTATTGACACACAAATGGATGTGATCAGAATGGGGATTTTATTCAATGGGAATAAAATACTTGTTTCTGTCACGTTTGACAGCAGAGCCAGATTTTGCTCTCTAATGTAATGCTTCCCACATGCTGGAGAATAAAATCCAGCACTTGATTGTACAGTAATGACTTATTTCGTTCTACGCAATAAAACAGAGTAAACCAATTTTTTTTCAGAATTCTCATGGGGTATCCATTTTATGAATGTCTTTTTCTCGTTGTGTAAATCAGTACAGTGAGCCCAGGCTTCCCTCTGCACGAAAATGGAGCAGGAGGCTCTAACTGTACAGAGGTTCTTGGGACAAACAGCGACGTGGCAGAGTCTCGCCGGTGCTTGGCTGTCGTCAGCCCATCCCTGGCCCCTACAGAAGAAACGAAGGCACTGATTCCTTGAGAGGCGTCCCCCTCTTTCTCAGGGCAACAGAATACGCAGCAAAACCGTGACAAAGTGATTCCTTTGCAGTGTCAGCAGATCGTACGGCTGGGGAGCAGGAAGGGAGGTGGAAGAGCAGAGAAGGGAGCAGGGAGAGGAGAAATGAGGAGATCCTGAGGAGATAAGCGTGTAGATGGCCAGGGATACAAGAGACCTAGATTTCTGCAAGCGACAGCTTCGCCTCTGCTCCGGAGGGTCAGGGGCACGCAGGCCTCCTCCAGGCACAGGCTGCGGAGCCGAGTCCCTGCGTGGCCACACGGCAAGTCTTTGTTCCTTTTACGCGGTGTTACTCAGGAAGGGGGTTATATCTAGCGGGGGACCGTCGGTTCCGAAAGGAGAGGGGAAAAAAAAAAAAAAAAAAAAAAACAACCTTGCAAAAATTAGCTGCATCAGGCAAGTTGCGAAAATAATTTCGAGAGCCCTGTGTTGACTTTTTTTAGTCCCCTGAGGTATTAACGTTTCTCTAGCCCTCCTGTGGAGTCATAGTGCTGCTGCCAGCAAAAAGAAAACTGGATCTGTACGATGGGCAGGGCGTGAGCCACAGCAAGCAAGTTCTTCGGAAACAGAATGTCAGCGGGCTTTAGTGGCCAACCAAGAGGACATGAAAGGACTTTCTGAAAGTTCTGGTGGCGGTTCCCACCCCAATCTGCTTTGGCTGTTATTGGTCAGTGGAAGTGACACCAACCTCCGGCTTCTTAGCAGGTCGATGCCTGCCTGTTAGATGAAGAATTAAGCCAGTCAGCTTAACACCAATTAATTTAAGGATTAGCGTTTTGCTTCGGAATCCACGCGCTCGCTGCCTGTGCCTGGGGTGGTCAGGTATATTTTTAATGGGATGAAGCGCTATGATTCCTGGCGACATAAAAAGAGCTAAGCCATTGCGTCCTTCAGTACTTGAAAGGCAGCTTATCTTCTAGGAGCAGGGTCAAACCTTTGTATTTCCAGTTTGAATTGTGTGCGTAACATTCCCCTCTGCTTATCCACGGGGACCGGTAGGTTCTTTGGGCTGCAGTTTGAGAGGATGAATTCAAAGTCCTGTATTGCAGATAAAAGGTACACGGGCCAATTATTTTTCCCGTATACGGTTTCTAACGTCTGGGGCGTGATAGCCTCCTACAGGTTTTGTTTTCCACAGCGCTCCAGCCAAGGTCTAAATTCCTTGACGGCCCTGATTAGTCCAAGTCTTCTGGTCATTCATATGTGCCCACGGCTCTAAATACTATCACTTATTCTGCGCTTACTAGTCCTTTGGGCCATACCTGGGTTAGACAGCTAGCGCGCAGTGGGTAAGGTCAAGGTGTAGACAACAATGAAAAGGCGTAAAGCAAAGCAGGCTCAGGGTCAGTGGTATTCAGTGGGCTATAAAAAGGCAGGACGTTATTTGATGGTAGTGGCTCATCCTGTGGTTGGATTAAGGTGATAACGTTCTGTCAGACTGCATACTAGAAGTCATTTTTTGGTGCTGTACCAGCACCTCCTGTCTCCACCAGGACACCAACTGCTTGCATCTGAGATACAGGGGGGACTTGAGAGTGCTCATAATTGAAAAGCAAGCTGGAAAAAATGATGGTGAAGTGTTTGTCGTACTACTTAAAAAGATCGGCGTCTGGAGTATTTGCTATCTTATTTATCGTATTTAAAACTGATAACGCGCCAGTCAGCCTTTTGCATTACAAGGGTCTACGGCTACTGAAGTGTGGGCTGTTTCGATTGACAGGTGCCATTGGAGAGTAGCCACTGCTTGTCACTTTGGTCATACAAAAGATGAGGGGGGGGAACTTTTCGTTGCAAGATGGTAAAGAGGAAGGTGCCTTTCGGAATGCACCCGGCGGTTTGCTCAGTGTTTAAAAAGCAACCAAACAACAAAGCGGATGAAAACTTCCATTGTGGCTCCACTGAAATTCACATCCTTGGCCATAATCATTGCAGGTACAAATATATGAAGAAGACTTCAGAAAGGAGAGATCTGACAGAGAACGACTTAATGAGGAGAAAGAAGCGCTGCAGAAAATGAACAAGAGATTGCAGTCTCAACTGAATAAAGTCAACGCTCAGGTATGAGTCAAAAGAAAGTTACCGTTGCCAGCACATGTGTATTTTATTTTTATTTTCTCACTTTCCACACAACCCAAGGCTTTCTGGCTTCCATTAATTGCCATTAGATTTTATACGAGGTCACCACCTGGGATGAAATCATTCTGAAGTAATGCAATAAGAATATAAGAAATGATTAGAGATTACTTCCAAATTAAGTAGATGAAGGGGATATTTATTGCAAAAACTCCTCAAACATCTTAAAACGGAGTGGGGGGAACCAAAAACAAATCCATAGGACTTTTGATTGTTTCACTGGCGCTTGATATGAGAGTTGTAACATCAAACCAACTTTCGAAATAAAAGCTTCTGTAATGGAATCCTGACCTTTGCAGTGGATTTGCAGAGTAATGTTAATATCACTGAGGGGGAAAAAAAAAAAGTTTCCATGCAAATTAGCCGAGCAGCCACTGCAATAATTTCTTTATTGCAACATCCTTTTTATCTCTTCAGAGTAGTGTCAGTATTCTGTTCACAGACACTCAGGAAGCCATAGTAGAATCATGGCATGCAAAACTCTGAGCTTTCCCAATCCCCTTTAAAAATTACGAAACTTCGAGGTTTCCTGTCTTGACGAAATTGTGCAAGGTTTTAAAAGAATGGCCGATTACCAAAATGTTCTGTGGTGATTTATTGTCCTCCCCAAACATTGTTGCGAAACAGAAACTTCGGTATTGGCTTATTCTCAACCAAGCCAGGCATCGATACTCGTAGGGTCTTGCAATAGCATCAGAGGCGAGGGGCTGGAAGTGCCCCTCATCTCCATTGGCCTCAGCGGGAGCCAGGGAGCAGGTTGGGCATCCTGCAGCAAGGTCCCAGACTAGGCAGTGCTTTTATGGGTACTTGGAGGCATTTCACGCAAGTGTGAAAATAGCAGAGAATGCCACAATTCACTGCTCAGGGCATCCCGGGCGTATAGAAATACCTTGGGGAAAATCCGTTAGCATCGCGTGCTGTAACCTTCGGGTATATTTCCCTCACCCACCAGCCCACCCCTGGGTGGTTCAATAAGGTAAAGAATTTTTTTTCTTAGGAGACAAGAGTACTGGGACACCTTCCTCTATATTTTTGCATTGTCTAGAGACTGTAAAAGCCTACGTTTCTTGCACAACCCCAACGAGTCAATGGATGCTGTGAGACCTTCTCACAGCAGTGACAGTGAAGAGGGAGGCTACAAATGGGGCTAAAAGGCCTTTCCCTGCTCCTCCCTGTCCACTCCAGACCAGCGGAAATGCCAACGGCACTGCACGGGTACAATATACTCAAAGGGCCGTGCAATGCCTGGGTACAACTTGACCGTCCCCACATCGCATCGACGGTTTACGCTAGAGATCTTTTTGTTTGTCTCATCCTCCCTCGGGATTTGATTAAACAGAGCTTGTGAAGAATTTTAAACGTGAGAGGAATCGCATAGAATATTTATTAGTTTGTTTTCTTAAGTCAAATTATGTAGTTGCGACCCACCTTTTACCCCTCCTTGTACTGTCCTTAGGCAAATTCCTATTGACTGCTGGGGCAGAGAGGGCCTAAGAAAAGGCAGACCCAAATCTTGAGGCCATTGAATTTGTTCCTTTACCAAAATTATTTATTTTTCTTGTTATGCAAGTGCCTGTAGTTCTGCTTCAAGCTATTGAAAGCTACTATGTGTAACGAAAATATTTCTTGAATATAGAAAACACCCAGAAATGTGCTTGCCATATCTTGAAGTCAATGTTTTCTCACATAAAAAGTGCCAAGGCTCTGGTGTGGCACAAGTCAGCTTTCTTAAATATTTTTTTTTTAAATCACGAACGGTCTGAAGGCTCTAAACAAGCCGCATTGTGACCCATGCTGAGAGAGGAGGGTTTCTTCCCTGCTGCTTTTCGCTGATGAATTTGTATGCGAATATTCTGTTGGTCATCGTATCCTGCTACTAATGCATTTCTTCTTGCTCTTCTTATTTTTTTGCCAGACAAAAGACCTCCCAGTAGAGTCTGAGAGGCCCGGCTACCCACCTCCCCTCTTCTTCTCACCCTGTGCTGGGAGTTGTGGCTTGGTTCTTCACTATCAAGATCCTCGAGTGGTACATTCGGCGTCTCGCAGGGCACGTGAGCAGCAGCAGCGCTCAGTAAGGTTCCCACCGTCTCCCGTTTCACAAGGGCGCGCTTCTCTTACAAGGAGAATAACGTGTTGCTAGCACAGGGCCGTCCTCACCAGTAACTAAATCTGTCGTTTCCCAGTTTGTTGTTGGCACTGGTCTTACAATTAACCCTAGGTCTGGCACAGCCCTCCTGATTTCTCTACAGTCTCTCTTCTTACTCGCTGCCCCAAAATGCTGATTTTTCTCGTGATAGTCATGTTCTTTTCTTCCTTGCTGTTCCAGCGTCTTTGGTACTGAATTGCACAGAGCGCTGCGATGTGCGAATCGAAGCATAACCAACAGAAATCTGTGAACAAAGAGGAAAAAATGCCGCAACTTAAATATATGGTTGATGAGTTATACTTTAGGTATATATTCTTATATATTGTAAATTTACTTTGGCAAATACCGTTTGTCTCTAAGACCACTAAGAAGAAAAAGGGGACTATTATACATTTGTTTTCAATGATACTGGTGGTCATTCCTTAATTTAAAAAAAATAAGGTTGATTGGACTCTAGCTGATTTCTTAGGCTAATTTACTTCCACGGCACATATCCAAAGCCCTTTCTATCTATATAATTACCCAAACTCGTAAATATGGATCTGCTCTCTGGAGCCCAGTTGCGGGCCTTCACTGTGAACGATAGTGACAAAAACGCGAACATAGCTTTGGTCAGCATTATTCGGGTCTCTTCCTTCTACCTGGTCTAAGAAAGCTTGTTGACAAGTGTGTCTTATTTCCACGTCTTATACTCGTCGTTTCTTTCTCTGGCCCCGTCTTTGGAAAATGACTTTCCTTCTTCTTCAATTACGGCTTCTGTATTCGTAGGTAACGTAACTGTCCTGCCATCAGGCAATACTGCAGTAGCCAGACAGCGCAATCCCAGGTTCCCTGGGGCGGGCGGACGAGCTATCAGCGGGATTCACAACGCTGCCATTAAACTGGAAGGGTGGAATCCCAGATGCTGTTGCTTGTGCCCGGTAGTATCTTCCCTCCGGTACCCTGCTGTGAAACGGGATTACGTGAGGACTAAGGCTCTACAGTGAGGACGAGATGCTCTGGCTGTGAATGCTTTAAGAATGCGATTTTCCGAAGCAAGCCCGCGTATTTGCAGAAAAAAATAAGATAAAAAAATAAATTAAAAAAAAAAATAAAAATTAGCAGAAGTGGAAGGTAGAGTGTGGCTAACTCAGTGGGAAATTTTCCATTTTTTTTCCTGGCACGCAACAGGGTCCAGTGGTCCTCAGCATGAAGGAGAATAGCTTTGCACTAGGGCAGGTTAGGTAAGGGGCCGTTACCTATTTCAAGGAAAATACTGCTTCAAAGCCTGATACTTTTGAAGTGCTTTGGGTTATCTAAGTGGGCTGCGCTTGTTCGAATTTAGTGAGGATGCGTTTAAACATGGTGAACGTCGTTGGAAATACATAATATCTGTTTCTGGCTATAAAGCTGTCACGTCTGGAACGATGCTCGTTATTTGAGAAATTTATAGCCGAATTTTTGCAAAAAGCATAAAAGGCTTTCAGACTGTGGGAATCCAACGGAAAAGCTGTGGTCAAACAAGTCCTTTCTGTGCTTCGGGAGTGTGCTTATCTGCCTATTTATCAGAGTTGGAAGTATTGCAGAATGTTTTTTCACTGCAATTTGGACGCTGTCCCAGGTTATTTTGGCCCTTCTCCCTCCACTTTCATCATCCAGGTTGCTAATTCTGCGAGGGATCACCGGGTTTACAACTTCGCCGCTCCTGCCGGCGCGCGGGGGTTCGGTTTGACTGGTTGCTTTGTAACTCCCAGTTTCATTCTGAGTTTTCTTTGAAATTTTTTGTCCGTGTGAGAGCAGCGTTGCTGCTCCAAGCTTTTGATACCTCCCCGAGCAATTTGTTAGCCACGAAGCAAGGTGTTAGAATTTAATGAGTGTCCTGAGTTTAACCTACGTAAGTCCTCTGTGTTTAGTCTGCGCTTTTTCATTCTTTTTATATCTTGCACCTTTTTCATTCCTGTTTACATTGTTAGTAGAAACATTTTGTTTAGTCTGACATGGAATACATCTCTTGTTTCTGAAATTCATTCAAGTTTGTGTAGTGCGAGTACGTATGAAAGAGAAGAGGAGATCGGAGAACAGAAAACCCAACAGAAACTCGAAAAAGCAAAGCAAATAAGTGTATTTTGAGCCATCGGCAGAGAAACTACCTGTGCCTAAACGAAGCAGAGTCTTGCTTTGTATCAAAGCCTGGTTTGTTTGCCTGCAAGCACAGATTTAGGTAATCGTTCCTGTGGATGGTATAATTTAAGTGAAAATAGGATAGCTCCTTTTTTCCTGACAGCGTATGAGGGTGATTACTGCTATATACAACTACAAATGACAGCCTATGTAAAAGTTAAATCCGGTTTCTGTATCTCCGGCTTCATCCTGCCATCTTAATATAGGCAAAACTTCCTTAGAAGCCTACAAAATTTCTTCCCTGCGAGTTGAAATCTGTAGGAGTCTCTTTGGGACTACTCAGGATTTTGTCCGAGTAATTTCTGCAAAACAAGAATTATTTCCCCAGTTTAACTACTTTGAAGCCGTGATTACCTGGAATTCGACCAGCTTACGTGTATTACTTAAACCGGATAGACGGCTTTCATACAGCTTCAACTGAGATGTCTGGTCCCTGAATTGTTTTCTCTCGTAGTAATTTGCTACTCGTTTTACCACGGTGTGTGGTATAAACTATAAGGCAGTATTTCTTTCTTCCAGGATTTCCCTGGACAAAACTCTATTGGCGTGGATATAACCTTCCCAATACTTCCTCTTGTAAGAAAGACGGGGATTTTTCCCCATACCACAGCGTTTTCAGGAAGTGATTTGATAAAAGCTAATGTTGTAATAACACTAATGGTAACCTGTGGGGACCGGAGGAGGACAGAACTTTATTAAATGGGTTATTCCTGCCACGTTGAAACATATTACACGTGTTACACGCATTTGGACTGGAACAGCTTCACCTGTCAGGTCGAGGTGTAGCAGGTTTCTCTCTGGCGTTCTTTGCTACGGGCAATGTGATGCCTGCCAGTATCTTCTGGCGCGCTTTATTCCTTAGCCCTTTTAAAATCTGATTTGTTTCTCTTAACGTTTCTTTTGATTTGTGGGCTCTAGAAAGGTTTACGCCAATATTTCCAACGAGTGCGGCGTCTAAACCGCGTCATAAAAAAGAAGCAAGCTGAAAGACTCGAGCAGTGAAAATATAAAGCTAAATATAAGGTTTTTTTTTTTTTTTTTTTTTGCAAACTACTCTTGTATGACTAATAAAAAGCTTCACAGGACAATTACGTTTTTATCATGTCACTATTCTTTTGTTTGAAGTGTCCATGAAGTCCATATTGCTGTAATAATGTTTTATTGTTCTGTGCAGCCAGACTATCAGTGGTATGTTCCTGACCAGTTTCCGCCAGATGTGCAGCACAAGGCAAATGGTAAGACAACAGCTGTACGGAGCCTATTTTAAATGTACTTTTTTTTAAATGGGGGCCCTTGAGGGATGTAGAGTAAACTTTTCTATTTATCTCTTGAGTGCTTACGCGACAGCTTTGCCTCAGAGAGCCGAGGGTTGTGTATGTGCAACACAGGTGACATTTCTAATGTAATACCGTCTACATTACGGCTTTCAGCTTCATTGCAATTCATAAAATGTCTCTATTACACATTATAGGATCACACGCTGCCTCATTAAACACCTAATAATAGTCCTAAAGAAAAGATATCCTCACCGTTGTCCTTAGAGCTTCTGTTGCTCCAGCTAAGGCTAAATTTAGTAATGTGCCGAACCTGGGGGCCGAGATCTGCTCCAATAGCTCAAGGTACCAGGTCTGAAAATAAAACTACATAAAAATGGACAAAGTTAATTTCTTGCCAAAGTGTCGGTGCAAAATCTCTTTTGGAAACCAGGAGGAGTATTTAATATTTGTACCTGGATTTGAAGTCACACCAAGTTCCTTGGGTGTTTTGAAGTACTTGTTTCAGACCACTCAAAAGATGGATGCCAAAGAGCAGAAGGAAGAAAGGGACATCATTCTGGGTGGGAATCCGCCCCTCCAGATCTTCTCCTTCAGAAGCTCCCCCAAAACCACGCCCTTTCTCTTCAGTGGTTGAGAATTATAGAATCATAGAATCATTTTGGTTGCAAGAGATCTTTAAGATCGTCAAGTCCAGCTGTTAACCTAACACTGCCAAGTCACCACTAAACCATATCCCTCAGCACCACATCTACACGTCTTTCAAATACATCCGGGGACAGTGACTCAACCACTTCCCTGGGCAGCCTGTTCCAATGCTTGACAACCCTTTCGGTGAAGAAATTTTTCCTAATGTCCATCCTAAACCTCCCCTGGTGCAACTTGGCATTATTTCCTCTTGTCCTATCACTTGTTATTTGGGAGAAGAGACCGACCCCCACCTCACTACCCACTCCTTTCAGGTAGTTGCGGAGAGCGATAAGGTCTGCCCTCAGCCTCCTTTTTTCCAGCTGAACATCCCCAGTTCCATCCGCCGCTCCTCACAGGACTTGTGCTCTAGACCCCTCACCAGCTTTGTTGCCCTTCTCTGGCATCTAAAGTTTTGTGTTTTGCTGTGTTCTCGTGCCTCGTGGCCCTTTTATGTGAGATGCCATCTCGGATGAATGATACCTCATCCTGTGCTGTGCAAGGGGACCAGCGAAGCTTGCTGGCGTGCGCTGCCGGAAAGCGTGTGTGCTCCATCCGTCTGCCATTTCACAGTGCGAGTGGGTGCCATATGGGGTGGCAGGGACTCATCACCAAAAGCTGTTTTGTAACATCTAGAAGAAGAAGATGGCTATAGAGGAACTCTTCTGTTATTTATTGTCATCCACATTTGCACAGAAGAGAGGGCAGGGTGGGAACGTAGCTCGCCGAAACGGAGGATGAGCCTCCCACAATTACACGGCGACTGTGTGGAGGGTTCTGATGTGGTCATAGGGAAAGTAGCGCTGTGACTGCAAGAGAGGACAGGAGATTAGTTTTGTCGTTCCTCCCACTTAAACTCTGAGTGATTTATTGCACCAGAGAATACAGGGAGGATGTTTATAACAGTGAATGAAACGAGTCCGGCCACCAACTGCAGCTGTGGTCCAGGGCAGTGCACTTAAGGGATCTGAAGAAAAGAGAGTTCTTATTTACCCTGCTTGATTATATGACTTGACTTCTGGTTCCCTGAAAAAAAAAAGTTTTTTTTTAAATCCGTGATCTGTCTTTCTGTTACTGTTCCTTGTGCAGAACATCCAACTACCTCCTTGTCAATGGGACAGTTGAGTAAGGTACTTGGAGACTTTTCTCTTCCCCTTTTTTTTTTTTTTTTTTCTTTAGTCCCCATAATGAGGAATTCTCAATGAGTCCCATCATAATGCTGTGTAGGATGTCTGCTTTAACGTCTTCAGGGCTCTTATTCTTTTTATCTTTGCTGATAAAACAAAGATTGTTTTATTAGCCATTGATGACGGAAGTCCAACTTCTACTATCAATTAAAAGGCACTAGCCTGGGTTTGTGTATTATATATAGCCACCCATAATCTTAAATCACCTTGGATCTGCATTTCAGTCGGTTGTTTTGAGAAAGGTTTCAAAGATAGAAGCTCCAAGAATCTGTGATGAAAGTATTCTTGATGTTCCAAATTCTTTGTTCTGTTTCGTACAAGTGCTAATTACAGTGGTGGGTTTAAATGAGCTAGTACGCGTAGCAGCGTTGCCGAGTCTCATTTCTCATCTTTCATTTCCTCATTAGGTGATAAACTGACCAATAAATCTTATCTCTTCTGAGATAGGGCTTCGTTATAGAAAAACAAACCGGCAGTGCAGCAACTTTTAAGCATGAGGCAGTTTCCTTTAGGAATGCTATTTTGATGTTTCTGGGGAAAAATCTTCAAGTTTTCCTTAACGGTGCAAATTTTCCTTTGACATTGGGTGTTTTTTCTTTAGGAATAATTACAAAATACAGGTCACAGAGTGTAACTTCAGAGCTGAACGCTAGAGAAATGAATCAGGAAACTGCTTTGCTTTTTTTTTTATGATATACCATCAAAAAAAGCCTCTTTTAAAGATATCTGAAGTCTATGAGAGTCTCTACATCAACTCTAACTCTCCATTGGGAAGCATGGAAACTGCTTTGGCCTGCCAGGGCTCGTGTGGGCCAGTGAGAGATGACTGAGGACGTAATATATAATTTTCCAAAAAGAACGGGGAAAAAACGTCTGTCCTTGATGATGTGTTGAGCGAGTTGATGTATTCCACGCCCTTGCACGTTGGCAGCGCAACAGGTACTAAAGGCACGCCCGTGGTTCGGGATGGCTTTCATGCCAGGCTGGACTGCAGGAGGCAGCCGCCTGCCATCTGTATGTCTGCAAGGCCACAGGAAGGTGAGGGTTTGACTCGGTTCCTTTCCTCCTGCTCTTTCACACTGCAGACTCGGCAAGAGTTTAGCTTTCCATGCCGCCACCACTGGGATCCAAACAGAATCCAGAAGTATCCAATAGGCGGTTTGAAAATAGGAGGATGTGGGCTGTGTTCAGGTTTATTGGCCTGATTTTACTAGCGTTTTCTTCCCATTTGTATCCACAAAGTTTCATGTTGTACCTCTCGTGAAACTGCTTAAAAACTCAACTAACTTATACCAGAATTCAGCCTGTCTGTGCACGTAAATATTTCTTCTCCTTATCTTTCCAAACATGAAATACTCTGGCTGAGAGCAGGCAGGGAGAAGAGATGGATAGGAAGGTTTTGTGTCCAGCCATGCTCCGTCGGTGGGCTGCAGCGGAGATCAGGCCGCCAGGGAAAGACCACTCAGGTAGTCCTCACAGGGCAACCACCTGTCTGCAAAGCGGGCTTTTAGGGGAAAGCATCGGGCTTCCGAAAAAGCAAAGGGCGTTTCCTTGAAGGTCACAATAAAGAGAGGAGGACAACGTGGAAAGGTAAGCGATGGGAGGCAGGTAGGGATTACGGAGGAAGTTGATGAGATGTTGTCTCGCTGCCCCAGCAACGTATTTCGAAGAGAATAACTCTTCCTGCCCACCCGCCGGTCCCTCCCCAGGTTCTTTGCTGCGCAGAAAGCCCGGTCCTAAACTGCGCTTAAATTCTTCCAGCTCAGCCATGTTTGATCAGTAGTTCTGCCTTTGGAGGGACATTAACTCCTAGGTCTCTCTGTGCTCTGTCACTCAGCATTGCTGGAACTCGTTTTCAATCTTTTTGTTCTCAGTTGTGGTTTTTTGATTGGGTTTGGGTTTGGTTTTTTGGTTGGTTTTTTTTTCTTGGATTTCCCCCCCCGCCCCCTTTTTAAGGAGACATGCAGACAGATTTTGAGCAAGTGTACTTAATGTCGCTTTATTTGGCAAGCCGTGTTGACTTCCTTCCTTATCCAACTGTGCAAAATTGAAAAGACAGTTGAAAAAAAAGATCGATTTTGGAGATTTTCCCTGAACCCAGCTTTTTAATGAAAAATTCTCTGGAAAAGAGGTTTATTACTCAAAGCCTGCTCAGAGCAAGAACCCTTTTGCATGCTGCAACTGCTGGCATGTATTGCCTTATTCACTTCCAAAATTAATCTTACCATATTTGTTTTCTTGGCAGAAAAGATTCTCGGTACATATAAGAACCCTAGTTACCCCTTCGGAACATTAGATATAACTACGAACTTTCTTTCACCTAAATTGTACGTTTTGATTTTGGATCCAGTTACGATGCCAGACGCAGGGAGAACCCAAAACGTAGCCCTTCGCCCACCTCTCCGTTCAAGCTCTGGAGCCTCGCGGGAGAGGCGAGAGCGGCCGCTCACCACCTCATCTTGGCGCGCTTAGGGAAAGCAGCAACCGGCCTGCAAAAGCCCTAGGGATGCCCAGATAAACGCATGAAGAAGCACGATGTGTCTGCTTGCTTTCATCATAATATCTCTTGTTTCCTTCCACACTCTGCGGCTTTCCAGATTTTTGCCCTCAAGGTACCTGCTTTGCCGCTAATGGTATAATTACACCTAATTGGAAGAAGAGGAGGGAGAAGTGTGGGGTTTTCCCCTGAAAAGAATGACGTCGGGGGTGAGGGAGGGAATGAAAAACTGGAAAAACGGATTTGTTGGAGGTCTCCAGTGAAAACCAGACAGGGAAAAAAAGGTCAGTGAACTGACATCTTAATTTTCCTGGAAAAAAATCCCAGATCCTAAACATTTTTGGTATCGGCCTGTCCTCGGTGCGTACATTTCGTGAGGAATTATCAGTGCTCCCAACTAGTCAAGGCAGATTTAATTAGCAGCTTGCCATCCGCACTGGGAATGAACATGTCATTATTTTCAGGATTTTTACCGGTGCAACTTGATTTCTGTGGCTGCAATCTAACAAAAAGAGGCGCCTTTCATTTTGAACTCCAGAATGTGAGAAGTTACCTTTTTTTTAGACAAGTACTGCTTTTAGAAGTCAACTTGAGCGAAAGATCTGCAGTTTTTCAGAGTACCAAGGCAGAAAAGTCTCACGTGAAGAGGAACACCGTCTGTAATTTAAACAGCCCCATGATTTGACAGTTTTATTTCTGTGAAACAAAGTATCAGGATTTATCATTCAGTACCCATTAGATTTTAAATGGCTTCACGCACACGGGCATTATTTTTTTTTTTCCCTTTGAGAATGAAACATGGGGAAGAATCAAGGCATTTAAGGGAACATTTCTTAAAGGGGACATCGGTGGTGGTGGTCTTCTGGTGATGGGTGACGTGGTGGTGTCTGTTTTTATTGAATCTTCCTCTCTCCTGGTGACTTGAAGCATGTCTCTGCTGCCTGGAAATACCCTTAGTTTGTCATTGATCACCTAAGGAAGCGATGTAAAAATGAATTCTGTGCCGTTTGCTTGCTAAAGCAGCAGCCAAGTGCTACCTACCCTCAGTATATGAAGCCCGCTTTCCTTTGACCTATTGTACGTGTTTTGCGTGTTGGCGTGTTGTAAGTACTCTGTGCTGGGCTCTGAAGCCTGCTCATACTGCGAAACATCCAGAAGGTTTTCCGAATGGTTAATGCCATCCTAGGTGAGACGCGCTTTTTGTTTTTGGGAACTTCGTGTTATCTTATCTTTGCCTTTCCTCTCTGGCAGACCGTGCCCGCGGTGCCTGCTGGGATATCTGCCCGTTTGCACCAGCTGGGCAAGAACTTGAGGAACCAAAAGCATCTTGGCATAAGCAGGGTGACCTGCAGTTGTGTCCCTGTGGGACTCGGGACTGGGAAGAAACAAAAATAACTGAAGGATGCCCCCCACTGTAGAGTTGCCTGAGGTGTTTGAATAGACAAGTGCTCTCTTCCTCCCTGACCCCATAATATTGTTACAGGAATACCAACATTTGACGTGGAGCTTGGAAGCACATTTCTTGTTAGAAACGTTTTGTTCCACTCTCTTTGCTGTTAAAGGGGTCTGTTTACACGACGTGGACACACAAATACTTGCACTCATCCTTCTCGCACAAAGAACCAGTTTGCTAATTGTTGCTCTTCCTGGCTTTTGTGAATAAATAACGTCAATTTTAGCTCTGATGCTACCTGCGAGGAAAAGGTGTCACCAAAGTCGGTGATTCTTGATACTACCGCTCACTACAAATGTGGCCCTCTCGGATAAAGTTTTCTTTCGTACACGTTTGGATATCGTCAGCGCGGTGGGCTTGGAAGGGAATGACGGGGTTAGTGCATAGTGGCTGCAGAGCAATTCTCCCAGGCAAATTCAAAACCTCGCTGGAAATATTTCACTCTCGATGTTTCTCCTGTGAGCGGAATACTGTGTGCACTCCTGTGTGTGTGCTACTAGCGATGTGTTACAGCGTTTCCAGAATCTTTTGAAACTTCGGGAAGGAAGTATGTGTTACCCCGGCAATAGTCTGTTTCCTTTCTTAGGTTTTATTTTGTTTTCCTAGCTCGCCTGAGTTACTATCAAACACATCTTTGAACCACAGACACCTACTTAGCTGTAGGTACTACTGCCTCATTCTTCCCTCCGTCACACTTACCTACTCTCTTGGGTGCACCTCGTGCTAACGTATGCCTAGGAGCGCTGCTGAACGTCAGCTCTTCCTTTTAGAGGTCTAGAAAGATCTTATATGGGGGCTTTAGGTTACTAGACCCTACTGTTTGCTCCGGATCAACAATTGCGACTAGATGAAAGTGTGGAGAGAGACTACTAGGGCACTGTATGGTACCCATGCTCTCTTTTCTTCTTCACACTTACTGCCGTTTGTACTGGATTGATTCCAGACTTGTAATATGATGTCCGGTATCGGCTCCGGGGACGCGTGTGTGTTATAAAAGAGAGGGAAGTTAACCATAAGCGAGTTGTGTTTCTCCATGTCAAAATAACTTGTATGGACACACTTTTGCAGATTCCTCCTCAGAGAAGGGAGCCCATTGCTGACAGCCTATGACCTGGAGAAGCGGAGACCAAAGGCTGCAAGCGAGTCTTGTAACTTCAGCATTCTGTTTTGCTCTGGTGGTTCGGGGGTTTTTTTTTTTGTTTTTGTTTGGTTTGGGTTTTTTCCCCTTAGCTCCTTATCTCTTGAGGGCATGTTATTTATGCCCGGTGAAATCCCTGCGAGGACAATAGGAAAGCGGATCATACAGGCTAGTGATCCTCGGGATCCAGTTAAACTCTGCTGGGAAGCGTTATTGCCCTTTGTTCTGAAGATGCCGTTTGTGCAGCTGATGAGAAGCTGTGAAAAAGCCTCATGAGAAAAGACGCGGCTATTGAGAGACAGTCACATCTGGTTTGAATGCAAGAGCTTATAAGCCAAAGAGCTTTATGATATTAGTTTGTTTGTTTGTTTGAGAATTATGGTCTTTTTTTTTTATTTGATGCCAGGGAATGATTTGTTGATATACCATCTTGAATTTTGTACTCTCTTTCTTGGTTGTTTGGTAAAAAGGAAACCCGCTTCACGGTTTCAACACATTTGTGTAATGCCAGGCCAGGTAGAATGTGCTTCCTCCCCTTTTTGAGGCAAGGCCAGCTCTCCTTTTGTTTTGTCTCCGAAGTTATAAGAAAAATGTAATGACAGAGTTGTGGTTTTTCTTTTTTCTGTATGTACTTATTTGTATCAGAAGAATTTTAGTGGAAATATTTAACGGTTTTAACTTCTCGGTGCAAATGGCTGTGTATTTCCAAGTTATTCTTGTAATGAATCTGCGCATCGTTGTGTAACTTCTAACCTGAGAATAAAACCTGGCTTTTTAAAAGAAAATGTATTTAGACTATGATATTTTTCAAGAAACGGTGGTGAATGGATGTTTGGCAAACATTAGCCGATAATCTGCTTGTAAGACGGTCTCTTCCCTTCAGGCAGGTACCTGAATCTGCTGGGATCACGCCTGAAAGAAGGAACGGAGATTTTTGCACCATGAGGCCACATGAGGTGTCCTGGCTGCTTTCCTTCCAGCTCAGAAGTACTTAATATGAGTTTAAGCTCCCACACAAGCAGCTTGTTGAGCTGTACAAAGACGGAATCATCAGGCCGAGATCGCCTGCGTCTGTCACTTCCGCTTTCAGAACAGGTATTTCCATTCCCATCAATGTACAAAGGCCTGTGCGTCAAAATAATAACCTTACAAGATTAAACACGTTCAGCATTTGATTTTTGGACCCAACGGGGAAGAATCCACGGGAGAGGATTTTTCGGCTGTTACATTTTACAGCAATGCTGCTTTCGCTTATGCCGATCAAAGAAACGACACTCCTAACTTATAATACGGACTGGGGAAGAACGCAAGCAAAGCACTGAGCAAACCGGCCTCTGGAGAGAAACTGCTTTCTCATAAACTATTGGAAATTAGAGTTTGAGAACTCCAATTGAGAATTAGAATTCCATCAGCTACAGAATAAACTCCGGAGTCTCTGTTAAAGAGATAGGAGTTTTTATCTCGGTATGAATTTGGAGCTGGCTTACAGACACTACGGCAGCCGATAGTTTAACCAGCAAACAATATGACCGCGCTGCTCCTGATTAGTGATTTGGCTAATCAGGGTGAGATCATGGAAAATGCTAATGCGGTGCCTTCGGAAAATCCAATTATAATGTACCCGAATTCAATGCGAGCTCTCAGCAGGTGACCAGTGCGGTGGGCAGAGCACCCCGCGCTCAAAGACATCGCGATTCCTCAAAACAGACCAGCTTCTGTGTGCTCGGTGCGGGGGGTGACAACCCCCCGTTTCATTCCTTTCCACTGTTTTCCCCAACTAACCGCAGAGATTTGTGCCTTCCATTCATTTGTGGCGCTTAACTCGTTACCTGACAGCTTCTTGCGAGCATTATCTGGCCCAAGCAGATGATTCAACACGAGCCATTCACAGTAAGAAAATAGAGTTTGCAGGGCTATCGGTTTTTTTGGCTTTTTTCATTTTTTTTTCTTTTCCCCTCCTCTGTTTAGTCACAGGCTTTTAATGTTTGACTGGCTTAGGCACAAGACTGTAAATGTTGACTCACGCAGATCCTAGTCACGCTAAATTGTCCGGGGGGGGGGCTATTGCTTGTATTACACGGTAGAGAATTTGTATCTCTTAAAAACCCACATAAAATGCCTGTGCGGTTGGTTTCTTCTCTTGATTTTCTTGTAATGACGGATGTTTCCCAAATGCAGGTGCTGTCGTCTATTTGAATTAGCGTGGTCAGACTCAAACACCCCCAAAGGATACACTTTTTGCAGTGACCCAGACAAGTTTGAGGGAGCGAGTTATTTTAGTTAAAATCAACCGTAGTACTCCTAACAGTACAGTTCCTTCATAAGGCTTTGCCGAAACTGGGTATCAGCACTCCCAGTTCTTCCCATGGCCTTTTAAAGAACTTTCTGGCTTATCCCGACCTTTGTAACGTATTTTATTTTCCTAACGCCCACCAAATTTTCCACCTGATTCTGTCTATTTAGCTTTCTCCGATATTTTTGGGTGTCAGTTGCCAGGCAGACTGATTTCGCAGTAAGGCCTAATGTGTTTGTGAAAGGCCTTTTCCTTTTTCCTTCCTTTTCTTGTAGGAACCTCTCAGGCTTTGGGAATATTGGAATTCCTAGGCACGCTGCAAGAGGAGCAGTTAATATACAGAGAGTAACTTTCTTTTCGTACCGGACCAGGCGCTCATTTGAATATACAAACCTGTAAATGCAGTAATGAGATACAGCCGCAGTTTGTGGGCCCTCCCCGATTTCCTCTCTCACGGTGGCTTGAGGAAACAAAACAAGCATAAAGGGATTTTCCGTCAAAAATTTTCAGCACTTTAAGGCGATGTTTTCACTCATCCAGCAGAAAGACCAAGGTGTCCTGCATCGACGCTGGCCACTCTGCCCACCAGGCGAGCCACATCGGGAACGTGTGGCTTGTATCCCTGGGCGACCGGCTCAACTGCCATATTACAAATGTTTACGAGGTGATGAACCTTTAGGTATACGGTGAGGAACTGACCCATAACGAAGATGATTACTCAGCGTGTTACAATGAGGTGGGGAGGGGAGGTCCAGGCCTCGGTCGTGATCAGCCCTTGGAAAGCCTGATTACTTCTGGTGGGAGCGTGCACGTCGATAACGTGCTTCTACAGGTTTTAAATTGCGAGTTGTGACACCTATTGGACACACAAAACTTTAATAAAGAACAGATTTGCAGAGAACGTTTTATGTATGTTTTGGCATGGATTTCTGTAAGACTTTTCTTCTGAACTGAACTTTTTCCATTTGGTTGCAGTATTATATATTGACCACGTTGTGGAGAAATTTTCATTTTTATGAATGAGAGCGAGTCTTCATCTGGCCAGTTAAATTATCTGCTCACAGTATTATTTTACATTGTTTCCAACACAATATGCTGGATTCACTAAGTGATATTTTGATTACCATAAAAGTAATTATCCAACATTAAAATAGGAGCATGTTTGAACAACTCACGGAGTCATTGACACAAATGAGGTACCTAAAAGCTTGGGGTCTTTGGGGAACTTTTGTCCCATCCTTTTTTCCTTTTTTTTTTTTTGGGTGTAGCTAGTAGATGCGACACCAGCATTTTGCTGACTTAAAGTTTTTTGGTTTGATTCACCCCTGTTTTCCTTCCCAGGTATTTTAAGCTCTGTGCCTTGTCAAAAAAGTTTGTTGTTTTAAACCGCTCTTTTTTCTTCTGATGGCCTGAAGTGCCTTTTCTATTTATATAGATTTTATATTTCAGTGTATTTTCTGTTCTATTTCTATAGATATTTCTTTCTACTCTCATACATACATAACAGGTGGCGTGATATGAAGATTTCATTGGTGATAAGTAAATTGTCTGTCTATAAATCACGGAATAGCATCCCTTCCTAGTCTCCGGCAAAAGCTGGGAGCAGTTACAATTGCCTCAGAAATTCTAGATACCAGAGGAAGTGGATTCATGATAACGCCGTAGGTGCCCCAAATCCACACCTATGCTACCCTATAATAGGAAGGCTAGATATCACAGCTGAGGATGATTTGCTAGATTGCGTGCTAAATCTTGGATCATGTGACTGTCCTCCTTGAATCCATTCACCAATTTTTTTTTATCTTTTACTGCACTAATATTAGATTTCTTGTCCAAACAATAAACCTTCTGTTCTCGTTCATCTCCCAGATGATAACGTTTCACACTCTCGGTCTCTCCCAGTTTCTTATCTTTCTTCTTGCCTTCCAGAGCATGGCTTTTGTGTCCTATACGAGATGATGTTGCTGTTGTGGAGTCTTCAGCTTCTGCCTGCCTTCCTTCCAATCGTTCCTGTAACCCTACTTCCCAGCTTCTTCTCGGTATGATTGATTTCTAAACCTTCTTTACTTGTAATGGCTTTTTTGAATTCTGGCATACCATTCTTTTAATAATGTCTTTTAATAATACCTAGGAGAAGGTCAGAGCTTTGTTTTCTAGATCCACTGGCAAGGAATGCTATTCCGCAATCCCATAAGGGGGATTAATGTGTTATCTACTGCTATGCAAAGTGTTACGTTATTATATATAGTCTCAGGGATTACAGTAAGAACACATCATCAATGAAAATATTTACTTCTGAGATGAAATGAATTACATAAATAGTAGAACTGGAAAATCACGGTGAATGCTGTGGATGCAAGAATGCGCTGTACCCTTTGGCTCTCGTTCCCACACCCAAAGGCTTGCACTTCATTAGCTCCATGTCATACTCCAGCTTCCTCCCTCCCAGTCATTGCTCTGTCAGCATTTCACTTTCCGTGACAACTTGTTTTGGGGGGGAATTAGGATTTTGAGATGTTGAAAATTTCTGGTCTTCACCCCCCCTCTCCCTTTCTGTAGTCTAGAATAGAATGAGAAAAAGCTGGTGTCATATGCCGTTACCTTTCGGTCAAGCAAGCTCAGCTACTCCAGCTTCCCCTATTCTTCCCCCTATAACAGACTAGGAATGCAGCACACACTAATGAGCTGGAAATTCTGCCTTGCCCATACCACCCTGTGCTGAGCACAGAGAGTATTTCTAATCGGGTTGAAGTTCTCTCTCTTGTTTAAAATAAATAAATAAATAAATAAAAAATCCTCCAGTTTAAAAAACGTTTTCCGTGTTTTAACTTTGTTATGAGAATGACAGAAGGATTTGCCTGAGTTTTGCAGATGCAAGTTTAAAGGTCTGTAAGACACCATGGGGTGGAAAGTATTTTTTTGATTAATAAAACGCTTTCCCACCAGGAGCCAGGATGCTGGCTGATGCTGTGTTTTCACTTACGGCAGCGACAAGCCTTGCTTCCACCTGCCCTATAAATGGGGAACACCCAGGTGCTTCCTGTTCAAGGGCTGCTGATGGGAGAGCGAAGGGTCCGCGCCAGCCACCGACCGCGAAATGGGCTGGTGGTGGTGAGAGCAGGGCTGAGGGCAATGAGGGCAGGCAGGTAGGGTTTGTGATGGGGCACGGTTCCCGAGGCAATCTGTCGCTGGCTGTAGGAGTTCAGATCTTGCAAGACCGTAGATTGCGACTTCGTTGGTCTAATATGAGGTGTCAGACCAACGGGGGTCTGGGGGGTCTTCCCGTGGCCAAGGGAAAGGATTTGGAGAAGGGAAATCTCGTGGAGCGAAGGCAGGATGCGTGCCACTAATGTTTGTATCGCATGACCTGATTAAGAGAGAAGTTACAGCTTTGACAGAGGGTAAAGCACCTTTGTCAGCATTTTAATCATCAGGTTGGTTTCTTTCATTTAATTATGTGGTTTAGTTGAGAATAGAGAGGGAGATGTTTCCATTTTCTTGCAGGAAGCTTTCATTTTCTGCCTTTCTGTGTTCAGGCATCTGGTATCTCAGCTCTTAGTCGCGTAAATCCCAAGTTAATCCATTTAAAGCAATGGCATTACCCTGTGAAGCTGGCAAATGCATAGGTCCTTTGCAAGTTATTCACAAAACCCACTATCTCTTTGACTAAATACAGCAGTCACATAAAACTGTTACTTGAGGCCTAGGCACAAAGCACCAGCCAGATTATTTCCCTATGCTAAAAGCTGGGAAAGAGCTGCTGCTTTGCCGAAGATTGAAAGAAGAGCTGGCCTTTTTGTAATTCCTGTTCTTTTCCCCTCTTTCTCCGCAATGCCAGATTTGCAGCCTGGCCTTTCTAGTCATGACCCAGCATGGAATCTGTAGAAATAAAGCATCAGAAGAAACAACCCTGGTTGCGTTGAATGGAAGGACCAGCAACGGTACCAGAAAAACACGGCCATCGACACCAAAGAGCAGGGCGTTTCAAATAAATGACCTGTTCAGACACCAAAACAGCTTTAGAGGGGCAGTGAATCTCCCGGTGTTTTCAGGTTCCTTTTAGGAAGGAACATTATGGCTGTACAGGAGAAAAGCTGACCTGGTATAAAAACGCCCTCTTAACATTGGCAGCAGCAAGGGAGTAATTACTTTATTCCCTGTTATAATTCCCCTGTGCTCAAGAGTTAGTTGAGGGTGGGGGTACCAAATGGGACTCGGAGCCGCCGGTGATGTACTTGCCCTAGAAGGGAAGGGAACTCACTAAAATCGGGTTTGAGGCATGAATGTTGCACGGCAGTTAGCTAAAAGCAGGCTTGAGTCTGGCTGCAAACGCCAGGAAAATTGGTTGCTCGCAGGGATTGTTCCTAATCCTCAATAGCGACAATTAAAATTCAAAGCGCGTGTCTGACGCCGTTATCTCGCTCTTCGTGTCTTCCGAAGAGACATCTGACTCCCCTGAGGATTTGGGTGGGGTTGGGTCAGAGCGCGGCCGCCGCTGTTCTATTTCTGCCTGATAAATTAATAACTCAGGACTTCGGAAGACAGCTGAGAAAAAAGCTGCAAAACCAGAAAACCTCACCGCCCAATCCAACCCACGGCGTTACCGGGTGACCTCTGTGAACCACAGTTCTGCATTACAAGATACCTGTTGGGCAACCAGAGGGGGGCGGGGGGGGGAAGAAAAAAAAAAAAAAAAACAGAAAAAAAGAAGGCAATTGATCTGAATGTGCTGTTAATTTAATAGTATTCCCATGGGGAGCCTTAGACAGTGCTACTATTCACATAACTTCCCCACTGTTCCACAGATGCTTGTGACAGGCTCCACTTTTCACGCGCGTTCCTCTGAAGTCCTTTTCTTCGGAGTCACAGCAAACCATCTATTTGTATTTTATGAGTCAAACGAGGCTTATGGAAAGCAGAATTCCCACTGGAAGTGAACTGAGGAAGGTGGTACCGTACCTCCAGGAAACTTTTCCAAATAATTGAATTCTTGTTAATGGAAGTTTTCGCTTTGATGAATGCAAACATTCAAGCTGTAGCATGTTGTGAGGCTCTCTGTATCCGAAAGCACAGATAAGAGACGTGGGAAAGGCAAACAAAAAAAAGCTTTGAGCAGTACCAGGGAGGGGGAGGATATTAATAAGGAAGGAACATCCCTTACGAGTTTCTTGTTTGTTCTGATTCATTCAGCCCATTCCGCCCAGTTTTATTTAGTTTCTGTATGCAAACATCACCACTCTCTATAAAGAGCAGTATCTCATTTTGGTTTAGAACAGCTTAATCTTACGAAGATTGTAAGCCTTTCTTCATCTGAGAAGAAAACGAGACCGACATTGCACCTTGATTTATGTATGCTACTGAGGCATTAACGCTGACACGACGCTTCACGAGTACCAAGCGGATGCCACTCATCTTGGTCAATCATTCTCAAAAACATTACATTTCAGTTGCAGGCATCTAAATCTCCATTAAATTCTTCAGGCTACGTTAAACTTCTACAGATTGGTCCCTGAAATTCCGTAGACTTCTGCCTCCGAAGTCACCGCAGAGCCAGGCTGGTTCTGGCTTTGCCGAACTGCACGGATTTTCCTTGCTCTGTAGGAAAAAAGTGGGTAGATAAGTCAGGTTCTTCCGCATCGGGACTGTTTGTGCAGGTGGGTGACGTTCGCACACGCGTGAACCCGTCCCAGTTTGTGCTCACATGAGTACTTTCACATTTATATTACATACGTAGAAACAAGTGTTCAGCTATGAAGGTTTGGCTGTAAGAGCTAAATATATAAATATACGTGCTCTTTCCTCTAGGAAAGAGATCTAGCAGCGTTGCTAAAACTTTTAAGCTGGCCATGTAACAAAAGTTGGTATGCCGTGTCCCCGGACAAGAGCGTTGCAGAAAGAGAAAACGAAGATTTCTTTTTCACCTGGAGTTCAAGTGTCACCAGCTCTAATTTTGAAGTCTTCCCAGGCTGAGAAGCTTTGCCTGCGTTAATGATGCATTGTACGCAGGGCTGCCAGAGTCCACTCCCGGCCACCACGCTTGCTTTCTCAGCACCGCCTTTCTGTTTATCCACGGGTGAGGGAAAAGTGCATTTCCAGTGATTTCTATTTGCACTTATAAAAGAGTACGTGGGGTTTACTAGAACAGTTTAATTGGGCTCCAAACTGCTCTGTCCTGCTCACAAAAGCGTGCTGTTGTTCCACTTCTGTTTTTTCCTTTTGGGGTGAAGGGCCTCCAGAGCTAAACCGCCGTCTCCTCTCTGCCCACCGGCTGTGGAAAGGCCGGTGCTGCACCTTTGTGAACGCCGCTGGAGTGAGGACAGGCAGCGGACACCTTTCCTCTCCTTGGCATCCTTCACCCAGTGGCATGGGGTGTTTCGGCAGGAGGGAGAAGGTCGGTGCCTCTCCAGCGGAGCTGTGCTCATGGCCAAGAGGAAGCCTGGTGTTGTATGAAATGGCATCATTTTAGACAAGCCTGAAAAACCACTCCTGGCAATTTAAACACCTTTCCTTGGTAGTGAGAAAGTACGGTACAAAAACTGGCTGCTGCAAAGGCTTCCCAGGCCATTCCCTCACGTCACAGAGCTGGTTTCCGTTGTGCTCTTCATTACAGGGAGTGGATGATTTTTTAGGAGTTCCCAAACACGGGTATGGCTCTGCCTTACCTTGCACGGAGGGAAGGGGCCTAGGCAGAACAGGTCCATGCTCTTCGCCTGCTTTCCTACAGAGCGGTGTTTATAAAGCTGTACTGACCACACGCACCCGTGTACCTGTGAGCGCATGCATGTGTCCGCCAGGCCTTCCCAGTGACTTTGTAACACCTATGAAAGGTCATCTTTGCCAGCTTCAGTCAAATGTGGTAGAAAGCCAGCAGGTCTCAAGGGTGTTGGCTTCCTAGAGGTGGGCAGGTAGGAGGTAGGGAATCTCTTTGTTCAAGAAAACCTCAGTGCGAACTCCAGGCTCATTAGACATCAGAGAATCTGCACAGGACCTCAGCCAGGTGAGACCCGTCCCTAGGAGACCCAGTTTCAGCGACCCAGGGCCACGCTGCCTGTCCAATCTCCATCCCTGGTCCCACAAGTTGCGGAGCCGGTGAGATTTTTCTGAGGGAGAGAGGCAGGCCGTAAAGACTGAACACGGGATGTGTATGTTATGCACTGTGGACGCTCAGATAATTACGCCATTAGTGTGATGTTTTTCTTGATATTACGGTCTACGTGATCTGAATCTCGCAGGGCTAGGCAGGCGATCACCTTCTGCCTGAGCGGTTATACTACAGACCACGCACACGTTTTTCTTTTGTGGGTGTTGTTTCCATTAGAGTATTGTGTTTCATACTCTTCATTTTGTGTCGGGACAGCTGTCTTTCAGAAGGCTGTCTGATAAAGCCAGGAAAGGCAGATAGGTGGGTAAAAGTGATCAATCTTTATTTCCATTACGGTCGTATAACGGAAGACGAGGTTACGTAAGGTTACACTCACGTAACATGAGAGGTTGGTTTTCCAGTGTTCCCAGTTGGCTCGTGTTTCAGTGAAAGAAAGCTCCATCTTCATTCAGTGCTCCGAAGATGTTTCACAAGGGGAGTGCGTACCAAAATAGGGTAACCTCACGTATAAAGTTAAGCCTGGTACATCCCTCTATTGAGGGAACTGAGGCTTTTATATTCCATATTTTTGGTAGTCGTTCATTGATGAATTTGTATGTCGGTAGAACAGTAAAGTAAGAACGTAAAATGTCAGCAATACGTGTGTGTATTCAGGTACGCGCACATAAAAATCAGGGCACGTTCCGGAGATGGAATACAACCTGTTTTCATTAGCGGGTTCTTTGCCTGGCTAAGGGTATCAAAATATAGTCACTGCTGTACAGACTCCTCTCTGCTTTGGAGACCATAAAATTCTTCAAACAGCTGTCGATGTGACTTTACGCTGGGAAGGAGCTTTATTGCTTCTAGAGGGCATGAGCACACAGAACATAGGACGTTTGTAATCCAGATCCAGGCCACTTCAGAGGAAGTCTGTAATGTCATTGATAAAGCAGGAGAACGTTGTAAGTTAGTGCATGATAAATGAGTAGATGGGCTGGCAGCTAATCTGGACAAAAAATCCAAATGTCGTTCTTGATGTCAGACTGAAGTTGGCGCAGCTGAAGAGCTTCGAGGCTGGTCTTCCCTTGTTTCAGCAATGGGACTTTTGTGGACTTACTTCCGTGACGTGGTCATCATCAGCTTGATGGTTTCATAGGGAAACCACGCTGTCTTCTCCAGAAAAGTGGGACGTAATACGCAGCACCTGAGGATGCTGCCTTGTCTGTGTAGGGCCAGACATTTTCGGAAGGGGCGTCGCGTTGCCGTGGCTAAGCTGTAGCTAGTGCTAATGCTGTCTCCCTCTTCAGTTCTCTGTCATCCCATTTCTTTCTTGACAGGAGCCAAATAGCATTTGGAAACAAATGTGCTGCTTCTTGTCCTATTTTCAAAGATTACGAAGGCGATGGGGAAAACAAGTGTCTTCTGAGCTGTATGTTTCCTAGTTGGCTTTCGCTTGGTTTTACAATGCTGCTTGCTTTCCCTTTCTCCTTGCTGAGCCAACACTCACGAATCTTAGAAAGCAACCCCGCACACTTGAAAGACATGTTCTCTCAGCACCGCTGGGGATATTCCCAGGTAGGGGCTGTCCTGACTTCTGGGGACTTGTCCTTGGCACAGCTGATAGCATCAGCTCTCGGTTGTACGTGAAGGCACCGCACGACTGTGCCCTCTCTGCCCGCGTTAGCTGGTTAACACCGCGCAAACACTCCGTGTACGGTGTGATGGAGCCCTTTTCTCTCCCGCGGGGTGCACGTTTGCCACAGGGACCTCCTTTTCCAAGTTTGGATTCTGATTATCCCCAGAAACATTAGCAAAAGAGGAAGGAGAATTAAAAAAAAAAAAAAAAAAAAAAAGACCTACCCACGGACCCTAGGAGAAAGTAGGTTCCAGTAAGAAACCTGGGGCTTGTGAAATTTTTGCCTGCATGTTTCTTGTATTCGGTGCAAGAGTTTTTTAAGCAGTGATCTGAGTAACGTTCCTCAGAGCCTTCGGGCATAGCAGGTTACGGCGTTTACAGGTAATAAATGCTGGTTCTGCGTGGAGGGGTGGGAGAAGAAACTGAGGTCAGAAAATATTTCATTGGCTTTGACGGAAAACGTTACAGCTGGTGATGAGAAAAAATAAGTATTTTTAAGCAAACAATTCCCTTTGGAATAGTAGTAGCCCAAAAGTGTTTCCAGCCACTTAGTTCAGGGGTGCTCTTTCTACTCTGACTCTGTTTTAGTTGCCTCCCTGTGCTCCTCCAGCTGGTGGTGTAAAAAGGAGACAAACGATTAAAGAACTGTATCCTGTCAATTCTTCCTTGGCCCATACGGCTTCCGTCGTAAGCTCATTTGCACAAATTTCTTAATGTCTTGAGGCAAGCTCTCCCATGGGCTTTCCTGAGGACCACACACAGTTCTTTTCTTGCATTTTTCTGTTAATTGCCCATCTTCTAACAAGCAGTCCTTGCGCTTATCAAGTCGCAAATAGCTTCTTTTGAATAGCTCTGACGTGCTTAGCTACAAGGAAAGAGAAAGCACCTCTGTTGTGCCTCCTGCTCCTCCCGACATACGAATACTACGGAAAAACCAGACAAATTAGTCGGGCTTGTTGACTACACACACGCGTCTGAGGCTATGGGCAAGCCTTTTGCATGGCCATATGAATCCTGCTACCCTGCCCGATTTCCGGAGGCTCCTACAAGAGACAGCGCAGTGGGTGCTGCTGAAGGCAAAGGAGTTAACGTGCGTTCCCACGTGCTGTATTCTTTAGTCAGAGACAAATTTCTGCTGTTATAGAAGACGTTGGGTTTTGAGCTTTGCATGATTGTGTTCTATATCATTTCGATCTTGCGTGGTTTTAAATTTTGCTTTCCTGGCCAACGCAATTTATGACAATTAACTTTTAATCTTCTACATTGGCCTTTATCATTTATTCAGTTGGGATGGGAAGCAATTATAGATCTTTGAAAGAGATGTCCTACTTAGACTCAGCAAAATATCTTTAATGGGATCCGGTGTTTAGTAAGAGAGGATTAAAAGCTATGGTAACATCCAAAAGTGCAAACTTGGGAACTTTTGTCATTCCTGAGCTGTGCTGTCTCCCATCCATGCAACTAGGTGCAGTATCTGGAGAAGGTGCTGAAGGCTCAGGGCTTCTGTCACTGGTTTGCTGTGTGACCAGAAACAAGTCCCACCTGGCTCAGTTTCTTTTCTAAAGAGTCACCTAGTGCCATCTGGGATGCCACCGGGTATCCCAAACACCTGCAGATACAGTACTGGGCAATTGGAGGCTTATGCCCTTCAGTACGGGCAGCTGTGGCCAAATGGGGCCCCCAGAGATGTCTCAGAGGGTGCTAGGTGCCTCTCTTCAGGAAACTGAAGTAGCTTTTAGTCTCCCTGTGTCTTGTTTTCTCCATCAGTAAAGACTGTGGCGCTGGTTGCATGAGGGATGCTGTAAGGCTTGACATCGGAAAATACATTTAAGACAACTCCGTGGGTTGTTTTCAGAGCACAGAAAGTCAGGGACTCTCTCGCTGACACAAATCTGGTTACGACTTTCTTCTGTGAGAGCGGAACAGCTGAGCAGGGTGAGCTTTCACTTAGTCGTCCTTTGAACGCGCAGCCAGGGTGGAGCAAAGCGAAACCAACTCTGTGGCAAGGTGCTGACGAGCGGCCCTCTCAGTTCTCCTTCGAGGGCTTCCGTAGCTCTGGGTTTGACGCTGAGGACCCAAATCCATCCCCTGATGTAGATTATGGCTGAAATTCCCACGTGTCATTGGGGCACCTGCATTTGGCCCTGGGAGGGCTGGATGGGATGCTTCGACGTTTTGGGAAAGTCCACCAGATGGAGCTCTTGTTTGAGGGATAAAGCTCCGTCAGGCCGCAGAAGCTGAGAAAATAGGACATAGACCTCGGTTTTGTTGGATTGTTTCACGTACCGGGGTTGAATTGAGCAAGCCTGGCTTCCCCAGCGCTTGCTTTTAATGGGAAACGTTTGATGCTAAGGATGCGGAAAAAGGAAATGTATTTTTGTGGCTAGAAGTGCTTGAAGCTTTCACCGATGTTTTCATTTTCTTGTCGCTGGCTTATTTTGCAGAACTATTTCAGCACTTATTCCCTCAAATCTTTCCGTCCCTTAGTATGCTTCCCGTATTTAATTATAATAATTACATCCCTTAGCTATTAAACCCATGTAAAACCCAAAGCACCGTAAAACTTGCTTACTGGTTTAGGGGAAAAAATTATACGATTGGGGTGTGAGAAGGAAAAGTTTTCGACCTTAAACTTAGTTACCTAAAACACAGCTAATAAAACTTTGGAGTGTGGCAAAGAAAGCAGAACTAAGTGTGTCTTAGTCTGTGAAGCTTTTTGAAGTTGCCACTGGGACTGCGCTCCTTCGGTCTGCACGTCACCTCTCAGTTTTGTGCCTCAAAAGCTTTTACAAACACATTTTTTAGGAGACCGTTTGTTATTCGTGCAATCAAACAACTGCGCTAATACATCAGAGAGCAATGTAAACGCTCTGGCTACGAGGACGTTAGGCTTATCTTCAACATGGGTGGTACGAGCGCCGATGAGCTTTGGCCCCTGCTCCATGCAGCGTGAGGTAGTAATAAGCCGTGTTCTTCGTGGAGAGCAAAATATCACGAATTTCACCTTCTAATGAGACAGTCAAGTCATTGCAGCCCACCTCCATTCGGCATAACGCAACGTGGCTGACGGCACTGGGGACATCCTGGGGGCAACGTAGAGCTGAATTTGACTCACTGGCTATTGGATTTATTTTAAGCTCCACCAACCAACCAAAAAAATGTGTTCATACCCAACGGCCTCTGGTTTCAAACAACACGAAGCAGGCCTACTGCCTCGTACCGTGGGACTGCTGGGTTTGTGAGACGAAAAACAGTCAGATGGTCTTTTATTCTAAATCACGTAGGGTGAGCTTCCCTTCAATAATGTCTTTAGAAGAACCGTTTTGTAGCTCACCATCCTACTCTGTTGTTGCCTGGAGCTCTCCTCTGCTCTGTATGAGTGAATGCCAGCGCACAAAACGTCGCTGCTAATTGCTGGGTACACTTGGTTAACAGTTAACGTAGCTGGATGTGTACTTTAAGTGCTGTGTGGTGGCTAGTTTTAGTTTTACAGTAGCCTGACATTGCATCGTGCTTAATTCAACCTCTTTTTGTCTCGGCACAGCCCGTAGCGCAGGCTTGGAAAATGGACGAAGTTGAAACCTGGGGCTCCCCAGAGGAGAAAGGTCAAGAGTTCCTTTCCTCGTTGGCCCTTATCAGTACAGATGAAATTTTAGCTCAGATGTATTTCAGATGCTTCCAGCAACGGTGTCGTCTGGTCAATGGCTGACAGTTTCCCTTTTGCTCTTTCTTTCTTTCTTAGTGCTTTCTGTCTATTAAGTAAATTGCATATTCCGATTTCCTAGGGCTCGTGGGTGTCTGCTGATTAAATACACTCAGGGACATGGGTCAACGCTTATTCGGGGCTATTAGATCAAGAGAGAGCCATGCCTACTCTTATGTGCTGTAAATGTACAAAAATGCTCAGAGTTCTGAGCATCTTCACGTTACACTCGCCTTGGAATCTTACAGGAAAGTCCAAAGGGAAAAATTGTTGTCATGAGGGTGATTCGGGTGTTCCTGCTGAGTAGAGTTTCTAATATTTACATTTTTTTTTTCTTCTCGTCGTTGGTTAACCAGAAGAGAAAGACATCTCGGTCTTGAAATGGCAGCTGAGGATATCGAAGGCTGGTCTTCACCTTGAGGGAGGAAGGAGAAGAAGGAGGAGGAGGAGGAGGTTGACGCCCTGGATTTTTCAGTGGCCTGGAAGGAATGAGGACACGACAGACTCCCCTTGTCTGTCCTACAAATCCTTCTCAGTCAGGTGTCATCAGATGAACCCAAAAGCAGTTGTTCAAATCGGTTCTAGCTTCCTGCCGCGTAAGTTGGAATCTTTTTACTTCAGGTTGGTACTTAAGGGTCCTCAAATTCCCAGTTACCATCACTACTTTTGCACTGAGGTTTTATGAGGAGCAGAACATCCTGTTTACCCCACGTGCGTGCAGAAGCTCTATCTATAACTGAAGTTTAGGGCATACGAAGCATTCAATAAAAAAAAAAAAAAAAAAAAAAAAAAAGTGTTCAAGTTCAAGTACCATTTTGGAACAGCCGGGGAGAGAATTTGTTGCTCTGTTGTGTGAGTGTGTGATACTGTGGTCAAAAATAGCTACTTGAATAAACATGACATGTCTAAAACGATTATTCTTTGAAGACAGGAATATAACAAGAACTTGGGTCTGTGGGAACACCTAGGCACGTAAGAATTAAAGGGTGCGTGTTCTACATCAAAGTATCCTATACTTCATAATACGTCTAATTATCGTACCATTCTCCTTTATTAAATCCGTTCGTTTTAATTAGAGAAACAGATATTTTGCATCAGAGTTCAAGGGATCTGTTGGGCACTTGAGATTAAATCAATGGTTTGTGATCAATTTTATCTGGAAAGCAGATTAGATTATTTAAACGATGCAAAAGGGCATCATCTTTCCTGGTAGAATAAAGTTATGATTAAGAAATAATGCTTGGAGCATGAGAGCTCTGCTTGTTATTATTTTTCACTGGCAGTTTCGGGATTTTACAGTGAAATAGTTCATCTTTAATCTGGTTTGATGATATTCTATTAAATTTGGCAAAATAAAGCAAGGGCTACAGTAGTGTCTAACAGCAGGTGTTTTCCAATGCCGATACGGGAGATGCCAATGCCGGCTACTCGGACCGTATTTGAGATTTGTGTTTTATTTTTGTGCTGTTGGAGCAAAAAAAAAAAAGCAAAAAAAAAATCTTGTTAATCAGTTCATAAAACAGTAGGATTAAAAAGAACGCGCTGGAGGTGTAAAACAGTCAACACCGAGAGATTTTTAAAGATTAGTTCAATAAATAAGACGTAATTGGATAAAATAGGCAAGTAATGAGTCAAGGGCAGCCCCAGTGTGTAGTTTCTTGGGGTCAGCAGCAATGCGTCCGTTTACACCGCAGCTGGGTAAAGCCTAGAGGGCACGTAACAGGGTGTCGCGAAATTGCATTAACCACCCTCCGCCGTCGAGGTGTCTTGTTTTATCCTTCTCTCACCAGCCCTTTTAAGTGACGCAGGAGAAACACTGAGTTAAATCGCAAGCCGCACGCCAACCGCTGCACGTGCTTTTGATTTTTCTCAAGGGTAGGTGAAAGAAAACGTCTCGTGTTAAAACAAGAAACCATAACTGAGGCACGAAGGGAGCCGGCAGAGCGCTTGCAAGGACGCTGATGGCTCTCGGTGGAAGCGTGCCGGGCGGCGCGTTGGTCCTGGCCTGTCTGCCCGCCCAGGCAGCGCTGGGCGAAGCAGCGGCACGCTTGGGAAAGACACTCTCACGGGGTGGTGGCGTTTTGGCCAGCCCTGAAAGGCCGTCGCCTCTCACACCCACTTGCTGCCTAACGGGCAGAAGGAAAACTCTACCTCTTGCTCGGGTGAAACCTGCGGCTCAGCCTCGGGCGAGCAAAACCTAGTGAGCAACATCGGCGTTTCTACCGATGGCAGGAGCATCATCTCCACGCTTACGGCAAATCGGTTTGGGTTTTATGACTTACCTTCATGCCGTCGCTGCTCGGGCTCCACCTGGGCATTTACGCGATGCTCCGCTGGGGAAGGCGGGAGCAGCCACTGAGCCAGATGCTTCCCAGGTGCCTCTGGAGGCCCCTGGTGCCCAGCCCAGCCCTCTTCTGAGAGAGCAAGCGCTGTGTCGTGCTGCAAAACAAAAACCCATCGTGGCCTACGAGGCCTAATTGATTGATAAGCCTGGTTTAGCATCTCAGTTTCTGAGGTTAATAGATAAAGATACCCTTTCCCCCGCAACAATTGTTGATCCAATGGATTACTGATAGCAGGTCTTCAGATATCTGCGTCACAAGGAGAACCACATAATTGGGTGAAAAAAGTTATATGTACACGCAATTAAAGACATGCGTGCAAGCACCCACAGTGTCATCTGTCCTCCATGCCAAATGCACAGCAGCACCGGGCGCTAAAATTTGCAATGAATTATTTAGATGATGAATTATCCCTCTTCCTCTCCTCCTAGAATATCCAATTGCCCGTTTCCATATTCGTTTCGGAAAGATTTATGATTCAGATTTATTCACTGGACAGCTTATTAAACATTTCCTCCTCTTTTTCTCTGTAAGACATAGCACACATCTTGTTTTCTGGTAGCACCTATCCATCTGCTCTAATAGGGTCTCCCAGCATGGTGAAACCACGAAGAGCACAATTGTCCGTCCAGACGGTTTACAGTCGCCTTTGTTGAACCAATTACAGATGTTCCACGTTTTGGATATTTATTTGCTCACTTAAGTCAAAAGAGTTTCAGCCCCCAAGTAAACGATCCACAGCTCCAGGCAGAGATCGCGACTGCACGGGAATGAGCGATTTGGTTGAAAAATGACTTGAAAGTCATTCTTGCACCCGTTTTTGCTGGTAAAACTTGGTTCCCCGGAAACCTTTGAGAGGGGGGAAGGAGAAGATGAGCACCCCAAGCCAAGCCATTTTGGGGTTTGCCAATCTTCTCCCCCTTTAGTTTCTCAGTTTCGCCGCCGTGGCATAAGGAAGGGCATTTTACAGTCAAAGACTTCTTGCCCCGGATGCGGTATGTTGCCGTGCCTGGAACCTGCTCCCATAAAGACTGTACAAACCCCGAATCGTCTCTGGATTCCGGGGGGTAGCATTTCAATACCAATTTCCTAGGTGCTGGGATAGTACCTGGGACAGTTAAATGGATTTAAAAGGAATCACCTACCCACAAGAATTTTCCATATTTTGGGCTTGCTTTGTTTGGTTTCCATGTAACTGCCCGCCCTAGTACCTCCCAGGCATTCACGTAATTTTCAGCATTTAAACCCCAAATCCGCCTTCCATATCCGTGTTTAATACTTTTGTACCTTGTCAATTTTGAGAACCGTGAGTCTTGTTCTGAAAAGTGTTTCAACTGTTCCTCTGGCTGGGAGTCGCTCCGCTCTGTGCTTTAAGTCACGACTGAGATTTACAGTTGCGATAGGGGCGGAACCGCAAGCACACCCCCACCCCCCCCAAAAAAAAAAAAAAAAAAGAGTTATCTATACGCAGAGGAGTCGGTATTCACATACCTCGGTAAATAACATCCCCGGGACGTCATCTTGCTTCCCCTGAAATCACAAACAGTAATACCCTCTAAGAACAATAGCACTAAAACTGTCCTCGGGTTAAAAATAATCGGGTTTGCCTGCGTGTGAAGCGCGGAGGCTTGAGAGCTCTTGGGCTGGGTAGCAATATTTTACCTCTAATGACCTCACACCGGAGCCAGCCATTTTTACAGGCTCTACGGAACACTCTTGTGCCACGAATCGTAGCCGAAGGCAGCTGCCTGCCTTCACCTGAGCACATCCCTCTCTGCTGGCTCCAAAGGCTTGGGGAAAAAAAAAAAACTAGCGAGATTGCAGCGGGTTTTCTTTACTAATTTGGGCTTTCTTCTTTAGTCAGAGTCTCCCGGTTTTGGATGATTGAGTCTCCGTGTCTTCCACGGCAGAAGAGGAGCACGGGTAGTTGCCGAGATATTTTTTTATTGAGGTGTTGAAGGCAAACGATCCTCTAGAAGGGAAGAAGGCGGGATGCTGTGTGCGAATACCAGGTATTTATAGGTTCTCCTTAAACGTGCGTAACTTAATCCTAAACTTCTGTGTCTTTCCTCCGTTCCCCAAACCCCTACCCTGTTTGAAAACGATAAATATAGTTGTGGAACATGTAAAAACGGGGAGGTGAAAACAGAAGGATAACTGGATGGGGGCTCCCGTGGGGCGCTTTTTCTTAAGCCTGGGTTTCTTTTGGTGAACTTAAATTTTTGGAGCAGCCCCTGGGGCAGAGCGCTCGCTGGCTGGCGGTGAGCGACCCCCGGCTTCTCTGCGTAGTTGGCAGAGCGGGAGGTAAGCGCCAGTAAGTAACGGCAATGAGCAGAGGTCTGGACAGCCACGCGTCCCCGAAGACACGAGCTCTTGGGGGCTGTGCCTTCACGGAGGGAAGCCGATTGTCACCCTCCAGAATATGACGATCTGCGTCCCTCCGCTGAGGCTTGGCCATCAGATTCGCTCGGCGGTTTGCGAGAGGAGGTGGGTTTGATTTTATTTTTTGCTCCCCAAATCTGTTGAAGCGATCACCTCCAGGGGAGTCGCCCCATCAGCCGCTATGGGTAAGGACTTGTTTAAGGCTTGTGCAGCGCTTGACGTTTTTATGACCGATGTGCCGAAAAAAAAAAAAAAAAAGAAACGAAGAGGGAGAGGGGTTTGTTTTTAAAGGGCAAAGGATACTTCCCGCCTTTCTGTTGCAGCTCCCAGGTAAGAGAAATGCCCCCCGCTCCCCGACCGAAAACGCAAGGAGGGAGGGAGAAGGTGAGGGGCTGCACACGCAGCTTCGAGACCCCTTTGGCCAAATTGCAGGCGGGCTCAACGAATCCCATTTCTCCCGCATCCCTGCCCATCTCTCCATCGCCGTTGGGATGTTCCGCAGCATTCCCGCAACCCCCCAAACCCCTTCCAGCAGCGGCTGCGTGAAGCGAAGCGGGAGCGCAGCCCCCCCCCCCCCCCTTTATCTCACAGCGTACCCTGTGTCCCCCCCCCCCTCCCTCCTCCGTTTCCCACCCCCCCCGTCCCGACTTCCAGCCAGGATAACCCTTCCAAGATGGATGTTGAGTAGCTCCTCGCACCGCAGCAGCGGAGGGGAGGGCGGCACAAAGCCGGGGGGGTGGCGGCGGTGGTGGTGGTGGGGTGTGGGGTGTCTCTGTGTGTGTGTGTGTCCCCCACCCGGCCCCTCGGGACCGGGGCTCCCCCCGGGCCCGCCCCTCCGCGGAGCGGGGCGGAGCGGTACCCCCCCCACACCCCCCCCCCGCTTTTCCGCGGGGCACCCCCCGCCCCGCCGGCAGCAGCGAGCCCCGCCGTCCGCCGCGCCGCTCCGCGCCCCTCCGCGCCCCTTCCTGCAAACTTTTCCCGGCCCCCGCGGTTCCTCCCGGGCCGTGCCCTCGCCCCGGGCGGCGGCGGCGGGTACCCCGGGGGGGGGGGAGGGGGGGCGGGAGGGTTTGGGGGGGAGCTCCCGGCTCCTTTTCCCTGGTTTTTATTGTTTTTTTTTTCCTCCCCCCCCCCCTTTTTTTTTTTTTTTTTTTTTTTTTTACCGCGGGGAGGGGTGGGGAAGGGAAGGGGCTATAAAGCGCGAAGGGACGTGCGTGACACAGTCCCCGCTGCAGCCCGTCCCCGCCGGAGCAGGGGGTTTGGAAAACACCCCCCCTCCCCCCCCCCCAACACCCGCCCCGCAAAAAAAAAAAAAAAACCCACCAAAAAAAAAAGCCTCCCCCCCCCCCCAACCCCGCGTGAAGGACAGGACGGGACCGGACGCCGCAAGGTAAGGCGCTGGCACCGGGGCGGGTGACCGGGACCCTTCCCGATTGCCGTCGCGGGGGCGCGGTGACATTCCCCCCCCCCCCCCCCCCCACCTTTCCCCCGGCTGCGGGACCCCTCGGTCACAGCGGGGCGGGGGACGCGCCGCAACGAGCGGCCGCCCCCCCGCCGTCCCTCCGCGTCCCGGCACCGCTTCTGCGGGATGCTGCCGGCAGGACCTCGGCGCCCTTTGGGATTCGCCCCCTCCCCGCCTTCCCCTTGGGTTTTCCTCCCCGTTTTTTGCTTCCTTTCAGCCGGCGGCGGCCGGTGCCCCGCAGCCCAGGCTACCGCTGGGAGCCCCGGCTCGCCATCCGGCGGGTGTGTGCCAGGCAGGCGACGGCTCCGGCTCCGCTGGCATCATACTTGGTTTTCGGGGGAGAAAAAAACAAACAAAAAAATCCCCCCCCCCAAAAAAAAACCCCAAACCAAAAAACGAAAGAAGAAAGAAAAACCCGTGCCTACCAAAAAAAGTAGACAGGAAACTCAACGGTGGGACGTAAGTGCTGAGATTTGCTAAAAGTGCGGCTCGGGTCGTGTTTTTATTTCACCAGCGCAGAGACAATAGCTACGCAGCGTCGCTTAATCACTTGCAGACAGAACTTTTATGTGTTTAAACCTCCACAGTTAGGGGCTAGCGCGGATTTTTGAAAAGCGGTGGTTCTCTGGGTGGTTTTGTTCGGCATGCATTTAACACTTGAGCGGTAATGCGCCCCGATTCCTACATCCCAGTTAGCTCCGTGCCAGGGACGAGCACGGTCTCCTCCGTGCCGTGCTGCCCAGTGCGGCTCTGGAAATCGTCCTGGTGGGCACCTACGTGAGCAGGGCAGCCTCTGCAAGGCTGGTTTTCAGAGAGAGCGGGTTGTGAAGCTTGTAGGGTCCCTCGGATTTTCCCTCCCCACCAAAGGAGCTGGTTAGCGTCTAGTTACAATCTTTTAACGAAGGGCTGCAATAGTGTCGCTGTTCTGGTGGCTTGACTGACCTGCGGGAGGCGAGCTCAGAGGGGAGGCAGGATCCCCGGCATAAATGCACAGGTCTCCCTGGCCCCGCCGGCTGTTTGCGAGCAGGTACCGGGTGATGTTCGGTGACACGAAGGTTGGCACCGTGTCTCCATCGGAGCCTCCATGCCTTAGGATGGGCTGCACTAGCCTAGGCGCACTGATTTCACGCTTGGTCGAGCCGGTGGAGTTGTGTCTGTGTGAAACTGGAAGAGGCGAGGGCCATTTGAGGGGGAATTCCTCCCTGGTGGCGAGCGATTTATACGCTGGCGAGTGACCCTGGCAAGGCACCGCTGGCTTGGCCAGAACCCGCGTTCCGTAAAAGTCGCGCTTTGGGTGTTAGACATTGTCAGCACCCTCGGCCGTGCTGTAAGGGAGCAGGGAGAAAAAAACTTTTGTGATTCCGTTCAGCCCGCTTTGAAAAATCGCTGATTCTTAGCTATTTTAGGAATGGCATTTTGGATTGCTCCTTGTCAGGAATGCCTCATCCTCCCGGCCTCGCTCTCCTACCTCGTAGCAAAACACATACCTGCAAGAGGAGAGCTGCCGAGGTCAGCTTTCTAGTACCACTAAAAGCCTCCCTGAGTACTTAGAGTAACGTCTAGAATTCAGAACTTGTTAACACTCGAAGAAGGCGAGGGCTTTTTAAAGCACCGAGAGATTTTATGTCCCATTTCAACCACTGAAAACGTAGCAAAGCGGAAAGGTGCGGTACCCCAGCGTGTGTGGGGTAGGGTATGGATGTGCGTGGGGTGCCGTGGCTGCGTTTCATCCCGTTGTGAGGAAAGCGATACCTGTTCCTTGTGCACGTTCTGTGTCAGCAGACGACGAACCCGTCTTAATTTGAAAGAGCTTTATAATACGTCTGAAACACCCCCTTCAGCCTTGTCACATTTCCACCATGAGGACTGCGGGAGCATCACGCTCTCCCTGTTTCTGCGCGGCCCCGCACAGAAAACCCCTTGATTTTTTTATTTTTTGTTTTGCGCGGCGGCGGGTGGGCACCGCCGCCTGCCATCACAGGCCCGCCGGACGGGTGACATGAGGCGCATGTCCTGCGCTGGGCTCCGTGGCGCCTGCGAGAGGAGCCGGCTGTTCCCTGGCAGGCGGTGGCACAGGCGTGACGCGCTGCTGGCGTCATCGGCCGGCGGGCTACCTCACACCCCAGCACACCCCCCACCCCCCGCCGCGGGGTGTTTGGGGTTTGGTGGTCAGCTGCGCAGTCCGAGAGGGAATTGGAACGCCCAGTGGGATGCTGATCCCGCAGAGATTAATACGGCCCCCCCCTTTTTTTTAATTTTAAGAAGGTTGGCGGGGAGGTGAGGCCAAGCTGCGTAGGATCGCCCCACCGCGCCTGTTTTGTTGTGGATGACTGCTTCGGAAACACCAAGGAGAAGCATTTAGGTTTCCCCGATGTTTATAAATACAATGTGGTGCAAACTGTCAAGCAAGCTGTTCAAAATCACGTAACGCCTGCGCTGCCTTCCCTCTTCGGCTCGAATGCCTTCACCACATACTCGGCGTTCATCCGATGTTTAAAGCTCCCGGCACGCAGCTCCCGGCCCATCTGCCGCGGTTTTTCCAGCCTCTCCTCCTATTTAGAGGGGCAGGAACGGCGTCTTCAAGTCCTCTTTGTCCTCCTTAGAAGGTTTGTCCACCTAAAGCTTGTCCACCTTAGAAGTCCCCTGAAAATGAAGGGATAAACCCCTTCCCGGGATGTTGCCCGGGAGCTGAAGTGGGTTATTGGTGCCGGGGGGAGCAGGGGCTGCGCAATGGGGTTTCCAGCCTCCGGCCGTGCGGTGGCCGCCTGCTCCCCGTCCCACGGCTTCGGAAGGGCTGGACGGACCTTATTCGCCAGACCTTTCGCTCTGAAGCGCGCTGGGGTCTTGTACCTTAATATATATATAAAAAGATGAGATGTTTATTAAACTCAGGCCCTGCTTTTTCTTCTCCGGCCCTGCTTTTTCTCCTGCAATTTCTGTTCCGAAAGGCTGGTAGTGAACGGTTTATGGAAAAGAAATCCTGATTTATTTCTGCAAGTGGTTACGTTTCGAGCTGGTACCAAGCGGTTTGGTAGGAGACCACCTTTTATGCTTCCCATGGCAGTTTAAAAGATTGCTAGAAAAATAATCCAGAACCTAAGTAGGTTTGGATAAAGGCAAGCCAGGACTGTACGTCAGGGTATGCGGTGCTTTTATGCAGCGAAGCGGCGGATTTTACCACAGAACATCTGGGGGCTGGCTTCAGTTACAGCACAGATTTTAGCGGGATAACAAGTCTTGTTTGGCCTCGCGTTCATTTTGAAGTCACTAAACTTTATACGAATAATAAAACTCTTAAGCCCATTACTTCACTGTTTTCAAGGGGCTGTTTCAGTCCTCCTTTCAGGGTCTCGCACCTTGCCTAGAGCTGGGTTTATTTTGGTTTACTAAGTGGGTATTCGTCTTTTCAGTCCCCGGCTTGCTTTTGCAGGAGGTGGATTTAGTAATTTGTAGTGACGGACACACTGGAGGTGGCGGGTTTCCACGCGACCTCGCCGAACGCGCGCGTTTTCTGCATTAAGGGCAGTGGAAACGGCGGGTTTCTCATTCAGTGCATTCAGTGGGGCCGATGTTAGTAACGTGGAAGGCTACAGAGCTGCTCCGGGCCACCAGTTCAGCCACTCGTGAGGGTTACAATAACGGGGGAGGTTTTGCTTTCTTTTCCTGTTTGATTCCAAAATGCAGAGGAGAAGGACAGACCTGGCTGGAGGAGGGAAGGGCCGGCTCCTTCATGTTAAGAAAATACGTTTGCGAGCCCTTACACGAGGGCATGCACTCCGGTGGGAATGCCCAGCATTGAGGATGGCAACTTGGACTAATATATTTATCAAGGAATACATGTTTGGAATACGAGGCTTGTGTCAGAGTGTACAGACAGCCCATGAGACTGACGTTTGCCTCGCTGACGGAGGGCTCAGTGTGACGCCGAATGCTGTTGCGCTCTGTATTTTGGCGTCACTGACTGCATGGGCAGGAGCGAAAGGTGCATAAATCAGAATGACGTTGAAGGAAAAGAGAGCGCCTGAGGTAAGACCAGGGAGAAGGGACTCGAGTGCTGCTCAAGCTCTGCTAAACGACGGGCGGTGCAGCGAGTGAGCATCGCCCTGGAGAAAAGGCAGCGTGCAGAAAGCCGCGTTCCCCACGCTGCATTTTACATCGTGACTGAGAATACGCTACTGCTACCCCAGAAACCTTCGTGAGATCAAACAGGGAGAGCTTCTGCTGGAGAAAACGACTCAACTAAGCTAATGCTTATGGATGGATGGAAGGAGCTTTGAAGGCCGAGGAGACGTTACGTTTGAAAACTGTAACGAGATGTCATTAGGAGAGGAAGCATTTGCCCGTAGATCAGGAAATAGGTCAGGGTAATAAATCATAACTCCAGGAGAACGTGCTTAAAGCTGGAAATAAATTAAGAGGGACAGAGAGAGCAAATATTAAAAAGCAGCTTGTTCTTTCGGAATGAATTTTCTAATTTGCAGCGTGCAAGGACACCCACCGAACGGGAGGAAGATAAATGTTAACACAGAGCTGTAACGGGAACCAGCCGAAAATCTCACGACTGGGGAGGTGGCTTTGATTGCGCCCCGGGGAGCGTGTCGGTCACACGGGACACACCAGAAGCAGGCAAAGCGTGACTTTTTCAGACAGCCGATGCTACAGCTTCACCAAAAATGTGGCGATCTTCTGGGGGACGTTGTGCAGGTTGGGGTTTAAATGCCGTTCGGGTAATCAGCGCCACGAGCGGTCTGAGGACCCAGCCTTGAGTCCGCAATTGCTTCAATAAGCGAAAATACACCCTGAGTTACCAGAGGGATGCAGGCGAATCGCGCGCCGAGCATCTTTCGGCGGCTGTGTCCTTCCCCCCCCCGCCTCCGCCCGGGTAGGGGCGAGCACTCGGGTAACCACATCATTTTCAGCATTTCTCACCGATTGCTCAAGAGCACACGGGGTTTTTCGGGTTTTGGCCCGAATCAGGACGGCTCTGCTTTTAGGGTAATTAAATTCAGTAGTTGGGAGGGAGGCTTGTTGCTGGCGCGACAGCCAAGATAAGAAGCAGGGGGTACTTACGGCAAGCACCTGGAAATCTGAAAAACAAAAGGCAATAATTTATCTTTCCTACTTCGTTCCCCCCTCCGCGGGTCCGGATATGAGTGCCCCTCTGGCGTGACCCTCACACGCTCACAACGTGACACGCCACCGAGGCCGGCGCTTCCCCTGTGATTTACAGGGGAAAAGCATTGTTCGCCTAATCGAGCATATTTCTTTCCTTTTTTTTAATTTTATTTTTTGTTTTATTTAAGAAAAAGTAACTTTAAAGGGGTCGAAACTTTATTAGGGTGTGAGAAAAAAACGACGCTTTTCGTCTTTCTCGCTTTTAACTTCCTCGGTACCAAAATAGGGCAGCGCTAGACCAGCCACCGCTCCTGCGGCAGAGGCTGGCGGGGAGGTGGGAGGCGGGACGGGATCGCAGGTTCTTCGGGCACATCCGCAGGGATTATTGAACAGGGTAGACGGTTTTCACAAAGCAACCAGAATATCGCGAAGGCGTGAGCTCGCTCGCTCTCTCTTTCTCTCTCGCGCGCGCTATTTTGTTTAGGTGCGGCAGATTTGCCGCTGATTTGTTTATAGTCAAACAGTCTTAAACGTGTCTCAGCGTTCTGAAATCCAGGAACCTGATGCAAATCAAGCAGTTTACAGATCGGGATGATGATGGTGCGGGAAAGCCAAGTGTCTCGGGGCTGCCAGCTGGTCTCTGTCTGCGAAGGAAAACATCAGTGAGCAGCGTTAACGGTTTCTAGTCCCCGTTCTTTCTCTTCCTTTGGCTACTAAATCTGCGTTCAGTTCCCCGTGGGCTTTTTCTCCTGAGTAAGAATTACTTACTTGAGTATGATTTGTAGGACTAATAGGATCTTACCCTTATTTGGGGAAGACCCTCGGGGCTCTCTCAAACTGATTTTTCAGTAACGAGAAATAATGAATAAAAATCTAATAGTCCTAGCGGGCATTAAAGTTACAGTTTTGCTGGGAAGATTTAATGTCAGTCAATTAAAACTTATAATCCTGTTATAGTACAATAGTTGAAAAAAAAAATCCTACTAGGAAAAATAAGTGGGTTTTTAAGACCCTTTCATATCATGTGAACAAGTCTAACTCAATTTAACATTTGAATTAAGCGGGTATTTTAAAGCAAGAGTGTAAGATCTCCTGCAAGAGTGTGATAGCAGGGCGGTGGGCTCAGGGAAAGCAACGTGCTGTGTCAATTTACGGAGCAGGTTCTAATTCCCACTCATTTAAGAAATAAGCGGTTCCAAAGCGTTTGTAAGAAAAATTGCAGGCAATTGGGCCTTTAACTAGAAAATGCCGAATTCATATAGGGCAGCGATAGGTACTTCCAGTAGGCCAAAACAGGCTTCTGGCTCAAGCTCGTGCTCGCTGGGCTGGCGGCCGTCCCCAGTCGGCGCTATGGGCTCGGTGTGATGTGTCTGGTCGGGGATTGTGTGGATCCCGACTTGGGGCCCTCAGTGGGACGTGGACGTGGGGAGTGAAGCGGGACCTTGGGGGCATTGTCCAGCTCCAGCCCAAACCTCTTGGGCTTGCTGAAATGCCTTGAGGGGACAAAGAACCGCCGAGCCGATACTTTTGTGAATTTAGAGCTTTTTGGGTTTTACCGTGCAACGTTAGCGGTGGTGTTGAAATGACACATTGTCCTTTAGCAGTAACTTTAATTCCAAGGGTCTCGCAGCCATTTCCAGTCACTAGCAAAGAAGTGCTGGGTCCCACGCCACCGCTCCCACCACGTCTTCCCCCTTTGGGAAAGGAAATGCCCTTAGCATGCGTTTCAGCCATCTCTGAAGGCAGAAATTCCTTTATTTTCCCATCTTTTCCCTTTTTTCCCCTGCTGTCAACCGAGGATGTATGGTTACCATAAGAAGGCCCGAAGTCGTTGGGGTTGTTTGGATGTTCGCTCACCCATGACGGTCTGACCTATCTGCCCGCGTGTGTTCCCTCCACTTTTGTTCGCAGTAACTAGATAAAGGACTAACCTTTCGCCTGCCGGCCTGGACAAATAAACACCGGCCCAGCAGTGGAGTGGAGCTGAAACTGAGCCTTTTGATAATCTGATTTTTGAGATCCCTTATCACAGCTCTGCAGTTGACCTCGGCAGGTTGACCTCTTGCGGCACGTCCCTTCGGAGTGCCCATCTTTTCACCCTTGGGGAAGACTTTTCAGCTTGGTCGTGCAGAAATCCACCACTTAGAATACTCAAAAAGTGTTAGAAAGCCACCCTGAAGACCGGCAGCTCCCAAACACGCTCCTCTCCTGCTTTGGTATGAGGGGCCGGCGGCTGGTGAGCTGTGATTGGACTCGCAGTGTCTTGCGATCTCTTCAAATGGATGCATGTGGCAGCTCTGATCTCCATGGCCGCCCTTCACTGTCTCTCTGGGCGTGTACTGGTTTGCCCTTTGGAGGTGAATCCTTTCTCCATCGTATGGCTCCTCAGCCCTGGAGACGTTCAGTGATGCTGGGTGAGCAGTGCCCCACGGTGCCCACTGAGCAGCTCAGGGCAGGCACACGGGCTGCATGGGTCCGTAGCTCCCCTGACACCTGGCCACGCTTGCCCCAAATTTTTTGTCCACTTCTCAGGAGCTGCAACAGCCTTGAGTAACCTTGGGAGCCATCCTGCACCATACGGGCGCTTTTCTCATGAACATCGGGCGTGCTCGCTGCTGCCGTTTGTCCCAGTGACTAGCGGGAGGACTGGGAAACCGGGGCCAGAGCCTCCAGCCTTGGGTCTTGGTGGGATGAGTCTCCCCCACCTCGCCGTGGAAAGGTCAGGCTGTTGGGGGAAGCAGAAGTGTGAATTTTTCTCTGGAGGCGGTGGGAAGAGGTACCGCAAGGGGTGCCCTCCAGTAGATGCGTCGAGGAATTTGGAGCGGCTAACGTGCTTTGTTAACAATTTTCTCTAATTTACTGAGTCGCCCTCTGTAGGAATCTGTGTCTTTTTTAAAGGAGGTTGCTAAGGAAATAAGTGCCGGTAGAAAAAATGTAGACGGTGTTGAGCGTTCCTGCTTTTTCCCATCCCTACCCATGTAGCATATAGAAGTGAGGACGCCAAGGCGGCCATTTTCTGAGCGACACACAGGAGAAGCGGTGAGGCTGATCTGTGGTGTAGGTCACTTGCCCACGGGCCACCCTGTGCTCTCAGCCACCGCAGCCCCCAAGGAAGCCGCCAGAGATCATGGTGCGACCAAGAAATTGGCTGTGCTGCTTTCTAGGGAGGGATGGGATCAGCGTGGGGGACGATGTCCACGCTGGCTCTTGGAAAGGCTTTGCCGCTGTGACTGCGGCTGAGGTCTGCCAGCTCCGATGCTGAGCGCGCTGGTAGAAATATGTAAATATCAATATCTTTAGCACCGCATTTGATACTTTCCATCTTCAAACACTTGACAAACGTTTACATATTTTTCAGCCACCCTTTTCCAACTAGGGAAAAATGAGACCGTCATCTGTGAATTGCTGGGACACGTAACAAATCGTTAGAAGAGAGCACCTTAAGGGTTCATTAAGTACTTGTAGGGCCTAAGATTTCCTTTCCACGGCAGATAATACTAAAGCTGAATCCACTTTCGGGCAGTAAGTTCGATCAGAAAAAATTGGATTCCGATAGTAATTAAGGAACTGGAAGTTTTGGGGGATGACCTATCAGCATACTGTGTATTACCGTGGGCCTAAGTAATAGGGGCTACCCTCTGAATTTGGTAGAAAAAGTCATAGTTTCTTTGAAGTGAGCTGAGGATCTGAATCGCATGATTCAGGTGTGACTGAAAGCAACGCAGGGATAAGACTGGAAAAACAGAGGAAAGGAGAGAATAAAATAGAAATAACGTCTTTCCTCCATTCATATAAATTGCGTTTTCTCCTTGTCCCAGATCTAGTTGACTATGAGTGTTCCTGACTTGAAAAAAAACCTAGAATCCAACCTTACAATTGCAGCTGGTGCCAGATGCCGCTACAGTTTCTATTCGAGTTCCCGTTGCTGCGTGTTTGCTCCAGGGCATCCACCGCCCCTGCCAACCGGTGCGGGACACCGTCCTGCCGGCAGCGCGGGGATGCCACTGGGGGGGGTTGGAGAATTGCTTCTGGGGGCACGAGCGCTGTCAGAGCGGTTGTTGCTGGAGTTGCCGTCCCGCTTCGCCCCGCCAGCTGCCAGAGGGCTTTCTGCAGAGCTGTTGCTGTCGCTCTCCATGTTTGTCGCTGTCGTTACTGGGGGTTACCGGTTACCCTGGAAGCACCGAGAAACCCTAGGCAGGAAAAAGGAGGACAGGGCGAAATGGCAAATGAGAATTTCTGTGGAGCCGCTGCAAGAAAACTCTTGCGTGTAGAGGTGGGGCAGCGGGCACGAATGCTAACGTTCTTGGGCTGGCTGTGGTTTGCGATCCCATGTCCACGTGCGGGTGGTGTTCCTGACGCCAAGAAAAACCGCAGGTCTGTTGGAAGCTGAGGGAACTGGCCTCCGTGCACTTCAAAGGGTTTCAAAGTAGGCAGCAATTTCCCCTTTTGTAATCATCTACCGACAAGCAGAAGGGAAGAAGCAATTGCAGTGTGCTCACGGCACAGCTTCCCGCAAAACGTGAGCGCTCCCGTTGTTGCTGAAGCCGCTGGAGTCTCGGAGACCCGGAGCACCGGCGAGTCACGCCAGTGACCCGTAGCCCTGTCCCTGTCACCAGCGCCCCTGCAGCTCCCTGCCTGGCGCAAGCCCCTTATTTTCTCCCCTTCACCAAACACCCTGTTGGTCGTGGGCAGCTGCCATGCAAGCCACGGTCTCCAGGCCCTAAGAACGGCTGGAGCAACTTTAACTCCTTCGTTGGAGAATATGACTTTGGTTTTACGTTTTGCCGCTTCGCCAAAGGTCTTTCTGACCTCCAGACGTAAGCCCCGGCAGCGTGAGGATGCGATGGCGGGATGCACAGACCCCGGTTCCACTCCTGCTCTTTATCATACCCTCACACTTCAGTCCTCCCTGTCCCTCCTGGGTTTTGGCAAGGGCGCTTGCTCATAATGTCATTCAGAAGTATTCCAGAGAAACAGTGGGAGACTCCGTTCCAAAGACCAACATGCTTGTGTTGGTTGTAATTTGTAATTGTTCGTATGTGTTCCTCCCCGCTAATCCCCGCGCTGAAATTCATTACGGAGAGGCAGGAACATACACTCGGAGAGCTGCGCTGAAGGCAGGATGACTTGGCCGAGGAAAGTAGCTATTGTTTTACGATTAAAGGAAGGGATTATATTGGGATTTCCTTGAACAAGGAAAGTCGCTGCCCCACTTTTATTGCTTGGAACGAGGGGATAATAATTACTCTCCATTATAAAACACCTCCAGATCTTGCGATGAAAGATTTGTGGTAGAGCTGCGTGGTATTCGGGGTTGTTTATCTTAGGTGGCCTGGAGTTGCACAAACTAAGATTTCTCTGCCTTATCTTTTTTCTCCTACTGGGACTCCAAACCCTGCTGAGACTCAGGGAAAAAAAAAATTCCCCTTCTCCGAGTTGGGCATCTGACATGGGATTTTCCTCTGGAAGAACTGGTGCCAGTCACCCATCCCGTGACGCTTGCGACGTCCAGCTGCCTGGGGATGTCGTACGGGCTTGGGAGGATGAGCAGGTAGGATGGTGAGGACACAGGCCATGCCGTGCCGGCGCGGCCAAGGGATGTGGAGCTCGGCACAGGGTGCGAGCCGCCGGCTGGCTGCCACCCGGTGCTCCAGCACATCGCTTCTTCCCCTGCCACCCCCTCGCAAGGAGGGGTAGGAGAGAACAACCGAGCATTGTAACCCAGGGCGCCGGGGGCTCGCTCTTTGTTTGGTTTTGACACTCGCTGCCGAGGCGCGCGGGTCGAGGTGGCTGCGAAGGAGAGAAGTTGCCGGTATGTGGTCTCTGATTTAAAGAAGAAAAACTAGGAGGCATTTCCTCAAGTGTCCCAAATGGCATCTCCTGGCTCAGCTGGGTTTCGAAGCATCCAGCTACCACCAGCTCCAGGATGGCGATCTTTCGATGTAATCAGAGTTGAATCTGTTTCCACTAAAAGTGGAAAAATAAATAAGGCTCAGTTTAGAAACAAAAGAGTCCATGTAAAATTCGATTTTTCATACCATATCTCCCCGAGTGTGTTTGGTTTTCAAATGTCTGATTTGAGACAGCTCCGCTTTTTACAATGTTACCCCTTCGAGCTTAACCTCTCCCCGAAGCCGTAGTTTGTTGCCACTGTTGCTCATTAAGATTTGGTGATTTCTTCATACCGTCTGATTTTCACGTAGTTGGATTTTTCTTCCCCACGCTACTGTGATTTGCTTCGCTGCAGCAATACTCCCAGCAAAGGAGAAGGGCGGGTTGAATGGGAGTCGCAAGAGGCAGTCGGTTAATCCGCCGGTTATTGACACGGTGGACCCTAAACGCTTCGAAGGCACCGTTGTAGTCCATCGTGTCCGCGCGTACTTGGGGAGCTTTAATCCACGGATTACAGGTCCGTAAACGCTCCTGCCCTCCCAGTTACAGCTGCTTCTGCCAACGGGAGCTGCCGCGTCCAGCCAGCCGCGGCGCTATGCAAAAATATTGCTCTTTAAAAATCCACGGAGATGGTGATACACCCCGGTGTATCTCGTGTTCCTCGTGTCCCCCCGCCTCCGTTCCATAGGGAAAGGCCGTGGGCTGGTGCAGGTCTCCGGCGGAGGGGCTGGCTGGGGCTGACTCCCGCAGCCCTGCGTGGCCCGGGCTTTTCCCCGGGCACGAGGCAGGACCAGACAACAAGTTTTTCAAGAGTGCTGCTTTATTTTATTTAAAAAAACAAACAAACAAACAAAAAAAAACCCAACCCCAAATGAAAAGCATACCAAACGTTTTCCAGATCCTTTAGGGAATAGTTAAGTATTAAATGGCCGGCCTTCGCTTTTCCCCTCTGGTCTCCCCGTGAACAAACAAACCGAGCTTATAAATACTTAAAATTTCAAAGGCGTTATTTTTCCTTGTTTGCACGTTACAAATAACTAAAGGTAGTGTGATCAAAATAGGTGGGTGCTTTTAAAGTCCTCAGTTGCAGAGGTGCTGGCTCTGTACGCTGGGGGGCACGTATTTGCGTTGTATATCTCTGGAAACGAAGTGTATAATGGCAAAGCTCACGGCCTCTTTGATTGCAGCGTTCCTATAATAAGTCCAAGAAGTCACACAGTGCCCTTTTATTTCCGAAGCCGGACTTAAATCCCGTCAATAAATCTACAGACTTATTATGAGATGCAGCACGGGTAACGTAAACAATCAAAAAACCCCTCCCAACGCACCGGAGTTTAAAAACAGGATTAAAAAGTTAACCATCCGTACGATAAAAAGAGAAGAAATGCAACACAAAAGCAGTGTGGCAGGCAGCGCCTTGGAATTATCCGCACGAAATTACGGTCATGCGCTTCCCACTTTATGTAATGAACTATTAGGCTTTATTTATTCCAGACGCATTTGCTTCAAGTAAACCCGGACCTTTTGTTTTGTTTTGTTATCGTAAGTCCTTTCGCAGGTCTCTGCGGCCTGCAGACGGTTGAGAAGCAAAGCAAATCACTTCCATAGATCAAGGTGCGTGATGATGACTTGTGGGGAGCGCTGCCATCGCACTGGTGAACCGAACACTCTCGCTCCCTTTTTATGGAGTATGTTCGGTGACATCGAGCCTTCCTGGGGGCGTGTGTGAAAGAGACGCACAATGGAACCCGAACAGGAGCACGCAACTGCTTTGACCCCAAACGAAATGAATTCTGGGCTTGCCGGGTGGGATTTCTGCGATGGGATGTAAGCGGGGAGCCTCGGGTAGCCCGGTTGCAACTGCTGTATTTTGCTGGGGGATAAAGGACGTTCTTAGGGCAGGCGGAAAATACCGTAAGCTCGATGTGCAAAATCAAAAACGGGGTGATTTTATCGGCCCCTGAGGCCGCCCGTGTCTGGCTTTGGTTGAGGATGCGCCCACTCCCTTTGGTCCCGCAGCCTGCGGGAAGAGCCTGCAAGGCGCTGCCCCAGCTCCGGCTCGTTTGTCCCCCACCTCAGAATCTAAGCCAGCTGCAAATCCTGTTTTCCTCACCGTTTCTGCTTGGAACCGCCGTTTACCTGGGTATTTGCAGGCCTTTTGTATAGGTGAAGCTCCTTACGCAAAGATTGTAAAGGAGGGACAGGAGGTTTGTGTGTGGGGGATTTCAGAAAGGTCGGGTAAGGCTCAGTGCCCGAGTGGAAATCATTAAAAAGCCAGGAATGAATCGTAATCGTCTATGATCCCATTTAACGATAATTTTCATGTGTGTGCTTACAGCTCAACTTTATAAAATGGCCAGACTGCTGCTTTTGTTTATTTATACTTTCTGAACGCAAAAAAAACCAACCCCACCAAGCCTCTGGCAAGGTGGTAAATTTGGAGGCATTTAAAATAATTGCTATCCCCCCTCCACAGGCACAGCACGCACTTTTCCCATCTGTCGATCCACGTAGGTAAATACGTACGGGTTCGTTAAATAAACCTCTCCCGAGGCGGGGCCGTTGCTGCCGGAGTGTTTGTGCAGCCCAGGAGGTGCTCCCCGCCGCTTTCCAGCTGAAAATAAAAGGAAAACCCGGCCGCCCGCCACCACCGCCGCTGCCCCGGCATCGGTCAGTCTTCCCGGCCTCGGCGTGCCGGTGGGCAAAACCAGGTGGTCCTGTCCAGCTGGAAGGCAGCCTGGGAGCCGGCCTAGCTGGGAGGAGACGGGGTGGATGCTCCCTGCTCTCACCCTGGCTCCCTGGAGCAGATCGGTCTGCTATGCGGGGACTTTTTCCTTTCTTTTGGAAACGAAAGAATATACAAGCGGGTCATATTTTCTGAAGGACGTTTTTTTCAGTGTTGCTCTTGCGGCTGGTGTAGAGCCGCTGGCGTCCGCGTGTGCCAGCCCGGCCCTTCCAAGCTGCGGTGGGATTTTACCTTCCCTCCCGGGCCGTGCCTGGGGTTGCCGCGTGGCATCTCTCTGGGCATCCTGGCATGGCCTTGACCCCCTGTGCCACGGTGTGACCTCCCGGGGAGCAGGGTGCTAGCTTGGTCCCCAACCCACCGCTCCGCCCCTGCTCCTTGCCCATCAGCTCGCCCATGGGGACGGCAGGAGGGTCACCTTCACCTAGGGTTTAAGGCTCGATTTAGAGAGAATTTGGGGAAAAAGCGAGAGGTAAAGACGGGCCATTAGAGGGCACTTTTGCAATCCCGGAGAAGGCAAACGGTGCTTATTATTTCACTTAGGACTGTTTATTTTGGCGCTCTCTTAAATTCAATGATAAACAGCAGGCAAATCCCTCCAGTCAGCAGGAATATATCAATAAAATATTGACTCAGAGTTTGAAAGAAAAGAAAACAAGACGAACTTGTAGAAAAGGGAATAAAAGGCATTTTAGGAGGTGGCATAGTCTGGAGAAGGAAAAAAAAAAAAAATAATCACACAACACCTTTCACGTGATTTGTTTGGCTTTACAGTGCAGCGCTTAGGCCTCGGCTTGTTCCTGGCTTCTAAAAGTGAGACCGGCTCGGAGCACGGCACACCGAGGCAGGAAAATGGTTCGTTGGAAGTTTGCGAGGGATGGATGGGAGAGCAGGAATTCCCAGTCTCCCATCTAGCCCCTTCCAACCCCTACCATTCTGTGTGATTTTCCGAGGAACTCTCAAAGTCGTTGCGCAGCCATGAGCTGGCCCGGAACGAAACACGGGACGAATAAATGAATTTTTTGCTTTCCTCTTGATGTTTTGCCTCAGTAAACTATAGAGGATTTAGCTTGAAATTACAATGAGCGCACTGCAAAACAGAAAATCTGCTTATTGACTGGTGTGAAAGGGTGGTGTAACACTGGCAGCGCCGTTTCCGAAAACTCTGAGTGAGTTTTGGATGCCTCTTTGCTGTTGAGGTGTCCCGCTTTTGGAAGGGTCCTGCATGAAAATTGGGCCTGTTTGACGCCTCTCAGGTTGGATACGTGAAAACGAAAGCGCTCCCAATCCTATTCGCTTGTGAAGGAACGAAGATTATCAAACTTTTCTTTTGCAGTGCCAGTTGTCAGTTTGCCATTTCGTGTATGGGATGGGCCGGTGGTGCCTGCCCTGGCTGGGCAGGGATCACACGATTAACCTTAATTCTGTCTTTTGTAATTATTTTCAAGCCAAAATGCTTTTCCGGTTAGCTAAAGAAATGAGAGACGAATCTGTACCTTTTCGCTACACCGCGGTTGTTAACGGGGACAGAAACGCTGTCTACAGGAGTTTTTTTAAGTGAGTTAGCCAGTGAAAAGATTTCAGAAGTGAAAGTTAGCCTGGGTAGTCCTATAATCACAAATAGTTTATTTTCACAGAGGTTACATAGCACTGGAACTGACTCTGGGAACAGACGAGATTGCAATTTCAAGGGGTTGGGGGGGGAGGACGCTGTCTGCAGAAAGTGTCAGAGTTTCTTACCTAACCAAATAATCTGCTCTAACTGTTGTGATTAAGTTGGAAAGAATTTCTTCCCTGTTGGCCAACGATAATACTTGAAAAATCAATAAACAGCCTGTTAGAGCACACGGAACTCATCCTGCTTTGTGCGAGAGGAGGTTTCTGCTGGCTTCGGTGACTCAAGTCCCCAAGTATTTTGACTTAATGATCTTTGCTCCGAAAGGTCAAATGTCATTAACTTTGCTGATAAGTATCAACGCTTCAGTCTGAATTCGGGGAAATATGGCTGTTGTCATCAAAAGCAAAGTCCGGACATGGTTGGGATGAATTTTGACCAACGCTGGGAAAGCCAAATGAGGATTTAACTAGAAGTGGCAATTGCGTGTCTTAGGTAGGACCCTTTACTCCTTTCCCTTCCGTAGGGCAGAGCACTGCAGCAACCTGTTACTCAAACATCCCAAATATAATGAAGCACACAATTCCCGACCCGTCAGCGCCCGAGATGAGCTGCTCCAAGCCCTGCAAACGGGGAAATGCGGCCATGCCGTGCTGTTGCCAGGTTATCGCCGAATAAATAAGGGTGCAGCCTTCTCCAACTGCAAAATAACTTCGGGCAGCCTCAGCACAGGCTTCCCTGCGAGCCGGCGGGGCCAGTGACCCGGGGCAAGCTGGCCACAGGGCTACCCGGCACGCTTGCCACTCACTCGCAGAGGGCATGGGGCTCCTCCACGGTGTCCATGCCCACCTGGGACATGACCACGGGGGATGCTCTGCCAGGTGAACCTCAAGCATTCGCTTTCATCTTTCCTGTGGTTTTCCACTCAGGAAGGGGAGGATCTGGCTGCAGATGTAGGAATACGGGTCGGGCTGGGAAGGGGGAAAGCTCAGGAAAGCATAGGTGCCTTTGGTGTGAGGGAAGGCACGAGAGAAGGGAGGCGAAGATAAAATTGCATCCCGGTGAGGGAGCTTTCAGTGCGCGTCGCTTGTGGCTTACGGTTACTTTGGGGTTTGCTACAGATTTTCTCTTCCTTCCTGCATCGCCAGTTTCAGTGGGAAAATGGAGAGATGAAGGACAGGGAGTGAGCGGGACGTGGCGAGGGATGGAGGGAGTGGGGGAGACCTGTGCCGTTGGTGGAAGGAGCAATTAAATAACAATGATGTTAGAGGCAGAGGCAACAATATGAGAGTGAACGTAGCCCTCCGTGGGCCTTGCTGGCGTCGGGAGACCTGCTGTCCTGCACATGGATGGCTGCGTTTAGCCGTACCGGGAGAAGGACGGCAGGACAGGCAGACGCCACAGCGCAGAGCGGAAGGGAGGCAGCAGGGAGGGGGAATTTGGGAAGATTTCCTCAAGAACTCAGGGGCAAAAAAGAGGACAAGACCCCATGCTGCCATCCCCACGTTGGGGATGCTGGTGCCCGCAGCGAGCTTTGGCAGGGACAAGGTGATGAGGAGAGGGACAGAGGGTGGCCGGCTGCCGGCTACCTGCCTCCAGGAAGGAGCACCAAGGGGTTTGGGAGCCACCAGGGAGTGGGGCTTCCTGAGAGCTCCCAAAGGACCAGAGCGGTGGGCTGGGGCCAGGAGGAGGGTCCCACGCCATGACCACACTGGCCTCCGGTGGCTCCTTTGGGGTTTTTGGAAGGGAAAGCCATGGGAGAGGGAAGGAGGAGGCTGCCCTCAGGGGCACCTGTTTCTATTTTCATGAAGTGCTTGAAGGGGAAGAGCAATTTTATTACGGCTTAGATTAATTACATCATGCCACTTCTCAAGGAGCTCTATGGTTGCTATTTTTACATTAAACATTAGGGAAGCGTCAAGTGGAAGGGGGAAAAAAACCCCAATCTCAGCAGCAGGATTGATCTTAAAAGGAAAGAGTCTGTTATAAAGCCGTAGTTAACTTACAGTGCAGTACAAGGAGCGGTGCCCGACCACGCGTTCAGCCAAGTAACAACAAGATAAAACCGTTCCTGCCAGCTCAGCTCTTTATCGTGCTTCTCCCCCAAGCCAGTGGCTAACACCATTTAGGTAATGACCTAAACCTCTTTTTTTTCTCTAATTTTAAAACATGTTATCCTTTAGCAACTCAAACTCGCTGTCCTCGTACCAGAAATGGGCTTTGTTTCCCCCCTGGCACCCCCCCATACCAGACCATGAGATCGTCTACTGTACTGAAAGGAGATTTCCAGCCTGTCTCACTGTATATGTTAGGAGAGTCATTACTGACCTAGTTGTAGACATAATAATGAAAGGCTGAGATTATGAATTATTATGCTTAATTTGTAAGGGATTCTCTGCTTTTGTGTTTTGCAATTCCCATCAGGCTTGAGGATTAAGCCCTGCCGAATTGCACGCTAATACCAATGCGCTTTGAATACGTGTGGGTTTAGATCCCGTGTTTTCCTAATTCGCTATTTTTATAAAGAACAATTCCACTGGAAATATTTACTTTCCAAAGGATTGTTGGAAGCCCATCCGGAATCTCCTAAGGAAAGGGAGGTGGATGTGCCCTCCATCTGCTCTGGGCTGACTCTAGCTCCCACGTCCAGCGAGTTTCTCTTTCTGCTATGGCCAAACGTCAAGCTGTCGCTCTAACAAAGTACGTGGAAGGCTTTTGCTCTTTGTTAATGAGAGGGAGAGATACCAGTTTGCAACCAGTGCATGGGCTTGCTTTCAATTACAGCTCAAGATAGAGAACATCTTATTTACACACTTTATCTAAGCGCTGTGATGGTGTGAGTTTAGTCCTTACAGTACGTATTCCGAGTGCTCGTAGAGCAGTACAGTGAAGGGGCCGGCAAAACCTAAAGCGCACGCGACGTTCTTCTAGGTATGCCGGCGTTTCAGTGGTAAATCAGCCCACAAGAGCCACAGGAGTCTGCGGGTAGCCAAGGCAGTGACCACGAGCCATGAATAAACTGGTGCTTTGCCACGGTCTGGCCCACCAGCGTGGGGCAAGCTGGTGGCGGCTTCTCTCGGGTGGGACTGACTCCCTGTCGTTGCCGTAGGATGCTCCCGCTGCGCTGCCCCCTGCTCCTGCTGCTGCTGCTGCTGCTGCCCCTCAGCTCCAGGCCCCAGAAGTTCCCTACCAGAGACGAGGAGCTCTTCCAAATGCAGATCCGGGACAAAGCGTTTTTTCATGATTCGTCCGTCATCCCGGATGGAGCCGAAATTAGCAGCTACCTCTTCCGAGACACCCCTAAAAGGTATTTCTGCCCAGTTCAAATGAGGAAGTTGTACTTCGAAGGTAGTAGCTCTATTTTCCGAGTGATTTGAAATAAAAATGGGATCCAAACCAGAAAAATGCAAATGCCGGCGTTCTGTCTGGTGAAGTAAGTAACTATGCGAGTTTCCATCCCAGTCCGGCCTCCCCGGCTGAGGGTCCATCCAGTTTTTATTCGATTTCTGGGACAAGCCCAGAGCTCCCACAGATGGCAGAAGTTCCCTGAAGTGGGGCCACTAACCATGTCCAGAGGCAAAGGGATGGGGGAGGAAATTAGAAACCACAGGCTTACCCCACCACGCTTGTCTCGCTTCATTCTTTCATATTGGGCTTTAAAGAAGCAGCGAACCCCGGTCTGGTCTGAGCTGCCCACTTGCCAGCCTCTCCCTGTGGGTCAGAAAACACTGAGGTTAGGCTGGGGAAAGAACCCGAGACTCCGAAGAGTTCAGGGAAGGCCAGCATTGCCACCTTCCTCCTCGTATCGCACACCTCCTTGAGCCGGCATCGGTGGGGAACAACTTTAAACACTTATTTTACAATAAATGACATGTAGCGCTTGGGGGGATGTGGGAGGACACCTGAAGGTATATGTATCTATATGCGTTTGTAGGGCCCTCACCCGGACATAGCGTAAAATATGCGTCCTGCTTCGAAGAGCATATTCCTAAATTCCAGGAAAGATCCCTTTTCCCTCGTTCATACCTTTGTGACCATTTATACTGTACGTAGTTAGCGTAGGGGTAAAAAGTGAGGCTGATGGAGGGGAGGGCAGGAGGCCAGAAACCCCTCCGCCGTGTCTGGGCAAGCGAAGCGCGAACTCTGCAGCACCGTGTGAGTCGGGGGACTCCCCTCCCCAGCTCTCGCCCACCAGCCTTTCCATATTCCCTCTACACACACTCCCGGCTTTTGTCTCCGTTGCCCCACCGAGACCAACCTCGATCATGTCAAATCACGCCGGTTGGCTGCCATCAGGATCTATTGACTTATGGCTCTGTTAACCTTCCCCTAGGTACTTCTTTGTGGTTGAAGAGGACAACACTCCCTTAGCAGTGACAGTGACGCCGTGCGATGCCCCTCTGGAGTGGAAACTGAGTGTGCAAGAGCTCCCAGAGGAAGCCAGCGGAGAAGGTTCAGGTAATAACCAACCAAGGATTTCCCTCGCGCCTCAGAGGCCCGCTTTGCTCCTGGATTCAAAGCCCCTCAGACCAGTCTCGGTGTGATGTTGAATATTGCAGCAGGCCCATATTTATGTTTGGATCTTCAGCCCCAGTCCTGCCGTTGCGCAGGAAACTGGCCACAGGTAGCAACGTGACAAGGAAAAGGGCTATTAAAAAAAAGGTAAAAGTAAAAGTTATGGATACAGAGCGCACTAGATGCTGCCACAACAAACTGCGTTTGCCCAGAGGAACTCAGTTTTACAGGGGGCTTTGCTGTGGGCTGTGCACACAAGATAAGAACTGGAGAGACAGGGCTGGTGTTGCAGCGGGGCTGAGCTCGCCCCTTTGAGGGGACTCGTCTGTAGACACGGAGCTTATTTGCAGATAAACGTAAAACTGCTGCTGAGGGGAGAAGAGTTGTCTGGTTTCCAGAGCTCAGTGGCACACAACCACACTGAACTGTATACACACTTTTGGCCCCCCCCCCGCCGTATTTAGGCACAAAGTTTTAGCGTGACTCAGAGGGCCAGAGTGAAGGGCCCAAGCCCAGAAACAGGCAGTTTCCACTGGGGAGCTCTACGGCATCTCCTAGTTGGGTGCCTGAAGTAGTCTAGTGGAAGGTATTAGCTACCATTCGTGAGGCTCCATTAATACTGGTCAGGTGCAATTTCTTTTGCATTTGGTTTTAACCCGAGTGCCAGACCAGTGTCCGTCTCGGATTTGACGGAAGTATCTTGCTGAGAAGATAAAACCTTCCTTTTTTTGTCTCACTTTTGTATTTTATGTAGAAGTGTCTATTAGTGTTTTATTTTCTCAAATTTGCAGATTGTGTCTACTTTGTCTATTTGTCTTGTCGTACAAATGTTTTGCTTTGCTTATAACCTAGGTGAACCAGAACCTCTTGAGCAACAGAAACAGCAGATTACTAACGAGGAAGGCACAGAGCTGTTCTCTTACAAAGGCAATGACGTGGAGTACTTTGTGTCCTCTAGTTCCCCGTCTGGTTTGTACCAACTAGATCTACTGTCGACAGAGAAAGACACGCATTTTAAAGTGTATGCAACCACTACTCCAGAATCGGACCAACCTTATCCTGAACTACCTTACGATCCCAGAATCGATGTCACTTCTCTGGGACGTACAACGGTGACCCTGGCGTGGAAGCCAAGTCCCACTGCCTCCTTACTGAAACAGCCAATTCAGTATTGCATAGTCATCAATAAAGAGCACAATTTCAAAAGCCTCTGTGCTGTTGAAGCCAAGCTCAGTTCTGACGATGCCTTCATGATGGCTCCAAAACCAGGTCTGGATTTCAGTCCATTTGACTTTGCCCACTTTGGCTTTCCCTCCGACAACAACTCCGGCAAAGAACGTAGTTTCCTAAAATCATCGTCAAAGTTTGGGCGCCAAACATCCTCAAAGCCGAGAGTTGACCTGCATAAAGTTTGTGTCGGGAACAAGAACATCTTCACAGTGTCAGACCTGAAGCCCGATACGCAGTACTACTTCGACATGTTTGCCGTCAATACCAACACTAACATGAGCACCGCATACGTTGGCACCTTTGCCAGAACAAAGGAGGAGGCTAAACAGAAAACAGTCGAACTGAAGGACGGCAAAGTTACAGATGTGTTCATCAAGAGAAAGGGAGCCAAGTTCCTACGGTTTGCTCCCGTTTCATCTCACCAAAAAGTCACCTTCTCCGTTCATTCATGCCTGGATGCTGTTCAGATCCAAGTTAGAAGAGATGGAAAACTTCTCTTCTCTCAAAACGTGGAGGGTGTGCGGCAGTTCCAGCTTCGCGGAAAAGCAAAAGCTAAATATCTCATTAGGCTGAAAGGAAGCAAAAAAGGTGCTTCTATGCTGAAGATCCTGGCTACAACCAGGCCTAACAAGCAGTCGTTTCCTTCTCTTCCTGAAGATACACGAATCAAAGCCTTTGACAAACTCCGCACATGTTCTTCGGTCACGGTGGCGTGGCTGGGCACTCAGGAGAGAAACAAATTCTGCATCTACAAAAGGGAAGTGGATGACAACTACAACGAAGAGCAGAAGAAAAGGGAGCAGAACCAGTGCTTGGGTCCAGATACGAGGAAGAAATCGGAAAAGGTTCTCTGTAAGTACTTCCACAGCCAGAACATCCAGAAAGCAGTGACCACAGAGACAATCAGAGGCCTGCAGCCTGGCAAGTCCTACCTGCTGGACGTTTACGTGATAGGGCACGGCGGGCACTCCGTGAAATATCAGAGCAAATTGGTGAAAACGAGGAAGTTCTGCTAGTGCCCTTGTACATAGAAATATATGGAACTCCGCTCAGAACATTATCCTACTTCCAAGTATATGGATTGACTACTTGCACAGCTGAGAAGTTGTGACCTGTATTTGTACTGTGTAGAAAAGATATCAACTTGTATATTTATGTTTACATAAGTAATTGTTTGGAGGAACTGAGGCTGGTGCTCTCCGGTAGCATCTGGCAACGGTATAACCATGTGTCCGGTGACCCACACGTGATGCTCGGTAGATGTCCAAGGTAGCAGGAAACCTCGAAGGGACTGGCACTCCTTTGCTTCCATATTGCATGAACTGCTTCTAAATTATTTTATACTTAAAAGGCTGAGATACGTCATTCGTCCACCTTGTTATTCACACACAAAACTCACAGACATACACCCTTTCTCTCAGTGTAGATGGTAGGGCTTCTGTAAATTATTTTATAGAGTCTTGTTTTAAATGTTTATGTTTCTATGATTGTAAACTATTAAAATCTCTCCCCAATAAAATACAGATCTGAACTAAGTATTAACTGGGCTGCACATGAAGCAGTTTCATTGCTAATGTAAATTCTTACCTAGCTGATTGTCATGTTTAAATACTGTATGTATTTCATGTACAAAGTTGCTATAACGTTATATTCCTGTACATAAAATTAAAAATATTAGATTATATACCGTTTCTTTTTTTCTTAACATGCGGAGGGGATTCTTCCCAGACTTGGGGACAGAAGAGGCATGCTGGAACTTGAGCCGAATTCAGCTAGGACATGCCTCTCTTCTGTTGTTCTTCATCTTTTTGGGCAAGGCGACGGAAGTCTAGTAGAATTACTGATGCTACTGAGTCAGTTAAAATCTGCAGGAGAGCGCAGGCCATTGAAAGAGGGGTGGCTGTGCCACACTCGGGGTCTACAGTGACCCAAGCACTAAAGGAGCAGGACAGCAGAGAAGAGCTTCACTTGTCCCGGGTGGGAATGGATCCTGTTTGGTCGTGGTTGCTCGTGCCGCCAGCGCTTCGCAAGGAGCTCGCCGTCTGAGTTAGAGCGACCATACGATCCAAACAAATAACCCACCAGAGAACCAGTTGTTATTTTTGTTAGTTTATCATTGAAAACATTTGCTTTCTGGATGCTGCTGGTTTTGACCAAAGTAACAGTAAGCTGAGAGGATTATTATTTTTTTTCCATTGACGAGAATGGTAGTGCTAAGAAAAAAAAATCCCATACTTTCGTTTAAATTGCATTTATTTCCATTGTGTAGATTGCTTCACAGTATTAAATGTCTGGATCTCATCTTTTCTAACTTTTCTTATTTTTCCACGTCCCCTTCATTGACTCAAAAACTTGTATAGAGCTGCTTAATGGAAAACACACTTCTGAGAGGCAACCAGCCCAGCCCCAGTTCAAGCGGCTAAGAGCAGGATAGTGTCTCAGTCCCGGTAGCGCGGTACAGGTCAGGGCCTCAGGACAGGTAACAGCCCTTTTTTTTTTTTTTCGGTCCCATCGTACGTACCAGCCAGCAGCGCTCGGGCAGTGGACGTCGGGGCTTATTCAAAGACAGTCTCTGTCTCTTCCTTAGGTGCCTGGCCACAAAACGTCTCACTGCTGTGACTTTAGCACTTGCGGACCCCTCGGGGCTCTGAAGATGAGGGAAAGGGCCCAAAATCCACGTAAAGGCTGAAAGCAGGTTCCTCTTAGGCTGCTCACGGGAGAGAGGAGAACTCTCCACCCCAGGAAAGGTGAGCTCCAGTTTTCCTTGGCCCCGTAGTGCTGAGCTCTTCAGGTTTTCCTCCCTGCTGGCCCCAGTTTGCAGACTGGAGGGCGGCAGCAGGGTTTGGTGGCTGCGCAAGCTCCCGCGCCGTTCCACAGGCTGAGTTTGCTGTGAGGATTCTCCAGGAAAAAGGCAGATACCGCAGCACGAAAACTGATCAGAAGACGCCTGCTGTGTTTAAAGTAATTATGTAATAAACCTAATAATTGAAATTTAGATTTCTCTGGAGGCGATCTCCTCTCCTCATTTGAAAACATCTCTCTGATTTCTTAAAATGAATGACTTGAGTAACGCACGCCCGCTAGATTACCGTGCCAGGGCGTAGGTGACCAGTAGATGACTCCAGCTGGGGATCCCTGAAGGACAGGACTGGGGCACCAGTGACAGATTGCCAGTGGCCAGGGAGATACTTTCCCTACATGTCACTGTCCAAAAAGCTACCAAACCTTTCAGTTAAAGGCAGCACTTGCATCTTTTTAAGCATTTCTCTGTTCACTGCTGCCATTTTTGTGTGGAATGGTGTCCCTTCCACTGGCCGGTTACGATGTTTGCTTGAAAACATATGTTTCGTCACCATTCCAGCTCTGTTTGTTTCCTTTAGCCAGATTTCTCTGTTTGGATATTCATCCAGCTCCCTTGGCGTTTCTGCCTGCTAACCACTTATGTTTGCAGTATGTCACAAAATTAAAAAATTCCTCAAGATGCATACGTCTTCCCTTTCTGAACACTACGTGTTCAAAGAAAAATGTCACAATATTTGTCTTTATTCCCGCTGGAATTCTTCTCGTCCCAAACAACTAGCTCTATTTATTCTCCTGGATGAAACTGAAACCATAAAAGTATTACATCTACTAATCATCCCCTTATTATTCAGGTCAAGTGGATCTGAGAGAGGCAGTTCTGATTTTGAAGGACGAGTAAAAATAAGGGCACTGGTCTTTATATAAAGTGCAAATATAAGTCACCCTTAAGTGGGAGGTGACTTAACTATTAAAGTAAAATAGGTATTTACTGGGAAAGCTTCAGACTGTTTGTGAAGCAGAAAGCCCACGTAAGGAGTCATAGCATGGGGCTACCGAAGAGCTCTCCTCGTGCCCCATCGCTGCCGGTCAGCCTGGCCGTGAATGCAGTTCAGGCTGTGTGCGTTTTCATCCTCTGGCTCACGTCATCACCGATTTGCCGCTTTCTGTCCACCGGGAAACAAAACAAATCTACAGACTCATTTCGCAGGGGCCGCAGAACGACAATAACTTTTAAACCGCTGCCCTGCATTGGGTCTGACTAGGTCACAGATCTGGATCCTGTCATTAATCCACTGTTACATCTCTATCCTTAGTTTCACATCAAAACACACATGAAAAACTTAAAAGAATGTAATAGATGGATACCTGGCATAAAAGGTCAAAAAAACCCCCAGTATATCAAATATACATACAAATATATATAACATATAAGGTTTTTTTCTAAGCACAAGGCTGAAGAGGCAATTAAAACAGAAACATAAGCTTGGAAATAGAAGGTTAAATGGAGTTCAGCATTCATATTGAGGGTACGTGTCCCTTTGGGAAAGAATGCCATGCTGGGATATGCAGCTGAGGATGACGCAGGGCTACAGGAAAGCCATGTACAGTGGCCCAGCCTGGTGGCCATGCCTCATGAAGGCGTTATCTACTGCAGGACTCTGCCAACACAGAAGAAATCCTCTACAGATTATTTTTTATTGTGGTTTGTTTCAAAACAAGTAAAGAGTCATTGAGCCGTTGCATACCACGGCAAGATAATCTTCAACACCTTCATCAGTCAAAGCGGAGCTTATCTAGTTTTACTGATTTACTTACTGACAAATCTGGCAGCAGCCTTACAATGTAAGCTTCAAAGAGCCCGCGGGACAAAACGGTCCCTGAGTTACAAAACACCAGTTAAGATTCTGACGGCAGCAGAACTGCGGAATAAATCAATCAGTTATACACGCAGACATACAACTTCAGTTCAAGAATGCCACTTGTAAAAACAAGGTATGGGTCTCACAGCCATATTTGTTTGGGTTCTAAGTAGCACTTTTAAGACTGATAACATACCAGGGAGGAAGAAAACCCTTATTTGGAATAGCAAACATGTTTCTACCTTAGCGCTTGGCAAAAAAAAAAAAAAAAAGCAATAGTTGTGGTTGCTCAAAGTCTTTTGAATATTTAGCTTTGAAGTTATCACGTTTGAATACACTCAGTTAAATGGGATGTGAAAATGCACATTATCTAATTCAGTACATAAACAACGACGAGCAACTATGTACCAGAAAGCTTCTTTCTCTCCCTCTCTCTGCTTGGAAACCTATTCCTAAACCTTTGTGGTAGCAGAGATCAGCCCTCGAGTTTTGTGGCAATCCACACATCTTTGGTCCGACTGACCACACAGAGATTGTCCCAGCTCGGCCCAGCACGGCCAGGAATTTGCGTTCTCGGTACTACATCTATTACTTCAAATTACTGTGACTGCAGAGTTCTTTAGAACTAAAGACGCATTTCACTAAAGCGTATCGTTTACCCTTGGCTTGCACTGAGTAGAGAACATGAGGCTGAAGGCTGGTGGACACTATGGAAAGCTTTTACCATATGTTAAAGACTGGCAGTTATCAAATGTTAATCACATACTAGTAAGCCGTTGGTGTTGTACAGAGCCTTAGGAAAAGTCACTATTCGCCCACCCCTGACTGGATCAGTTAGAGAAGCCATCTCTTCCATTTTCTACAAGTGGTACTCGTTTTTATCTTGTCTTGTAAAAAATATACTACTACTAATAAAACCAGCTGCAAACCTCGTACTCCTGAGCGCAGCGTTTAGTTCCAAATGCCAGTTGTCACGCGGCTCTGCTAATCTGGCCAGTGAGATTCTCAGGTTATAAGCCCGCTTTCAGCAAGCACCTCAGGTCAAAGAGTTACTCCAGGGAGACCTTCTTTTTGTGTCTCAGGTAAAAGAATCCAACCCCACACTTTCAGCACGAATGCCTTTTTCCCCCCCTCCCAGTTCGTGTGTCAGCTTAATTAGTAGGTACCTGGTACAATTAATGTCGGTTGGGTCCTTGTCTTGTAACGTGATGCTTGGTGTCCGCACGGGGACCTGCCGTGGCTGACGTCAGTGTAGGGGCAGGGCTTCCCCCAAGCAGATCTCATTTCAGGGTTTGGGCTTTGAACTCTGAGGCCCTCCAGAGAGAACAAGGACCGTGTGAATTGACAGCATTTGATAACTAACGTCTGTAGACTGATTTACATTGTTTCTTTGGCCAAGAATGTATTTTAGTATTCGGGAAAAGGAGGTTGTTTGGCTTCTTTTTCCACCAATAGTAATCTATATTCTTCCTAACCACAAACTAACTGCTTATGGTGGAATAAAGTGGAGAATTTAACTGCGTATTTGCACTCTTATTTCCCTTTCACAATTTAATTTTGCAAGCATTCCTGCAGGTCCAAGTTACAATGAACAGATAAAGTCTTGGCATGGGCGAAGAAAATATTTTATAAGATTCTGGATGCCAAAGTATACAAGGAGTTCTTGCCCTTGTGCGGAAAGTTAGGAAGGACTGGAGTACTCTTGAGGTATTAACATTTTCTTTTATGTCCTCTTCCATTTCATAATGTTTGCTATTACTTATAAGGTCTCCTGGCATTCCAGCCCTGTCAGGAGGTGGCTAGAGGAATCAGAATGGTTGTTTTTTTTCTTGCCGATTACACACTTTTTCTTTTTTTGCCTGTTACTTCTTGCCACCGGTTTTCGTTCGAACGCATCTGCTCAGAAGGTGCAGCAGAGTAAGATGCGCAGTTTTGCCCAACAAACAAACTCAGAGCCATTTCACTGCCTCTTCTGGGAGGCAAGTAACAATGATCAGGTTAAAACCACGGGGCAGCGGCTTATCAGCGAAGCCACCTACTGAGGCCATAGAAACCTGAGGAAAAAAACGTAAAAAACCCCTTTCTCCGCTTCCCCTTCCCTATTACACAGAGTTTTTTATGATGATACGGGTACAAAATAAAACCACACCAAAGAAGATGGCTTTTTCCATCTGCTTTTACCTCCCTTACGCTGACTGAAGCGGCTCCACAAAGTGCAAGGCAGGTGTGCGGAGCGTGGGGCTGCCCCGCGGAGCCCGGGAGGATGCAGCTGGGCATCGGGTTGGCAGCTGGATGCACCGGGGCCGGGTGACCCTGCTTCCTTTAACAAGCCTTTTAACGTGGACTATAAAAGATGCCTGTCCTGCCTTCGGAGGAGGGAAGATAGGAGTTAGTTGTTCCGGGGGTAGGTGGGTCAGTCTGTCTTTGCCTCTTCAAATTTGTTTTTCAGTTAAAAGGAGAATTTTCAGGTCTGCGGGGGCTTTGTTTTTGTCGTCTAGCTCTGGCAGGGAGCGTTATTTTATTTTTCTTATTGTGACACTGGGATTTCAGCCAGTTGTTTGCGAGTGATTTGTAAGTGGGGCCCTATTAAAAAAAAAAAAACCAAAAAAATTCCCTCTTCTTCCCTCCTTTTGCCTGAAAAGCGTATGTACTTCTTACCTGTGTTAGGTCTCCTGAGCCAGTTAACCTCATGCATAAGAGGTTTAGTATAAATTATAATATTTTTTTCCCTTTAGAAGCCAACCAAACAAAAGAATTATGGAGGTCTTGCTCTGCTCTCTGCGTAAACAGTGAACAAGTACTTCACGTCATAAATGCGCGTTGATAATACACTGGCAAAGCTGTTAAAAGGCTGAAACAGAGGAAATAATGAATTGTTGGTTTCTGAGGGCACTAAATACACGTGCTGATTCTCGTGACGCGTTTTGCCCGCCCCTGCTACGCCTGTGTTTTAATGCTGGTGGATCAGACTTTTCTCACGTGGCAGTAAGGGGAGGCTCTAGGCCGCTCGTGGGTATTCAGAGCCTTAATTTGTTTTGATCTGAATAGGAGCTAAACGTATCTGTATTTGCATTGCTCGGCTGTTTAATTACAATGCTAGCTATGTACTTAGTGCTTGAAATAAGGTAGAAAAATATGAAGTAAATTTTCTTAAAAACATACGATTTGTCGTAGCTTTTGCTGTATCAGGCAGCGGCGTGAGCGTTTTCTCTGACGTTGTTACAGCCTGTAAGTATGACTGGGAAACAATCTCTTCCTCTGGACAGCCAACGTCAAACCTTCAGCTTTTTTAAGTCAATGGATTTCTTTCTTGACTGCGTCAGTCTTGTATGTCTATAAATGGTTTCAGTGTAGGCAATCTAAAAAGGCCACGTCCTAGATTCAGCAGATGCTAACGCATCTCCCCACTAATCCCATTTGCTACGTGTGGACGAGTTCTACGTGAGGCTTTGACAGAAGGCACTAGTTCTCATCAGACTTGCTTCTACTAATTTCGATGATAGGAGGGTCCCGCCGTCCCCGAACGCTTTTGAAAAACCTGCCCTAGGTACTCCGGATGCCGAGAAACTGACGGCAAATACAGAATTTGACAGGGTGGTTTTGAGAGGATAGGTTACGTGCTATTTGTGTCATCTTGCAAGCGAAACATCTCAGTTATTAGTAACACGTAGCATAATACCTGCTAGAAGTAAGGAGGCACATGCTTAGTTGCTTCGCTTTATTAAAAGCATTGGTAGCAACAAGCAGCTGAAATCACTGTAAATTTCTGCTCCGATGGCTTAGCTTAAATAAATGGTGACAGGATTATTAACTATTGATCTTACAATGCATACCTTCCTAAAGGACCTGAATTCTCATTTTAATTGTGTCAAAATTCTTTTTCTGAGTCTAGCAAGTCTGGTAGCGAAGAGTCTGTGACTGACCATGTGAAATCTGGTTGTAAGACGGGAGTGGAACTGCTGCTTCTTGAAATCACAAATGGGAAGCACTGCTTTGGTTTGCTTTGCTTCTAAAATGAGAGACAGGAAATTATTCTGCTTATTCTTAAAGTAAAAGTACGGGGGGGTTCGATAGGGGGAAAAAGATCAGAGTCTGGATAGAAAATGAGCTGATGTCTGCGGCTCAGTGGTTTAACTTAATTCCTAATTCATACGTATTTTCTTACCTGTGCTGTTCCACACCTGGGATTGCAACTATTTCAGGTGAAACAGAGGGATACAGAACAAAACCTGAAAATTAAATGCTTTGTAAAGTAAATGATTTTAATTTCGTTCCCCTGGGCCCCCCACGCCCCAATTTCTTTTAAGTGTTAACGTCTACAGCACGCTCATTTCTACTCGACTTCCCCACCCCTCTGCCTTTTCAAGCTGCCGTTTTACAAATGCTGCATTTTCCTGTTGAGCTGCAGCAGCTGTTTCTGGCTGTGTAATTTAAACCCTTGTGTAGAGAAGTCGGGCTTTTCACATCGTTTCCATATTAAACCTCTTCCCCAGTAGCTCCATGTTATTGAGGAGGGACTTTCATTTGTTGTCTTTGGGTACTGTATGGATTTTGTACAGTCTGTTGAGAGTTTTCAGTGAATCTGTGAAAGGCTGCAATAGCAACTGGTACAATTCAAAGATGGTTTAGTCTTCTAAATAAATGTCTAGACTGGTTTGTAAACTTGTGGTATTAATCCTCTCGGAGATGCAAGTTCTTACTTCGTTTAATCCCTTCAGTGGTTCCAAAGTCTCCTTTGGAAGAATGTTTTTATCGCTTCTCGAAAGCCCACATAACTGGTTATAATAATCATAATCCTCAGCTTGCCTGGACAATCACTGCTGATATCAGGGTGCGTGGGACATACTCCCCCCCTCCATCTTTTTTTTTAAAGCCATTTCTTTTAGAAATAAATATTTATAAATGCAAGTTTAAGTGACCTGATAACACCGATAGGTTTTTGAACGCAGCTAGTTATTACTTTCTAGAACAATTTGCTCTTTAATGGTAGGTATCAGTCTGTTTAACAAAAAAAAAAAAAAAAAAAAAGACTTGCTTATCTCACAATAGGCATGAGTGAATAATGAATGTATAGCTGGCATTCTGAGCTTCCAGCCGTTGTGTATTTTGGAAAGTCCACTGATTTACAGTTTGATTTCTGCCCGCTGAAAAGCGTCGAGTTGAGGTACCTTTCGATGAACTGTTAGGTAAACGTTTATCACTCTCTTCAAAAAGATACCCTCTCCTCTGAAGCCTTTCCTTACTGATCCCATCTACTGGGAGGAAAACTGAAAAAGAGCAGGTGGAAATGTTATGACTTGAGTACTTGTTGTTTATAGACACAAAGTAGTACGCCTTTTAAAAAGGGATGTTACATCTCAAAGCCAGATAACTTATCATCGGGGAGGGATGATGCTGGCGGGAGGGCGTTTCCTTTCCGGCAGAGCTAAGCATGGTTCTAATTTTGCTCCTTGGTAGAATCAGGACAAACTCATCCTCTGTGTCCTGGGGAATTAATGAACTGTTTGAGGACGCATGGATGAAGACCCTGCTGAGTGTAGGCAAGGCTTGCACACAGGCTGTGGGCACTCCTGGTATTTTTCCTCCCACACACCCATACATACGCCAGCTGCAATCTGGACCCATTATTATTATTACTGTGTTTATTCTCCTCAGTTTCCCATCACGCAACTGGGGAGCTGAATGTGAAATAAACACAAATACATTTACTTCAAGTTGTTTTGCATAGCATTATAATTAGAAGCTAAAGACAACTCTCTCCCTTCATTGTTCAAGAGCAAGGCATTGTTCCTCCTCTTGTTTGGTTTTTTTTTTCTTTTTCAAAGTACTGTCTCTTCGCAGCCGTTCTTTCACAGACCAAAAGTTTTTGGATTTTCGTGAAGCGTTTGACACGTTTAAAGCTAACGGGCAGGTAGACTAAGCTAACGCACGTACCGTGCTGTTCTAGAGAACTGGTTTAGGCTGCTTTGAGAGCAGGAGCGGCTGCAGGCTGCCTGCAGATGTTGACGGGACGGACAGTTGCTCATGAGTGATTCCATTATGTTTCCTAAGATCCCTTTTTGAGTCACATTGGACCACTGCTCCTAACCTCTAATGGCTTCCTTATGTTCCTTCACCCTCTCTTGTTCAAACTGTGTAGCTGGCTGCTGGGGAGGACAGCACAGTGACAATGGCTGCCGCAGCACCGTTGGCAGGCAGATGACGCGTGACAGCGTATAGGCAATACACTGGTTCCATTTCCTCTGTAATTGGTGACTGCTGAGCGCCGGGTAATTCATCTCATGCCCTCTCCAGAGAGGGTGGAGCGGACCTAAAGGACACGGAGAAAACGCAGTGCCTGCTGCTTTGGTTTGAGCAGTAGGCTAAAGCAAGTTACAACTGTTTCTGGATCCTCTTAAGTCGTAGGTTGCCTGTTGGTATTGACAATGAAAGCCCCTTTTCTCATCGTGTTTTGGAGATGTTTGATCACTTTTCTCTGACCTTGCTCAAGTGGCATTACAGCTGATTGTATAATAACTCAGTCTAGCATTCATAGCGTGCTTTGCGGGAGGCTCTGCCTGCAGGTTTTGATCAGTAGTTCGGATGAAGTATGGGAAGAGTGGAGAAAGACTGGAAAGTTATGAAATCCTTTTTACGAGAGCGCCATGCTGACTTTATATCCGAGCGTGAAGGAATTGCTTCTGAGATCACTGCTGAGCTCCAATTGTCTCCTTGTGCGTAGCACGTGATGCTGTCGCTCACCCTTCTCTAAGACGTAAAGCTTGACAAAGCCATTACTTATAGGCTGCATATAGTAACTAAATATTTGTCATCACAATTAAACGAAACACCAAAATACCTCAGCCATTTAAAATAAATAAATCTCTTACCAGAGCTTCGAGGTAGGTCTGTCCAGACCTCTTCCCTCAAAGAGCTTTTAAACTCAAACCTCAGGTTTTCTTTGAACAAAGCCTACATCAGACAAACCTCGTACAACAGAGACAAGAGAGAGAAAAGACAGACTAGACATGGGGAAGGGTTTATAAACAAATCTCCTGCTGCTCACTTTGTCCTCGCATCCAGTCTTGGTTTCAGGCAGCTCTGTGGCTTTCGGGGCTGAAGCAGACTGCAAGTTCACTCTGGTCCCTAGTGAGCTTTTTTCCATTGTCGCTGGGGCTTGTGTCTAGCTTCTCCTGCTGCTCTCGGCTATCTCCTGAGTCTGAACTGTCTCGTGAACTCATGTATCCTCGCTGTTTGCTTCTGTCCCCCCCTAAGCATACCCAGTAGCTCTCAAATGAAGCTACTGTGTCCTTTCCCCTGCAGAGAGGCCCACTTGGCTCCCTCGCTCTCTTTAAAGGAACATAATATTGGTATATATAACCAAGAGAAACAAATGAATTGGATACTGTCTGTCCTAGACCCTAACAGAGACATTTTTCTGGAAAAAGAAGGGTATGTTGTGATAAATGTGACATGTTGAATATAAATATTTAGCTGCTGTCAACTTATCCTTTAATGACTTCTGGCTATCTTTTCAAAGAAGTTTGCGTGCTGCTTTGTATGAGTTTTCTAATATTCTCTTCCATCTGTAAATACAAAAGGCAGGTTTTCATGTGTTCTTGTATAATGGAGAAACTGTTGAGTTATCCACACCTCCAGTTTGTGGAAAGGGTAACCGGGTGACCTCTTTGACCACCTTGTACCTCAGCTGGAATTCGTGCTTTCGAGTCCTTAATTGCTGTGGTTTTGTTGTCTAGGCTGCTAATTTCTGCTAGTTCCGCAGACGTCCTCATAATGAAGAGTGGAGGCTCAGTATTTGATGTTTTTTCTGCATGGGATGAATAATTTTGCTTACGTTTGGTACTGTTTTAGTAGACCACCTGTGTGAATGCAAGTGTAGGTGTCTGCTCGGTGTAGGTGTCTGCTCGGTTTAGGTGCTTACATCAGATTAAGAGGAAAGATCTGGTGGGTAGTGATCTGATGAGGAGTTCCTGAGGAGTATAACAAGTCTTTGTCTGCTAAAGGAAAGCAGCTCCCACACTACTCTGCACAATGAATATGGTTGCTTTTATCCTACTCCAGTCCAAAACTTCCTAATGACTTCTCCAAACTCATTACAGCAGAAGCATATCCGTCTGTAAATTAACCACTAGTGTAATGAAAAGTTATACAAACCTATAACATTTAACCAGTTCCATGACAACTAGAAGAACAGCGAGATACTTCATGATACGTTGACAAACAATGATACTGAGGAGGAGGAACGTACACGAAAGAAACAACCAAACAACAGTAAGAAGAATAGAGGCACATTTTCATTAAACGAAAACATCTTAAACAATGACCTTTCTGACAAACCACAGAAATAGCAAACACGCAGCCTTTTTAATAATGGTTTCATACTGGAGTTTTGCACACATACCCCCCTGGAAGCTTAATGCAGTCCAAATGTCTATCCCTTGGATGAGGCCTGTGGGTATGTGCTCTTTGATGGCTGAACGAGCAAGTGAAAGCTTTGCAGGTTACTCAGACCTGCAGGGAATCCATGCTCCTGACTAGCCTCCTCTCTGTTCAACTCAGTTCTTGAATGTGAATGTTTCCCATCTGATGTTTTCTTCATCCTTGTTTTTATGGGAGGGAAGTGAGGGGGAGAAGGGGATTAGTAAATGATCTTTCATAAAAGGTATTCTTAGAGTCTACTAAAAATGACTTGTCTTGAATTTAGTCCAAGCCAGCTCTAGTTCCTACTGATGTTCGGCTGCTGTAGCACTCAGCAACATCATATTGCATTTGAAATGGGATAAATGTCTTGATTTATAAGATGATGGGGTTTTTGGTTGCTTTGTCCCATTAGGCAGATCCTGTAAACTGGAGAGAGGGGAAAAATACCATGTGGGATGATACAAAAATCAGTAGTTGTCCCTTCCTAGACTTCTCAAAGTGGTAGATTTCTTATGAAGAAAGTACTTCAGATTTATTTTTCAGTTTATTGAAACCTTCTTAATTCTCACTTCTTGCTAACAGCTTTCATCAATGGGATGACCTGTTATCAGGTCAAATAACCATCTGGTTCTTACATCAGGGGGTTATTGTGACTTTAATCTGTCACACTTATATGTGACTTTAATCTGTCATAACAATATCTATTAATAAGAAATTTTAAAAAGCCAACTCAAGAGCATTAGAGATTGATTGTGTTCAAGGAAGTGTAGACTATTAAGAGTTAAAATCCCTGCGATGGACAAAAGCTTCACCTACGCCTATTTAATGTTTTGCTCCCAACCTTTTGGGTTGTTCTAGTTTTTTCCCGTGTCTTTCACCATAGTTCGATGTTAAGTTACTATAAACATTCTCCAACCTTCAAAATTTTATTAGCAATAATGGTTATGCCTCCTGCTTGCAAGTCTGTAAAGATGCAAAACACATGGGATGAAAATAAACTCCTGCCATTCTCACTTGATGGTGTTTTATCAGATTTTAAATGCATGGTATATAACCCAGTAACTCTTATCACAGTTTGTAAACTAAATGGAAGTAATGCAGTGTCGAAACTATTGCACAAATGATAAAATTCAGCAACTCCAAATAGGAAAAATATGGTTTCTTTCTAAGAAAGCATGAGAAGGGAAATGGGGACTCTGCTTCTGTTGCTCTTTGCTGGGGGCTCTGTGTGTATAGATGTGAGGAGCAGGTTGGGTGGGTTCAACAGTCCAGTGGTTAGACAGGCAGGACCGTAGCAGCAGCGGCATATCGAGTGCTCTGCAGCCACTGTGCTTCCGTCTCGCCCGCTTCTCTCTGAGGCTCCCTTCATGCTGTAAGAATAACCTCGCTTAGGCACAGATCAGGCAAAGCCATGCTAGTTGTGTTGTATCTGGTGACTGCGCAGGTGAATGCTTTTCATCCACACTACCAGAACAATGAAACGAGTTCAGTGTGCGGGTTGGCCACAGCCATGTTGTACAAGGGCTAACTATGGCTACTTCTCGAGTGCAGACAGGGCTTTATTCAGCTTTTCTGTGATGAATTATTATAGTTTGGGCAGACTTTCATATAGTTTCGGAAAGGGCATGTTAATGTCTTGTACCTCTTGAAAGACACACTTTTAAATAAGATGCAGCTGCATTGTATTTTCAGTCCATTCCCTTGCTGCTTTATGAGAAAAGATGACTAACTCATTTACGGCAATACTGAGCAGTAATAACTTTAAATTTATGGGGCACCCAGTGTCTAGATGCCTTAGGGCGCCTGACAGGCTATAACTTAAAACCTAACTTTAAAAAAAGCAGTGTGATTTAACACAATAGAACTGATGGAGAAACAGAAACCCTATTGTGTGATAAATAGAACAGCGTCCCACAAATAATATCAAACCCAAACTCTCTGCAGGCCTGACCCAGAGGGGTGCTATTGTTTTCTCCGAAATGTCAGAGAGGAGAACACACTGGAGCAAAGAGAAAGCATTTATATAGGCAGGCTTCGCACATGGTAAAACAGAACCAGCTACAGCTTTAGACGGAGTGGTGGGATTTGTTGGTCTCCTTAACCAAGGATGAATACCTCAGAAAGGAAGCAGCATAGTGGCAGGCATCTTTAAAATGTCTCTCTGTAGGTATTACTTTTCTTTGAAAAGCATGCTTTTCAAAGTACGCTTGTCCTCTTATTAATCATTAGATGAATCTGTACATAGATACACATACACTTTTCCATTGGTCCCTCTTTCTCTACCAATTCCAGGGAGTTGCAGAACTCCTTGCTGTCTTCAATCTGCTCTCAAAAATCAACTTCTGGACCAAAGCGTGCGTTTAACAGGCTTGTATCAATCTTTTCTATCAGCTTCTGGTTTTGGCGGACAGTGAAAGTAGCTCCTGACAGGGTGCCACGTGAGATCCTTTCCCCCAGCTATTTAAGTCTCTAGACATCTCTGCTTTGTGAAGCTAAGTAGACCTGTAAAGTTTAAACAGAAGGCTTTGGCTGAAAGGCTGAGCTTGTTTGAATCATTCTACCATTGTCTATAAGGAAGAACATATTTCTTATTTCTGTCTCAATTTTGAAAACATAAAAATAAGCAAGGGAATAAAAAGAAATATTATATTCTTGTCTTTAATCTTCCTGGTGCTTTCAAAACCGAGTAACTTCGCTAAGCAATCTTAAGCTGCACAAAATATTTGTAATAACCCAACTTAATCTTTGAAATAGCTATTGGTTTTCTTCATTTTGCTTTTATTGTTTGCTTGTTTTTCTAATGTATCTATGTCATTTTACAGTTGATCCGTATAGGCCTTGGCAACCATATCCAAAAATTATTTGAGCCAGAGTTGTCTACTTGATGATTGCTCCTTTTTACATTTTTTAGAGTCTAGTCTGACATCCTGTATAATACAGGCTTGGAAATAAGACTCCTACAGTTCAATAAATTATCCTAGCAAGTATTGTGAAAGACTAGCTTGTGTAACTTTTCTTTTTAATAACAACAAAAGTACTACATTTGTAGTTTTCTTATTTGATACTATGAGTGTATCCAGGGGGTAGGGGAGTACAACTTCCAAAACAGTGCATTTCACAATCTTGTATCTATCTCATGGAACCCCAGTTAAACAATGTTAACAAAAAACACAGTGCCCCGAGAAGTGCAGTAGCCAGAAATTATGGCATCAAAAAAATATTTTTATTTGTCTGACGGACAGTGAAATTTTAGATAGTTGCAATCTAAAAAATAAGTGTTATTTACAAAGATTAATTTTACAGAAAATGATGCGATTCAGTGGGTGGTCATAAATTGTTTCAGTAACAATTGGTACTGAAATCAGTTCTTCAGATGTTATGACATTTGTTTCTCACATATTGCCAAAACACAATCTCAGTTTTTGGCATGACTCTTTTCTGTTTATTTGAAGTTCTGCAAAACTATAAGCTATATGGCTGGATGTGCTGCTTTAAAAACAAAACAAACCCCACAAGTATACACAGCACACACCAACAGGCGACTTGCAGCTCTGTCTCTGATCCTACATGTTCAGCTGACTTGACTTTGAATTCTGAGTGTCTGTTGCTGAGTACCTGCGGTGTCAGGTGGAATATAATGAGGATCAGAGTTTTGCATTCAAATGGCATTCAAAGGGATGCATTCAAAAAGAAAAGCCATTTTCAAATATTCATCCTGCATGGTTTAATGAAAACCAAACTCCTGACAGATGGTGGTGGTTTGGTTTGTTGGTTGGTTCGGTTGTTTTTTGTTAGGCTCAGTTCATTCGAAACACAGATGCGCATGGTACCCCTGGTTATGCAAGTCCTTAAGCCATATAAAGCAGCTCACGACCATGGGTGTTGGTGAAGCTGGTTCTGCTGAGGCCTGTAGGTGGAAAACTCTCAAATCTAAATTTTTATATGCAGGACTGGCTTCTGGCTTCTCTTTCAGAATACAACATGCATTTGGATGGAGTGAAGCAAAGATCTACAGAAGAATTCAAGTCTCTGTCCTAGAGACTGTTAAAGTAGTAAGAATGTCTCATTCTTCCAGAGGAATTTGTTACAGCACTGAGAAATAAGTACTTCCTGGGGAACGTGTCGTCAACTGAGAAAGTGACTTTAGGGGAGAACAGGCAGGGAGGAGACCAAGGAAAGCACTAAGAAGCATTTAGGATAGTCCTGCCCGTAAGTCAGTAGCTCTCATTTTGGTGTGTGCTCTAAGGAAATATTTTTTGAAGAGTTCACATAACACTTCCAAAGAAGGTTTATAATAATGTTTAATTTTTATATTTGGATTTTAAAAAAACCCACATAGTTTGTTTGTCTGTCAAGGGGAAAAAAAAAATCTGCATTTTTAAAATTGACTGGAAGATAGATTCTTTGCCACGTTGATGCAACTTTTTCTTATAATAATCTCTTATTATACCCTTGCAATTCAGAGATGGCACAGAATTACCAGACATCGAACATAATTTAAAAACAATTACGGAATAACTAAGGAACGGTATAGGAATGTGTTTCAGCTTAGCATCAAAGTAGAGCTGAATACAGAAGAGTTCTACTTCACAGAAGTAGTCACAGCACATAGTCCTCCTTGCAAAATTGTACCGTGCATAGGGCTCAAACCCCAAAAGAAACAACATTCCATTTAGGGGGCTGAATGTTGTATTGCCTCTTATAAGATACACCTCAAATTACGCGGTGTGCTGATTTCAGCTGTTCTAAAAATAACCAAAACCCAGAAAAAAATAAGTCCAACAGCCTTCTAAATGATACTCCCACGTACTAGACCCCTGAAGTCAATGAGAATTCTCCTTGCGTTTCAAATTTACTGCCTCCACCCCTAATGGCTCGGCCACCTGGGTTTTTGTCTGATATCTTAGGTCAAATACCATTGATAGCTGTGAATTCAACACTTTGTAAAAGGGAGAAAAAAACAGTCAGGGTCTGTAAATACTGGAGGCACGTGCCGGTCCTTGAAACACGTGATCTCTTCGAATTCAAAGTCTACAAGACAGACTGAAGTGGTGCTGATGGTGACACCAGTGGTGCACTGAGGAGGATTCATCGAAAAAGAGTTTTAAATTCTTTGAAGCGGGGTGGGAGGAAGTCTTTGGCGGCTAAAACTGGAGGGTGCTTCTCCAGTAGAAAGGAATACTAGAAATGCCAAAATGAAGCAGGAATGAAGACAAGATGTGAGTAAAGGGGCTGGAGAGAGGTCAGAAGGGAAAGTAGTAGAGTAGGTACGCAGGCTGCAGCACAAGAAGGTAATACGTGAACATGGGATCTGGTCTAAGATGATTAAAGCTATATAAGTATTGCTTCTTAGACGGACCCTGGAATTAGGCCTAGCTCCCCAACTAAGTGTTGTAGATCTGTTTGTTTTTCCATTTCCTATAGGCCTTAGAGCAAACTGTTCTCTTCTGTGACCAGGTTTCCTGACTAGGGGAATTAAATTGCTCTAGCTCACAGTTCAGGAAGAAAAAATTATCTAGTCTGGGTAATCGGGGGGGTTTAAGCCCTCCACTGGGGGTCCAGACACACAATACCAAAAGGTAGAAGGTAGCGGACGTTCATGCTGTTGAAAAGAGGGTAACTCAAGTGGTGCTTTTCTGAGAATGGGAGGAAGACAGTGAGGCCAAAGAGCATAATAATTAAGTGAAAGATGACCTAAGAGAAGTCTCTGAGCAAAGGACCGGACAGGTTTTGAAAATGTGCTTGGAATGCCAAAATGATTTTTCCATAGCTGGCAGTTCTGAGAAATATCTTCTGCAGGTATGTAGCCGTTCTCTGAGGATTTAAAAACATTCTGTGTAGCAGCTTTATGATGCCCTACGTAGTGGAGTGCTAAAGGTTCATGGAGAAGTGAAAATATGAATATCCAACACCACGTGGCAGACATGAAAGGCAGAGGTCAGTTATGAGAGTTGTCATCCATTTGCTATAATAATATTAACAAACCACCGTAAGTTCATAGTACAGTAGTCAGCTGTCTTCCTGCTACAGGAAAACGCAACACGGTGTTCCAGCTTCTATGTCCTGTTCAGGAATGGTGGAAAAATACTTCACAGCATTAAAGCTCTTTCAAGGTTTTATGAAGAATTTATTGTGTGGTTGGACTGTCAAATATGATGAGTTAAATGATAGGTACAGAGCAGGTACTGAAAAGGAGCCCAATTTCTAAGTTTTTTCAATAAATAAAAATAGTTGCACAGAGTAGGAATCAGCTTGGTGTCAAAGCTCGCGTTACATGAAGAGCCCTCTCAAGATTAGGTTGGAAGTAGGTAAGTTTAAGACTTAATGGTCCCAGGAGGAGCGTATGATCAACTCAATGCAAGGCCTAATGGGAAACGGGGGCTGAGAAGGTATGACCTTTCTGCATGTATGTGAATGGTTAGGGTTGAAGGAACTAGCTCACCAGGGAGATGCTGGATCTGGAAAGTCACTTTCCATTAATGAAGGAAAAAAAAAAAAAAAAGAGGCTGACAGGAAAAGCAGGGTGGATGAGATCAGTTTAGGAAGTTCCTCTTGAGCTGAAATAGGCTATCACCGAGCTGAGGAAGACACTTTCAGAATGCATAAGGATGTAGCCCAGGCATTCATCAGCTACTGCATAAAGTGATTCTGTCAGTTCCTGTCACTGAAGAAAATAATGAAAATGGCTTACACTAAATGTTTTAAAATAACTATTTTGGAATTTTTGTGCTCAAATTTCTGAATTTCCAAGACTCCTTAAGTTCATGTTTGTCTGGGCTCTTTTATATCAGACCAATAACACGTAAGTATACCAGAGGTCACTCCATGGCAGTGTCCAATAGCAGCTATCTAGGAGAAATTATATGACTGGGTCAGGTGCGCGTGGTGTTGCCCCTGGGTATTTCTCTAGCCTCCAAGTATTTGAGACTGGAGACTTTCTTAGCTAGAAACAGCTTCTATGAATGTAATAACCCTCAGGAAATGTTCCCTCAGGAAATCATCTGCTGTAGGGCTATGTCAAGTACCGGCTGTGCCTGTGTCACTTCATATGCTTACCTGGCCTATTCTCAAAGACCCCTGTTGATGAAAGCCCAGTGACCTCGCTAGGCAGTCTGCGCAAGGACTTTACTCATTTAGAAAGTATCTTCAATGTCAAAATGTAAATTTTCAATTTAGAGAGTATTTTCAATTTTAGTGGTCACTAAAAGAAAAACGTTTTTTTCTTTAAAGTAGTTTTAATGCATTTGAAGACTACTATTACATATCCAGAAGTTTTCTGTTCTCTGGACAAAACACTTGAATGTCTTCAGTCCTTCTTCTGAGGCCCTGTCTACTAGGATTTTGATCAATGTCTACGGCAATCATCTGGACTTCACTTCTCCTTCGTCTATAAAGCCTATAACTGCTATAGAAAGAAATAAGATATACTTGACATGATTTTTCCTCACAAAAACATGCTAGAACTTTGTCTGCTGTTCCACTTTTTCCTAGACATTTGATGCCTCAAAATGAATCCAGTTCTCCAGCTGAGGCTGAACCAACACCGAAGGTGATTTTATCCTGCAGTCTTTCAGGCTGGGATGTATAAATAAGAGTATATATTACATTTTCTCACCAGCATAAGATCTTTGACTCAAGTTCAGCTGAAGACCCACTATTGCTTCCAGTACTTTTTCTAAAGAGTTGCTACCGATGCTAATTGTATTCTCACTCCCTTTTGCTCATGTTTTGTAGCTATGAGATCTTTTCACTATTGAACTGCAACCTCTTTTATCAGATCACACCTTCAATTTGCCAAGATAAAATACTACAGGGCTCAGGGCAGAGCTTGCTATTCTAAAAGGTGAGTTACTGCTACTCGGTATTTTTAACCACTAGCTCTTTAGACTTCCTTCCTGTATTGCTTATGTGAGTTTATCATCTGAGATAGCAGTAAAAATCTACTCCAGTCAAATTATATTGTGCTTAAGTCCATATGATGTAGATTATTTAAGTGGTCATTACTCAATACATCACTACAAAATCTGAATTACTAGCTTAATCTGGTACTTAATCGCTTAAAATTTTGTCTTAAGAATTTTTTTAAACCCTAGTTTAAAAACCGCTGAAACAACAGGAGTGAACAATTAATATGCAATCAGCTCGGGAATGGAAATGCAAACACATGTATGCAGTTTAATATTTTAAAAGGGGATGGAGAAAATTCTTAATTGTGAAATCCTGGAGCTAACTTCCAGAACTTCAAATATCTGAGAAAGAAACTTTGTCAGGAACTACTCTGTACATGTAAGCAAAGAAAGAGACATAAATTAAAAACTAATCTTGCCATTTACTCCTTGAGTATCACAACACAAGAAGTCTGTATCGGTTTCCAGAAAAACAAAAAGCCAACTGTGCATAGATTAGAAGAGATTTGGTGGGGCAACAATTTTTTAGGTTGAAATGTTTACTGAATTCAGAAAGCTCTTAAAGAATCAGTGTAGGAAAAAACCAAGAAGCCACAAAAAAAGGAAGCAGTCCTTAAAAATAGCTCTGAAAGGAATTTTTCTCAGCAAATCAAAGTGCATTAGGGAAAGAATAACTTAGTTTTTCAGATCACTAGAAAATACAGACAAAACAAACACTGTTAGAACTGGAAAAAAACCCTGAGACACTGAGTAGATGGGGCTTATTGTCATATTTACAAAAGGCACATTTAATTGTCTAGGAAAGCAGATTGTCTTAGATCTAAGAGACTGAGTTTTAGTTGGTAGTATAACATGCGGTTTAAGTTGACTCCATGTCAACACAATTTGTTCCAGGTACTTAGAGTCACTGTGCCTGGTGATTACTAGTAGCAAGGGTGACATTGTCCCCAAAGCAGGGCAGACTTTAAAGGCATATACGCAGCTCTTACTAAGCTCTGCTAGTTAATTTGCGGCTTCTGTTTCTAAAGCTTTCATCTGAGTGTATTACACTTCTTGGATTTGTTTTCAGAAGCAACAGAAGAGTCATTGTGTCGGCGTGTGCTGGCATGTTGCATGGAGTACAGCAATATGGTTTCGTATTCAGCTTGTCAGCATTGTATACCATAGTTGCTGCTATTGGCTTTAAAGAAGGGGAAGATTTTTCCCCTATATATTAGTTGGTTTCTTTGGGGAATGGAATAGCAAAAAAAAAAAAATAAATTTGTAGGCTGAACTCTGTACAACTGAGAAAAGAACAAAAAATCTGTATGCTATTCCTCTTCACATCTTCCCCTCAGATTCTGTCATTAGACAAGCTGAAACCTTTGCTTCCCAAAAACGTCAATGCAAAATGAGACAGTGCAAAGCTCTTTTTCCATCCTGGTCCAGATGCTGTAGTTTAGAAGGTCTGGGAAGTCATTTACAATGAAAAAAAGAACAATGATCCCACGCAAAGTTAATGACCTTGTACCTAGTCAGAGAAACGGGCTTGGCAAATCCCAGGGAAAGTTCTGACTGAAACCTTTGCATACCTGGTCAAAGCTAAATGTTATTTGCACGCTGAAAACACGCAGATATACATGAACAAAAAGGAAATAGTCTGACAATATTCTAAGTGTCCTGCGAATGGGGTACAATCCAGCTAAGCCAAAGATTGTTTTTAAATTGCTGCTCCTGATCTTACCAGGTTAAGAGGAAGTGGATGGGGGTTGGAAAGGAGATATGTAGGTCCAGGAGGTTTTCAAAACAGTAGCTGCAAACTTGATTAATCTGCAGTGCAGAAACATTTTGTGGACCAGTGAATGTACAAGCTGGGAAGGGGGAGCCATTATCATGAACAAAACCCCTTCTCATCTGTCAGCTGCCAGAATGAAATTCTGGTATTGCTATGGATGCTGCAAAAGCTACTACTCTAATACTTAAGGCTGCAAGGAACTCTTAAAAGGATAAAAAACCCCATGTGCCTCTCTCATTTCAGTCCAACTGCCTGAGGGGCAGGAGGAGGGAGGAAAGAAACGCGAAGTCCCTGAAAACCTTTAGGGATGATACCACACCATCTTAGCAAAACGAAAAGCTATGAAAAGCCATCCTTTCTTCTGGAGAACGCTTTTTCCTTCTAAGCTGCTGGATACTTCAGTGGCTGGCATGTTTGCTTCTGGAATCTTGCAGACTATTTTTGTCTTAAATCTTTTTGTTTCTTAGAATGTGACATGTCAACTTAATTAAGTATCACCCCTAATTAACTGTTCCTCGGGTGGAGGGAGTATCATATCCTGCTTCTGGTATGATGTTGCAACAAGTATTGTAACTCCAGACAAGCAACCCTTGTAATTATTTTGTTTGTTACCACGCGTGGATTCCTGCCATGGAATTTAATTTGGTGCACAGCAGCTTCCATGACTACATAAGAGCTTTCTTCTGAAAATACCTCTTTCTCTTTCCAAGGAAGTCATGTAAATAGTTCCTGACACCATTAGGCTTCAAATGGGAAGGCTGCTGGATGCCCTTGTGTTTCTCCTTAGCGTTCCATGTAGTTATAAACAAGCCTTTAGGGAGCAACATAGAAACAGTGGGTCAACACGTTCGGTTTCTCTGTGCTAGCCTGCAAATTAATTATAGCTCAATGTTTGCTCTTTGAGGAGGGATGAGATTTTTCAGCTGCTTGGCGTTGTGCAGGCTTTGAATATGCCCTAGGATAGGCTGTAGAAAGCGTTAGAGCTCCCTATCAGTTTAAGCATAACTAACTCAATGTACGACCAAGCAATCAAGAAAGTAAAAAGCAGAACTACAGGAAAGCAATATGTATGAAGGGCATCCTCTGTTAAGTCAGTTGGAGGTAGTTTGCAAGATAACATGTATATGACCTACTATATAAATATTAAAGGTACCTTTATTTAAGAAGATGATGAAAGAAGGAATTAAGAATATCAGACTTTCTCTGTGTTAAGTTACAACACTATGTTATGCCTCATAATTTTCATTGTTACTTGTGCTTCATTATTATTTATCTACTGTGTTATTTGGTTAAGGTTACCAACAAAATGTGGTTTCTATTTAATGCATTACTTCAGAATGAATTATTTCACTTGAGGTATATTCCTCAGATTTTTTTGATCCCCAACAATTCATCCAACTGCTTCGGTTGAAATGAATGCTAAAACGATCAAAGCATTTTTCTTAAAAGCATTATGCCAATAAAAATGGAACCCACTTGTCCCTATGGTTCTTTCCGTATTTTTTGCTATTTTGTAAATAGCATCTGAAGTAAGTGCAAAGAGTTAAGAATGCAAAACAGAAGTGATGAGGTTACCTTAATAACACTAGGAAACAAAACATCACGATTGTGTACATGAAATAATTAAAACTGCAATGAAGAAGGTAAAGCAGAAACTCTGCAAATTATAGTAGCAACTGGGAAAGAATAACGAAACTTACCCCTAAGACTTTTCCTAAAGCCTTATGCCGGCATGCTCCAAGCAACTTTTAGCTTAAAGAGGGAATCAAAAAACCAAACCAAACACCCCCACCCGCTGAAAAAAAGAAAAAAGAAAATAACTTCCGTGTTTGAGGCTTGTTCGTTGACTGGTGTCTAGTTTGAAAAGGCCTTTATTCTACCTTTAAAATTCCTAGTTGTGTTAATTGAAATGTATTTTACGGATCTCAAATGGTGAATATGCTCGTGTACATGCCAGTGTGCTTTTATGATAAGAATCAAGTGCATTATGTGCAGTAGAACTGAAAACATGGATCTTGACCGTTTTTACATTTCCTCACAAACTCAATGTTCCCTCAGGAAGAGGAAAGGACTCGCTCAGGAAAAGGAAAGATTTCGCATATCTGGGTTGTTTTTAAGATTTCACCCTTTCCATATAATTTCATAATGTCAACAGTGTTTGGGTTTTTGTTTACTACTCTGGATTAATTCCAGTTTGCAACACATGGTAAAACCTGGGTGTGTTTTCATATTAAGAATCTGTTCCACACTTTACAGTCCATTTTCCAGGACTCTGGTTAAAGAGAAAATGGATATTTAAAATCTTGCAGGACCTTATTGAGTATGTCTATTCTTAATTATAGGAACTCATAACTAACTTGTGTACGCATCAAAGCTACTTTCCTCCTATTTTTGGAACAACATCTACTGCTGTTTAGCCTGGATGCGGTAGATCAACTCTGCTGAATAGTGACGGCGTTGTCATTAATCTGGGCTAAGGACTCTCAGACAAGTCATTTGTGTTTTCTCTGGGTGAGCGTGGTTTCTGCATGCAATCTTTTGTCCAAGTTGTGCACACAGCCCAGATTCTCAGACATTGTTTTAGAGCACGAGTGCCACCCCTCAGTTCAGTTAAGCCACCTAGACAGCATTTTGGCAATGAAGTCGGTTGTTTCTGTGAGCACAAACATTCCTGGATTGATTTGTCACCCTCCCCTCAATTGCACCTGTTTTAGTGCAAGTGCCAAGAAAAGAATACTTGAAAAGAGAACAAAGAAAACTACCTGGGCAGGTGTTTCTGTTGCTTAGGAGCGGGGAACTTGAAAAAAGAAAGCCAGCAAGTGTAGGAAGGGTCGTGGTTTAACTGTACAGGATAGATACTACCTGCTGAAATATTTAGTGCAGTTACTCTTTGTTTGGCAGTGACCTCCTGAGAAGAAATCGATGGGTCAATGTGGATCACGACACAGAGACTAAAAACCTGCCGGTAAGAGTGCTTTTGGAAGGTGTACACCAAAGCACACTTCTCAGTCTCTGGGCTGACAGACATTTTTCCACGTTTTTTTCAACAGAGCCTCTATTAGGACAGTAGAAAGCTACTCACCTGTTCTATGCTATCCGGTGGCTGCCTGTGTGTGTTTAGGGAGTCCTGGAAGTGCTGCTTTGTGCCTGGGTCCTAGGGGTTCACGGTTCATGAGTCTGAGTGAGACTCGGTCAGCACTAAGAAGTTCTGTCAGTACAGCTGTGTTGCACGGTTGACTTCTTCACGCTCCCAAGTTGCTGCCGGCTACGCCAGCAACCCCTGGTGTATCTACCACAATTGTGTGTATTCACTGGTTCAGTTGGTCACTTTAGAGAAGATTTAGCTATGTCAGCAAGAAAATTCCTTTCACTGGTGTATGCTGCACCTTCAGCTGAAGGCGATGCCGGCATAGGTGTGTTCTGCAATCAGTTTTGCTCGTGACAAACAAGAGGCTATACGCACCTCTGCTATATATGTACCAAATACAAAACACCAAATACAAAACGGAGTTATGTTGAAACTTACGGGGCTCCACTCTTGCCGGTCACTAGTGATCAGCATACATTCAGCACGACGTGATGTCCTTCATCTTTGCTCTGTCCAATTTGTTTCATTTGGACCTTTCAGACCTCACCCTCCTTGCAACTGCAGCTAGGACAAAACAGGACAGAGCTGTAACATACGTGTCTGCTCGAGCAGCAGTTGTCAGCTTTACGTTCAACAAGACTGACTTTACTCGCCCCAGCTGCCCTTATAGAAACCAAAGGACAAACACCAACACCAACAGTGCATGAAGCCCATTTATAAGATCTTACAGTCAATGGCTGATGAATTTATATTTAAAAAATAAATAATACCGGTACAGGTGGCCAGGCAGTTGTGAATATCCAATTAATGTCACAACACCCATGAAGCTACAAAAGGAGAGACTGGCATCTGTTTCGTCCAATGCTATAGCATCTTTCCTATTTTATTTAAACTGAATGAGATACAGGTAACTGCATTTCACCTTGGAATAATAATGGATGAAGTTTATAAATGAAAATAATTAGTCTTGAGTACTTCAAGAGCTTAAAAACAAAACATGCAAATGCATTGCAAATTATGCTGTTTTACTTATTTTATGTGAAGTTAAATGTAATGTTTTAAAGTTCAAAATGAAGCACCCCCAAGTTCTTTGTTTTGAAGACAAAAATATTGGGGCCTTCGTAAAGTGGAAAATGATTTTAAAATATCCATAGCCCTTGGAAAAGGTCACAGACAGGGAAAATGATGCTAACATTTTAATCTGATATATATTAAGACAGATTGGCCTCCATTCAAGGAAGTATTCTAGTCTATGAAAATATTATGTTCAATTATACATATGGAAGCTTTGGAGCTGGCTCTTAATTAAATTTGGCTCTTACTCTTAAAACTGAAGCAGTAGCCCCAGGTAACTTAATTCCTCTCTGCTCATTGCATTTGTTTTTGAGGTGTTAGAATTCTTACTTACATAGATTGAAATACTCAATTTTCATTCTTTTTAGTTTTTGCTAAATTAAAAGCCAGCGTCCAGGCTGACCAGACACTTTACATCCAGGGGTAAAACCTGTGTGTCTGATTGTTTTCATTACCAAAGTCATTCTTACACCCATGTTGTTGGATTCTCTCTTCCTTTTGTTTTTCTTGTCTCATCTAACTTACCGGAGCAGTTGCTTATATATGGAATGACATCATGCAGCACTATATACATATTTGTGTATATACGTGTGTGTTGGTGAGAATATACATTACCTTTGTTAAGATTTTTTTTTTAAAGCTTTATGATATCTGCCGTATGACTCTGTAGATACTAAACACAAAATGGCATCGTTGTGTGTAACATGTAAGGGCACGAGGAAGTAGTCAAAGGTAGTCTCGTGTTCAGCTAGCCCTGTTTCGGGGTTTTTTTATTTTTCCCCAGCTGTCTGCCTATGGACTGGCAGAAATCCAACTGATCCAAAACAATACGCACACTTTTATGATAATCTGTTCACTGTCATGTTGTAACTAAAATTCTGGACATTTTTTGGCACTAACGCAAAATTTTTCTAATGCTCTGGTGGGACATAGAAGCTTTTAATACTGAAGTCCTACTATTTATGCATCTGTTAACGACTCTGACAGAATACTGAAGGAGGTTGTTACACTCCAGTGTTCTAACTATTAGTATTAGGAGCACAATTTAAAAATGTCTATAAATACAGCATTGTGGAGACGCTTTGTTCTCAGAGTGCTAAGACCTGATTATTTGTAATTTATGCCAAGGGATGGTATGCAGAGAGGCTCTTGCTTACACTTACTGCTATCACAACCATGGTCAGCTGTGTGCCATGTTGGAGGGTCCGAAGCAGAAGAGTGTAAGTGCTTGCACCTGTGGGGACGAGTGGGCAGCACAGGTGATCCAAAGGTGACTAATGGCGTATTCCATCCCACCTGCATCTGTTCAGTATAAAAGCTGAGGGATCAAAGGGTCACTCCTCTGTCTTCAGTGGTTGGTGTCTGGGGGGGGACTCTGTTTCTCTGCCTTTGATCCCCATCCATGCGTTCCTGAACCAAGATCCGGAATCCAGTTCGCATCCGTTGCTGAGCCTGGTCTGGGATTTTCCACGATGGTGATGTGATTGCCGTCCTGGGAGCTTGATAATGTTTGATATATATTTCATTATTTTCTTTCTATTTTATTATTAATGTTTAATTCAACTAGTTCAGTTTTTCTCTAAACTCATAAGTCTCTCTCTCTCTCTCCCTCCTCCCCTCGGTGGGGGACAGCCCCTGTCGTTGCTCTGGGTGCCCCTCTCCCCTCATGCCTGTGTGTGGGTTATGCCGCCAGCCTGCTGGTGAAGGCCCATGGCCGGAACCCTGCCGGACCGGGAGGCCGTGACTGGTCCATGAAGAGCCATTTTCTCTGGAAACGAAAGCCATCCGACGGGCGAGGAATTCGCTGTACGCCCCTTTGCAGAGCAGGCCGCTCATGCGTTGGCCCACGGCGACGCGTCAGGAGGCCGCCAGCGCTGCGGCCCTGCGCCGGAGCGTGTCGCTGGGGCCAGGCCTCCCGAGCCGGGGGTGTTGCAAAGCCAAAGGCCTCGTATTTCCTGTTACGACATTCACACGACGCGATTAAACGAACCCCTCGACGGCGCGAAGGCCCCGAGCGCGGGCAGCCGGGGATCGTCCCGCCGCTGCTCCGCCCCGTCCCGTCCCGCCGCTGCCCGGCGGGGGCCTCGCCGGCGGCCTGGCTCCTCCCCTCTTCCTCAGGAGCCGGGGAAGCCCCGCAACCAGCCCCTCTTCCTGCCCCCTCCCCCGGTCTCTCTCCTCTCTTTCCCGGTGGGATGGAAGTCACCGGTAATCCTCCTCCTCCCCGGTAGCAAGCGGCGGGGCGAGTCCGGTGCCAAAATGCTGGGCATGTACGTGCCGGATAGGTTTGCCCTGAAGTCGTCAAAAGTGCAGGACGGGATGGGGCTCTACACGGCCCGCAAAGTCAAAAAGGTGGGTGATGGCCGGGCAAGCGGGCTAACGGCCTGGCCCGGCCCGGCGGGGAGCGGCTGCCACGTCTCAGAGGAGAGCGGGGCGGCCCCCCGCCCCTCGCCGCCGCCGGCCGCGCTCCGGCTTCACCTCAGCCCCGCTCTGTCGGCGCTGCCTCCGCTTCCCGCCGCCCGCGCTGCCTCTCCTCAGGGGAGGCACCTCCCGCCCGCTCCCCTCCTCCGGGAAAAGGGAGCTTCCCGGGGCGGGGAAGGGGCGCGGGGGCCGGGCCGCTGGCTAAGCCGGCGGCGGGGACGGCGAAAGGGTTTTCTCTGTGGTGTGTTTCTTTTTTGTTTGTTTTCCTCGTTTCTTTTAACTTGGTTTGTGTTTCTGGCAGCGTTCTGAGGGCAGAGCCTCTCCCGCCAGGGCTGCCGCCTGGGTCAGGGCCTGCCTCAGGCCGCCATGCCCTCTCTGAGGTACCGCCCGCCCCTGCCGCCGCCCTCCTCTCAGGGCTGGGTGGGGTGGAGGGTTTAATTCGCAGTTTTGGGACGATAAAGCCGAAAAGACGTGAAAGATGGGATTCGGCTGAACTGCGGGTCTCTCATACCCCAACCAGAACACCTCACGATTGAATTAAGTCTCTGAGTTATCTGAAACCCCAACTACAACTCTCTGGGTGGCTTGTTAGAACAGACAAAGGCATACCTGAAGTTATGAACACTGCGTCAGTATACACCTCTCTGTGTTGTATATTTTGCTTTCCATTTTTGTCCTAGTTTTGGCTCTGAGCAGGCTAGGAGGGCTGCCTGATTTTTCAGTGGTTTCATCAACAAGGCTTAGGCACCATGGGGCAGAGATCTCTCATTTTTAAGGCGTCCCTGAGTGTTAATGGGAGGGTGGGAGGGCAACAATTTTGTATCACTCGGCTTAAATTTTTTCCACTGAGGTTCTGAACTTTCATTTGAAAGCTTTGGGAGTTCACACAGCAAAGGAAGGTTGTACACTACCAGTGTGTATTAATCCCTGGATTTTGAAACAGAGTGAGCTCTAGAGTGAAGCTTGTGGAAATCATCACCTGTATATCAATATTAATTCTGAATGTCAGTTCAGAGTTCAGGGTCTGAGCACCCTTCCTTTACAGAGTTGTGAATGGAACCCTTGGAGCTGCATGCTAGGAAAAAAAGAGCATTTTCTTGCCTGAGTTACTCCATGTTACTTTGAACTTTTTTTTTTATAGTGGCAAAGTATATGCTGTCAGCCTGCACAGCTCTGCCAGGTGAGCACATCGTACAGGACATCCTCGCAAAACTGAAGTGTTGCGGGTGTGACACGAATTGCATGTGGAATGCAAAAGGTAAAGGCAGAGACACTTGTAAGATCTATTTGTATTAGGAGCATCTGATCACGGTGTTTGTTGCCGACTTGTCCTTTAGCGGTGAATCCTCTGTGCTGGTAGCACAGACAGTTGTGCTATGCAAAGCCCTGAGCAGAAGTATGTGCCTGACAGGCAGTCTTTGCTTTTCGACAGGGTGAGGAACCAGCTCTTGAGTTGCTCTGTGGGCAGTGTTTGAAACAGGTATTCCTAAAAATGGTTGGAGACCTAAGCACTGTGTGTTGCTGTGGCTGTTCGGAGAAGGGTGGATGTGTAAGTAACACGGATGATATGTTAGATATAGCCAGACTGTGCGTTGCTCTTTTCGATGGAAAGAAAAATCACATCTGAAGTGCTCTCCACATATTCTCCTGTGCAGTAATGAGGCAGCAGTACTTCAGGGCTATGATACAGAGTAGCTAATAGCTGTTAAATTAATTCCTTGGGGCTTTGGGGTTGGGAGATGTTGTATATGACACTTAATTGTGAAGTAAGGTCTGTGTTGGTGAGTAGGAAGTATGGCACCATTTTCTCTGTTACTGTATCACACAGCTGTGGTTGTCTTATCTGAAAGTAAAACATGTTTCAGATGATCTTATAATCAGTAATTTCAGTACCAACCCTCCAAGTGCTAAGTAATCACGAAGTAGGCCTCTGAAAATTCTGCTATTAGCAAAGGTTTTTGGTAATAATACATTTTGAACTGCTGCTGTCTGCCACCTGCTTTTGCACCTCCAGGCATTATGCTCTTGTTTTCAAGCTTTTGTCTGTAATCATTAAAGGTGGAACCTTTTTCTTTTGTTACAGTAACAAAAGTGTTTTGGTTCTCTTGTGTTTGGTTCTCTTTGTGTTCACCAACAGCTGGCTTCTGGTTACAGCACCAGTATCACAAGGCCCTTGGTATAATCATCAGACAGCCACTACATTTCTTAGTGTTTTGCTGCATCTGGAAGATTAGTTGCTGCTGCTTTCTTGAAAGCAGTTGTTGAAAATAGCGTTTTTAACATTTGAATGGTGTGCCTTTCATATGTTGAATCACTGCTGTGGTTGACTTTAGACTGTGTTGTATGCCTTGCTTTTATTGATCATAGAGGAAGCTGAAGTCTTGGTATGCTTTTGATGGATATATATTGGCACATGACAGCATGTTTATTAACTGGGACGTATATATATGAAGAAAATGCTCTGAAAGGCTAAATGAATAATTACACTTACCTTAATGCACCTTTGTGTTCCAAGACATGAGGTTTTGCTGTCTCTAATTTCTGCTTTCTCTCCAAATTTGAGAAACTGTAAAAAGTGCTTAAAAGTCTGAACCACCTACTGTTCATGTTACATTTACTTTATATTCAGAGGTGGACATCTTGCCTTTTATTTTTGCTGTTGTTTTGAGCTTCTAGAAGGTCTTAAACATATTGCAGTAGAGGTTTATTGGTTTGGAGTAGCTGAGATAAGAATGATGTATGGTGTTTCTTGTTTTCAGTCAGTATGCAGTATTATGCTCTTGCTGTGCTTCATCCCAGAGGTGATGTGTGCTTCAGTGATGGGTAAAATTAACACTATAGATGCTTTTTAAGGTATCTAGGGATCCTTTGGACTGCAAGGATGAAAGTATTACTGAGGTGAGGGTTGTTGAAGCCTCCAAAGTGCTTAAGGATGAAATTAATCTCTTTATGCTGTCTTAAAAAGTGTTATTCTGCTGCTGAAGTGAGTTTGGGAGACTAGCTTTTTCAGGTTCCTTATTCTTTACATCTTCAAATAATTTCTCTATTAAAATTATGGAGTCTTTTCTTCTTTCTATAGAACTAATCTAGATTATAGCCCAATAAGCTTATCTTCATCTTGATAATTGCTATGAGTAATGGGAGATTCTGCAGGTATAATTACACCCTCTCTTGGAGCTCAGCAATTGTAGTGAGCTGCTCTCCTTGTTGCACCAAAACTGCATTTTGCTTTCTAAGTGAATGGGGAAAGCCAGTTCAGCCTGCCAGGAGGTGTCTGCTCCCGCAAGGGCCTACCTTATCTTTACTGAGCTAGGTAGGACAATGCATTTCCAGAGCAGATTTCCTCTGCCACCATCTTGGCTCTTCCTCCTCCTTTATCTAAGCAAACCACCCCCCATGTAATACCTATGTGTCCGCTATTGGACAGCAGCAAGCTTGCTGGGGTAGCACTCAGCATGAGAACGTTGATGGTTGTACATGCCTAAGTGTGTTGACCTATTTTCACCTTCATTGCTGATGAGGTAAAAGAAGTAAATTTCAGTTTGAGTATTAAATCCCAGGATTTGTAAAGTTGGCAGGGGAGGAGCTTTGACCTCAACAGTGAGCAAGCAATGAAGGGTGGTATGGAGATCAGTGAGAAGTGAAGGAGATGAAGCCCCACAGTGCCAGTTTTTGTTGTCACTGCCCATATCTGTGTCCCCATTACTGCTCTGTGCTCCAGTTGTTGTCTTATGCTGTTCTTATCTCTTAACCTTCTGCTTTGCTGTTCTTTCTAAAGAAATTTTCTTTGTGCACATTTAAAAATATTGGCTTTCAGTTCTGTTGCCTTATGCAATGCCAATTTTCTTTTCCTTTGTTTATTACCTCTTCAGGATTAATTGTAAATCCAAGGTTTTTTTTTTTACTTGGTTGGTTGTTTCCAAGAGGAATGATCCTGCAAGTTTTCCATTCCACTTTCCATTCCACAGGTACACTCTACCTGTAGGCAGTCTGTAAAAACTACGCAAGAGGGAAAATGTGTAGCAGGCTGTTTCTGGGACCATGGAATGTGCCTGGGGGAAGGGACACATGGACAAAGATCAATACTTCTATTAGCCAAAATACTGTTACTTGTAAAGAAACACCAAAGTTACTTTTCATTATACAGTTATGATCTGTAATGCTTAAAAGTATATAGAGCTTTTAGATCTGAATAGTGCCTGAAGGAACATAGCATTCTGGTTTGTAGGGCTTGTCATTGCAAATGAGGACAAGGCTGGGGAGGGGGCGTGTGTGGAAAGTTAGGCCTGTGTAAGAAGAAAGTCCTATTTAAGTAATTTACCCTGCTGCTAGTGTGATGCCTGTGAAGGAAAAAAACACTGATACCCAATACTTTTGGAAGAACATATCAATGGATGCTTTCACAGCATGTGTTACGACTAGCAGGTGGTATAACATTTTAATGTTGTTTATGATGGCTTGAATTAATTCATAGACACGTGCATATTCCCTGTGTTTTTAAACGAATCTCTCTGTATGATCAAAACCTCGGTTATTCAGTGTTTTGGTCTGTGGCACTTCAAAAAGTAGTGTTGCAAATAATCTTGCAAATAAATCTAATGAAAACTTCGCGCTTGCCAAAAATGCTTTACATTTTAGTTGGATGTCTATTGCAAGGTGCTTCCTGAAAATCTTATATAAGAAATGTAAGAAATCTGAATTGTAAATTTCAGCCTTAGTTAAAATAAAGTGCTGTTTCCCAAAGGGGAAATAAGCATGCAGGGTTTAAGAGCTTCTCCAAGCTGTGAAAAGAATGGGGATGAGCTTGAAGTTGAAGGATATGGACCTCAAGGATATGCACCTTTTTGGCATATCGGAGGATGACAAAGAGAAACTGTCCTTTTCCATTTGAAGCTAAAAACGGTACCTCTGCTGGAGTTTGGCAATTTGCTTGGTTTTTTTTTTCCTTTTTCACTAATACTTTTTCTCTTGCTCCTCAGGGTGAAAAATTTGGCCCCTTTGCAGGGGAGAAGCGAATGCCGCAGGAACTGGATGAGAACACAGACTGCAGGCTCATGTGGGAAGTGAGTAGTCTAGAGTGACATCATCACACCTAGCAAAATTTGATCTCAGAATTAAGTTTATACTGTTAACAAATCCTTTTTTTAATTTTCTTTTTTCCCTAGCTTAAAGGTACTTTAGTGAGATTTTGGACTTAGTGATCCTTTAAAAATATGCTTTTTGGGTGGAGGGGGATTGACTTCTTTAAAAAGATAAAGAAAGAGCAAATGATGGTTTCTAATCAATGAAGTGTGAAAAATATCAAGTCAAGAAAAACACAAAAATATAACACCATTGTGAAAAATTATTGAAAAATGTGAAAAAAAAATGAAAATTTGAATATAGGAAGATGATTGTAAGTTACTGAGATACTGATTTATGCTGATCAGCAGGTGTCAGCTCATAGCGTCCTCCAGCTGTAATACAAAACATTTCCTTCTGTGACACTTGTGCTAGGGTTTGGCAATTGTATGAGTGAAGTTTTCAAATTGTAGCAGCTTTGTAATGCAATGTGTAGTTGTGAGATCTTTAGTGAAATAAAAACCTGGTGTGGTGGGCAGATGAAGGCATAATGAGTTTCAGGGCTCTTCTAAACTTTTTCATATATATCAGGCAGCAAGAGTAGTTTATACACTAGATCTTGTAATCGGGTCCTGAACCCATCCTAGTTCCTGTCATAACTGTGTTCGCCTGTAGCAAAAATCTGTCGGAGTTTACCAGTTGAGGAGATTACACTAACTGATAAATACTTGCAATAACAACATTTTCAACCTGTTACAAACACCTGCTTTTCAGTGCTTCTGTTCTGTCTTTGTAATCTTTCTTTTCTGCTGTAGTTCTTTGAGCAGAATTCCTTTCCTCTTTTTTTTTCCCCCCAGACAAGCAGTTTCTATTGAATGCATATTTAGTCCTGTTTTACACTGAGAAGGGGACTAACTTCCTACTTTTTCACCTTTCTATGGCTAGAGCTGGAAGGATGACTGTTATTTTTGTTGCACGGTACAAAAAAAGCTTATGTTTGACATTTGGCTTAAAGCACTATCTGTGCATTTATTACAAAATAAATGTTTGTTTGAAAAAAACCCTCTAGGATTAGCATCGCTGAGCAGTTTATAAAGAGTGGGTAGTATTGATACAGTCTTAACTATAAATAGGTTCTGCACACTGGAACAATGACTGAGAGAATGCTAAAAGCCCATCTCATTAAACCCAAACTCAGTGTAAATCCAGTGAGCGGCAAAATATTCCTAGATGAAATGTTTGCTCAAGTCCATGCAACCCTCTGTCTTTGTCTTTCCCCCTTCCCTTTTCTTTCTTTCTCTTTTAATCTAGGGGTGTGCCCAAAATATTCTTTCCCAGAGAGGCGGTATGGACAATTTGTTCCCCTCTCCTTTAGTTACATACTCAGAGCAACTGGTTTTGTCTTTGTTCACAGCTGAAAACAAAACAATACAATACAATGTACTTTTATTACAAATGTTTGCTGAATACACTACATGTTAATGTGTCCTGGCTCACTTGCCTTTTCATGGTGTTTCTGCAGGTTATTTTAAATCAATAAAATACTTGAGCCTAGAACAAGGATTTCAGAAGGGACGGTGGGTGGTTTATAGCAATGAGAAGGTCTTTAATTTAAGTTTGTTGGAAAGCTATATGATTTTCCAGATGCCTCGTTGCTGATGATTAAATGAGATTTATCTGTTTCTGTAAAAGAGAAAATAAAAGGCAAATACATGTATTTACTGATGACACTAATATGACCCCATCGACAGCAAATAAGAAAATGAGTTTTTTATGAGCTCTTCTGAAATCATTTCATAATATCTTATTGTAACCTAGTTTTGAGAGCCTTGAAAAGATTCCTGCATACCAAATTTTATGACTTCCTGAATGTTTGAACCCAAGTTGTTCATGTTTACTGAAGTTGATCTGAACGTGAGCTTTATAATGTAATTTAAATCATGCTGTGAGAGTAGTCTTAAGTTGAAAATCGAGACCAGGAATGCAGAAAATGAAAAGTTGAACCGTCCAAGTAGGCAGTTGTTCCAGAGGCTGTGGGAGACAGTCACAGCAACTAACCATGTTTGTGCATAGTCAACTGTACCAAAGATATTAAAAGTAATTAATTTGAGGACTGTTGGATGAAGGCACAGTAAAGCCTGACCTCACAGTCTGATGGAAATAAAAAAAAATGTATTTTCAGAGAGGACACCTTTAGAAAGAAGGCTATGTAGTGGAGGCTTTTTGTAAGTAGAGTAAAAATCAACATTAGTGGAACATTTCTTTTCCTGGTATGTGATGCCTGGGAGCAGAGCTTCAATTTTGTGGAATAGTTTTCTGTGAGGAAGTTTACCACATGCATTTCTAGTTGTGTGGAGATGTGGTCTGTGATGTGGTCTGTTTTGATCAAGTTACTCCTTTTTCTTAGAGACCAGCATTGTGAGTTGGCATCTTTAAGACATCATGCTGAGACAGAATTGTACACATGTTTTCTTTTGGTCTTAAGGAAAACATGGAACCCAAAAAATTCATTTGGTCCAGTGATTTTGTTTAAGTTCTGAGGATGCTGGAGTTTGTGTTTAACTTAAATATAGCAGAATGCCATTAGTCTGCCTGTAACTTGCATAGATCTGAAGATGTGAAAGGTTTACGCTTGCTCATGCAACAGATTCCAGAGGACTGGGCAGGGAAGCATCCTTGATATTGCTGTTATTTTTATGAAGAGCTACATGCTGAAATGTTTTATTTGCAAGTGTTCTGAAAGGGAAAAAACCCCAACCTGTGGTAACTATATAGTTAGGAGTAATAATAAAAAGCCAAGAAAATGTCCAAATGGCTTTGTGTCTCTTCTTTCTTTCTGTCAAAAAACCACCTCCCCTTTATCCCTCAACCTCTATGCTGTTGTCTCTGAGACTGAATTTCATGTTGTGCTAATTAAGTACGCAGCTGGTTGCTGGTGATGAATTGAGAGTTTTGTTCTTATTCTTAGCATCCCACTAACACCTTGATTAAATACTGCTTTGTTGGTCTGTATCAGTATACTTAGCATAGCAATTTTGAATTATGTGTATATACTGGAAGAGCAAATGCTTTAAGGCAAGAACAGAATAATCTTTAGGAATCGATGTTCACAGAAGTTCCCTTTGCAAAGAGAAGGTATCTGTTCATTTTCTTTCCTTTATTGTGCTTAATCAAGAAAATGGTGTTCATCTCACTACTATTGGATTGTGGCAAGCATATATACTTTTGGTGGTGACTTTGGCAAATCTTAAAACAGGGAGGGCTGCAAAGACTTAGTCCTTCTTCAAATACTCTGACATACCATGAAGAAACGTTGGTCAGGATTGGATGGCATATAATGCAGCGTGTAATGCTGAATGTTACATGTTTCAGGTTTGGTTTCTGTCTATCTGCCAAGATTATATTTTCTTCATTGTTGTGTTAAAACCAAGAAGAACAGAAACATGCTGGAAATCAGTCTTACAATGGAAGCTAATGTTTGTTTTAACTTATATGAGAAAATTAAATGAACTTATGTTTCTACTACTTAACTCTCTCATCACTTTTGCAGTGACAATTGTTTTTAGTTAAATAACCCTGCCTGAAAACCTGTTATTGGCTACAACCAGCTTTGGATCAGAGCTTTAGTTTAGGTATGAGAAGTCAAGCACTTTAAGCTAATGATGGTGTGTGTATGTGTGCGAGGGGTTCCTTTTCACCACCCTCCTTTTTTTCTCTGATACCTTGCCTTTAAAATGTGGTTCTGGCATAGGAAGGCTTTTGCTTACAAGGCATTAAGTTGAATTATGTCCCGAGGTTCATGTTAAAATAAATCTTGATTTGAAGAAAGCTGTGTTTGCTCGCAAGATAAATGTAATATTCGAAATCTAATTCCTAGCAATGTAGTCTTTGGTTTTTCTCTATGAAGACTGCCTTCCCAGTCATTACTCCTCAGATAGTATTTACATTTAAAACTGTTTGCTTTTAATGTTTTTGTGTGAATCTTTGTTTAATTTTCAGAATTGTTATTGTTTTTCTCATTTCTTAGACAAATGCATGTGGATACATTTTTTATGCAAGTTGCATTTAAAATAACTTTTGCCACATGTAAGTCAGACATTGGTGCCCTATCTCAGTTGCAAGTTTGTGTCCGAGATTTTCAGTTTTGTTAAAGTAATCCCCAGTGGGATAGACTGGCATCCAAAGTAGTTATTAATATTCTTACCAGTTTATTTAGCTAAATTTCATTAATCACCTTTTAACATGAATAAAGATGACTAAATCAAGCCTTAGTGTATAACTTTGTAGTCATTTCAGCGACTTTTGGAACAGGCACCTTTAATGATCCTTCTGGTTTTGGTGATGAGAAGAATCTGCTCCCAGAAGTGACTGAGAATGTTAGCCTCGTGTCTTCAGTTATGTGTTTTATTTAAGATGTTAGAAAGCACATGTGGACAGGTTGAGGGGCTGGTATTCTAATCTGAACGTGTTGTAGATGATCACACACAATTTGTTTAAGGAGATTTGGGTATTCTTCCAGTGAGTGTGAAGTCCAACCCTTCTTCTGAAATCTCCACAAATTGTTAGGAGAAGTCTAGGCATGAGCTGTCTGAACCGTTCTGTCTCTGACAGGGTCAATTAATGTCATGCACTGGAAGAAGCTTCATTAACATGGAAAAACTGTTGCTGTATAATTTGGCTGAAGAAAAATGTCCCATGCTGTCTATGTCCCATTAGTTCTTAGTGAGTAAGCAAATCAACAGTTGCTGCCTCAGGTTTCCTTTGCAAGTGTTATTTTAATACTTTCTACAGCAATGTTAAAATACTGGTTTCTACTCTGCAGTGAGCTCTGTGATGGAGGTCTGAAACTGAGGACGCAGAAGTATTGCATCTAGCTGTTTTATACTATTAACAATAAAAATCATGTTTTCAGCTAATCAAAAAAATGCAGCGCAGAAAACAGTAGTTTTCTTTACACGATTGTTTGAATGAACATAGGTTTTTTTTAGATTTAGAAATGTTTAGAAAATGGTTTCCAGAAAGCAGGCAGTGTGTTTACTGCCTTCAGCAAGGATAACCATCTGCTTATTTTCAGTGAAGTTTTTTTTTCTTCTTCTCTTGCCAGGTGTGCATGGTAGAGCATTTGCAACTGCACTCGTGAGCATTTTGAAGTAGCATATATGACAACTTTGGATGTATTTTGAAAATCTGGAGGTAATTTCATTGCAGCATAAAAGGCTAGCAGATGGAGTCGTGCATGTTGATGGGCATTACAAGCAGTGTAGACACTACTTAGGCCTGTGTAGGATTTCATATGGTAGCTTATGCAATGACTAGGGGCACTTTGTTTTCTGGATACTTGTGTAGTGACATGATGTTTGTTAATGTGGCATAATTCAGTGATGTCCTGATCTATCTTGAGGTAAAACCCTCTGTGTGGTAATAGTGAATGTCAGGTATTTCATCTTACTGTGAAGAAATTTAACTAAATTAGTTCAGTGACACCTTTCCTGTTGATTCTCAAGGAGATAATTCTTCATAATTCAATCGTGTCTGGTGCACGCTTTGGATATGTGTATGGATTTTAGGTGTTTGATCATAGTGAGTGACCAAATAGAGGGTGTTGTAGTAAAATAGAAAGAGATCTCACCGTGGGTTATCGGGCATGAATTTGAATTAGCCTTGTTCTAGGCTTATGCTAAAGTCTACCTATACTTAAATATGAGACTATTTGCTACTTAGTTATTTAGCCTGAGAAATCAGAGGTGACTGCATGTCTAGTCTCATCACTTGCTGGTAATAGAAACTCCAAGTTATCTCCACTGGTTACAGAAAATACAGGAACATCTTGGTCTCAGTGCTGAAAGGGCCTCACCCTCTCAGAATACTTTTGGACTTGAGTTCGGGTGCTATTAAAATAGTTTTTAAAATCCTTTCTGGGCTAGCCACTGTAGCTTGAAGATCTTAAGGAATTCTACCTCTAACTGGATGATTTTGTTTAGTTCAGGTAATATGAACTATACAGAAACTGGGAAAATAACATTCAAATGTGGCATTAGTTGTGTAGATGGGTGACAGGTTCAAATGTCACAACTTTTAAATATCTTCACTAGCATTGTGAAACTATTTCATAAAACTATCAGGGAATCTCAGTCCTGTAAAAATCTTTTGCCTCTGTTTTAAGTACCTTATAACTATAAACAATTGTAACAGTTCAGATGTGGGGCAAGTGCAGTAATTTGCTTGCAGCTACATTAAGAAAATCTTCCTTAAAGAATTTTCTACTTTAGTTTGTGATATACAAAAGTATTTCTCATTTCCTCTCCCCAGAAGCATCCTCGGTTTTCCAACAATTTCCTGCCAGCAATAGTTGTGGTAGGCATGTTGTTCTGAAGATTCTGGGAGTGGCTGGGTGATTGGAAAGGGGCCCCCTGGGAGTGGTGTGGGAGCTCTGCTGCAGAATGAATCCTGTTCAGTTCTCCAGGTCTTGTATGGAGTAAGCAGTAAGGATATGCGTGGGGAACTTTTGTAAAAGAGGGTTCTCAGAGATAAAGAAAGCCAAGAAACCTTATTCGCTATGAGGAGTGCTCCAGAACTGTACATGCCCAGTCCTAGCTCTGTGGTGAGAGAAGTAAATTGCAGTATATTTAGCTTGCTTGAGGACTTGTGGCTAGCAGAATTGTGTGGGCCTACAGTGCAGCATCTGTCTTAGTGACAGCCATCTCTGATCCCGCCTCCTTGGATATCAAAACAGATTGAAGGGCAGACCCAGGTGTAAGCATTTTAGCTTCTATTTATTGATATATCTTCTAATTAAACTGATTTTCTTGTTTGGTGATCACATCAAAGAAGATGACCGAGGACTTTAGTGGACTGTTATTGAGGGGAGTACCCTTTGGGACATATTCCAATATTCATTTTGATTCGTTAATAGTTCATTATGGATGATATTTAGGTGCACTTATTTTAAACAGAAAATGTAGAGTCTAGCTGTTTATTTCATTTAACTACTAGGATTAGTTTATACTGGCTTTGAGAAATATGTTTGCAAAGCAAGAGCTGGTCTTTTTGTTTGTTTGTTTTAAATGTTGTTTAAGTTTGAGATTTAGTGCCACAGTGCTCAATGATCAGTTGTTCATTTAGGAAACTCATCTATCCGTGCAACCAATGAGAAAAGGAGTGGTAAGTACAGGGTTTTGGCTGTTTTTTCTTGACTTCTCTTCCTCACAGCTGTGTACTTGATGCAGTATTATTTCTTTACGAGGTGAAAAAAGCAATAGAAAATATAGCACGTCTTTAAGGGATTTATCGTATTCTTTTATCAATAGTTTCCTTATGTGTTAAGTGTTTACTTTGTTTGATATCTTCATGTATTGGTGGAGACTGAGAAAGCACAACTGAGATGATCATGTATCATTGAAGTGAATATAAATTATATAATTTAAGGATCAAACAAATGAAGAAGAATAATGGATGAAAAGGCAGATAGTGTAATGTATGGTTTTTATAATAGGATCTCGATTGCTTCTCTCCCCAACTCAAGTTAAGAGCTGATGTAAACCTTTATAGGACCTACATGGTGGGCTTCTACAACGCATGCTTTGGTAGCTAAATCACAAAGCCATTAGCTTGATTTGAATTGCTCAAAGATGTGAATCTGCAATGTTAACCATTTTCACTCAAAGTGAGGCTCTGCTTTGTGGATTACCTATTTAGAAGTGGATGATTGTTACGGTATAATCAATGCAGTGCTTCTGTGTGGTGTGTGGCGTTTCAGGAGGTGAAAACAACATTAAGATGTATTTTTGTGTAAATTTGGAGCTTGCTCTTATGGTTTGATTGTACTCATTCTGCCCATGTTCCTAATGTAAACAATGGTTCTAGTAATAAGCAGGCATTACTTCCCAAGGTGAATAGTCACAGAATGGCCAAGGTTGGAAGGGACCTCTGGAGGTCATTTGGTCCAACCCCCCTGCTCGTGTAGGGCCACCTAGTGCCAGCTGCCCAGGACAGATTTTGAGTATCTACATTTTTGAGGATGGAGACTACACAACCTCTCTGGGAAACCCATTGCAATGCTTAGTGTCAGATAATATTGTTTCCAGGTGCATTTAAGTATGTAGGTTTGACCCTCTTCACTGTGGTTAGTCTGTGTGTTTGAAAGTAAAACAGCTTTTAAAGTTTGAAATATTGGCACTTTTTCACGATGCATCCTTCTTAAGATATGACTTCCTTTGGAAGAACAGTAATAAATTTTGAAGGCTTTTATTTGTTTGCAGAACTACAGTAGGTTTTCTTGTCTTAATCTGAGAAAAACATGCTGTCACCAGCTATTATTGTAATGGAATACTTTTTTTTTTCTTTCTAATGATATCCTAAATATTTAGGTAATTTAAGCAGTCATATTTAAGAAATAAGATATAGCATCTATTGGAAACAAATATAGCAAGTATGTGAGCAATTTAAATAGAAAGCCATGAAGACAATCTAATTTTGATCTTACATAGATGAATTCCCTAGCTCTTAGGAAATACCTGCTTTGGATACTTCTTGTTGACAGATGAAAAAGAAAATATGTTCATTATAGAAATAAATCACATGGAAGGATAATGTGTCTGTATGACCTTCTTGCATGGCGCTCTAACTTCTCTGTCAGTGGAGGTTCAAGATTCATTTTCTTATGTGACAAAGTGGCGCTGTATTTTTTTAGCAGTGTGTTTTTGTTTCAAGTGGGAAGAATGACTTGGTTAATACTAAGTTTCTATCTTTATTTTTTTTTCAATGTAAGATGGGATTTTGTCACAGTCATAGAAATTCTATGGATATGTAATGATATCCGAAGGCTCCTGATACGGTTATGACTTATCTTGCGTGTCCAATTCTTTTTTTAAAGTGGCTTCTTCATTTAGTGAACAAAACCTGAACATGTTTGTTTCTTCTACTAAGTAATTTACAGCCCTTACCTACATAATATACTAACTTGTTTGCTGAAATAATCTCATATTCTGATAAAACTTCAGCCAAGCATATATTTTGACTGACTGCTATTCATTGAGACTACATATTTAAATTTCCTTTGAAGAGGCATATATAAAAGGTGTTCAAGTGAGCTGTAAAATAAGATAGATGGAGTAAATAAATGCAATTATATTGGTCTGTGATCTGAAGATAGATCTCCATGCAAAGGGCAAAATGGTTTTTGCCCTTGCTAAAGGAGGGGAAAAAAAAAACCAAACAAAACAAAAACCAGAACAAAACCAAAAAACCAAACTTATAGAAGACTTGAAAGGGAAATGAGGAATATGATTTTTCAATAAGTGTTTTCTGAGTTTCTGCAATACTTAGGATTGGTGTGGGGCAGTAAGAGTTAACACTAGTGAAGGCATGTCTACTGAATTTGGAATGTGTATGAAGAAGAAAAGCTTTGTATTTGGTGATAAAGAAGCAAAAAGAGGATGGAGTAGTGGGATGGGAGTGGAGGATGAATTCAGGTTGGAAGTTGGTTGAGCAACTGGTAAGATTACAGAAGAGGGAAATAGCAAAGGTAGTGGAAAAGTTGAATTCAGATGTGGATGTGTTCGGTTTGTAATGGTTGCCAGTTAAGGTTGAGATGCTTCTGGAAATACGAAAGTAGGCAGAAATAGGTGGATTTAGGAATTGGCCATAGAGGGTGAACGGGATCTGCTAGAACATAATGAGCCAAGGACAAGTGAGTCTAGAAGAGTATCAAACATGAAAAAGAAAGTGAAAGGTGAAGAACTATCAAGCTGAAGATCACTGAATGGACGTGGGTGGTTGCAGGGGGTACGGAGACTCATGAACAAAAGCCTGAACTCAGTGGTGTTGGAACCAAATGGTGGTTGGAATAGCACAAGATTAGAGGATGTGCTTTAGTCCAGAGGAAAATTACTCTAGGCCTTCTCTGTACTGTTAGCAGAAGAGAAATGCTGCAAAGTGAGTTAGAGGACATGTATAGGTTATGGAAGAAAATGGTCCACTCTTGGACGGTATTTTGGAGAAGGAAGATAGGACAATAGCAGTGAGTTGTGGGGAAAGGAAAAGGAATTGGAGTCAGGAGAGCTTCCAGCCTTAACCTGGGGAAAGTGATGAGATGCATACTGAGTGACAAAAGACAGGAAGATATGAGAAGAATTAGGTAGACTGTAGGAGCAAAATGCATCGGAACATGGGAAGGAGGAGAACTCAGAAAGGAAAACTGGAAAAGGCACGTTAGGGTTGGAGTTGGGAAAGGACCTCTAGGGTTGTATTGGTTTCTGGCAAGATCATAAAGAAGAAGGACTCAAAGGAACAAAGAGAGGAAAGAACATGAGCACTGGTGACCACACTGTCAGATCAAGGAGATCCAGGAGTCAGTTGTAATACTTGTTTAGTAAAGGAAAGGCTAAGAAAAGAGAGGGGGAGCTCAATAAAGGAGGCTGATGCCAGTTGGCTTTGAGTTGCCTCCCTATTCTTAGGTGAATAAATACGCTTATAGAAAAAGGTGAATGTGCACCACAGCTGTGAGTACCCGTTGAATGGAAGATTCACCTGCTGAGCACAAGCATGCCTTAGTGTTTTACGTGTTTGTGTTTGGTAAACAATTTTAATTTGGCTTGATTTTTTTCTTTAATATTTCAGGTTCGTGGGAGTAAAGGTGAAGTCCTGTATATCCTGGATGCAAGCAATCCACGCCATTCTAATTGGCTGCGTTTTGTCCATGAGGCTCCATCACAGGAACAGAAGAACCTGGCAGCCATCCAGGTAGATTTGGTGGATTCCTACCATTTGCTTCCCGTTACTGATTTATTAATTTGATCTCCACTCTGGTCTTTAGTAAAATTGCAAGATCTGAGAAAAGTAGCAAACTGCTTTCCTTTTCCTACCTTTCCTTTTAGAAGTGAACTCTTGTGCTTAAATATAATATAAATAAGATTGATAGGATGAAAGACCAAAGAGGTTCTTGGTTAGAATCTGATATTCTTTGAATCCACTGTGATGGAATTGCACTGAATCACTTACATGAACTATTTCTCCTGGCTTAAAGTGAACATTTTACATTAAAAAAAATAAAATATCAATTTCCAGAGTAGTTAACTCACTACTGTAACAACAGTTTAATTATCTCACTACAGCCTTATTTAGTCAAGTTAAGCTTTTGCCTGAATACGGCTGGTTTTGTCACTGTAGAAATGAATAGGTAACCGTATATCTGGCTGAGTCAGGACGAATGATTTCGAGGCCTAGTTGTGTTTCATGATAAACTCAGGTGTGGTCTTAAGTGTGCGGAAAGCAGAATTGTGTGTTTGCTTTGTAGTTTAAAATTTAATGTAAGTGTGACATGTTTGAAAGCAAGCATGGTGCTTAAAATATTCCAGTAGAAAACAACAGAGAATTGAAGGATCTAATTGTCCGATAGGATGATCATAGAATCATAGAATTGTTAGATTCTCTTGTTAGATGATCTTTAAGGTCCCTTCCAACCCCCTTGCCATGGGCAGGGACACCTCCTACTAGATGAGGTTGCTCAGAGCCCCATCCAGCCTGGCCTTAAAAACTTCTAGGGATGGGGCTTTCACCACCTCTCTGGGCAACCTGTTCCAGTGTCTCACCACCCTCATGGTGAAGAACTTCTTCCTAACGTCCAGTCTGAATTGTTCCGTCTCTAGTTTTAATCCATTCCCTCTAGTCCTACTGTTACCTGACATCCTAAAAAGTCCCTCCCCAGCTTTCTTGTAGTAGCCCCCTTAAGATACTGGTAGGCCACTGTAAGGTCTCCTCGGAGCCTTCTTTTCTCCAGACTGAACAACCCCAACTCTCTGTCTGTCCTCGTAGGAGAAGTGTTCCAGCCCTCTGATCATCCTTGTGGCTCTTCTCTGGCCATGTTCCAGCACATTCATATCTTTCTTGTAGCAGGGGCTCCAGAATTGGACGCAGTACTCCAGGTGGGGTCTCACGAGAGTGGAGTAGAGGGGGAGAATCGCCTCCCTCGACCTGCTGGCCATGCTTCTCCTGATGCAGCCCAGGATACGATTGGCTTTCTGGGCTGCTAGTGCACACAAAAGATGATTAGGTAACTATATATCTGGCTGAGTCAGGACTAATGAAAAGGAGAATTATTTATCAGTATTTCTTGAAATTATTATTCTGCTTTTTCATCATGAGATTACTTTTTTCCTAGGATTTGCCTGCATATCGTTGACAAAAGAATTAAAAAACGTATTTTGAGGCCAAATGAAAATAAATTTATTTTTCCTTGCCAAGAAAACAAAATTCATTTCTGATGAAATAAAACAGGGGAAAAAATATTTTAAAACTGCGAAGTAGAAAAGGAATACTGGTAAAGCCCTAGCACGCAGTTCTGTGAAAGATGCATTATTGTGGTTCCCCCCCCGCCCCTTCCCTTCTATTCAGAGTCAGTGGCACTCCCCTGTAGTAATTTCAGTTTCTGTGTTGATGACCTGCCCAACTCAAATCTTTTACTTGCCAGAGGGACGGTTTGGTTATTTGGGTCTTAAGCAGACAGTGCGCAGTGAGATTGCTGCCTCCAGTTCACCCACAGACCTGGTATCAACCTCCCTCTTCCTATCCCTGTTGTGAGCTTTTCTGTGATTTCCGTTCCGCCGTTGTATCTCTTACCGCGTTTCTTCTGCTTGGCTTTTCTTCCTTTATCACAGTAGTTGAACGCTACTATTAGCAGTGTACTGCGTTGGGAAACCTAACAGGTTCTTTGGCAGCCTTTGGTTGATTTGTGCCTCCTGCCTTCCCAAACTTTGGCTTTACTGAATGTCGGTCTGTGGCATTCCATCACACATTGCTGGCTGAACGTGACTGCAGTTTTGCTGGTGATGTTGTTTCCTTGAACCTTGTTGCTGTTCCTGGTTTAGTTTACTGTGGACAGCCTCATCTGCTTTTCCTCTGGGCCTCTACTCTAGGTTGTCATCTCTTGTTTAGACCTCTTTAGGTCTTAACATCCAGGCTACAATTGAATTTTTGAGTAATAGACAAGAAAGTGTTCACCACTCATGGCAGAAACTCTTGTCAGCACTCACTGAATGACTGCTTTATTACGCTTTCCCTGCTGTCTATGACAAGCCAATGGGTAATTTAGTATGACCAACTGCCTGTGCAATTATATCTGTATGTTTTCCTTCTCTCTTTGTCTCTCAGTTATACCAGGAGCTATCAAAAGATTTGTTGTCCTGCTTATGGTACCAAATATGAAGGGTCCTCATACATGAGGAGTCATAGGTGTTAATCAGTGATTAGCATGTCATCAGCGTGTAGGCAGTGTGATGGCAAATTACAGTCAATGTTAGCAAATGCAAAAGAGGGAGCAGTGTGAACAATTAGTGTTCACTATTAAATTTTAAATAAAATGCTTGGTAAAATGACCTGAAATTCTGAATAGAAGTTTTAATGGAATATCCAGTGTGTGCCTAGTGGGTTTTTTGGTAATGAAAATGATTATTTAAATAAAGAAATGGAAAGAAACTGTTATACTGTGTTGCATTATGCCTCGCTTAGAGTGTGCTTAGTGCTTTTCGCATGTCCTTTTTTTAAAGGATTGTATCAGAGCTAAAAGGATGGTTTAAGAAGAAAGAGTGGCAAGAATGTTAGTCCTGTAAAAGTTTCCACAGAAAAACATTTGGAAAAGTTACAGGGAAGAACAGAGTAAACATGATCAGCATGTACAAAATGATGAAAAGTATAGGAAAGGCAAACTTAAGAAAACAAACAAAAATTTACTAAATTGTCGTAGTTTTCTTTTAGCACCATCAATAATCAGCTGCCAAAGTAACTTGTGTGTTCCATGTGAGTGATGTTGAAGCTGTATATATATAGAGATATATATGTAGAAGTATTTAATTGCACATAATGTGAATAGGTACTATTTGTGTTGAAAAAAGCTGAATATGCATTTCTTTGCAGGGTTTGATCTCACTTCAGTAGATGGAGATTCAAATCCCAAAGGTCTGCTATTCCTTTAAGGGGGGGAAAAAAAAACCCCCAACAAGACAGCCCACAAATCCTTCAGGATTTTAATTACACAATTTTTGCCTTTAATGTTAAGCAGATTTAAGGCCACTTGGTGCAGTAGCACTTTGTTTGATGAAATCAGTGGGCAAAACATGGGTGGAATGTTTCCACTAATGATACCCTTTAATGTGAACTGGGAGTTGCCTGCTTGCCACCAAAGATGATGAAATGATGTTTTACAAAGGGGAAAAAGTCATCAATTACGTTAGTAAAGTTGGTTTAGCTTTGTTATCGTTACTCCAGTTAACGTGGAAAAAAAGTTTGCATTGCTGAACAAGTACCTAAATTAATTTTAAAAAAAATACAGATTATGACATCAAAAAAAAAATCCCTAATCTTAAACCAACTGGATGATTACATATTATATAATAAAGTAGAATATGTCTGCATAGTTATAGAAAGGGCTAATTAGCTAACTAAGAGGAGAAAACAGAGTGGTTAGAGACTTTGTTCTAACTAGCACATTATAATTACCCTTGTGAAATGTAGATTTTCTCCAGACACTTGTATTTTATGAAGATTTTTGTGGGCTTGGCTGAATTTTTAAACAGGTATTTGATTTTTCGCTCTCGGTTGTACTGTGTAATCTTTAAAGTGAGTCTTTAGCAGTGATTCTCACAAGCTAAAATTGATTCATTGAGAATATATGACCAACATTAATGATACTAGCCTATAAAATGTGAAAATAAAGTAAACCACAGTGATAGAGCAGGGGCTTCGCTTGCTTGTCCTAAGTCTTTTCTGTGAATGCTTAAGAACTTAACGCTGGTTGTCTGCTTCACAGCTGCCCCTCTGTGATTTTCTAGGAGACTGTGTACGCACTAACAAAAAATGTGAACAGAAAGTAAATGATTTCCTTGTTTATACCCACTAAAGCTAATTTCCGCTAGTTATCTTGCCAACTAGTTTTCTTGCCAGTCTCCAAATACTCCAACGTGAGCTTTTTGATCTACTCTGGGAACATTTCAAATCCTGATGGCATTGCTCTATTTCAGATAAAAGATTATAACTTTTATCCCTACTAAAGTGATTGGTAATCACTTGCTGTGTAGCACTCGGTATTCAGTTTAAAAGAAGATGAAGTGAATGCGTATCTCCCTGTATACAAGTAAAGTAGACCCTGTTCTGGGTTGACTGAAAAATATGATTAGATCATCATAGTGTTAATTGTACCCAATGATCATGTTTAGACCTTGTACAAAATGCTTCCTGTGGTGAAAAAGTGCCTTGGCATGGGATTTTGGTTTTTTTTTTTAAGTAAACTTGGTCAGGTTTTTTGTTTGGATTTTTTTGGGGGTTGGAGGGTGTGTGGTTGGTCTTTATTTTTTTTTTCTATTTCTTCCTGTAATGCTATGTATTTTGAAAAACATTAGTTCTGGTGGGAGCTCTTGGTGTTGTGGGGAGCATTCTGGAGGTTGAGTTTTGCCTTCGCTCCTGGAGGAAAATGCGATGTTTGGGTTGTCTTTGACTGGGAAGGCAGGGGAAGTATTTTTAACAGCTGTGCCGTGAGTAATGTCACTGTGCGGCTGCTAGAGAAGGACAGAAAGGTTGAAGGGTACCTGCGTATGTACCAACTCCTTTTCTGAGGTTTTTGCAGAGCTGAATTGCTGGAGGCTTCTGTAGCATTTCAGGTAGTAACTGAATGAGTTAATCCTCTACTCTAAAGTAGCTTTAAAATTACAACTTTTACACTAACAGAAACCATGTGAATTGTAATCTCTTTTGCCATGGGCTATTCCTAGCTATTTACTTATAAATATGACTTCTGATATGTAGCAAAAATGCATTGTAATTATGATAATCAAGAGGAAATGGCTCCTATCAAAAATGCCACACTTTGTTGTTTTCATTTTTTTTAGACTGGTAGAGTGTTATCTTTTCCAGCATTCCTTTATCCAGAATGGATAAATTTATCTGTTTGTCAGTAGTAATTTTAGTAAACACTCTCTGCTGGAGGTTGCTATGCAAAACAGATCCTGTTGTTAGCATCGGAACTGTTTTATAAACAGAAATGCAGCCAGATAGAGCTTTAAATTCAAATATTTTTTCATCAGCAAGTAGACTCTGAGAACGGTATGCTGTAGCTTAGAAAAATGAGAGTTAGAATAATGACCAGCAAAAATTAATGTGAAGGAGGATATTTATTGGGAGGTGGTAGAATGGTTTAAAGTCATATTTCGCAAATGTGTGTTTGTTAGTGTGGCATAATTCAGTGATGTCCTGGTTGATCGAGGTGAAAACCCCGCTGTTCAGTAACAGTAAATGTCTTCAGAGGAAGATTAGCATGTGAGAGACAGCGCTGTAGTAAAACTGGACTGTCTAAAAGCAAGAGAGAGGGGAAGACGCAAGGAGAGGAAGGACAAATTGTGTTAGGCTGCTTAACAAACTTACCTATTACAGGACAGTTTTGTGACTAATTGAAACTTACCGGTGGCTTGAGTGCTACCAAGGAAAGATAAATTTGTTATGCAATGTAAGAAGAATGTGAACATAGCAGTTGGCTTCCTGCATGCTCAGAGGGGAGAACTAAAAATGTGTTCAATTCTTGAAGTTTTTGCAGGAGAAGGGAGATTTTTTTTTTTAATTTCAAGCTCGTGTACATTTGTTGAATACATACTAGTGCTGTTCAGGTATTCTGTTATTGAAGAATTTGAGATAAGTTTCTGATGAATGAAATAAGTGGTTTTCTCCATGGAATTCCTTGAACTATATACCCATTACACTTTTGATTTTTGCAGTAGGAACCTGCTGCATACCAGGTTCTGTGTAATACCAAACAACCGTGAGCAGGAAAATCATTTAGACCCTTTTCAGCTCTGAGGTTACAGAATCTTTTTGTAAATTTAAATGTAACTCATTTATGATTTTAGGCTTGCTTAATACTGAGCTGGTGCATAGAGTGGTAATATTAAGGTTCAAAAAGATTTACTTTTCTTACCGCTCCATGGATTTCTAAGGGCCTCTCTTCCTAAGTTTTGCTGTCACTTAAGTGCTTTACTGTTTTACTTTTCACCGCAAAAGCTTTCAGTAAGAAGAATAATCATATCTCAAAGGTTGCCTACCTTACCTTGCAATATGGCACAATAGGAATAGATCAGTAGACAGAGCTGAGGCTTCTGTGTCTCCTTCGTGTGTCGTTCAGGTGCTATACTTTCAGTTAGATATAGTCTGAGTTCCTGAACGTCTCTGTTACCTGTGTGTGTTAAAGATGGGGTGGTTTTTTTGTTTGTTTGTTTTCTTGGTTTTTTGTGGGTTTTGTGTTTTTTTTTTTTTTTTTTTTTTTTGGAACAGAAGTCTCCCGGGGATCCCCCAGTCTCTTTGTCATCCATTTCTTCTTCCTTGCTTGAGAGGGGCAAGGGTCTCTTGGTCCCCAGCAGCACCTCTGTAAGGCTGGCTTGATTCACCCTCTTCCCCAGGGATCTGCTCCCCTTCTTGGGAGGGCATTGTTACTCTGATCCCGTCTTTCCAGGCACCACATGCCCTCTTTGACCTTTCCTGTGCCTGAGCTTGTGGCTTTGTCTTCTCCTCCTGCAGCCCCCAAGAAATCACCTGCACATGTCCAGGATTGGGGGTTCTGCCCTCGCAGGCTTTGCCAAGATTGGTTTTACTCTGGCAAACGCGACACCCTGGAGCTGCAGGCAAAGATCAGGAAAAGGGAGTGTGCTTGTTTGGTGAGTGAGCAAGGGAGAACTGGCAGAACAGGTAGGCCAAAGAGCTGTCTTGCTGCCAGGAAATTGGGTTTAGAGGGAAGACAGTGCTTTAGGAGGAGAGCTTTTGGGCACAGGGGGGAAAATTGGTAAGGATTAGGACAGCTGGGCTGGAGCCAGCTGGTCAAGCTCTGGAGCCTGGAAGAGCCCTATGCTCCCTCAGGTACCACAAGACTATCTGCTTCCTCCTTCTCCTGTGTTTTCAGCTGTCAGGGGTGATGACATGTGTCTGTCTTATGCTTTTGGATGAAAGTGTGGTGGGCTGTCAGTGCTTCTTGGCCCATGTTCCCTGTCAGCCTCCCCTCCTACAAAGCACATATGAAGGGGTGTAACTGGATGGAAAAGCCAAGAATCTGAATGGGAGAGGTTCCTGTCGTGGTGCAAAAATGGGACAGCATGAGCTGTTGGAACAGGAAAATGGTATCGGTCAGGTCAGCGCGGCCCATAACTTAAAAGACGAAAGGCAAGGCAGAGGATGAGAAGCAAAGTGGAATAATAAACCAGAAGTAGTGTGAAGGGAGGTTGTGATGACACCATGACCAGCGCTTGGAATTTTCTCCAGTTGTGGCCTGCTGCAGAGGAATGTTGTTAACACAACTGGCATGGCCTAAGCAGATTGGCACGTGGAACAACTGCAGATGTGTTCTTAGTATATGGGAGGACTATTAAAATTACTGGGGAAGATTTCTTCCTACATTCACTGTGTCTGTGCCTCTGTGCATGTAGACAAATGTGCTTCATGCAGATGGTGCTGGTGGAGGTAGAGACTCAAATTCCTTTGTGGTTCTGGAGAACTTCCATTGCTTTCCAGTGAAAATGCTGAGGAGCTGCTACAATGTGGGTATATCTGAATTAATTAGTGCTCGGAATACCTGACTATTAACATTTGTTTGTCTGGAAAAGCCAAACAAATTAGCTTTGGAGGAGGAAAGGGTTTGAGCTGTGCTTTAATTTGGGTTGGCACCAAAGCTAATTTCTTTTCAATGCAAACAAATCACTCAAGCATTGAGTGTCTGTAGTACTTGTTCCATTAATCTTTTTACTAACCAAAAGTACACCAACAGGAAAGAACCAGGGGTTTTTCAGGCACAAATGGCTATAAAATAAGCCCCAGATGCACATGAGGGAAGTGCAGACATGGCGAGGATGCAGCAGTATTGCAAAGAGCTTGGTTGTTGGGACTCATTCACTTGGTCTGGGTTAACCTGAATAATTAGTTCTGGTTGCTGTTCTGCCAGATTTACTGTCTGGTGTAACATGTGTCATGTATGATCTAATTGACGTGTGCTATTTGGTTCTTTAATAAATAAGTTTGGGACTTTATTTTTGCCTAGGATACATGGCTTTTTCTTTTTCCTCTTTTCTGTTTTTTTGGTTTTTTTTTTTGGCAAGCCAGTAATAGGTATGTGTTTCCATTTATAAGGTTGTCTTGCTTTGAAAATAAAGTTGTCCTAAACAGTGATGTATTGGAGGTTTACCCCAGTGGTTTTTATTCTGTCCAAGTGGAAACTGTAGAAAGACCTTTTACTTTTCCTCATGTCAAGAGTTTTGGTACATGGTTTAAGTTTAGACTGCAGTAAATTAAAGGTGTCTGCACCTTGGCAGAGGCATGAAAAACAGTGTCTCCTAGATGTATGCAAAAATTAGGGTGGCATGCTGACCATATCTGGACTGCAGAATGTATCTTGAAAAAAAATAATAAATGCATAACTTGTTTTGTTTTCAAATGCTGCTGTTGAGATAAGAACAAAAAAGTGGTGTGTCCTTGAAAGCAGCAGCTGTATCAAGTCTATTGAATTAAATAGGTTTTGCTCTTGTGTGACAATATCTTGTGTAATATATAACAGACCTTCTAAAGCTTGAGGAATACTATATCCCTGTTGACAGTTTAAATCAATCTTAGTATATTAAAAAAAATTAAAAATCATTATCTTGTCCTTGTGTGATGAAGCTTGTTACAAAATACATGGCTAGATGTAAAGAAGCTTCAATTAACTTTTCTGGATGTTAATCAGATAAGCTTTAAGATTTATGATAGAACTTGGAAGTCTTCATTGCGTAAAAATGGGTCTCCTTTGGTGCTTCGAGTAGTACCTGAAGCAGTTGGTTCACATATGGCGAAAAAAAAAAAAGCAGCTCTCTATATCAGTTCAGGAGACAGCTGGTTTTGCTATAGGTCTCCCCTGCCCCCCGTGCCAACCTTGGTAACTTTGATTTTGTCAAAGACAAAAGTTGTTAGCTTACGTAGCTATGCGGAAGCTTGTTCATTCATTGTGGAGAAGGTTTTGAAGCTTAGTATTATGCAGGTTTGTCCTCTCATGCGGCATCTGGGGATGGATCTTTGGCCTTCTGTGGATCTGTGTATCTATGCTGATTTAAACCAGTGGAGGGTTTTGATCTATTAGTTTAAAGTGTGTTAGAGATGCGCCTGCCAACTTGATGGTGAAGATGACTGACCAGGCTTGAAAGCCTGTTCATGAAGAAGGCTGGGATCTTAAGGGGAGAGAGAAAGAAAATAACACTATGTAAACATGCTACTGAAAGCTGGTTTATAATTCATGCAGCCCATGGGGGACAGAGCTAAAGCTGTATTGGTTATTTAAATTTTGTTGTTTTCCTAACACTCAACTGTTTCGTTTTTGAACTCTGAAGTTCTTGTCAGGCAGAGTGTGGCAGAAAAGGACTCTTACATCACCTTCACCTTGGTCTAGGCTACAATGCACAAGGGAAAAGCCTCACAAGGTGAGGCGGGGAACATTTCCAGAATACCGGAATACAAGAGCACTTTATCCATGCAGCCACGCTGGGGAAGAAGTCTCGGAAAGGCTGTTCTAGCATTGTGCTCCCTCAGGAATGGAGCCAGCCCTTCCACCGTTGAGGGCTAATGTTAGTTCAGGGTCTTTTTCTGACATAATTATTTATGGCTTCTGCTTACTGTTTGCAACAGGAAGGGGAAAATATTTTCTATCTGGCTGTGGAAGATATTGAAACAGACACAGAACTTCTGATTGGGTACTTGGACAGTGACATGGAAGAAGAGGAGGAGGAGGAAGAAGTAACTGTTATCCAGGAAGATGAAGACAGTGGCAACAATAAAGAAGTGCAAGCAGCTGGCGAAAAAACTGCGGGTGAGCAATATGTAAAAAACAGGATAACTTGAGAGATGAAATGCAGTAACAAAGAAGGAAGAGAACATTAACCGCACAGGATTGGGAAACTGGAAGGCTCTCTGGGTTTAGACTGAGCTCTTATATGGTTTTTTACTTGTGTTTTGGTTTGGTTGAGGTTCTTTTCTTTGCCTAATAAGTCCTGTGAATTACTGAGTGAAGGAGTGAGCCTAGATTTCATTAGAAGTTGCCATTAGTTTTTGAACTAAAGGTAGAGTTCATTTCAGCTGACACATAGTCTTATGAAAGCTAAGTTTTTGCTCTAAGAGGGGTAGTTTTCCTCTTACTTAAATGGGATAGAAATAAATGTTTTCATAAAACTGTTCAGCGAATCCTAAGGTAAGGTGTCTAAGAAAAGGAAGGTGATTTGAGCTGCCTGGTGAATTCTCAGCATCTTTATCAAAGTAGAGATAAACCTGGATGACTAATGTAGGCTAACAGCTGAAGTCACACCCAATTTAATACTTTGCATCCCTTTTCAATAATGCTGTTGGTAACTTACTGAAGATAGGCAGCCTATAACCCATTCAGAGACAATGTCTTTTGTGAATTTTGTCATACCACTTTGCATAATCTGTTTCTGGCAGTGAGTTTCTCCTAATGTAACCAAAATATTCCCTGAAAACTATTCCTTTTCTGTTTATTGCCTCCGATCATGCAGATCCCCTCACCTGTAAAGAGGACCACGCATGCCCAAACTGTGAATCCAGTTTTGCCAGCCAGGAGATTCTAGCTGAACATCTTCAGACTTTGCACCAAAAACCCAGTGAGGAAAAGGAATTTAAGTGCCGAAACTGTGGAAAGAAATTCCCTGTTAAACAAGCTCTACAAAGACAGTGAGTAGGAGCGGGAGTGTTTTTTCAGAGATCATTTAAATCAATTTCATTCAATCATGTCTTTCTTTTGGTTTAATAACAATTTAAAAGATTAATGTAAAGGCTAAGGGTACAAATACATAAGCATAAAAAAGCTTAATGTTAATTTCTTGTATTTGAAGACTTCAATTTGAATTGCAAAAATGTTGCTGATTTTTGTTTTAAAATCATACACTGTAGACCAGATCAGAGCTGCTATTTGGTGGAAAACCATTGGTCTCCATCAGTGGACTATTTTGTAGTTTAGGAGATGTAATTTTTTAAATTGCGGATGTTGTTACATAACTGAAGTAATAATTAGAAGATGGTGATCTAGGAGGATGAAAGAAAAGGAAAAACAATGCTTCACATTTGCTTAATTAAATATTTGGGTGATGGGGAAAAAAAAACCCAAGTAGAAACATGAAAGACCTGAGACTTAAGAGCACATCTCTACTGTCCTTGATATGTAAATATGCAGTTTTTTTTACTAAAGTCATATACTTTACAATTATACTTTTGTACAAAAACATAACTGTTTTTGTCTTTTGTTGTTTATATATTTTTTGCTTGCAATTAAATGGATATATTACTTATTATACATTTAATTACAGATAGTACATTAGATGCCTAAGATGACTATAGATAGTACACTTAATCTAACTCTCTCGTATGGGAAAGAAACAGATTCATACTGCATAGAATACACTTAAGGCTGCTCTTTTAATAAATTGATCTCTCTTACATATGGATAATGTGAACATGTGTAGAACTGGCAGCTCTGTATGAGCTCTTCTTTCATGGGAATAAATAAAATTACATAGCAAAGAAATATTTGGTGGAGACAATTAAGTATTTCCTCTTGAACTTAGACTTGTTCCTTCTACTCTACAGTGGCAGTTGGATTTGTGCTGTATGGGTAGTTAAGTAAATTTTTACATAGGGCAAAGTGTGAGATTAATCTGTGTGAGGATACAGCAGTATGATCCTGACTCTTGCTGTTTATGCATTTGATTAGTCTCACTGAATTCCAGGAGACTTCACATATGAAATAGGTTACTTGCCTACTTAAGGATTTGTAGAGCTGTAAATATCTTTTTAGCTACTGCAGACCTGTGTAAGGTGTAGAATATTCCCCTTAATTTTTTTTTTTTTTTCTTCAGTGTACTTCAGTGCTCAGAGAATGTCAGCCCAGGAGACTCTTCGAGGAGTTTTCAGTGCTCTGTTTGCAATACTTCCTTCAGCTCAGAATCGAGGTTTTGTGTCTGAGTTACTGGACTGCTGTCGTATCATTGCTGGCCTCCCTTTGCATGTTAGCTCTCAAGCTTGTTAGTTTATGTGACTCCTAACAGTGCAAGAAGTCAAATGCTTTCATTCCTATTTGCTGTAAGTAATGCATGAGGTGGCCTTGGAACTCTGCAGTGCAGCATGCGTCAAGCTCAGAGTACTTGCTACGTGTCTGGTTTCTGTAGATACTGCTCTATGTGTTGCTTTGTTTTTGTTTTTTTACTGGTTATCCTGTGTAGTTACGAACAGCACAAGGAGGCATGCAGAGGGGATGCCAGATTCATATGCAAGGCAGATAGCTGCGGGAAGAGGTTCAAGAGTAAGGATGCCCTGAAAAAACATAAAGAAAATGTTCACAGTGGTAAGAGAGTTTAATGTTTCTTTGGATAAAAGCCCTCTAACATGTTCCTAGCCTTAAATTTGCAAATCGGAGTAAACATTGCCTTTGGTTTCATTTTTAATGGATTCGTTTGTATCAAAAAGAAAATTAAGAAGTAACTAATTGCAAGAGTTAAGTATTCCTCCTTCCCCAAGGAGAAATTACTGCATACCAGATGAATCATCAGTCTACTGCAGAAAAATGTAATAGGAATCTGCAGAAGTTTAAACTAGGCAAATAATAGATAAAGCAAAACATTTCGGTAGTGAGGAAAAGCAACCGCTGGCACAAACGGCTACAGGAAGTGGTGAGTTCTTGATCTTTTTGGTATTTTCAGGACACAATGGGATGTCTTTCTGGAAGACATGCTTCACAAATGATTAGGCTTGATTGAGGGTATTGCACAAAACTGTATAGCCTCTGTTGTGCAGGAAGCCAGAGCAGACAATCCACTAGTCCCATTAGGCCGTAGTGTTTTTATATCTGTGCACTGTGAATCAATAGTTTTCAATCAAACTTCGCTCTGTTTTCATGAAAGGGCAAAATGCTGCTCTCAGGTCCACAATGCAGATCTCAGTTCTGGCATTCTGCTCTCTCTGCATGTCCCCTCTCAATGTCAATGGAAGATCAGTATGTGTGGAGACAGCAGAATACCAGAGTGCAAAGAAAATAGTCTTTAGTTCATGGTGACAGCACTGAGATACTTTGTAAGATTTTCATTACGCGAAATCTTTTTCTTGTGCCAAACTCTTACAGTGTACAGAAACCCTTCCACAACCATTTTTATAAAAGATTATCTCTTTCTCAGTATCTGTAAGAATTTTTTTCATATGTGAGCGTTGTTATGTTTGGGCTTAGCTTTGGTCAGTTATGCAGTGGTGTACAAATTCACACAAATCTCTTGAATGATCACTCCAGGCACGACTGAGAGCAGATGCCTGAAGGATATTTTTGCTCTACCTGTACAATGAGCAGAGCTTTTATTTTACCACTTGGGAGTCGTAGAAATCAGAACCGGTGTCAGTGCAGGAAGGAAAATAATGTACTGCTGTTGAGGGACACCTCTAGAATTCCTTCCTGTCTTGTGTTACCTGAAGGCAAAGGAAAGTAGAAAGGATTGTCACGTGTTGCCAGTTATACAAAGCTATGAACAGATATTCACTATCACCTTTCTCTCCTCTGAAAAGGTCTCACTAATGTTCTTGTAAGTTGAAGTACTAAGTGTATTTCTGTATTTATCTGTATATCAGAAAATATAAACACGAGTTTTATAACAGCAAAAGCATATGTGAGATTAAGTGCTTTCATAGACTACAAATTTAAGTATTGAACCAATCAGTTGACAGGGTACATTGTAGTCAGAAGAATCAACATGATCTGAATTCTTTAGGACAGCAAGAACAGGAAAAATGTAGGATGCTGAGAGTCTGAAGAACTGAGCTGGAAGCCATCTAATGAGTTAGCTTATGATCCAAACTTCCTCTGTGCTTGGCTAAGTGTGACTTTGCCTCCTCTTTTGTTCGAGTATTCAATGTTATATGAACATTTTTCACATAAGGAAATGTCTCGCACGGACATGTAATTATAAACAAAGAATTAGGTTTGTGGTGGCTTTGCCTTGTAATGAAATTGCTTTGTGGGTTATTAAAATGAATTTCAAAAGGTAAATAAGAGAAACCCAATTAAATGCTCTGTCACTTTTTAAAGCAACTGTGAAAAGGGAAGGAAAATACATCTGGTAGCTGACCTGTAGCTTGTTTTGTAGTTTACATTTTAGATGAGATTTCAATTCGTGATCTGGTGCTAATACAAATTCCCTGTCTCTTTCACTTAAAGACAACTAAAGATATTATTTTACATAGCAGAATGCGTAATGCTTTCCTAATAAGAAAAATGCAAAATGGTGGCTTTGACTTCAGTTTGGGATCTTTTTTTGTCATTGCTGCATTAACTCTGTTCAGGAATGTTTCTGTTAAAGCTCTGGTATAAAGGTTTTGAAGATATCAATTGCATTGACTTCTGGAAGAAATCGACTGTTCCCTTATAAAGCGAGTTGTTCTTAGTCGTGAACTGTGCTCTTCATATTGGATTGGTGATGTGTGATAACATCACAAGGGTTTTTTTTCCTTTATTGTTCTGGTTTCCTTGATTTACATTCCATCAGTAACTGGTTTGTTGGACACCCACAGAGAACTCCTGATATGGGACACTTTGAAGATGGGATACAAATGTAAAAATCTTATGTCAGTCAAATGACCTGTGAAAGTCACAAACTCAGTGGAAATATTTAGGTTCTTTCTTAGTACTTCCTTATTAAGATGTTGGTGGTATTTTGTTTCTGTTTCAGGAAATTCTAGGAAGAAGCTGATGTGTTCAGTGTGCAATAAGAAATGTTCTTCAGCAACAAATCTCCAAGAGCATCGAAAGGTCAGTAAGATGAAGGCTAACCCACAGCAGGCTCTGACTCCACTCAGATGTGAGGCTGTGGTGCTTAGGTCACTTGAAAGCTGCTGTAATGCAAACCTCTGGGTAATCTCTTTCATGGTTACAAACCCTATGTATTTTATTGTGGGCATTTGTTTTTGTAATCGCAATCGGTTAAACCAAAGATCTTCCTAAAGTTTTAATGCATCTTTACCAAATACAAAAGTGTTTGTGCTTGTATCGTTTATCCAGTGTTAAGTCAAAGTTGCCTGCTGTTTTTCAGCATTCTTTAAACGCTAAAGCTGAACGTAAAAGTATGTTATGTAATGATTTGATACATACAGACCATGAAAATAGCTTCAGGAGCCTTCAGTTGTTGTACAAAATACAGTCAATCTTTCTTATTACTCTGTGACATACCAGTAAGGGTGTTTATTTGTAATTTAGTTAGGCAGTAGTTAAAAAAAAAATTCTTCCTCAAACCCAAAATTTTAATGTCTCTTTGTTTATGCGTGTAGTCTTTTATAACTGGAACAGGAGGGGTTAACAGTTCAAAAAGCATCTATTGGAAATAAGGGGGTTCATACATGGAATACAGATGGACTATGAACACGAGATTCTGTATCCATTATACCCAAAGGAAGTCCCAGCAAGATTAATTTGATAAATCACTAAAACCCAAGAGATTCTGTTTTTACAAAAAGCTACATTGTACTGTTTATCAGATTAACTGTAAGTCTTTAATAATGCCCTGGTTATAACCTGAATCCATTGAGGATATAGAGGATATCAATTAAAATATGTTGTTGCAAAGAAAGTGGTGGGGCCCCTCCTTTTAACTGTGTTTTTTCTCCTTGCACGTATTAATATGCCCGTCATCTCTTGTCTAAGAGGGCTGTATTTAGTTACTCCTCCGACCAAATTGTGGTATGCCTTGCCACATGTAATTACAATTTTTACACGACAGTGCGCCTTATGGTGGCTGAAAAATCCCAAATGTCATGGTTAGTGTGTCCATTTTATTAAAATGTTCGTTAAGTTTCAGTAGTTGTATTTCTGTGCAGACACTGACACACACTAACAAGCTTTTTAATTAGCATAGATGGTAGATTAGTTGAACACTTACTCATTGTAAAAATCACCATGAAGATTTTGTACATGAAACTTTATTTCCTCTTCTTGATTGGCTTAAAAGTGCCTCTTAAGACATCCAGAAAAATACTCCAGATTCACAGCCTACAAGAAATAGTGAAGGAGATGGCGTGTAGGGATCATGCCTTCTGTTTCTTTGAATTGCTTTGCTTTTGTGGGAAGCAGGGCAGGATCCATCACCAATAATCCCCAAAATATTTGGGCAGGCAATAAAAACAGTAAGAAAATAACAGGTGAAACGGGAAGGAAGGAGAGATTTTTTTTTTCCACCCGTTTCCTGTCAATGTAAGCAATTAAAAATAATGAATAGGAAGGTAAAGTATAGGAGATAATAGAAAATAAGCCCAAACAACAGAAAGAAATCTGACAAATGCAGAGAAAGAAGGTAAAGAGGGTGGCTATAGGGGGGATTGAGAGATCTGTTTACTGTCTGAGGACATGGTCATTCAGATCTGTAGCTTTTGTCATCTTCGATTTAAACCCATTTTTAGCTTTGCATTGTGTGGATTGTTTGTGCCTTAAATATCTAAAGATAAGCCCTTTCTTAGCCCTGCACAACTTAACTTTGCTGTCATTGTCTTATACCCCTTAGTCTCACCCTCTTATTTTCTAGGCTATTGCTTGTATTGTGCTAATTTTTGGTGTCACAGGGGTTTTGTTTATTTTTTAGTTTATCTCAGTATGCTCAAGGAAATAGAGGGCTGGGAGAGACTTCAGGAGACTTTCTATCCTGTTCTATTTTACAGAGGGGAGTAAGCATGTTCCTAAATCGTCCTAGATACTCACTGTCTCATCTCCTGAAAAGTTCCATTAAAAAAAAATTCTACCACCTCCATAGATGTCTCTTTGTATTCTGACTTCCAGCTTTAGTGCCATCAACTTTTTTGAATGCGTTCATTAGTCCAGCATTTGTTTTTTCTGATGTCCTGCTTAAGTCGTCTTTTCTGCAAAGGGAATTAATTGCTCTTTGTCTCATCTGACAGAAAGCCAGGAAAAACTCACCAGTCTTCTTTATAGCAGCTGGCATATTGCACAGTCGTTACGAAGTCCGTTTGCAATTCCTAGGCTGTACAAACACAGTTATCACAACCTTTCTTCATGCATCTGTTTTTACAAACTAGCCTTTAATTTCGTAAGCTTTTTCTTCCGGTGGATTCTCTCTTTTTCACCTGTTTGCTGCTTGAAGTCAGCTGCCCAAATAAGAAGAGCCATGATGCTTACTTGAGCCCCTGGAAGTGCTAAGTATAGTGGAACCAATGTCCTGAGTTTATTAATACAGAGAATACATCTAATAATATATCTCGGAATGACAGGGCTTTCTAACAGCAGCATCATTCTCATTATTCACACTTTGTTTGGAATTCATTAATGTTTTCTGTAGTGGTGCTATGTAAACTTTGGTCATCATGTAACATTTCTGCGTTTGATTTCTCCTTCCTAAATATATATATAAAAATAGATATAAATGTTCCTAAATATTGTGTGTTTTTCTACACTCATTGAGAGTGTAGAAATCACTTTGAATTCTGATTTTGTCTTCCTTAATGATTACAGTCCTACCCAGAATAGTCTCATCTACATTATTTATATTTGATCCTGACCCACTGATATTACTACTCTTTGTGGTGATCAGTATCTTTTTGTTTTCCATTCTGTCTATATCCACCTGTCGTATTTTGTACTATCTTCTCCAATTGTCAAGTGACATCCTTCTATCTGATATTTATAGTAGTTCGTGATTTGGGCTGGTAAGTGCTATGGGAGTATAAAAAAAAAATAAATTCCCAGCAAACACAACTCAGAATGCTGTACAGGAGCTTGCAGAAAACTGGGTAATAGAATGAAAAGGTTTGTTGTAAAATCTCTTTTCTGCAGGTTTGTGATGCCTACTGCCAAAGCAAACGAAACACCATCTGAATTATATTCTAAGTTTGGAAGTTTAAGTAAAATGCAAAATTCAGTCATTGAACAGTGATCATAGTGAGCAAGCGAAGGAGGGGAGCGTTGTCTTCATTGGTGCAGATTCTTGCTGAAGGGCTCCTTTTGTACATTTCAATAGAGGTGTCTCGTGTTTTGGATTTAAACTGCTCACAGGAACTTAAACTTAAGTGAGCATATACATGGGAATAGCACAGGCTGCCGGCCTCTCCACCGAGGCTCTACTGTTCTATAAGTGGAAAGGGAAGAAGAATTCAAACAAATCCCAGCGTTGCTAGTTTCTTTTCCCAGGCTGATGCAGTCAGAATGGATGGTGCTACACTATCGGTACCTGTAGGTGGATTTGGGGGGGATGTGTCTCTTTCTGGTTGTGCTGTGGTGGAATGAGTTCCTGACTCTTGTTGTAGGCGGGTGTTTTTAATGGTCAAGTAGATAATTTGCTGTTAAGAAAGAAGATTAAGGACACCTTTGAGCCTAAAGCAGTAAAGCTTGACTTTGGAAAAGGTTATAAACGAATGCCTGTATGAAATGTAGGTTTGTGCTGTGCTGGTGAGACTAGTTTGTGCTGTTGCCTTTGTGGATTTGTTTAGCAGATTTCTTACGTGAATCTGTAAGATTCCATTAAGAGGCGTGCTGTAGCACAGGCTGCCGGAGAGAGAATGACAGAACTGAGAAGGAATCCTATTCATCATTTAAGACATTTGAGAGTGTTTTATTGTTTATGAAAAATCCTTGATTCCTTCTTAACTTTCTTTGTTGTAGAGCTGGACTTCCTGCAAAGTGATGGTGAGGAGTCACTCTTAAACACCCTCTGTGATTTTTTCCCCCCCTCTCCCCACCTTCTTTCACCTGCCAGTTCCAAGTGTCTCTGCCCTCTTTGTTCAACGCTGGGACATGTTTTGTTCTACTGTGCAATCTCTTTTTCACGATTGCTATGAAAGCCATGGAAAGGTAGAAGAAACCAAGTTTTGAACATCACCTTAAAATTTTCAATAATAATTTAATCATTTCAATTGGATGCAATATTCTGATATCCTTGGTCTCTTACAGCACTGCCTTCCGACAGGCAGCGTCTCATCCAGTACTGGAAGGGGTGGATTGAAATTCAAATTTAGTTTTTGGAAAAGCTGATCGTGGTATCTTCAAAGTGTTAGCTCAGTTTCACCCCCAAAACTCTTTTGAATGACCTTTTGCTTTTCGGTAGACCTAATGAAAATTTTAAGATTGTCAGTCCTGTAAGTGAAGTATATTTACCTGAGCATATGTTAATCTTGTTAAAATGCTTGCTGTTTTGTATAGCACTTTGAAGAGCTACACCTTCAGCTAACATCTAATGCCTACAAAATAATTTTAAGTGTGTCCTGACTTTAATGTTACAGAGGCTTATGTTGATAGCTATTACAGCCCCCAATGAGACTAATTTTGCTACACGAAAAAAATCGTTGCAGGAGCCCTTGTTTGTGGTGTTACAGCCTGTGTACTCATCGAGCGTGTTGCTCGACAAGTTTTCTTAAAATGAAAGTGTTTGAATATCATTATTCCTAAAAAATATTTTCTCTATTTTATTACTGTTGCTTTACCATGTAACTGTACGCTTTTCTAGAGAACTGATTAGAGCGTGCCAGCTATAGAATATACGCTTGACAGCTACAGCTATTTAATGCACATGCACACTAGTCTGTGTCTGATTCTTCTCTAAAGAATTGATTGAAGAGTACCCGCCGTAGAATACATATTTGATAGCTGTAGCTTTTTAATGCACATGCATGCAAGTCTCTCTTCTAATGCAAATGTATTCAATGAGACTGTTTATTAAGCAATGCTCCTAAGTTAAAATCAGACATTTCTATAGTGTTAAAGCACAGTCTGGGTTCTGATGTATTAAATATTACCTTTAAGAATACCTTACAAGTTATTTCAAATAATTGTGTCAGGGCAGGGGGATTCTGAATAGCACTTGGTTGCAGCATTATGTTAATGTCAGTCAACAATCGAAGTAAGAATTTAGATCTTTTGGGAAAGGGTTGAGTAGTAGATTGTGTGTGCAATAAGAGAAATTAATCTGAAATTTGGCTGGGTGAACAGGATATTTGGAACGAATGATCTTCGTTTGAGCTTACCACCTGATTCGGCCTGAGCATTTCGTTAAGCGTCACTGTCCAAAGTGTGCAAATTTGCAGAGATTGTAGGAAATGGCATAACCCATTTTAGTTTATTAAAACATTTAATTTGCTCTAAAGTTAGTTTGTGAGTAGCAGCATAAAAACATGGTGAGGCAGAATACTTAGGGAGACTCTTTTTGGTTGGGTTTTCTTGTTTGTTTGTTTTAAGCATGGAAGTCTTAGTTGAGCTTCTTTTCTGTGCTGTCCACAAATGTTTCTCATTTAGAGTATTCTGTTGAACCTTTGATATTTGTTATTTTTAGCTGCTAGATTCTCCTACAGAAAGTCTATAGAGTTCTCCAAAAAGGCTTTCTGAAACGTGATCTCTGCCCAGAAGTTTTGCTGTCTAAGGCTGCGGTTGCAAAAAGCTGAAATCTCTGTTCAGTTGTGCTGTGACTAGGTTGAGAGGAGGCTGCTGATGGCAAATGTAACACAGCGCAGAAGGTGAATGGTAATGAGGAATAATAAATAACGCAGGATTATTTTTTTTATGATGTGTTAGAAGTTGCAGCTCTGAACTGCCTCTTTTATTTTTCCATCGTTCAGTCCTTGATGACATCATGTGCTGTGATTTTTGAAAATCCTGCTAATGCTTACTGCATTTAGAGTTTTAAGAGGCACTGCTGCCCCTCTGCTATCTTGCCTCTAAAGGCTTTGATGGTACTTTTGAAAGTTTGATACTACTTGTTTTTTAAGATTCTTACAGTAGTAGTTAGGAAGTAGTTACGGTGTTATTTTTACTTATATCTTATTGACTAAAAGAAATGTTCTGAAAAGGTATTATGCATCTGTTTTTTTTTGATGCTTTCATAAGAATGGTATTTTAAATGGATCTGGTATTGCAGATTTGCATAACCTGTGTTTCTACATATAGTTTTAGTGATAATTTTTTGTTGGCGATAATTATTTTTTGAGAGGTGCTCTTGTTCACCGAGGGACTAGCAAGGGGAAATCACAGCGTATGAATGACTATTAGTATAGCTACTGGCTAAGAAATAATTATGGTCTGTTAGAGAATTTTTGTATACGTAAGGTGTGTGATCTTGTTTGAGATGCGTATTTAATTATCATGAAACACTCATTTTGCAGGTCCATGAGATCTTTGAGTGTCAGGAATGTGACAAGAAATTTATTTCGGCTAACCAGCTAAAACGCCATATGATAACTCACTCAGGTAATGTATAACAATAACCCAAACCTATATGTGTGTATGTATTTGATGTCTATTGAATTTTACCTGAATTAGTTTCTTATAAAAGGCTTGATGAATTCTGTGTTGTCCTGAGCTCTTCAAGCAAATCTCAGGTTACAAGGAAATCACCTAAGCTACCCTTTCTAAGCCTTTCAAAAATCCCAGTGTAGTGCTATAGCCGTCTTCCTACTGCTGCTTTGTCACGCTATTTTTTCCGTGCTAGCTGGGGTAGATGATTAGTTAGCTGGGATGGGGCGAAACGTAGCTACTTGGCTTATAGAGGAGGTGAAGAACCAGTGGTTGAAATTTCACGTTGAAGAGAAAAGGATGGGAACTGTGGTGTCCTGGTAGGGATCTGTGATTAAAAAGGGAAAGGTTAATTCATGGATATATATATCTACCTCTGTCTTAGTGGACTCATGTGCACGTAGTTTCCAGTCAGAGGAAGCAGCTCGCACTCCACGCCGTTTCGTAGACCACACACAAATGTTTTTGTCGTGCTTGTCCTTTGCTGGAACAGGTTGCTGTGAGTGGGGAGTGGCCTGTCCGTAGCTTTGGCAGTATGACACAAATTGGCTTGCCAGGATTTCTGATCACGGCAATGTAATGCCTCTGTCTTTCAACAGTGATCAGAAACACCAGCCAACATAATGGAAACACAACGTTGTTCTGTCAAATACATTAGCATTTAAAAAAAATTAAATACAGGTTCTTACAGCAGCACAGGCTTATAATTGAGCTATTTTCTTGGTATCGGTCCGCACCAAAAGCTCATTTCTTGTAACATAATCTATATCTCAGAGGCTCCTAGCTTTCTTTTGACACTCTGGATGAGCATTAATGTAGTTAAGTTGCAGTCACCGGTTGAAGCATAAAGGCTTTTTGCATAGGAACTTAAGGAACTTAGGATTTTGGAAGTTAATATGTATATTGTTAATTAAGTTTTAAAACATTTAAACTGTCATGCCCTCGTTCACATTTGTAATCTGGAAACAGGGTTTTCCTCTTTGAAGTCATTCTCTTTTGATTTAAGCTAATTAATCAGAATTTAGTTTTAGCAATGATTATTGCAAAGAATGTGCCAATTTCTTGAGATGCACCATGGCTCATCTTTTGTGAAGTGACTTAACTGTCTAACATAAAGGGCATTAGATGTCTTTCTAATTGGTTTAATCTGAATTGGGTTGACTTAATTGCAAAAATCTCTCTGAGGAGATGACTGTCTCTGCCTTTCATCTTCTCCCCCTGTATAAACAGGAGATTAAATGTCCCCCACTCATTTTCTGCAGAAAAACGCCCCTACACCTGCGAGGTTTGCAATAAGTCCTTCAAACGACTTGATCAAGTGACTGCACACAAAATAATACACAGTGAAGATAAACCTTATAAATGCAAGCTTTGTGGAAAGGGATTTGCCCACAGAAATGTTTACAAGAATCACAAGAAGGTAAAGCACTCTGCTGTTGTTGTTTACAGGTCTGCCAGCCTCAGATTTGCAGATTTTTTTTTTTCTTCTAAGTGGTTCATCATTAAGCTCTGGCATGCTTATAAACATGGGATTAAAGTATTGGAGGATGTATTTTTTTAGTGTTCTTTGTTATATCCAAAATCTCAAAACACTAAATGAACTCTAGTAAAAAAAAAAAGTGAAATAAGTAGAAGGAAATCACAGTTATTTGGTTAAAAATATCAAATAAATCCCCACTTTGACTTTTCTGTTTGCTCGTTTTCTTTTTTAGTATTAGGTTATCAAGATAAAGATGTAAATTGTCTAAAATGTCAACAATTTTTTGTTTTTTAAAAGATACCATATTTGAATAAAACAAAGTGTAGTCCTGTTGCAGTCATTGTTGGGCTTAGCGGCAGATGCTTTCAAACTCTACTGGATTTGCCCTGGGTTAGTGTTCACACATTAAAACAACATCAGAAGAAAGGTTACCTGCAAAACAAACTCATGAAGGGATGCTCTGCTTCTGTTGATTTAAGCTGAAATCTGCTTGGCCTAATTTCTATAACGCCTGTCATTATTTTGGCCTGGGGGTTACATTTTTTTTTTTAATGGCAAGGCTATATCCATGACTGTTGTTTCAGAATTGCAAGACTCTAAAAAAGAAAGAAAAAATGAATTACCTGTCTGGTTTTGTGCCTAGTATTTTGGAACCCTTTGCTTTTTTCTTTTTTTTTCCCTTTACATTTTTAAAATACTTCCCCTTTCTTCCCCCCTTTTTGATGAAACTGATACGCCCATACTTACAAGCTTTTTTTTGCAGTTTGGCTCATGTTATATGCCATCTGGGAATTTGGCACAGGATCTTTGCACCATCTCTTGCTCTTTGAGCCATAAATCATGTAATAGTAATGCCTCTCGTAGGATGAAATGGTGATGAATGTCTAAACCAGAAAGCATGCGGCAGCCTGCTGAAGGACGAGATTAGCTCCCGTGTATGCTGTGGCTCTATCTTGTTTTAGACTTTATAGAGAAAATGGGGCAGAATCTCACAAATTGGATATATTCTAAGGAAAATGTATAAAACGCTATCTGAAAAGATACTTCTATATCTTAAATTAATAATTTTTGTGTGTTTCCTAATGTGAATTTGCACTTCATGACTGGTAGGGAGTTTGGGCTGAAAACAGAATTCGGGATTAAGTATGAATGAGTAAACACTTTGACCCAATTCTGTGTTTTAAGCAGCAGCACCACTAACATAAGCAAGGATTAGAGGCTCCACTTAATGGGAAAATATTAAAATTTAGACAGGTTTAGTGAGTACATAATTTTATCAGAATTCCTTAAAGCATGTTGGCATGCTTATTTCCTAAACCTGTTTGCACATAGTCCTGGCTGTAAATCCACCCTGTCCTATAACGAAATAAACTTATTCCTGTCTTTACGTAAGAGTTGTGAATATTCACCCATCCAACACTTAGGTCTCTAATTTCACTTGCTAAATGAAGAGATGAGCGTGAGGGACAGGAGACTGACACAGATGTCCTGAATTGTGCTTTTTTTTTTTTTTTTAGAGATGCCTCTCTCCATTGAGGAAAAAAATGTAAACAAGGAGAGGCAGTAGATAGCAGAGAGGAGTATAGATGTGTATACGCAAACCCAATTGTAAGGTGTAAGTCAAGGATGTGGTAGTTTGGGATGCCAAAATAGTTTTAACTGCGATGATTTTGGGGAATTGTCCTACCAAAAATAGGGGACAATAGTTCTTTTTGCTTGTTCACAAGAATGTCAATCCACCAACAGTGGAAATTTAAACCTTTGTTGTGTATTGTGCTTCTGTGTATTTGTTCAGCTCTGGTTTTTATGGTTCTTTAGGTGTGTATTCCTTTAAGACGCCCACCTAGGTTTAATTTTCTTTTGGTGGAAGAAAAGTTGGCCTCTGAATAATTTCACAGTGCTTTTTGGAGTTCCAGGATGCAGTTACAGTGCTAGTAGCAGGGAGTTTAGAAACCTGCAGTGGGAATGATGGGTATAGTAGTTAAAAAACACTGAAATCACCAGCATTTAACAGAACATATGCCTTCAAGGTTGATAGTAACATGCTTGAAAAAGCTCTTTGGGTTTTACAGCAGAGCTACATACTTCTTATTTACAATAAGAAACAGGATACATATACATTTTGTGCCTTTGAATTCTTATTTTGTGTTTTAGATGGAAACTGCTTGTTCCTTGTTCTGTGATTCTTTTATGGGGGTTATTTAATCCGATTTTTGTGTTGGAATAAAAATGGCTCCCACAACATGTGCTTTTAAACAGCTTTCAGCTGTGGGTGAGTGAATGTTGGGTCATTTCAAAGGTGCAGAAAGAGATTAGTTTCCCCCCCCCATTTCAGTGAGAGGTGGACAGTGGAGTTGCTAAGAGCGTATCTGCTCTGTTCAGTGGGGCATTGTGATGTGCACCCTAATTTAGCACTCATTACACCCTTACGGCTACAGATCCGAGGGGTGGGAACTGTTAGTCTTCCTGAGGTACCCCTAAAGTACTGCTTCTGCACAAGTACTGTGCCGCTCTCTGGAGCTGCCTGCGCAAGCTTGCTTTGTCACTCGCTTGGAGATGTCAGCACCGAGAAGCGTTTACGTGATGTGGAACTGGCTCAGGTGTCTTTTTGCAAAGCGCAGACTACATCGCTTAAGTGATCACGTGAAGAATACGGTTCCAGTTTTGTGACGAGGGAAGAGAATGGCATCTGAAATGGAGAGGCCAATGTAGCATTGGATTGTGCTACGGATAAAAGTAGTCACCTTTCTTTTGTCCAGGTTAGACTGGATGAAAGTGCGTGTTCTGTGCCATATAATCCAGATGGCTTCCATAAAGGAGGAAGCAAAGGTTTTGTTCCATCTGCTCCTTTGTTCCTGTGTATAGAGGATGAATTCAGAGACTAAAATATCAGGATATCATAGTGAGCAGAAATAGGTCAGCAGACACAGGATTTTGAAGGGTTTATGATTAATCCAGGGTTATGTGGTCCTGGGGAGCGTAATGAATTGAAGCAACTGTATTCCCTCAGATTCTCTATTGGGAATAATTAGCCTTGGGCTGGGCTCCACAAATGCTATGGTAGGAATGGCTGCCATGAAATATTCTATAAGAGCCCATCCTTAGTTGCTTTGATCATATGGCTATCCCCTGCTCTGACTGAACGGAAGCCATCTCTGATCTGGAACCTGTTAGGAGGACAAAAAAGGACCGTATTAGAACTAATACGTGTTTTTGGGGGGGATAGCTCTCCTCATTAATGTTTGCGTGGCTTTTTGTACTAGACCTAGCTTGTTTCTGGACCATTCACAAAAGAGGCAGGTGATCTGCGTACCCTTGCGTGTGGGTATGCCTAGTTAGGTGGTTTCCTTTGTTGTGAAGTTAAGATGAGCAGGATAATACTTGTATTTTGATCAAAAGACTAGGAGAACTGTCAAGGAGATCCTAAGAAGGAATTCTGTACAAATCACTGTGCTCTTCAGAGCCCTCACTCATGTGGTGAGTGTTCTAAAACAGGGCATTTTTTTTTTAAATAAGCATAATGAATTTTGCGCTCGTGAAAGGTGCCAGATTGACAGCCCTAGAGACTGAACCCTTCTATTTATCCACAGAACAGGTACAGCACAGACAGCAGCACTGCGAGCTTCCCCCCAGTGTCTCGTCAATATGTCTCAGCCCTGTTCTGGAGGAACCACCTGTTGAGGTGAGAAGGCAGTTCAGTCTCTTTATGTCCTGTCAATCCTTGGCCTGGCTGCTGAGACTGCCAAGCAGGGTGTCAGCTAACACAAACTGCGATGCAAACCTGTAGAAGCTGGACTGCACTGTTCAGCAGATTTTATGTAATGTGCGATGTATTCCGTGCGTTCGATAGTGCTCCAGTTGCCTTTTTGCTTTAAGTGACATAGGCCGAGGTCAAGGAATTGGCCTTGAATTTAAGGCCTCTGTATACCATTGCAAGTACTGTAATGCTTTGGTGCTGTTGTGCATGTAAGAAGACATTTTTGTTAAAATCAATCTAGGTTCAAGGTCCTCAGTCTATATCTAAATATTATGCTGACTCCCCACAGTCCCTTTTTTCTCCCTAATTTAAAGGGATAGCTGTAAGTGTTGTATTACAAATGGCAGAAATAGGTTATATAAATATGTACTATAGTAATACTTACCCTTGGCCTACAAAAATAATTGGTTTACCTAATTTTGTGTGTATTATAAAACACTTACTGTCCACGCCCTTTTCCTCTTGGCACTGCGGCTTCTACTCAAAGTCCTTGTGAGCTAATAGTGTTTAGACGCTGATGCTTTAGAAACTTGCTTTCCTTTGCAAAAATAGTACGAAATTGGGTAGCTAATAAATTGTACGGATTAATTTCCTCTCTGCAGTGGGGCAGCGCTTAACAATGCTAGGAAACAGGGAAAGTGCTTTGAAATTTACAGAAGTTGAATGAAGCTGAATGTTTCCAAAGCTCCAGAAAAGAAATCTGCTTCAGCAGCTCTGTAGTTTGAGAGACTCACCCAAGCTCAGCCTTTCATTTTATTTGTGGCTTTGCGGCTATTTCTCAGCTATGACGAATTCTTCTACAGCAAGCAAAAACGTTGGTACTGGTGCTTCTATGCCTGTTTTGCCCCATGCAAGAACCTGAGACAACAATGTTAGAAGACTAGTCTGAGGATTTGAGAAATTTTCTTTGCCAAACTTTACATACTATCTTGAGATAATTAGACTAATTTTACCTTCCAACTTAAGTTAGAAAAAGGGGTCTGTGTATGTGTCTTTGATTTTAAAGCGTTTATTCGCGTTAGTAAATGCTTAAGGACAGTGTTAGTACTGGTGAAGCAATGCAAGTGAGCTTGTAGGTTTTCTCCTGGTTCTTCTGTGGTTTTGTTTCTGTGTGCGTGCATGCCTCATGTAAGAATTCTGAGGACTGGGAAGGTACACTTACTCAGTAGCTGCTGTGCTGGCTTTCCGGATTCTGGATAATGGCAGAGTGATTGTTTTAATTCGTCATCCCCTGATGTTTCAAATTGCTACGATATCCCCTCCTAAATGCAGTCTAGAAATTAGCTATAATTACTGTAATGACAGCTAATTGATTTCTCGAGCCTTTCCTCTGACACGTTGTCTTTCATTTGCAGACCCATTCTGAAGAGAGACCATTCCAGTGTGAGGAATGCAAAGCTCTGTTCCGAACCCCGTTCTCTCTACAGAGACATCTGTTAATCCATAACAGTAAGTGCTAAGTCATAAAGGAAAAAGAACTTCAGTTCTCACATTTGACTGAGAAAAACAGACATATGGCACCTTGCTCCAGTATGCAACTTGCTGTGTTAAATGCGTATTAAGATTCAACTCTAACCCCAGGGAGTTAGAAAATTCAGAGCCAAATTCAAACCTTGCCTTTAAATGCCCTTAAATGCAAATCCAAATCTGCTGTAGAAAATCTAGCAATGATTTTTTGAGGTCTGATGACAAGAGTTTGCTTTCTGCCCTAAGTGTGATAGCGTTGCCTCCATTTTAAGAAAGGAGAGAGGGAGGCAGAGTTAACTCGGTGGCTTACTCAGCTTTTGTAGGTAAGCCCGTTTAGAGCTTGAAATTGAGATTCCGTCTCCTGTGGCAGTCCAGGCTGAAGTTTCCTGCCTCTGGCATAGAAGAAGCAGCCTGGAGGAATGCTGTGGCCAGTTTCCCTCATGAGTAACTTGTTCTTGGCGTTCTGTCCTGTTTTTTAACCGTCTGTGTAAAGATTTATTTTTGGTGGAATTTTCTCCATCTTTAATATTTACAGAGAACCCTAGGCTACCGTTCAACCATGTGAATGTCAGCAATTTAGATTTCAGGAAATATTCATGGTCTGAAATCCTTGTAGCTTAGACAGTGCTTTGATTTGGGGAATATTTATATTGGTAAACTTAAAAAAACCACAAATCTTTCTTTTTTTTTAATCCAGTGTAACAGCGTTTCTGTTAGATGAATTATTAGACCGGTGCGTTTAGTTTGTTCTTTTACGATTATCTTTCAAAAGCTTCTGCAATTTCATGAGGCATTGAATTTTGTAAAAATCTTTTTCCGATGTTAAATGTGAAAAATGATGGGAGGAAAAAGTTAAAAACCTGTGCGGTAATGTGTATTCTAATGAAGCAAGTATTTGCAGGGTATCCAAAAGCAGTAATTCCCAGTATGCAGAACCGTAGGCCTTGGTAAAGCTGTCTCTAAAATACTGCATATATTGTGACTTTTTTTTGTTTTCTCTCCAAGAGGATGGGAGCTCAGGAAATTTGAGTTAGGCTTGTGATTTGTGGCAGGTTTAGCTGTTCCTGAACCCACTGCTATTTAAGTAAATATTAAATATATGAGACTGAACTGTGGTGGCACAGATGCGTCTAGTCAGTCTTCCTTGGTGCTAAAGGAGACGCGTCTTGCTGAGGGACACGGTAGGTGTTTGAAGGTGGTAACTTCTGCCATCTTAGCTAAAACTCTCCAAAATGAGTCAAAGCCTTAAACCAATTATGTTTTGGTATTTTTATTAATCACGGGGATGATTTTTAAACCTTTTTTTCTTACTTTGGAAAAAATACCCAACAAGTGACCAACTTAACAAGGAGGCCTTAATACAGTGAATACAAGCAAGGCTTTTATAGTCATGCTGCATCTCTCTTGTCTGTAGTTCTATGAAAGGAGTGTTGACAGACCAATAGCAAAGTGAAAGTCATTACTAGGATGAACTGAACAATAAACAGTTTTCAGTTCAAGGCTGTGATTAAAACAAGGGGCCCTGCTGTTGTCTGAGCAGAGCTTGGGTTCACAGCGAAGAAATGTTGAGCTCTTCCCCTCGTGTCCTAACTCGGAGACCGACAAGATGTGCTGCCACGGTAATGAGTTTCTCATATTTGAAATAACTCGGAATTATAGGCGTTGTCCTGCTACAGCTGGATAGTAGTCCCTCTCACAGTACTAAAATATACCTCTTGCTATAAAGAAAGGAGAGAAACAAACCAGAATCTCTAGATGTGTTTGGCTGGCTTTACTCTTCTGTGCTGTAGGAAAAGAAAAATTGTTGGTGAAGCTTTAAACTTCTAGGAAAAATTGAAGTTCAGCCTACGTCGTATATTCTTTTAAATTCAGCGTCCTCTTCTCATTTTACAAGCAGGTGCTCTGCAGAATAGTGTAGAATGACTTAAAATTTAGTTTACAAACTTAATTTACTGGAAAAAATTGTATTTCATAAACCCAGTCCTCAGGCGTTCTTCTCTTGAAATTGGAAAAGGTGTCATTGATGTAGCTTTCAAAATTCAAGTTCAAATATGTCTACCTAGCAAAAAATAATAAAAAATAAAATCCAAACTCTTTTGTTTTTTCCACGTAGGTTCTAGCTGTGTAAATGTAACTTGTCTTCTGAGAGTAAGATGAGCTTTTTCTCTTAGGCATGCTGCTGATAATACTTTTAGTATCTGTGTTCCCATTATGTCACGGTGGAGGTAACCCTTTAGTCTCAGCTGTGGTGTTTAGGAAGGATTTATGGTACGTAAGTGTTTGGTAGCTCGTACTTGGCTAACACTCGCTCATGAGGCTGTAAAAGACCTGGCTGATGAGAACGAGTCATCCTAAGCATTTTAGTTTGGATTGTTCAGTTGTCTAGGATTGTGGAGACGTGCATTGAACAGGATTGCGTTGGTTGAGATGGACATCATCCTCCTTGTATATTTGCTTTCATAGAATCATAGGGTTGGAAGGGACCTCTGGAGATCATCTAGTCCAACCCCCCTGCCAGAGCAGGGTCACCTAGAGCAGGTTACACAGGAACACGTCCAGGTGGGTTTTGAATGTCTCCAGAGTTGGAGACTCCACCACCTCTCTGGGCAGCCTGTTCCAGTGCTCTGCCACCCTCAAAGTAAAGAAGTTCCTCCTCATGTTTAGGTGGAACTTCCTATGTTCAAGTTTGTGCCCATTGCCTCTTGTCCTGTCCCCGGGCACCACTGAAAAGAGCCTGGCCCCATCCTCCTGACACCCACCCTTTAAGTATTTATAAGTGTTGATAAGGTCCCCCCTCAGCCGTCTTTTTTCCAGACTGAAGAGACCCAAATCCCTAAGCCTTTCCCAAGTAATAATCGACACGCAGAATGTTTGTTAATAAGAGAAGTAGCTCATTCTACAGGGGTGGGCCGAAGTGGGTGCTGAAGATTGATCATTTCAAATAAAGCACAAGTAGCCCTTATTTTCATTACCTTGGGGGAAAATAACCTCAATTCTAGGCTTCCCATTACTTTGTGTGTTGAAAACTTTTGCTAAATCGAAGCCAGACTTGGCTAAATGCGTAGTTGGCGTTGCAAGTGCTTTTAGTTGAAGAGTATTATAATGTATTCACGCAGAGGAGATGTGGTTGAACAGTATGTTAGTTCTGAAATTCCCTGACTTTGGAGGTTTTTTTTATTTGAAAACTGTTGATCTTTTACTACCTTATTTTTTTTGTTGTTGTTGTTATCTGGAAGTCATTTTCCCAAATCATAATAGAAATGCAATACTGAAAATTATAGGAATGATTGAACAAAACTTTAGGATAAAAAGGACTAATCCTCCTGAAACTCAACAAATGTCGAATCGTGTCTTAAACCATAAAGATATCATGTAAATTTATGGAAATCATACAAATATTTCTTACTTCAGAAGACATGGCAATTTGTTCAAATTATGTCTTGTATTGCTTCGTTTTTTTCCGATTTATTTTCAGACTTGGAGCAAAGTTATTAAGAGACATGTTAATGTTAAATGACAACCTAAAAAAAAAATCCTTGAAGCCTAGAAGTTCTTATAAGAAGTAACTTTTAAAAGAAATCACTTGAATATTTTTCCTTTGTTGAAGCAGTAGAAAATTGCATGTTACTTTAGTAAAAATAGCAGTGACTTTGCTTTGTTAGCAGTATGATCTCATGTTCCCAAGAAGAGGGCTGGAGTATTCACTGAACAGCGAGAAGCAGTACCAGCGTTAAACCTCCCCATAAGAGCATGTTAAACTGCATCCCTGTTGACCTTGAAAATTTTTCTGAATAGCTACACTGAAAGTGTTTTAGGATAAGACAACTTGCACTCTAATACTCCTTAGCGTATTCTTCGACCAAGACAAAACCGTTTTTGCTTCCAAACCAACAGAGAATGAGAGGTTTGGCGTAGGGGAGCACTTATGGTTCGTTTATGGGGGAGAGAAATGGGTTATCCAGGCTTTGGAATGTCTGTGGATACTTGAGGCACCGCTGTAGTGATAAGCTGCACTTTTATGTATTACGTGTATAATATATAATAAAAAAGTTTGTGCCTCAATACGTAGCATCAAATGGGCTTTAACGTGCAGGGTACTGAAATCAATTTCCATTCACCTTGGCCTTTGCGCCGGGACCAGGGCTGGGATGGTTTTATCCTTTAACAAGCTCTAACAAGGAAATAAGCGTACCTCTACATGTCCATCAATGCTACTGGAAAAAGTAGCTTGTGCTTATTCAAGTCTGTATCTTCTTTGTGTGGACCAGGAGGCTCTGCCCTGAAAAATAAGCAGTGGAGGATAGTTCTTAGATTATGGTGATCTTTCTTTATGATACAAATGCCTGGAAAGTTTCTTGGGGTATGGGCACCTGATTTCCAGTTTCGACTGTGGATTTCTGAATGAATGCCATGCTGCAGATGATTAACTTGCAACTTCAATCAAGACATTAACCAAAGAAGAGAATATTCTCTTTTGCATTCACAGTAGTGATAAGGAGAAGGTTTGTTGGAACGACTTCTCTGAAGAATCAAATGTCCTTTTTTTTCCTTCTCTTTCTTTCTCTAAAAGGCATGCAGATTTTCAGAATTACAATGTCTCTTCCCATCTCTTAGGTAATTCATTGCTAATAGTTTTAAAATTCAATATTAACCTGGCCTCTGCTGTAACCTTCAACCACGTCACTGCAGTTTGAATAGTAATACTGCTACAACCCTTAAAAGTTATTTCATCTCTTTCATATGAGTTTGCCTCTCTTGATGTGAATGAGATAGGTTACTTGAAGCAAGTATTCATTGTTTTGAGAATTCTTTTAAATTCAGGAAGATGTCTTTTACCACTTAAGTTCCGAAAGACGAGGTCTGTTTCAGCTTGTTACTATGAAGTGAGTCTGTTACTGGGGCGCTGATAAAACCTGTGCTTGGTTTCTCTGGAAGCTGTTTCCACGGGTTGCCATTTCATCCTTGGCTATAGAGTTTAATCTCACATTTCTGGCTATGGTGTTGTGATGACTGCTTTCTGCTTTCTTAATTTCTCAATTACATTTTTACCAGATGTGATAATTCTTTTTTTTTTCTGTTCCCAGGACCCAGCTTTTCATTTGTCTTTGTTGCTTTTATTTGTTTTTCTGAAACGATAAGCATTAGTGTATTTCCAGAAAAAATCTGGTATCTTTAATCCTTGTTTTTCTTTTTATAAGGTGAGAGGACCTTCAAGTGTGACCACTGTGATGCTACTTTCAAAAGAAAGGACACATTAAATGTTCATATTCAAGTTGTACACGATGGACATAAGAAATACAAGTGTGACCTCTGTGACAAAGCTTTTGTGACGCCCTCAGTCCTGAAGAGTCATAAAAAAGTGAGTAGAATGGTTCTATCGTACTGATTCCTTCTGCGCCCTTAAGGTTGTGACTAATGGAAAAAAAAAAACCCAGATGCTTCTGCATTTCTGGCTTTTTGGTAGAAAGCTGTGACGGTGCTTAATGTTCTAAAATGCTTATTGCAACAATGGGGTCGCTGGTGGCGCGCAGGATCTGCAGCGGGTACAATATGTATAAATTGGGCGTAGGTGCTCCAGCATCAGGTGTGTAGGAGGATGGGACTTGCTGCGCTGCTCTCGCCGTGCTCCTTTCCACCGATCTCTGCAGTGGAATTGGGGTGAACTTTAGAAGAAAGCTTGGCTTGCTAGTTTGGCCTGAGGTAAGATTTATGTTGCAGGGAAGAAATGTGAAGAAAATAATTGAATCAAGAACAAATCTGCTGAGGAAAATCAGCTCAGGTGTTGCCCCCAAATGCAAATTGTGAGAGTTTGTAAAACATCACGCATATATTTGCCATGTAGTATGCACTTCACATATGCATGTAAAATTGTAATAACAAAATTGAGTGTAACTGAGTTACTTGGTACAATATTTTCAGCACGTGATCGTGGTGAGTACTGTGCGTTAGATCATGAATCTGTATTTAAAATTGAGGAAAAAAACGTAGCAGTCTTTCATTGTCTCTCCAGCTTGCTGACGCCTGTCTTACAGGTGTGGGAACTAGCACACATCTTTGGGGCCTAAATCAAGTTATTGGCAGGCAGCAGACTGTTGGATTCTCTAATGTGATGCACAGCACTGCCTCTTTAACGTGTGTTTGCTTTTTAACATGTTTACAGATTGCAAAAAATTAATGGAACCAACTAGGAACAAAGTCTCTTTGTTTCCTTTTGTGGTCTTTTAAAGGTCTTGATCTTCCATTAAGCGTATGTTAATGCGTTTGCAGTCTGTCTGTCTGCAGTCTGTTTTAAATGCTGCTTATCTCAGATTTAATATGCGTTAAGTTACTCAGTAATTATAGTTGCTGGAAAATAAAGTTGCCTGTGGTTGAGTGACAGAACTGCGTAACCAAAGTGTATTTCTCCTGGATAGATTTAAGTGGAAGATTTTTCACCTGTAGGTTAGAACTAGAGTGAAATGGGGTTGCCTTGTCTGTAGACTTCAGTGAGACGATTGAGATTCAAATAACCTGGTTCATCAGTTGTTGTTTGGCCTGTGAAATCAGTTGAGTTTTGCTGTAATAAAGAGAGAACTTTATATTATACGATACTCTCCCTCTCTTCTATTACTTTTAGAATAAGGACTATAAAAGCACACTTGTTTTCTAAGCCCAAATAGATTGGTCTGAGGAACTCAAAAATAAAGGGTATAGAAAATAAACTTGCAATTTGTTTCTGATTGTGTTCTTGCGGAGCAAGGCTTTAGGGAAGGCATATAGTATCTTTCATTAGACAAATTGATTTTTTTTGAAAAAAACCAGACTGCTTTTCGGACACAGTCCTCTTCATCCTTATGTACTTGTTCTTAATCACCTGAGTAACAGACCTAGCCTATAATACCCATACGTTGATTTCAGATTAACTTTTTTGTGAAGGACCTTGCCAAGATGGATCATCAGATCTACAAATCAAAAATATTACCTGGAATCATTGATGAGCTCTGCATAAACTTTTAAACTTTGGTTCCTCAGATTCCTTTCTAAAAAATTCAGTATGAGTGAACTATTTCATGTTAAAAGTGGCCATACACATATATGCGTTTGCATTTTAATGGGAAGCAGCTACCGTTTATTGTTTATCCCTATTCTTTCTTTGGCATTCCTTCTGAATTGTAATTACTGTTGCTTTGTGCTGCTGTCAGGCTGGGACTCGCTGTATGTTTGTGAGCCTTGTAGTTGTAATGTATCCCGGAAATCCTCTGGTTTCTTGGTTGTTTGGAATGAATTAATAGCTGTCTGGTATCCCCCAACGTTGCTGTTGGAGATATAGGTGATTTCTAAAGAATTCTAGGGTTCTAGATCAAGAGGGATTTAGCATTCATATTGATAACGTCAGGGAACAAAAACTATGCAAGTCCATCTAGTATTGAAATGATATCTCATTTACTCTTCTGCAGCTGCAACATAACATGTACTATGTGAGATAAGGTTTTTATGATGTCATGAAGAATTCTATATCACTTCAATGTCTTTCATGAAAATAAGAACTTCCCTATCTGAAGAGTCACATGCAAAGCTTGAAACCCAAATAGCCGGCTGTCCAAATAATTTAATGTTATCTTTCCCATCCCATTTAAATTAACACTTACAAATGAAGTAATCGCAAATTCTCCACTAAAAGAGCAGTCACAGATAAAGTTATTCAATAGGCTGATGAATCTTCGGAATCGGGTGTTGAAAGTACAGTGCGAAAAATGATCAGAACCCACGTATGTACCTTACTTCAAGGTGGTCTGGCCATTGACCGCACAGGTCAGATGGGAGAGTTTGTGATTATTTGGGGTTTTTTTCCGTTTTGAAACAATTCTTGTATCAGCAAGGCGCTCTAGCCCTAAAAGCTTGATTTCAAAAGACGAGCTCAGCGTATGATTTAGTGTTGGTGACAGTTACAATATACTTGTTGTGATCCGTTCTCTAAATGCAACCTGATTCTAGCATTTATTACAAACGAGGTAGGATCCGGTACACAATTTGTGTTGACTAAAGTCACTGACAGCTGGCACTTTGAAGGATCGCTGTCTGTCATACTTCAGATGAGCGGGTGGCTGTGTTCCATTCATACGAAACAGTCAGAAATCATATGTGCAAATCTCCGTAGAAACCTTTTAAAGCTCCAGTTCAAGTTTTCAACAGGGAGAGTTATTCTAGGTTAGGTAAATGCTTTTCACTACACTTCATTGTGTAAGAATTCTGTGCAATTATATGCTTTTAAAAATAAGGCCCACTTATGAAGAATAACTTTATTGCTAAGCAAATGGCTGTTTTCTGCTTAAGAAACTGCTATCGCAGAGATCAAGCTGAAGGACAGGTGTCCTATTTCTGCAATTATGAAAGTACACAAAGGTGAATTGGGCGTTTTAAATAGTGACTGTTTAGGAAATAGTAAACTTAGGAACTGAAAAACCAGTTTGTTTTGCCATTAACAATGAAATTTGTTTAGAAATTTTAAAAGAAAATTGAAAGAACGCCTATAGCTAATTCCTTAGAATCTCTGCTTGCTGTGATGGTATAAAATATATAATGGAGATAATAGTGGTCAATGTCAATACAGTTAAAATAGTCCATATTTCACTTGCTTTAAAGCTATGCTGAAGCTTTCATTCTTGTCCTTCCCACCACATGTAGACTCACACGGGAGAAAAGGAGAAGATTTGCCCATATTGCGGACAGAAGTTTGCAAGCAATGGAACGCTGAGAGTTCATATTCGAAGCCATACAGGTACAGTGGTGTTTATTGTAATGGAGAGAGAGGACTTTCTAAATGTGTGACAAGGTACTGTAAGTTAGTCCACAACTTGTCTGTCTACAAAGAACAGCGCAAACTTACAAGTAGGCCTAACAGCAGCTTTTTCATTTTACCCGCTTGATGTGTAACACTGGATTCTGTTCTCAACTGTAGTTACGCATGAATGTGTATATATATGAATATTTGTATGTATCATTCATCTCTGCTGCTTCTAAGGTGTTTGGAAACTCTGATTTCCTGTTGTAACTTCTGACCTTATCACAATCTCGGTGTTACCCAAATTAGAATGTTCTACCTTGGGTAGGCTTTAACTCAAAATTTATATTCTGTTGTAACATCTGACTCATTGCGTTGATCTCCCAATATGCCTGGGTCTGAGTTAATGTAACTTTTTCACATGGCCGCCCCGATTGCATTACCACTTCCCTATCATGTTATAGATGTGCTTCTGGAAACGCTGAGAATACATTAGTTGTCTCGTCATGTTGGTAGGCTTCATTTTGTGAGCTTATGTTTTCGTTTCAAATAAGCAGCAGGCAACTGAAGGGGGGTTTCTTTGTGATAACTTGTTTCCAACAAACAATGGTATAGATTTGCCTTTGGCAGTCAAAGCATCGGTTGACAAATAGCCTTCCTATGGTATTCCATTCACTTCACATAAGCAAATTTGGCTTGCAGGGAGATGACAGAATTGGCGTGTTTAATCATTTGGCTTTCTACGATGTTTGGAAAAGTCTTAATCACTTCAATCTGTCAAGACCACCTGTTAAGATTACAGGTTTTACTAGTTTTTGATATATGGTGATTTTTGGACTCGACTGCTATAGACACTAGCAAATTTTTATCCTGGTCCTGGGGTCAGGATAAAAGGCTATAATTGACTTTTACCTTTAGCTCTTATTCTTTACTAAATTCCATGTTTGGAACATTTATCCCTCATAGCAGCTGTATAAAAATAGATACATATAAGTCAGTGTTTGTGTTCTGCTCAGGTGTTTCGTGTATACTGTATAATCCTAGACACAAAAGACACTGAAGGTCAAAGCTGGCAAGACCCAGAATTGCAGTGCAGCAGTTCTGTCCATTCCTCCTCTTTGTTCTTGTTCTTCTACAACCTGAGCTTGTCAACTCCTTTTAAAGTCCTTCCTGACAAATCTCACCTGTTCTGTTTTTCTCTTCAGTCTTCTGTCCTGTAAGCTGTTGGGTTTCTCTTCCTTTTTTTGACTTCCTGAAGATGCAGAGAAGAGGAAGAAAAAAAAAACCAAGCAAGCAAGCCAACACTTACGGAGCATGTGGTATGAGGATTTAGATAACACTTAGGGACTGTGCCTTTTGGAAGGACAAATCGCTTGCCCACCTGGGCTGTACTTTAATGGATGAGGTAGACAGGAGTAAAAGGAAGCAATTCAATAGTATTGTTAATTAGTCACGCGGCCCATCAGTCCAGTCTTCCAGGAATATGACTGTCTTGATTTCTAATCTGTGCTAATGTTTTTTTCATGAAGTTATTTTGCTGTTTTGAGTATGGATATTTCTTTGCCTTCACCGTGCCATCCCATGAGGGACTACATTTCGCTTTAATTTTCTGGTATTTTGGCTTACTAGACTTTCATGAAAATTAGGACTGCTATTTTTTTTAATGCTTAATGGAATATCAAACTGTTACTCTGATCCTTCATTAAAATCTGCAGATTTCCATTCCAGTGTTTTTTGCAGGCAAGTCTGCTTCATTGCCATTACTAGTGTCCTAGCTTGGTTTTCCTTATTTCACAGGCCTTTTCCTTTAAACTTTAGGTATGTTTTCTGTGTACTATGAGCGATTACGCATCAGTTTGCACAGAATAGAAAGGCCCTAGTTTTTGGAGTTGATAGTGCAGATAGCTCTTGGGGAAAATGCTTTATAGCTGTCTGAGTGAAAATGCTTTTTGCACATGTGCTGCTACCAGTTACATTTAATGTTTCGGCGCTCTCAAGCAGGCATTCCTAAACTTAGGAGTTAGGCTAAGGTGAGTTTCATGAAACCACGCACCGGAGATCTCTAACTTTGACTATAGAGCCTTGCAAAACTCATGGCCGCTACTATATGAGAAGCAGTAAACTATGACATTTTGAACTTAACTTGAAGTAGGAGGGCACTGAAGATTTCCAGTACATTTGTAAATGAAATGCGATGGGAGAAGCCACCTTGCCAGGAGATGATACACATTTTGGGGGGGGATTTGGGGAATTTGGGGAACATGCGGTGTGAAAACAACTTACGAAAGAATAACGCTGCAGAAGGAGGGAAACTTTCAAGGCCTCTTTCTTTATCTAAAAAGCTAGAAGCGCTCATTTTGAAGAGAGTTACTAATTCAGGAAAAATGTCTTTGTAGATTCATTTATAATGACCTGTGGTAAATAAACTCTGATCCTTGCTTCTTCCAGTCTATCCGCTATTGTGATGTCAACCACATATTTGGTGGAGAATTTTGTGATTTGCATCTTTCACTGTGAGAATCAACTGAAATGCGTTTCCACGGTTGTTTTTGATGTCGTTCTGTTATGATTCCTGACCATTTCCTGATTATCCTGATGAAATTTGGGGGGGGGGAGGGAAGAGGAGAGGGGGGGAGTTGCTGCTAAGTTGTGACTTGTGGTTTGGAAACAAAAAAAAAAAATCTGTAAATTATATGTCAAAATGCCTTATGTGAGGTTTAGTGAGAAAATGCCAGACTTCGATTCATGTACTTCCGGAGAGGTGGCTTTGACATGTGCTGTACCTGATGACTTCAGCCAGGCTGTTCACGATCGCAATACCTGCAGACTAATCAAGAAGAAATCGGTGTCCGATATTCAGTGGGCCTGAGGAAGGGTGGCCTTCTGAGGAACAGGTTGCGTCATTTCCAAAGAAAGTGAGGGTAGTTGGTGAAAGGGAATCTGTATGGTCTGCAAACCGTGATTGCTCATTTGATGGCTTGTTAGTAGTAAAGTTCATCGCATCGTGAAAATCCTTGACAACTTTTCTGGGATTTTTTTGAGCAGTAAGAAATTTTCAGCTCATCAAACAGCGGAGCCGCAAACTTCTCTGATTCCGGTGGTGGGTGTTTGGTTTCTAAACATCAGTGTTGAATGCTTGATGCTCTCGGCATATATTAAATTCTGTTGTTTTGAATTAGTCAATTTGAAGCTGCCCTCCTTTTTTTGGGGGGGGTGTCAGACCTCGAAGTACCCTTTTTCATGTTGAGCTAGAATTGAAACAACCAGCCTCTGTTTGTTTTCAAGAGATGATTCCTCTTTGTGAATAAGCCTTCAGCTGGGGCTAAGCTTTTGGTGCCACCATGCAGTATGCCATAAGAGTAAATATTGCGAAGACCTTCCTGTCTTAGTCATTACGGTTGATTAGGCTTGAGGTCCTGGTGCAGACGTTTGAGTTATCCCATTTTCCGTGCACGTGGTCAGCTAGACATTGATTAGCTACTTCGAATAAGAGGCTTTGTTCCGTATTTACAAAATAAAGCCGGGCAGAGCTCTTTCAAAAGAGTTGCATATCAATTTATTTTTTATTTATAAATCTGTTCTTTATAAAAGCTGAGATTCTTGGTTACTCCCCTGGTTCTGCTTTGGGATTGTACTTTTGATATGCTTAATAATCCATGGACAAAAAGAGAAGCTCAATGGGGTTTTGGCTTTTATTTAATACACAGCATGTGTTCTTAGATATTGTTTCTCACAGCTGTATGCATGCTTCCTCAGTCAGTAGTTTTCTCCCCTCTTTTATCTTAAGAGTAAGACTCTGTAAATGAGCCCTAACAGTACTTGGCCTTTTGCAGAAACTGAGCTGGCTTGGGGCGAGTGAACACATCAGCGTGTGCACGTATGGAGGGAAGGGGTTGATGTTTGCATCTGAACCTAGCGTTTTGCTCTGTAATTCATCATCCGGGTTTCCAGCCTTGGCATGACAGAGACAGCGCTCTGTAGGTCAGCTGAAACACTATAGCACATTCTCCCTCTGCTGTATCCTGTTGGTTTATGGCTTCTTAGGGTCAGAGGGAGCTGAGGTTAATTCAGCAAAAGAATCCTCTGACTGCGATATAAATTCCTTGGCTCGTTCATAAATTGTAAAAGAAGTTCTATGGGCTGCTTCTTGGGCTTGAAAACCAGGGCCAGGAGGTTAATTACTTCCCTAAAGTTTCAAGCGAGTTTCAGTGTTAACAGTTACTGGCTGCGGTTTGTGTAGCTTTGCAGTTGCCTTAGATGTAGCTGTTTAAATCTGTTAATTGTGGTCTGGTGTGTGTGTGTTTGTGCATGCCTACGGAATATACATACACGCACATGCATTTGGTCAGTCTGATAGTTATACTGTTGCTTTCCTGATTAGTTGTATCGTAATCCCTTCCATCGTTGGGACGTAGCACATCAAGTTGTGCAGCGATGAAAGTTGTTGTGAGGTATTTTGTATTTGTAGGTAAATTTGGTTTTGAGTTGAGGGACTAAAGTGTTCTAATTGTACTCTGTTACATAGGGACTGGTGAGCGACAACTAGCCACCATACGTGCCTTCCAGAAAATACTTACACATTCAAATGCAGGTTAAAATGTAACCTTTTACTTCTCCATCACAGATAGTCAAAGTCCTGATAAAAAGCCAGTAAGATAACTGTGACTCTACATCTTGCTCAGATGCATGACTTTACAGGTTGCCCAGAGAGGTGGTAGATGCCCCATCCCTGGAAAAATTCAAGGTGAGGTTGGACGGGGCTCTGGGCAGCCTGACCTAGTTGAAGATGTCCCTGCTCGTTGCAGGGGGGTTGGACTTAGATGGCCTTTAAATGTCCCTTCCAGCCCAACACATTCTATGATCTGTCCTAAATCTTTTCTGAGAAGATGAATGTTTCTATTCCGTGCCACTTAAGAGCTGTGACTTAATGTGGCATTCTTACATGTTATATTCTCTGGTAGGTGGAAAAAGCCACTTTATTTTATACGTGTGAGCTGAGAAGGTTCTTTTCCGTATACACGAGTCAAACATAATACCAAGAGATTGCATTAAAACAGCAAAAAGCATTCAGACTGTGGACTTCCATATCCTTTGTGTCAACACAGTTAAGCTTACCTTTTCAATTTCCATTTCCATAATTAAAGACTGTGTAATAAGCTCATGAAAACATTTCATCATACTTGTCCCTTATAACTTCAGGTGCTGATTGCCTTCTTGAGATGTCCCTGCATTGAGAGCCTGATCCTATGGTCCTACCTTGCCGTTGTAGTCACACTTCTACAATTTGATTGACTAGGCCTTTGAGCATATTTAAAATCATATTTAAGGTCCAACTGTGTAAAAATCTAGGTCCACGTTTTGCACTTCCATGTAAAAATTCCTGAGAAACCAAAAAAAAATGTTAGTTGTAGGGTTATAACAAAAGTCTTTGGTTATTAACAGTAGTTCAGTCATCTATGAACACAAAAAACTTCAGAGTAGTTGAAGGAAGTAGTGAGTTGAAGTAGAGTGTAACTGCTGTTTATTACTGTGTAAAATATGTCTCTAAAGTTTTAACAGCTAAACAGGCAACTGTTTGTTCATGTACATTAGAAATAATGTACAGCCAGGATCCTCGTTCTAGCAAATCGTCTGGCAAATTACCTTATAAGTAATTTATATTTTCCTACATTAGAAAAAAAAAAATAAAAGGGAAGCTTGAAGGAACTTCCTCTTATATCACAATGAAGTATGTGAAAAAACGTATCTGTATCTAGTCAGTGAACAGCTTGCAAATGTCTACAGATAGGTTGTTTCTATTCAATAACTTATAAACGATCTCTCTTTTATCTACTGCATTTAAAGGAGCTTGCAGAAGGCCTCAAAGGTAAGCATTCTGCATTTCTAAACCTTTCAGTTTATACATCATCGTCCTATTTATCTCCAGACAACAGTTAAATCGTTAAAAGCACCTGTAAAGTTTCATGCAGCTGTCAGCTTCTTGTTGGCTGCTTCCACCAATGAAGAAATGGTCTTCTGAGGGGTAGATTATTTGAATTCTAACGACATCTTTAGATCAGATGAATTACTGATTGATTGATGCGTATACTTTAAAAGATTTGGTTGACCGTTGGGTTCACTGAAGTCATAGATGTTAATGCTCCATTCGTAGGGAAAGCAAACTGCTTAATTCCACTAAGAGATGCAAAGAACGAAGCTGGTCTATTCTGTAAAGTGAGTGTGTTGGGTTTTCGTTTGTGACTAAAATCTTAATACCACCGTGGAACTGATGAAAGCCTGTAAGTAATTAATAATGGTAGTTCAGGCTTTACTGTACAGATTCAGATAGCCGCCTTGTTTTGTAGGGTCCTTTACTAGTTTTTATAATTCATTTAGTTACAAGGAGCTAAACCCTCAGTTACATCATGATAATTTTTATGGACCAGATAGGACAAACGTTTTGACTATTGGTCTCAACTACAGGTCATCTGAATTCTCCGAATAAACCCAAAACTCTTCAGAAAACAAACCTTCTCAGCTATGAAAATACCGCTTCTGCGCCTCAAAGAATAGGGCATGGCTAAGTACTTAGGAATAAAATAATGGTTAAAGCGATTTGGTTTTCCCTTATTTTGAGAAGAATAGCGTTTGAGGGTTTTTTTCTTATGAAATATATGTCTGTTTTTAGTGAATGGGAAATGCATAACTGCATAATATTTAACCTCTCATCTTCAGAATCTGCCAAGTTTGAACGTTGGTTAAAATGAGGAATGTGTAAGAAATGTGCCTAATTGACCCATACCTTAGTCCTGGCTTTCCATTTCTCTCAGCAACAGGATTGCTCTCCTCAGAGCGGTCAAAAAGCTATCCCTTCTTTTATCTGGCCCACTAGGAGTCTGGAATTACACATAGATTTGATGTTTCTGGGTCTTGTCTCAGCTGATGCCCGTGTGTATTTTATCTTTCACATCACAAAGCTGTTTAGTTCTTGGCATGAGAAAGCTCCTTCTGTGTGGGTATACTTTTGTACCTTCTAAAGTGCTGAATTTTGAGTGTTTAATGGCTGAAAATCAGGCAGGTCAGAGTTTTGTGTATGTCGGATAACTGTTTTTATTGTCTAGTCCAGATTAAGACCAGTCCAGGTGTTGTAAAGAGCAGCTGGCCAAGCTTCTTGGTTACTCTGCTGTTACTTTCCCTTCCTAGAATTTCTGGTCAAAATTATAGAAATGCTTGAGACCTAAGATATTAAATGCTTTTGAAAATGCTACTTGGTATCTAGAGAACTGCCACACCTACACACAAGAGGAAATGTCGAAGAGGAGATTGCCTTCTCAAGGGCGATTTGACATGCTGTACAGCATCAAGCTGGTGAAATTTGCTGAATATTTTCTTAAAGTGTGCATATTTAATCTTCATTCAATAATTGGTGTTCTGGCCTTTTTTCAGTTAAGTTCTGTTGGTATCACTTGGTTCCTTGAGTTCCTATTTAGCTTAACCTTAATTTCTAATGAAGTTCTTCTCGTGTGGGAGAAATTCAGTTCTGTGTACGTAGGTTTCTTTGTGTGCGAGTAGGTATTTCAGTAGTGCAGTAACTGAATTCTGTACGGTTGAGGACACACACTCCCTTTTTAATTCCATGGGAACACCGTGTACAGAGCAACAGCAGCGGAGGATAAATGTGTAAAGCTGTCATGTGCTTTCTATGAGCAGGTAACGTTCCTAAAGCATATGTCACAGATTATAAGTTTGTCGTATCCGTTAACCTTTTGCCCATCCTTACTTGCCGTTGAATGCTGTCATCACCCCACGTTATCTCCGACTAAAACAGCCTCCTTGCAATTCCCATTCCGGGCTGCCCTGTTGATCACCTGGTACGGAGTGTTGTGTGTGTGATCCAGATGGCCCCCTTGCCTCCAAATTCCTCCCCAGGTGAGCTGCCTTTTTTCCACTGTGGTTGGGTGATGGTGGAGTCTCCCTTCTTCCCCTCTCCCCTACCCCAGTCTGAAGTTAGGCCTTTAAAAAGGATTACACTTCACCATAATTGTTCTCAAAATCGTCACTTTGAAATAATACTCTCGCATATATATATTTTAAGAAATAGTCTTCTAATCCTTATAATAAGTATTTCACCATCTGAAAAGGAGCTATATTTAGAAGGTGGTAAGTGGTCTGTGGAAGATTCTGAGGGACCACGTTGCCATGATTATTTTTTTTAAAGAAAACAGAATAAAACAATTCCTTTTGAGTTACGTACACTGCACATGATCTGATGTTTGGTGCGGTCTGTCATAAGTCTTTCTCTGACGTTTGGGAGTGTTGACCTAGACCAGTGGCGCTGAATACCACAACTGACCAAGCATAGATACAGTAAAAAGTATAGAAAAAAACCTTTAACTTCGCTGCATAATTCAAATTCTTAATGTCTTAATGCAGCAGTTTAGTTCCAATAAAGACAGAAAGCCAGGGAATTTGTCCACGACGGCTAACATTACATACCTGACAACTGTGTACAAGTGACCAAGCAAGCTACGTGGGAATGGGGACAGTGAATGTGGCTCCAGATTTAACAGAATGGGAGGGAAGTAGCGCTCGTACATAGTTTGGAAGAGCTCTGAGAGACTGCTTCCAAAACTGAATGCATGCTTTAGCATGCTGTTGGCCATCTTCTCTTTGCCTCTGTTTCTCTCTTGGTTTGCTGGTCTCTTCAGACACCTTTGTTAATCTCTTCACATTGGGACTATTTCTCTGTTGCCTGTTTCGTTTGTCTCATTTGTTGGGAATATATTTGTCACCTGTAAAGTACATATTTGTTTGATCTTACTAGAGGTCACTGTTACAAAGTAATCACCAGCATTGGTGTTCATATCAGGTTTCTGCCTGATTTTGTAATTAGCTTTTTTGTGGCTAAACTGACTAGAGGGAATGCAAAATACAGTGTGAAAATAGCAACACACGAGATTAGTTTGAATTATTGTGTCTCAAAGTCTTTATCAAATGTCTAGCTCTAGCCACTGAAGTCTTGAAGAACTGATATATATTTGGTTTGGTTTCTTAATTGTTTGGCTCCCAGGGGTGTCAGAGTTTGGGAAACTCACTGTAAATATTGCCTTACAGCACCTTTGATTGCAAATGTCTCAGGAAACTATCCATCCTGAGTTGAACTGGGGTGAAAGACTCTGGTGTTGAACTTTTTGTGCTATATTGAGGTCTAATAGGTATTGTGATCTCAAGCTATAGATGCACACACTTGAGGGGGGGAAAAGATATCAATTCTGTCATTACACATTTTCAGATCAAAATCCCATATGGTTTTCAAGCATGGTATTGGTTTTTTTGTAATCCTTGTATTAGGGTTAAATTTATTTTTATTATGTTAAAAGCTTTGGTTTTGTTCATACAAAATCTGGAAGTAGAATGTCTAGACTCTGAATTACATTAAGTCCACTGCGTTTTATCCCCGGATTATTTATTTGAGGTTATTTGTACAGAAGTGCCATTAACGTGTTGAGCGGTTTGCTCTCGGACAGCAGGGGCATGACAGTCAGCTGTAACTTGAGGGTAAACGTAGCATTTATGACGTCTGTCTTGAATCTCTTGCTATTTTAGTGATAGCAATTATTCTTAGCTCTTGTTGCATTCACAGCGTTACTTCTGGGCATGTTGACTGGACGAGCTGTCATATGAAGATGTATTTAATATGCCTACTGGATTTTGGTATTGTACTGGAGTAGAAAGCCTGGTGAAATGCTTTAGCGAAAAGGGCAGATCATAGTCTTGGTTGTGGTTTAATGGCAGAGTTGCAAACAATAACACAGAAGGTCAGGCCTTTTTTCAGATGTTTTCCAAATGCGAAGCGTTCGGGTTAAATCTTTGTAGAGTATTTGGAAGTTAAAATATTTTGCCCCCACATTATCCATATTTTTTTATATAAATCACACTTTAAAAACCTCACCAACCAACCACCCTCACTTTGTGAAATAACACCTTTGAAAACTTACTCTACTAAGAACTGCAAAGAAAAGGCATTGTAGGAAAAATATGGTCTCGTTGACAAATCTGTTATTGGGATCATTTTTACAAGCAACTGACTGGTAGCGTGAATGATGTTTGCCCAGTCTAGTTCTAAAGCACGGAGGGAAGTTAATTTTTATCGGAGTTAGAGAAGGTAGTAAGTAGGACTGTAATAATCCTGCCCAAACCTGCTGTCCGTAAGTTCAGACATCTAATGTGAATTAGTTGCCTACGCTCCTGAAACAATAAATGGAGAAAAATATGCATTGACAGAGGGCAGCTCGTTCAGTTCTGAGACAGGCACCAGTCAGGCCCGTTCCGGAGAGCGATTCATCCTAGTTTTCTTTTATCCTTAGTTTTATCGAGATTCAGAACAACTAGTTAAAATTAGACATCACATTTTCACGTGGCTGATGTAAAATGAGGGGAATCTTACTCTTGCTCACAGATCAAATCATCTTAAAATAGAAGTAACTTTTGTATCTGTATATGTCTTACACAGTGGCACAAACTCGTCTTTGCGCTGGTTACAGAAAGACTAAGAACTTTATTCTAAGAAACACGGCTGTTGCAAGCACACATGTTTTAAGTGGCCCACAGTTAGTTTTGTAAAGTCCTAAAATTCTTTGTGGTGGGAGATAAGTTACGTATCTAAAGGATGTGTCTGCACAGGGGAAACAGTTGCTTATGTGAGGACAAGGGCACTTGTATGTATTTTGGGCGTACAGGCTACAAAGATTAGGTAAAAGAAAATAACGGAAGAGCAGCAGTAAAATTACTTGGGCTCATCTCTTAGGTTGTCTTCCTGACAACTATTGGTGGCACGAGTGCGTGAGAAGTTGTTTATATAATTCAGAAAAATAGCATGTCATCAAGCAGCAATGTCAAGTTAGAGCTCGCAGTCTGTGGTATGTAGGAAACTCGATTTTTGGAACAGCGGAGATTTTTTGGGACTTCAAGGGACATAGCGGCTGCTCAAAGCCAGCCCTTTTCAGGTGCGTCATGTTGATCTGAAGTCGTACTGTTGCCCTCTACTGGCATCTGCTGAAAGCTCTTACCCGTATTCATCAGGTACCGTGGTCTCCGTGGTTAATTTCTGAAGGACACTGTTAATCCATTTCAGACAAGCTCAAAACCATCCTTTGAAAGCAGAAGTCTTTCTCTTTAAGGATACTCAAGGGTCGGGGGAGAGAGGGAGGAGGGGTACAACTCCTACCTGTCAACACTCATCTGCTTGCAAACTGCTGAAAGCTTTAACTTCTACATTCAAAAGCCCAAAGACATAAAAATGTCGGCTGAATTAATTAAATATTTGAGTACTGACAACCGTTGGAGTGTTTGAATTTCGGAGGCATGGATTAAAGACGTTGAGGGTCATGAGGGAGAGTATCATATTTCAAACTGCTCCATGAAAACACAGCTATAACACAGTGATCGTTGTCATCATCCGAAAACTAATGCCAAATTCACACAACTGTGCTTTGAGAGAGGTGGCAGAATACAAGAGACAATTATTTGTATTTCACAAGTACTTTGCTACGCAATTTTTTTTACCGGTGTCATTAACAGTTATCTAAACAGCAACAAAAGACAGCAAAGAACAGAACAGATTATCTGCTAAACAGTTGTTTTTATTTTATCCCCTTACTTAAGTAATCATCTAATCTCAGCTGCCCTCAAATCTCTACGCCACCTGTGACTATATGGAGCTACAACAGCAGTGACTGTCAGTTGATCAGCTGTACTGTATTCACAGTCGGTCCTTCTGAAGAGCTGTTTCTGCCAACTGTAAGCTGTCCCTATTACATACTTTCTGTGATCCCGTGACGTCTTGTTCCCAAGAAAGAGAACATCCAGTATCTTCCCTCTGAGCAATCGCGGAGGAACACTCACGCAGAGAAAAGATGAGGGATGAGGCTTCCTTTCTCCTGGTCAAGATGAATATCCCTGTTATTAGGGACTGCGGAGCATTAAATGCTTATCTCCGTTACTGCTGCTCTCTTGCACTCTGATCTTTGGCACGTCAGTGAAATATGTCTGGTTGGGGTTTTTTCTAACTGTAAAATGTAGTTAATCTTACTTACCTATTTTTCAGGATTGAGTATGAGCGTTAATAAGTGCTTGACGTTTGGACTATGTTAAATCTCTCTACACGTGCACAGATTCTTTCATGAGTGGAAGGCTGTGCGTTGACTTAGCAGAACAAGCTTTGCTTAACTTGTATTTTCAAATAAAGGCTTGTTATGCCTTTAGCATTATGATTGCGTAGAACAAATGCCATTTTGTTAATAGAAAAATATTTGTGTCTTAATTTGTTGAACTTAGACTGTTTCTAGTACAAAACCAGGTATTTGCTATTAAAGGGTTGTGTACAGGAAGGCCGTGGATTCGTATTCCAGTGCATTGCCTGAAGAGTTAAATTAAAATGCCCTTGGGGAATTATAAAGCTTTATCGCTTCTTCCAAATTACGGAGCTAGCTTAGAAACTCTTCAGTCTCTGATTCTGAATAGCTCAGTATCCACATGACACTAATGTGAGTTTGGGAAAATCGATGCTAAATGACGCCAGTTTAATGGAGCATTAAACTAAATACCTTCAAGGTATGGGATGCTGCATGGGAGATGCTGAGATCCTTTTGATTCCGTTTCAATCATAAATTGCGACACAAAAATTGCCAAAACTTTTGGTTAATTGGCTTCTAATGCAGTTATATCAGATACAGCATTAAAAAAGACTGGATTTTATATTTCATTGGGGTTCTGATACCTGGAGGGCTCTAATAATGACCAGATGTGAAATGGAAGAAATATTTTGGAGTAGTTAATGCCTAACCATAAAAGTGACCGTGTGTAAGTCACTGTAGAATGTGGTTTGAGCAAGGGCAGTAGGTGTATTTTTTTTTTTTTTTCTTTCTTACCCCCTCCCCCCCCCCCCAAGGCTTTCAGTCTGTATTCCTATAGTGCTAGAGGAGCAAAGAGGAACGTTTTGATCCAGCCCTGCAACCTGCTTGGGTGGACCTTTATTTGTAATATTTCAAATGCTTAGGTCTCTTTTGGTTGAAATGAGTGTGAAGACAAGTCCAGAAAAAAGTAGCTCCATTTGAGAACTAAGTGTGCTGCAAGGTCTTCATGTACTGAGGCCATATTTATGGATTTTAATGTTTTTCTTGTTTTCAGGTGAGCGTCCTTACCAGTGTCCTTACTGCGACAAAGCTTTCAGCAAGAATGATGGATTGAAGATGCATATTCGCACCCACACAAGGGTAAGTGTAGCGTAGTTTTTATGGGCCCTTGAGAATTGTCTATGAATCGTGTGTGGCAGAATGTAAATAATTGCTGTTTGTGTAGAGATTAGGCTATATCAACCAAGATATTTTATACTTACGAAAACAAGAGGCAAAGATTTATGTCATTAACTGTTAAATTCTAATTGTGACTCCCTTACTGACCTTCTGTTTTTTCTGTGTTCAATTTCTTACATGTTGAAATAATAGCAGTACCAATTTCTTCCTTTAATCTGTGGTTATTTATAGATAAAAATTAAGGTTTGTGATTACTTACTGAGTAAACGATTCTGCAAAGACTTCAATATCCAGTGCTCTGATTCATACTGTCTCCTTAAAATCCAGTCACTGTGAGCTTTTGTGGATGCTGCACTTGACTTATTGTCGTCCATCAGTAGCAAAATGACTTTATTTAACTTTTATTTAAATGAAGGCAAAATAAAAGGTAAATTGCAGATGTCATCTGGATTATTTTTGAACCTTTACTCTGAGTTAACACAGAGTTCCCCGTTTTAGGGAAAAGTCTTGTCGTGTATGTATATCTACTTACTAGGTGACAAAGGTGAGACCTTGGGCCCTGCTCAGCCACCCAGAGGTGGAGAGCTGTCTTCAGACAGCCAGGTGTGAATCCCCTTAGTGAAGGGAGGTCTCCAGGTGAACTTAGGCTGGTCTAGCGTTTGCTGTGCTACCTGCCTCTGGCCTTCCCATCCACCATAAGAAAATAAACAAAAAGTAATCTGTAGGTTTTACTAGTAATTCCTCGGGAGCTCTCACTGCTTACAGAAGTCAAGGCAGCCTTGAGGCCAAACTGAGAAGGTTCTTTATTAGGAAGTAGGGAGGGTGATAGTTAAGCAAGTAGTTTCCGTAGGCGAATGTGCGTGTAGGATAACTTTCTAAATAAGTAAAGATAAGAGCAATCCTGTTTGTTTAACTTTCTACCATTCTACCTAGGTCTTGGGGGTATTAACTGGAGGTTCTAGATCAAATTTTAGCTCGTGTGCCCCAAACTTTAGCTTAAAAGTTATCAGTAGTTTGTGCAATGCTTCCTGGTGGTTCATTGGAAGCAGGCTAGTCCCATGTTGTTAATTGTTTCTCCTTCTTTGCAGCTGTTAAATCACTTCAAGAAGTGCTATAAAATCTTTTCTGTTATTAGTGTCCCATTTTACTGGTTTTGCACCAGGAGAAATTTTGTTACCATATATGTTCTACATGGCTGTGAGGGGGAGGAGCAGTAAACAAGACCAGCTCTGAAATAGTGCCAATTTTAATTTTTTCCTGATTTGTCATACAGTCTGAGTAAAAACTCCCCAGCCTCTGTAGGAAAAAAAAAAAAGAAAAAAAAATAAGAAAGGGCCTTTAGAGCCTGTAATGGTGTATCTCCGTTGACTGTAGTGCTTTACTACACCAAGTGACGATTTCTTCCAAAATGCGTGCTCATGAGTGAGGCTAGAGAGCTTTACAAACATTATCTTCATAGCTTAAAAGCTGTAAATTAACTGATAGCGGTTATTCACAGCAGGATTGCATATCCTACAGGCTAGAAAGCTGTGCATTTTTTTGATAACTGTATATTTTTTTGATAGTTGTATACATCAGTCCCGATCACCTCACAGTGCAGACGATAAAGCACTCAAATGTATTATGTTAACAATTAAGAAAAAGTCACTCTGAAGTAGAGATCTTTTTAATTGCACTGGATGGAAAACTGATAGTTGCTCTTCAGCTAAGTGTACGTTTTTTGGGATGTTTCTTGCTGTTAGCTTTGCTCTGAAACGTAATTATGCACTGTAGTAGAGAATTTGCTCTTTTATTGTTTGCCTGCTTGCTACTACGTCTTCTACGTAGCTTGTTGCTTGCGTGTATATATAAAAAAAAATAAATCTTTGAAACTTGCAGGCTGGCTCCAAAATGCTTCTATAAAATTAGAATGAAAGACATACTGAGGACTTTTACATTAATGTTGAAACAAGAGGAAACAGAAAATAATTTAAACACTGCTTATGAATGACATAAAACAATTCAACCATTGTTTGTTACTTAGCTAATAGGAAAGGGAGGAGTTAGGAAAACAGATTTTAGAGTGGCGATTTCTTTTTAATATATGTAGATGTAGTAATTAGACTTTGTATTGTACTAAGAACATAACGAAATTTGATTTAAAATGTCTCAGAAAATGTTCTGCTGTATCACGTAGTCGAACAACCATCCTTACAGAAAGAACGAACTCAGTTCACACCGAATGCGATACGAGTGTTTCCCTAATACTTGAGAAGTCATGATAATCTAGATCTGAACAGGTCGTGTTTCCGTTTTTCTCTTTTGTGTGTAAGTGTGCTAAGCAGACTACTGGAAATCTTTACGGTTAGACTAGAGGATTAAAATATGCAGGCAACAGCGTGATTTATTTCGACCTGGTTTGGGGTTTTGATTCTTTTTGCTGTCTATATGCTATTCCTATTCTGAAGCTTCGCAGTGAAGCTCGTTCCTGTATGAATGGCATTATACATTCATTTATCCTCAAATATTTTTTTTTACTTTGAGATAATAAGAATCAATATTGATAACGTTAACATTACTAGCTCACTTTTGAAAACTGAAGTCTGTTACCATGACGTCGCTTCTCTCAAGTTTCCCTCTTCCTCAGACTTCAACGCTTTATTCAATATCTAAAGAGAACTGGATAGCTAAAAATTTTGAAGCCTTAGGAGGAAAAGCAAGTTGACTAGCAGTACTAATAAAAACAACAGAACAGAAAGCAAAGCTTTTTGTGAACTCTCCCAGGTTTTCAAGTCAGGAGGAGTGGTTATGCTGAGTCTGTGCTTCTGGAGAACGTTATCCATGGAGTACTGCAGGATAATAAGCTGTAGTTCAGTTGTTCAGGTGTGTAAACATGAGTACAGGTATAGAGGAATAAATACGTATTTTAGGTGGTGCGATTCAGACGTAAGTGAAAGAGAACAGAGTGGTTGAAGGGGGTTTGGGTATTTGGAAGGAATAAGAAGGAAGAGGGAGAGTGAAAATACTGAGAGGTAAATTGAAAAGAAGCCACTATTTGCAAGAGCACTTGTGTGTTTGGTAAGAAGATGAAGAGTAATTTGATGTTTGTAGTAGGTTGATGCTTGTCAGGAATGGAGTGGTTGATATTGAGGGTCTCATTATGAGACACTGGAAAACTGAAATAATTGATCCTTGTGTGTTTGGTAGTGTTTATGCCTGATTTTTAACTTAGCAGTGTGATGGGGGGGGGGGAATCTAGAAAAATATTATCCGGGAAACAACAGAAGAACCCCTTCAGTACAGAACAGCTCTTGAATATGTAGGTTATCTATAATAGTTCCGTGGTATCAATATCGTCTGCCTTGAGGTCTCCCTGAACAGAGGGATGCTAGCAATGCTGTAAGCTGTGCGCTGTCTGAGATGCAGAACTACTGACAGTTTCTGCCACGTACATTAAGACCAGGCAGGTCTGTCCTTACTGCCTGGGGCGTTCTCTCTTTTCCCCTTCTCTACTGTTTCACTCTCAAGTAGGTACATGCTGCTTGCTGGAGAAAAAGGGGTGAAATTCTCCTGTACTCTGGCTCACTTCATCAGATTCTCTCTTCACTCTGTGTTGTAGGGGTGGTTAAGTGTTATGGATATTAAGATGGTTCGCTTTGAGGTTGATAGCCTAATATGTTTGTATGTAGCAGTGATAGTTGAATTTCTAGCTTTGAGAATTGCAGATCTTTAACCAAGAGCAGTATAAGCTAAGCTGAAGATTCTGCGCTATTGGCGTGTAAGTATTTTTTGAGGTGAATGCATGCAATCCCATTGTAGCACCTCTCTGGCGCTCAGGGTAGTTGTGGTCTAATTCTTCATTCTGGAAGCCGGAGACTGTGTGTATTGCCAAGTAGTGCCAATGCCGTAGTAGGTATGTAAAGTGAAACACTTGGTGCAGGGACTCTGACGTTTATCTAGCATGTGTTTCAGGGATTTTATTGCAGATTATGTGGAGTCCGGTCCTATGGACTGAATGCACAATAGTGCTCCCTGGAACGCGTTAAACCTTCTGGTTTAATTTTTTTCCAAAAGGAATCCAGGTCGTGCAGTCCAAAACAGTTTGGAATTGTGCACCAAAGCCCAGTAATGGGGGCCGTTTGGGAAGCGTGCTTCAAAAGCGCGGATAAACACTGAAGGAGATATATTCTGTGTACTGTGTAAGAACTCTTCCAGTGAAGGATTATACCTGGGCAGAAATAGCTTGAAACTCCTCAGCGTGATAGCACGATAGAAATTCACTATAACTTGTTCTGCGATTGTAGGCCATTTAAACAAAGACAAAACTAAAGATTAGGAAATAAAAAATGTAGTGTGTTGGCCGGTGTTCATCTCCGTCAGTTCTAAGAACAAGAGAAGCCAGGAAGTCACGCGTGAAACTTCTCTCTTCAGGCATGCCATGTGTTGACTTCTCAAGACAAATGATTGTGAGGATGTTGGCTATTCTTACCCTCTCCTACACATACACGGTATTTTGAAGTTTATTCTTGCATGCAAAAGAATTATTCAAAGCATAAATAACAAGGTGTGTAAATCCAAAAGGCATTTTTGTATCAGCTAAGCCTAGCAAGGTGGAAATAAACATAATCATAGCACCCTTCCTCAAAGGCTAACCTTGTTAATATGTTGAAAAAAAGAATCTGGTCTTTTGGCCTGAAAAATTGTGAAGTGGCTTAAAAGTAATAATATGACATTCAACAAGGAAAGTGTCGTTGTGGATATTAAGCCTAGATATATTTTACCAGTGGGATTAAATGCCAAACCTGATCCTGCGGATCAGGGAAGGCTGCTGGAGAAATCATTGTAGGAAGTTGATTAAGGTCTGGCAGCTGCTAAACTGAGTACAACCTGGGTGGCCACAGGTGTCAGCTCGAACTCTGGAGTAAACAGAGAAGGTAAGCCAAAACCCCTACTGACAATGTAAGGAGAATACCAACGACCTCATATTAAAATGTCACCCGAGTACTGATTTGTTTCTATGAAAGTGAAAGCGTTTGGTGTATGGTTTTGGTCTTTCGGGGTTTTGTTTTTTTTTTTACCTTAAGAAGAAGAAATAGAACAGCCTAAGAAAACATAAATGAGGAGTTCATTGAAGTCCTTGATGATGAAATGAATTTACAGACCATGTCAGCTCTGAGGAAATACACGCGCGCTTCCCACCTTCGCAGCGCAGTAAACGTCAGCTCTTTCCTGAGGCTTTATGCAGTGCCTGGCATAATACTACATAGTTGGAGCTTAAACACGTAGAAAAATTATTGTATGTTACTGCAATATAATTGTTAAAGTTTGGAAAAACGGTCATTGATAGGTGCTCAGAGTTACTGTCATGTCAAATTGATGGTTTCCTTACTTCTGAAAATGGTAGTTCTATTACAGTTTGTTTCGGTTAAATACAAGGCAGTGATGGAAAACAGAAAAGAGTAGAAGCCATTTGCAGATGCTTTTTCATCACTTGGTTTGACTATTTCATGTTTATACTTTGAAGGTATAACAGATACATGTCATTTTTATAGCTTGTTTAAAAATCTGATTTCTGATGGCTGGAAGGCTGCTCGCTCTAGTGCTCAAATTGTACGTTTCCGAGGTAATACTTAAAAATTAGAGAAATTACAGTGGTAGGTACGCTAGGTAGGTACATTTCTTTGTTTCATGCGTAAGTAGCTACTATTTAAAAATGCATTAATCTTTAAGTACGTTTAAAAAAGCAGCTGGTGTTCAGAGATTATGTTGTAAGAAATGGAGAAAATTAAGCGATAAGCATATTTTTGTAACTCTGCAACTGACTTCACTTGTCCGCATTTGAAATACTTGGCCGCGTGGTTTGCTTTTTTTAAATGTAGATATGTGTATACGCACATATACATAACGTATATATACAGGTTGCATGGAACCGGCCAATAGATTGGCGTTGATGTTACGTAGCTTCTGGACGCTTAAGCTGTTGGTACTCACCATACTGTCGAGGAATCTTTGTCTCCTGCACTTCCTTGTTCTTTTGAAGCTGGGCAGCTTGGATGCTGTTAGCAGCGTAGCCTCAAAATTGCAAGGATTGGTGGGATCGAGTGGCCTGAGCATTGGGTATGTTTTGAAGTCAACTCTTGAACTCCTTAATCTCATGGTTAATTTGGGTGGTGGTGGCTGAGGGTATTCGTCTGAAGCTCTTACGAATACGTCTGCGTGGGTTGCGGTCACGTGAGTGACGTCAGTGTAATGATATCAGTAGAAGCTAAGGACTCGGGGCTTGACACGGTTAGCCAACCTTGAGTGAATTTTGAGTTTTATTCATTAATTTCATGGGAATAGGTGTAGACCATTGTAAGTATGGAAGCTAGACAGCCTCCTGTTGAGGTTTTCTTTTCAAGTTAGCGTTTCAGCTTGCTGCTGGAACAGCAGAAGAAGAAAACTGTCCTCATCCAGGCCCTGAATTAAACAGTCTTTCCAAAGCATTCGTTTGGAACTTTACTTTTACACAACCTCCTCTATGCTTTTTTTGTAACTCAGAAGAATATTAAAGTAAAATAACTTTTTAAAAAAATATGAAATGCAAGAACAAATTGACAATTGTGACATAATGCCACTTGTTCTTTGTTTCTTAGGAAGTATTTGGGCTTGAAGTTCTAAAAAAAAGCAGCCATGAATTCTAGAAACAGCATATCTTGCATTGCCAAAAAAAAATTAAAATATTGCATTGGGTACTAAATATAGTCGTCTATGCACATGACAGTGTGTAATGAAATAATGAGGTGTTGATTGAATTTTGAGTTTTTTTCAATATTAGATTTTCTCTATATTTCCCTCTTGGTGAGACATGAGTGAGTTCCCAAACATCTGTCTGAGGATGATGACTTTGCCAGTGCTGTGGTCTCCTTGCCTGTGGAATCCGTGTTTGTATACACGATCTAGAAGGTTTGAATCCCACTGCACCTATAGTTTCACGCTTTTTTTATGTAATGTTGACTGATTATCATCGTTTCCTCGTAGAGTGAAAATGTGCATTTTTATATTGATACTGTTCTTTTTCCAAGAGCAGATCAACATCTATTGAATTTTCATCGTGGATGATTAAATGAACCCTCCTTCACTAAATCTTAGGGGCAGAAAATGACTTCAGCAGTTCAAAAAAAAAACCAACCCAAACAAACAAAAAAAACCCCACAAAAACAAACAACAAAGAAACACAAACCTTACAGACTGTAGGTAGCAAATAGGCAGAAATACTCTGGAAAGTGGTTAGTTAATGGTAAAGTCTGACTAATTGCATATACTAAAGTTTTTGAGTAGATATACCTTTTTTTCCTTCGGCAGACATTTCAGTGAAGATGCCTGTTTTTATTTTCATGACAAACTTTATTGCAAGAATTTCAGATTTTTTTTTTTTTCAAAACCCCCAAAACTGAATTGAGAACTTCTCAAACAAAACATCAGTGACTTCTAATAAAAAGGACTGCTTTAGTTTAAATTTGCCAAAATCCCTTCGCAGTTGTTTCAAGAGGAAATTTTCTGTGCCTGCTCTAGTTATTGGAAGTATTTTTTTAAAGGATTTTACATCTCAACTGAGGAAATGTGTACTTGTTAAGTGATTGTTTATTGAGTTTTAATCATTGTGAGATTAAAATCCTTACTATTTCTGTACAGTTGTAAATTCTCATCGGCCTTTGTCTTCCTGTCTCAACATTACTTGAGTCATTTAATGCAAGTCTGATAGTTCAAGTAGGCCTCTGTCTGTGGGTGAGCCACTTGCTATAGTTTCCAAAACCTTCCAGTTACTAAGAGAGCATCTCGTTAGTTCTTGCACATTTTTCACACTTAAATTCAGAACTGGACTCCGTTAACTCTCACCATCTGTGTTCTTAAGAGCCTCAGCCTCTCTTCTCGACGGGGGATGTGTTGCTAGTGGCGATGACCTAGCAGAAAGTATCACTGTGATGGTTTTTTCCTGACATTAATCAGCTTAGTCTTTTTTTTTGGGGGGGCTGAAATGTAGCTAAACATCAGCTACATAAGCCCCCCTTGTTTCAGTAGGCACTCTACTGTCTTTCTTACTTCACTGTACCTCAATCCCTAGCCCTTTGATTAAGATGAAAGCTGGTCTTTTAAAAAGAATTGAGCAATATGTTGCAGGTCACCACTTCATTGACAGTGGAAACCACCCATCACTCTTCTTAAACATAGAAAAAACGCTGTGCATTGACACTGGAATTTGCTGAGGCTCAAAGGTCTATTACCACAGCTGTTCTCGTAACAGGTTTTCTTGTAAAGAACGACTCGCTTGGCCTGGCCCTCAGCGTGGTCTGACACTCTCTGTGGGGAGTTTCTACACCGAGCAGAAAGAATCCGTCCGATTCTCTAGGACTTCTGTTACTCATTCATCTCTCTTCTGCTTAGCTTTTGGTAGAAGTTTGCTGTTAGTGAGGCCGCGAGGTAGGTTGCGGGTTGCTTGTGGGTATGCGTCGTGAACCCTGGGTTAGGGTGGAATCTTTTCCAGTCTCCTGAGGCTGTGCTTTTCAGGCTGTTGTAGCCCTGAACCTTCATGGCATATTTAGGTGGGGTTTTGACAGGCTGATACCTCTTCTGGTCACCATCTTTGATACATGCCGTGTGCAACTACCTGAAGAGCTCTTGAGTGTGGTTTGAGGGACACGTCAACATTAATAACTAGTAATAATTGAAACAAAATGTTACTGGTGTTAGGGCAAGGCTTAAAACACACAGAGCAAAGAGGTTGTGTGAAATATGTAGGTGTCTTAAACTCAATGCCCTTCCCTCCACGCCTAAGGTACCCTTTAGATAATGCTTCCTGAAGTCTGTATTTGTCCCTGTCCTCTTGCGATAACACCACTGTCTTCTGCGTTTTCAGGTTGGCAAAGCTATAGGATTTTCAGGATTCTGTTTGAGCTCTTGGTAGCTGTAAGCCCGACTGGGATATTTTAATGTCTGGCTGGTCATGTTTGTTCCTTCTAGGCCACATATTTCTATTCTTGCTGATTTTTTTTTTCACAACAATTTTTTTTTTACTTACCCTGTGTTGAAGTGATAATGCAAATACACGTAGCAGCCAATCGTATCTATTGAGTAATACAAATATTTTCAAATTCTCCACAAAAGGTTTGAATGGAGATAATGTTACTGTTTCTACATCTTGCATAGACATTGTAAGACTTTCTTTTTGGGAGCAAAGGAAAGCTCTTTGCTTTAGAATAATGAAAGCAATTAAAAACAAGAAAATAGAAAGTTAGATGAACTAAAGTATATTCTGCAATCACTTCAGTAAATTAATTTAAACAAAAAAGTGAAGAATAAGGTCTCCTGAGTGTGGATTCAGCCCAGGTTTAACTTGCTCATGCCACCTTGGAAAGAGTTACTAGAACTGTTCTTAACTCTCATTTATTTGAATCATGAGCTATGATTTATTTGAATACAGTAATGTCTAGATTATGTCTGTCTTGCTGTTGAGCTCATGAAATAGTTCTAAATTCAGATTTTAAAAGTTATTTGGAGATATTCATATCAAAGTCACTGCTGTTTTACCTGTGTGATCGATGTGACCGGGTTTACAGAAACAACCATGTGCACTAATATACATAATATATTTATATTTCTTAAGGGAGATACAGTCAACTACAGCAGCAGTTAGGAGTTCAGATATTCTGCGCTTAAGTATTTCCATCTGCGGCGGTTGCGGGATACTCTGTACACATGTTCTATCAAATCTGTCCAATGGCCTTGAGAATTGGTTGTGTTCCGATGGCTTTCCTAATGCAAAGCACAACTTGCATAGAATCCAAGGTAGTCGTTTATGATCTGGCTAGCCACAGACAGGTGACGTGTGTATTGCAGGCTGTTTTGTTTGTCATAGTTGATAAAATGTTGAATTCCTCTCAGTTTTACCACAGGGAAGTGAAAATCACCAGAGACGGGAGTTTCAGTCTTAACAGGGAAGCACCTTGCAGAATACCAAGTCCCATTTGGGCCCTCCTTGGCCTTTTCTTTGTTTAGAGGCAGGAAGGTTATAAATCCTGATCTACGTATTTCTGTTTATACCTGGTATACTTTAAAATGTAATATTAAATCACTGCAGTATCAGCTACATCCTGTCTCTCTCACTCTTCCTCCTCCCTTCCTCATTTATATCAGCAATAAAAGAAAACACGTGGAATCCTTTGGCTTTGCTGGCACCATAGTCGTGGCCCGGCAGATGCTTTTTGAACAGAGGGTAGATTTACAGTACTAGCAGTTGCTGACTCCTCTGAAGTCAGACTTATGTGATCTTCCCACTGACCTCCTGTTTTGTTGACAGTTAGCAGGTTTTTTCCCTTTTGCTTGGTGATTTAAATTTGTCCAGCTCTTTTCCAGTCTCGTCGTTGGTCCCCGTTGTCCTTTTGTGGTGGCGTTAACCGTCTTTCAGACTTACTGCTGTGCTTTCTATCTATCTTTTTTTCCCTGTTCACGTTTAGAGCCGTGGTGGTTATGACAAGTCACCATCATCTTTTCCATGTTCTAAATGTGTTGCCTTCTCCAAGAACTGTGCAGTGGAAATTTGATACGAGGGGAAGAAGGGGGAGAGAGAGAGAGAAAAGAAAAGCACAGTGTGTTTTGTTTTGAAGAAATCGGTCTCTGAGAATGATGTCGTCTTCGAAACCGACAAACAAGTCTTTCTCTGGAGAGAAACTTGGGGCCAAGTTTGGCTCTGGACACCACCACTGATTTTACGGAAACAGACTCAAACGTGAACGAGGGGCAGCTTGGCTTAGCGGGGAGAGGGGGCTGGTGTGAAGCAGAATTGCATCTGCTGAAGTCACTGGAATATACAGATGTAAGAATCTAAAATTAGATCAAAGACAGCTTTGGATGTGTTTCATGCACTACATATGTGAATTTGAATGCAAATGCCAAGGGAATGGTTAGATATACCCTTTTTTGCCATAGAGAATAATACAAATAGCCAAACATAACCCTGGGGAAGGTATTACAGCCCATGTTTGTGACTTCAGCTTCCCAGAGTTTATAACGTCTCTCTCTCAAAAATGGTATCCTGAAGTCCTTTTAGCTCTGAAATGAGAAAGATAATCGTAACCGAGTTAACTCTTCAGATACCTGAAGAACAAGATGATAAAAAGGGAGCAAGTGCACCTGGAATAGTTTGCAATAAGGAATGTTTTCATAGGTGTTGAAGATGTACGCGTCAGATACTTTACTTTGCGCTTTCTGCAGAACAACCTATGCAGAGAAAGGCCGTTTTCAGAGAACTCGCAGCAAATGTGGTTTATGTTAACCGCAATGCAAAACCAATTAAGGGGGCATTGCAGAAACCTGCTTTTCATATGGCTTATTCGTACATTTCTTTAAAAATTACAGACCTGCTTCATGAAGTCTTTAGTCAGTCTAGCAAAATTCCCTGTGAAGTTTTTAGTCTAAGTAATGATTTTTATTTTTAATTTTTTTTAAGATCAGCTCAGATCTTTTTTAGGTAACTTGTTCTGTTTTCCTCTATACTGAAGAACCATGGACATTACGAAATTAAGATAACGACGAAAAACCACAAATGATAAACATGTAAGGAGAATCTTATGGGGGAAAATGCTCATTAGTGACTTCACTTTGGGCCGGTTTAATTAGATGCAGCTGGGCACCATGTACTCAGCCTGTGTCAGTAGGAAGATTTGTCTTGCACCATACTGAAACGTGCTTGATTTATCTCATGATTTACTCATGTCTGAAATTGAAGGGCTTTTCCCCCATGTATGCGGCTTATGACCCGTTTATGGTGAGCTAGAGGATTCCTGCCATTAAAAGCTGAGATGTTTCTGTCTATGACGCTGCCTTTCGAGGAGACCTCAGGGGAGGCGAGTCCGTCGCAACTCGAGCAAAATGAAAAACCCAGTCCGTCCTTCGCCCCCGCCAAGATCTCTGTCCCTGCAAAGAGGGAGCTTGGGACTTACCCAGCACAAGCCTGACTTGTGGTCCCTTGTACGACTTGTCTGGTTTACGCTGAGGACCTGGCAGGATTCAGCGATATATGGAGACCTGATCGTCCCCTACGTACTCAGAACAGGAATTCGATAACCAGAGAATTTCTTCGCTTTGTAGCTTCGACACTTAACCCGCATCGTTCCCTCTCACTTACCCTTGGATCCCACGTTATTTCCCAAAAGACCGTTAAGATTATTGCCTATTATTTGTTAACTTATGGACTTAGCATTTTTATTGCCTGTTGATTTTCAGTCTTTGTTTTCAATTTAATTTAGTAAAAAATGTTTACTTTGTTGCCTAAAACACCCATCTTTAGAACTTAAGCAATACGGAATTTGGGACTGTAGTAAAAAGTGGGATAAGAGCGAAATAAGTGTAATTATTTGATTCAAAATGAAGGTGCCTCTATAGCATCAAATTTTTAGTGAGGTAATATGTAATGTCATAATACATTTAATTAATTTATTTAAATGGTTTTTTTCCCATACAGTGCTTTTGTAACTTTAGTGGAACGCCTTATATAACAGTTCCTGTATTAAGGGAGAACTTCAAAGAAGAAATTCTTTATCGAAGTGGTTTTCCGTACATATACCTATTTATTTGATGTCAGTGAGCTTGCAGCTTTTATAACATCGTGTGTTACAGTAGCTGCTAATCGATAGTTTTAATAAAAACACAGATGGCTTGGTTGCCATCCGCACCTCTTTTGAGATTCTGCGATGAATATGTGATTAACCTGCTGTCACCGCTTCTCAAAAGAAGGGTTCTTTCTACCACAAGCTTTCCTTGTACTAGACTTCCTCCCCTCGCCTCTGCTTGGAAACCTGCTAGCAAACCTGAGGTTTTTTACAGACATCTTACTTGTCTTTATGCTTTAAACTTTTGTGGAGCATAAAGGAAAGTACATTGGAATTTTATGTTTCTGTACCTTTCACATTACGAAAACCAGACTCCCAAAATGGCTGGGATTGAAAGACTGGAACAGATAATTAATTCATAAGTGGGTGTTGAAGTGGAAACTGTCAGGACACAGCTTTCCCAGCTTTCACTTAATCATTTGAAAGTCGTTTTCTGTTGTTTTCACTGACTGTAATCCCTTAGAGAGAATATAAAACTTGCACCATCCAGCATGGAATTCCACTCCTTTAATGACCGGGGCTCTGCGTTGGCTCACTTTCACTCACTTTCACTCACTGTTGTCATTCCATACAGGAAAAGCCGTACCAATGTTCAGAGTGTAACAAGGCTTTCAGTCAAAAGCGAGGCCTGGATGAGCACATGAGAACCCACACCGGAGAGAAGCCGTTTCAGTGTGATGTGAGTTGATCTGTCCCTTTGTCGTCTTGACTTCTCAGTGCGGCAGCAGGACGTAATCGCAGCGAGACTACGGCCTCGCACCTATTGGCTGCGGCATAAAGTTACGCTTCATGTGGTCTTTGATTGCCAAACTAATGAAAAGACCGTCCAGGGAATTTCGTGTACCCTCTTCAGTTGCCAAAAGCATTGCTCGCCCTTTTATTTTATGATTTTTGGATCCCTTAAGAGTTATTTTCACCATTATTAATGCAATTTGGATGTTGCAAGTTACAAATTCATACTGTTTGGGATACAGGAAAAGGCATTTAATTCATTACATGGAATCTGAATGCTTCCGATGTCGTTGAATGACGCAAATAAGAATTCAGAATTTCCAATTTCTGTTTGGTGAAATTTGGTCTGGTATTTTCAACATCTGCTCATAGTTGGTTTTTTTTATCGTTCAACGAAGAAATCGCGGATGCTTTGTATGCTCGCAGCGCTGCAATGCAGCGTATCATCTTACAGTTCGTAGATTGCCGTCAAATACCTTGCAGTCAGTTTACCCCATCCTGCATACAACGTATCTCACAGCTTTTGGAAGGTGTGGGGGGGAAGCTGAATGTGCAGAAACTGTTGGAAAATAATGGCTTTCAGAATTTAAGTTGTTGCTCAATGATTTAGGAGGGGCATCAGAAGAGGGTATAGGATTAGCGTTAAGTGCTTTGTTTTGTGGTACTAGCTCTTAATGAACTAGTCACAAGGGAGCCGCTAGCTTTCCGTTATATCCTCGGTGGCTCGGTCCGAACAGTTGTAAATTTGTTCACAAACTTCTAAAATTAGATGCGAAATTAGAATAACCGCTTGGCGTGATAGTTGCAAGGGTCTGTTAATTGACCCGGCTTTTAATAAATAATCTGGTGACACTTCATTGACAATAAAATGTAATAACTTAGTGGGGAAAAAAAATCAGCCTCAACATTTTGCTGATGGCTACAAGTCAGGAGATTTGCTGTATACTGTTGGGATAATCTCAGCCTGGCTGTAGATAGTACCTTGAGGATTTCTCTCATTCCAAATCGTTGTCAAGAACTCTTTCAGCTTTCAGATTGCTCTATTGGTCATTAGCTGTTGGCTAGCTTGCAGCGTAAATGCGATTTTTCCCACACTGTGCATCCAAGATTCGCTGGTCTTGGATTCGCAGTCTGCTTTTTCAGACCTATTTGGGGTGGTGGTTATATTTTTTTTCTTTTCTTTATTTGAAAAGAGGAGCTGTATGAAAACCTACTTTCCTCCTTCAGTTTTCCTCGTTAATTAGTTGGAACTGCGTTTTTCCAAATACACAGTACTTCTAAAAACAGGTGTAATCTCTGTCTAGTCTTAGTCCTTCTCTGAGAATTTTTATGTGGAGATTTTTTTTATAATTCCACCAAAATTATTCTTCAGTGCTAGTCTTTTGCCAGTGGCACAGTGAGATTGCTGACTCTTCAGCGTTTGGACATAAACAATAGTTGCCTCTACTGTTCACTTGAGTCACTCTTCTGTTGCCCAGGTGCCTACCATGGTCTGCTTCTAGATGCCCACTTGGGAGAGTTTTGAAAGTTTTGCTTTCCTTACGTCATCTAGACTCCACTTCTGCCAATGCTGGGGACATAGTAAACGTCACCGAGAGCAGACCGTGCCTCTAGAGCTGTCTCGCACATTGCCCGTTACCAGGTGTTTCAGCAGAAGTTACAGGAAAACTAGTAGTGGACACTGAACAGAAGAGTTTACCTCTGGCAGACATTTAGTGTTTTGTTCCCAATGCTAAAGATGCTTTTTACACACAAAAATATCCTGACCTACAATGTTTATCCTGCTAAGGATGGCTGTAGATGTACTCGTTATTTCTCTTAGAATGCATTGAGTGGTCATTTATGGCAACAACTTCCACAAATTCTTAACTGTGGAAGGAGATTCTGGGGAGAGGAGAGTGTCGGGTTGTTATTGCAATGGGATTTCAAGAACTGTCTTTTAGTTCCGTTGATAACAGAGAGTGTTAATAGCTAGTCCATTCATTGCTTTCTGTACACGCGCCATGTTCCTTCTTAGTTAACTTCTCTGAAATTGTTTCTCTTTCCAACACTGCATGACGACTTCCCATATTCATAATTGGTTTTGTTACTGTTTTCTGTATTTTTTTCCCCCGTTTCTGTTGCCAGTTCTTAGGGGGTGAAGGCATACTATTGGCGTGCCCTTACTCATTGAAGTCATGGGAAAAGTCCGTGAGTCTAATGCCCAGACCTACTAAGAATCCTTTAAAGGTGAAAACCATTTTTTCAATGATTAGCATATTCATAAACATAATCAGACTTGAAGCCACACTGAAAGACAAAAGTCGTAAGAGAATTGAGGGGTTTGGTCTCGTTTCCTACCTGGCATTAGAAGCAATCATAGAAACTACTCAGCTTTTTCTTCTAAATAACATATTAACATTTGCTGTCAGAATCTTTGTTTCTTAGTACCATCAGCATTTACAAACAGGAATTGCTTTCAGTGCCAAAGAACTAAAGACAAAACTTTTGGCTATTGGGGGGGGGGGGGGAAATCTCAAGAACAGGCTTCACTTGACAGCGCACCTTTCCTCGTCAGATATAAACTATTCCCCACCTATTTTTTTTTTAAACTGCGTTTTTGCTTTAAGTAGAATTTTTTTCCAGAATCGGAAATAAAAGCCATGTCTTCTCATCCTCTTAGGCATTTGGAACAGACGTTACAGTACAGGATTGTGCGACGCATAAAAGTAATACTTCTGTAGCCTGTTTGATGAAGGTGCTACGGTTTATTCACGTGGCTGTTTCTGTGTCTGTAAGTCAACAAAAGCGCGTTCAGAACTTGCTGTCAATGACTTAAAGCTCTCACGAACTACTGATAGCAGTGCAAATTGAATATTCCCGTTAAAAGGTGAAAATTCTCGTGTATATCACATAGGAAAGTGAAAATAACTGAAATAGGGAAATACAAGATGTGGTTTTTTCCTAGCGGATTAGATTTCTGTCCTCTGAAGAGCAGCCCATGTTTTACTGGGAGGCCGATTGAAAATCAGTTGTCTCGGAGACGACAGATTATTCTTTGGGGGCAGGAAGGTCAGGTACTGCCTGTCCTGGTTTCTTTCGAGTACAGTATTTCCCTCCACTCTGCCTTTCGTTGACCCTACGCTTATTTTCAAATGTCACTCTTTTCCATCCTCCCTAATCAATCAAAACTTTGATCATTTTGAAGAGATTGATGAGACTTCAGGTGCACATTAGCAAGCATGCTTGTAAATCTATAAAAGATCTGTCTTGCTTATAAAATTGAAATATGAAGCAAACTCTTAAAAGCTCCCCAAAACTTTTATGTGTAAGCACAGCACAAGATGTATCGTATCTTTAAGGAATGATCCTGTGCATTCCATCTTCTTTTTGAAGAAGTACGGTAGTGGAACATGCTAGATCCTTGAAGGAACAGCAGGACATTACACCAGTTGTTACGCGAGCATTTTAAATGAAAAAAACATACTTTAAGACTGTGTTATAAGCTGTTTACTTTACTTTAAAAATGAGGAGGTGTGCGTAAGATACACAGAACACGTATGTATCTTGTACATGTATATATCAGCTTCCAAGAAACGTGTTGTGTTTACAAGTATATGATACTTTTAACACCTTGAGACTTGTGAGCGAGCACGATGGTTACGGTTAGGTAAATGTTAGGACTTCACTCTGTGGTGCTCTGTGGAAGAGGACTAGAAAATGGCACTTGGCAAAAGTGATACTACAACCTGACTGGTGGATGCAGTAAGTGACGTTCAGTGTCACGTAACAGAAGGGTGACTGTTGCTTAGGTTTGAAAGAGGTAATTATACATTTGGGGGGGGGGGAAGTTGGAAAGTTACAGTTGCTGTGTAAAAGTCCTCGGTATTATGTCATGTCCTAAATCCAAAAATGTTCCATCTCAACAGGACGTTCGGTGTTCTTGTCTGGGGAACGAATTATTTTGGGTACAAAACTTGCCTCTGGCCCTTGCCCTTTTTATGGTTGTTGTATGGTTTTGCCTTAATTGGCATAAAATACATATACGGCAGGTCAAGATTATCTACTCTGATAGTCAGCTCTATTTGTCTGTCTTGGTTTCAAAAGGAGTCGGTAATCATTCAGCATTTTCGTTACTAGTTTGACATCAAAATGAATTTAAAACTTAATTTTCCTAAAGAGAGATTGTGCTGGGTTCCCTTAGTTGCCTCCGCAGGGAAGACGTCTTTGTCTGGAATGAACCTGGAATTCTAGGATTGCAAGCTTCTTGTGGGTGTTCGTTCTTATTTAATCGTATGACTCTCGCCTAGTTCTCTTAAATCCAGGAGCATGCTTGCTTTTATTTTTGTCTCTGGGAAATTCACACGTGCAACATGTGCCTGGATGGAAGGCGAACGTGGCAATATATCTGCACGATTTCAATTGACTTCATGTCTCGCCTACAGACTCTTAACTTTTCATTCTCACTTCTCTTGGCTGAACTTGTTCTTAACCTTTCATTTTGACTTCAGGATAGGAATTTCTATAAGAAGTGATGGTTTTAGCCTGGCAGAGTCCCTCATCCCTCTACCTGCTTATTCAAATGGCAGAAGGGACCGGACCACTTGGAGTAGGGTGGAGGAAGGGAGGCAGCGCACCACATCATACAGCAGAGGAATCGCATCTTCACTTGGCAGACGCCTTCTGTTTTCTTGGCCAGGCAGAGGAAGACTGGAACAAAGAGGTTTCCTCCTCAATAATTATTAAACTTTCTTGCAGTCTTCAGAGCCTTCCCCCGACTCCTCCCTCCTTTTAACTGAGCAATTTGAACTGATTTTTTTTTTTAGGAACCTGCAGATGTCATTCTGGAGGTCAGGAAGGAAATATTTCACTGTAGGTCGAATTGACGGAGGCTTGTGATGTTTTGTCATAATTTTTGCTGCCTCCCAGGTAGAATAATAGGTTTTAAAAGAAAAAACACAATGTAACTGGGAAGGCTCAGCGTGTTGATACTGTGAAGATGGGGTGTGTTTTCCCTCATTTTGTCCCTGTGCCCGTGCTACCACTGTGAACGTATGACAGAAATTATGAATACAGAGTAAAAATCATCTTTAAGGTGCTCTCTGAAGGAGTTATTCTTCCAAAGACCATCTCTCTTATTAGGTATTGCAGGTATGTGTGGCTGTGGCCTCAGTCGTGTAACATAAGGAGCATTATAAATGCTTGAAATTTTAAGACTTCTTGTGTCTTTGTCTTGTCTTCGCTGCCTCAGGTTTGCGATCTGTCCTTCAGCCTGAAGAAAATGCTGATCCGACACAAGCTGACTCACAACCCCAATCGGCCGATGGCAGAATGCCAGCTTTGCCACAAGAAGTTTACGAGAAACGACTACCTCAAAGTGCACATGGAAAATGTCCATGGCGAAACCGACAGCTAGTTACGGCCTGTGTGAGAATGGGTCTCGCGTTCCCGTGCGCTCCCTTTGTGCGTGTACGAACTCCAGACTTCTCACCTGACTTGTAAGCGTAGTCAGCGGAAACAACTGTAGTGTGTTCACGTGTTCTTTTTCCTACTTTTTTTAAAAAATCTTACAGTGGGATAAAAACCAAAGCAGGACATTCACCGAATGTAAATCATGGCTTGAAAATACAGAAGTCGAAGATAAAAGAACTTTGGGAAAATTTTATCCTCATTAAAAAAAAAAAGGGGTGGGGGGAAAGCTTTACGCAAACTTCACGTTCTCAGTTACAGCCTCAGAAACTTAGATACTGGTAGCGTTACCTGGGCGTTTAGAACTGAACCCTCGGCTGTCTGCAACTGTATTTCTGTATCTAAGCTTCAAGACTCCATTAAAATTCTTCAATTTGAAACTGTGCAGAATGTTGTCATTCTGATTGACTGCTGATTGCATCCAGGCATATTTTACTCAATCTTAATTCTCCATTTTGTTATAACATGATTTTTGTCTCATTTTATTTACAGCTTTCTCGTTACTAGATGAAACTCGTTAACTTGAATTGGTTCTTGAGATACCAAAATGTATGGGTACAGAAGCTGTGGAAATCTGTCACCGTGCCTGTATGGGCGTTGAGGAGGATGTATTTCTTCTGGTTACGTGAAACAAGACTGAAGTGAGAACTTTGAGCCATTTAGTTTCAGAACTATATTCATGCTCATCGTTGTGACTAGCAAGGCAAGTGAAAAGACATCTTAACAGAGTGGTGTGAGCAGCTACTGTTGCCTGGTTAAAGTGTGTTTGATTTCCTGGTGAACAGCTGGTTCCCAGAGTGTTTCTTCCTGCTGAATCGGATGCCCTGGATTTTTTTCACCCCGCTTAACTACCTTTGTCGTCTTAATTCTAGTAATGAGCACTGGGAAAAATACCGCTTTACGACTAAGTAACAGTCAAATTATTCACGTTATCAGGTTGAGCTGTTCACTGCGGTGTGACTCCTGAAAAGAGTTCCCACAGGCCCTCTTGCACCACAGCTAGATAACCAAGAAATTTTTATCTACAAGGACGGTAAAACTGTAACTTGCATGTGAAATTCCTGAGCTATCGGCAGTTAATATTAAGGCTGTGTCATTAGTAAACCGTTCGTATTCATTTTGGACCTGTCAGTGTTTGGTAAAAGGAACTTGCATTGGGACATCTTGCTTCTAGTTTTCTTGGGAAAGGAATTCAGCTTCTTTCTGAACTGCTGCGGGGACAGTTATGCTGAAACGAACAGCATAATTCTTTATCTCACAGCAGAATCTCTACTCAAATCTCTATCGCATGGTAGATTTTCTACTCAGAAGAGCAAAAAATAAATAGCAATAGTAGTGTTGCTAGTGATGGAAATAGCTAGCAATATAGGATGTCAAAATATTCAGCGATGAACGCTTCCTTCTTTCTCTACTAATAGTTGGGATCCCGTTCTGCACGGACATCTGTACGTTTACACGTTCAGTTTTGCCACCCAGCACTGGATCCCACTAGTAATCTTTTCCAAAGCCATTACTTTTCTCCAAAAAATAAGCAGAAGAGACACTTTGTGGTTTTTCTCAGAAGCTGAAGAAGGCATGCCACTACTAGGGGTAATTATAATCACGAGGCTCTGTATCGGAGGGTATTAGTTCTTTGTAGGAAGCCCCCGTTTTTGTTATGAGAGTGTTTGTCTCCAACTTCCTTTTTTTTTTCTTTTTTTTCTTGTGGAAGCCTGTAATGCTCCATGACAACAACCTGACAAGTTTACAGGTGTCCTTCTGATTTACAAGGAAGTTGTACGCTCAAGTTTACAGGTTGCCTTTCCTAACGAAACCAGGTCACTTACTGCTAGCAATTCTAACCGGGACAAGCAGGAACTGTTGCTGTTTTCAGCATTACAGAAAAACTCGAAGCGATGTCTTCGCGTTTATTTCAAAGGTCCTTGGCTCAGGTTTACCTGTGACTGGTTAGGCTTGAATGAACTGCCTGCAGGCAAAGGGGTAACCTTCAGCTGTACCTGCAGACTTGAAATTGGAATCCAGTGTCCCCTCGGCCGATCTGAATGGAGGAAAGAATAAAGCATAGCAAAGCAATAGAGGTATGGTCTGGACCGTAACGTAGTTGTATAAAATAGACGACAGCGGTTAACGCTGATGTAAATTCATAGGAATAGGATCCCGGAGAAGACCTGCATACGGAGAACCCCATTTCAGATAATGTTCTCTAATGAATTGGTTCAGTGCGGAGCGAGTGACTTCGGCGTTAACTGGTGTGTGACAGAAAAGCCTATTGCTACGTGTACGTGTTACATTATAACCTCTATGGGGTTTTGTAACAGCCTCTGTGCTCTCTTTAATTTTAGTTAAATATTGAACCTATTTTCCTATATTTTTAGTAGGTTTTCGCAGTATTAGTTTTGAAGGCAAACTACATGGTTGATGCTTCATGAATTACAATTATTCAGTAACCCTTGACTGTTTTATTGCGTTCAGTTTGCCTGTTAAAATGAATATACTTAATTGTTTGTAAACCTTTAGGATTCCTGCAGATCTTGAAGGAGAAGTCTAATTATGAATATTTCACTCGTTTGTGATTACCGCCTATGGGTAAAACCTAATTATCTTTGTGCTCTTTTTGTTTCCTGAGGTATGTGAAACTTGGAGTCTCTGCCAGCTCCATCCAAGTCACTTGTTCACATAAATCAGATATATTTGTTGTATGTGTGTGAGACAAATGTAGTAGAAATACGCACTATGAAATAGAGTGAAGAATACTTCCTCTCTTTATTTGGAGAGCCTTTGTCAGAGAGTTTATCAGCCTAGCATATTTCTTGTTTCAGAGAACTTTGACTTATTGCTACGGTTAAAATAAAAATGAATATAATTTAGGTGTTCAGGCAGCAAAATCAATCAGTCGTTCACAAGTGAAGATTTTCTAAGCAGTTCTTAAGGGACAATGCTATTAAGGCACAAAGAAGACAATCCTTTTTCAGAAATAAAAAGGGATAATATGTATTACATATTCTGCATAGGATTTTTGAGAGATCTTTGTGGAGTTGTGTTATATGTTTAGAATTAATAACTGTATTTGAGAAAAATAGCTAGTTGCAGAAAGTCAGTACAGGAAGAGGAGAATGTACTTTTTTTGGTTTTAATTATTGCTGGATAAATTAAAATACGCTTATTAAGATCAGTCGTGCTGTACGTAACCAATAGCAGCAATTAACTGACTGAAGCTTTGATCTTGTTAATGGCTTCAACAGAAGAAGGAATAGACGGGATCAATGTGCGCGTGAAAGACCTTCATGGGAATTGCAGGAAGTAGTTGCAGGAGGTTGAAGCCCAGCTCCAGGTGATGGACTCTTCCACCCTCTCCGTCAGGAACTTTCCTGGTGGAGCTAAGGTGACCGCAGATCTGCCGGAGCTCCTACAGAGCCAGCAGCTGGCTTGGCAGCTGCACGTGTTGCCCTGGCAAGAACCTCTCTGCCCTTTCCATGAGGTGCTGGAATTGCTGGCGGTTGGAGGTAATACGATTCGGATTACTGAATTCACGGTGGTAAACTGTACGATTGAGTTTATATGCAATGCAGACTTACCGTTATGTGATATTTCTGTTTGGTCATAGCTTTCTTAAAAAATAAATACAACAAACAATGCAAAAACAAAGAGGAAAAACTAAACCAACAAGCCCTTCTCCTTTGAGTTAAAATTTCCATTGACAGTCTCCCATTTGGTATTGCCTCTGGAAAAGACAGAGAGCATTCCCTTCAGCTGACTTTGCGAAATGAGAAATTGAAGCCTGTTGGTTTCAAGGTAATTGTTATTTTGTGTGTGTGTGTGTGTTAGTATGTTTGTTTTGTTCTACTGTCTGCTATGACAAACTGACAAAATTAATCGTTCGTTAAAATACTGAGTTTTCCATGGTAAGTTGTGCCATGCAGAGTAACGTGAAAAGTTGGAGATATTCCTGAAATAACGTGTAGTCACTGAAATTTTAGAAGGCTGTTATTTCTCTACCGCCCCCACCTGCTGTATAATTTTCTGCAGATCGTAACAATCAATTTCTTCTCTTTATTTTTCCATTACAGTTAACCCCTCTGGGAGAGAACTCCATCTCTGATTTGAGGAACAGCCGCAAACTCACCTGTTGCTTTTGCTTGCCGTTCGTATCAGGTTTACAGCCAAAAGCTGAGACAAATCATCAGTAGGATAGCACTAGCACGTGCAAAGGGTATTTATAATTCTGTTTCGTATTATATGATTGTGAAGGACTTGATGCATCCTTTAGTTTCCGCTAGTGAGTTAGAAGTTGGACAAAGGAGGAAGTGATGTGAGTGAGCGTGTGTTCCTGACTTATGTTGTTACGTTTGAAGGTACAGACGTAGTGTAGTCAAAGCAATTTGCGTGTTCTGCGAGTTAATTTGTGATGTTGTGAAAATAATATGTTTCTGTTCTGTTTTAAATTGCAATGTTTAATGCTCTGCATTTCTGTTAATATGTACCAATACCATGATTCTTCAAAGAACTCTAACTATAGTTTATTTTAATTTTTCAGTTTAAAAGACATAGCCTAATAATCCTCCTAAAGCACAATTTTTAGAGGTGGAGGAGCTCAGTGTGCTGTTTTGAGTGTACTACCAGGTTATAATAAAACCTTTTGAGTTCAGTTACACAAATACTCGTTGCACAAAAGTATAGGGATTCCCTTCACAGTGAGATTTGAAATCTGCCTATTTGGTTTGTTAGGCTAGTGCTAGCTCAGAAGACGATAGCAGTTACAGCTGTAAAGCTGTATTCTTGAACACCTTTGAATTCTGACAGCTTCTTTTTGTCTCTTGGACGTCCTGTGGCACACCAAGGAGATGGAGTAGTTTAAGGAAGCACAGTAACAGCTGTAAAAGTTGTCACAGATGAACAGTTTCCTTGACCGGGAAAATTATTTGTTGAACACTTCAACCTGGGACTGCCAGTCTTAATTGTATTTAATAGCTATTGTCTGGTTTTTTTTTAGTCTACTTTATCTCCCATCCCTGTTCCCTTGTGAGCTGGTACTGAATCTGGAATTTCCTGTGAAGAAGGGCAGGCAGTAAGTTGGCAAGCTCAGTGTTTGCGAAGCATTTCCTGCCACGCTGTGTCACTTTCACTGAGCCCTGTTGGTTCTAGAACATAGAGTAGTTTGGGTTGGACGGGACCTTTAAAGGCCACCTAAGTCCAACCCCCCTCAGGTTGCTCACAGCCCCGTCCAACCCCCCTCAGGTTGCTCACAGCCCCGTCCAACCTGACCTGGAATGTTTCTGGGTATGGGGCATCTACCATGTCTCCGGGCAACCTGGGCCAGTGTCTCACCACCCTCACCGTAAAAAAAAATTCTTCCTTCTATCTAGTCTAAATCTACCCTCTTTTTGTTTAAGACCATTACCCCTTGTCCTATTGCAACAGGCCCTGCTGAATAGTCTGTCTCCATCTTCTTTGTGATGCCCCTTTACGTACTGGAAGGCCGCTGCATGGTCGCCCTGGAGCCTTCTCTTCTCCAGGCTGAACGACCCCGACTCTCCTAGCCTGTCTTCATAGGAGAAGCGTTCCATCCCTCTGATCGTTGTTGTGGCCCTCCTCTGGACCCAATCCAACAGGTGCACGTTCAAGTAGCATGTGTCTTTGAGTTTGCTGACCTCGGCTACCTTTCGTGTTATAACAGGAATGTGATCAGAGGCTGAGCGTGACACAAAACTGTCATCACCCTCCAGTGACAAAAGAAACCAGGGGGGAAAAATGGCCCGTTCACAAGTGGAGGAGAAGACTTTTGATGGTCCTTTTGTCTCTGTGGACTCCATCTGAGGTAGGCAAGAAAATAGAGATAGAGATATATATGTATATATTTAGACTTAGATGCCTACCATCTTTCTGTTACATCCACTGAAATCTCAGATGGGTTTTTTTCAAAGGAAGAAAACCAAACATCCTGGTATTAGTCTGTAAGACAGTGAGGCCCTTCCAACAACTATCCCAAAGAGAACCTGGAGTTAGGCATTGCTCTTTAATAAAGAGAAAAGTAGTAAGAATTGGCACCTGGGTTTTTGAAACAGTGTTATCTCACAAGTGTTTCAGACATACACGTACGCATAAACTGTTATATAGGGCAGATATATAAAAGACATCTAGCCTGAAAAGGTGAGATCACAGTTTTGTAGAGCTCTGAAGCCTGTTTCTCTGTGTGCTCCTGGCAATCAGTGGAATTTAAGTAACTTGGAATTTGATTGAATGCAAAGGATTTTCTTGACAGGGTGTCCTTGTAAGCAGGAAACTCAGTTCTGTCCAAATACAAGCCAATAGAGTGATTTGAGTGCACGTGAGAAGAGAATTGAAATCTTTATCTTTAAAAATAGAACACATTACACTCGGCTGAGAAGACACTTTAACTAGAGCTATGGCTTCTGAGACCTGTTTGCTTTCTGGAACAAGCATGAGGCCTAGGATAGAAGGTGCATGAGGAACTCCGAAGCATGCGGGTATTATATTCCAGGATTTGCTTCTTGACCGTTGCCGCTTGGAAAAACTACTGTATTGCTGTTCTCCTCGTTCTGTCTCGTCACTGCTTTCTTCCTGATTAGCCCTGAGATCTTAAAGACAATATATCTCACTTCTGCTTATATAGCCGCTTGCCTTTGCTTAGTTACTGTACGGAATGGAATACTAATAATGGGAGCATTGCTTGATAATTACTGACAGGGTAGTAGGACCTGATGGGGACATTGAGGACTGTGAATTTAATGTGGCTACAAATAACCAGAAAATGTCCCAGCTTTAATTCAATATTTCTTTTGTGTAAAGAAAAAAAAAACACAAACAAAAAAACAACAACAAAAAAACCCCCACAAGCCAAAAATGAAAACCAACCAAACCAACAAACAACAAAACAAATAAATCAGACAAAATTATAACCTTTTATTAATTACATCATGTTGGTTCTGTGTAAGATTAATTTCCCCTGAGACGTACCCGTCTTGCATCAGGAGCAAATACATGGTTAGCTTTGGAGTTTCAGCCGTTGAGCGGTACAGTTAACTTACACAGCTATACTTCAACCGTCATCGGTCCTGCGTTCGTACCCTTTAGCTATAAAATCCTTGAAGTAATGAAAGTGTCTCTCGGCGTGTTTGTACGGCAGCTAGTATCGGGTAGATCTGGCAAGCAGTAAACTGTGAACAACTGGTTCACGACTTTCTCGTTCCGTTTGGTGCATGGCAAAGCGACACCGTTGTTTGCTGAGTGATGATCGAAGAGAGGTTGTTTTCACTTCTCTTTTTCTTGGAGAAAGGCATTCAGCAAAAAGGAACCACGAATAAAAGTTACTTTGTGTTTGGGGCTTATTGGGTTTTGGGTGGGTTTGTTGGTTTGTTTTTCTTTTTTTTTTTTTTTTGGTTATCCTTCTACAAGGAAAAGGTTGTAAGCCCTTAAATCCCCAAGTTCAGTTTAACAGCTGTTCAAACAAAACTGGGAGGAAGTGCTACAACAGGTAACGTTGCTGCTGGATTAGAGACCTTCGCTGCGGCATCATCCAGGGTTAACTCTTTGGTACTAATAGTGCGGTCGCTTTCTGTGCCATGCCTCACCCTTTAGAATAGTCTTTCTAAAACATTCTTTCACAAACTTTATCTGCCAAATTCAAGGTGGATCACGAATCCTCTCGGCCAGTCAAGAAGCACCAAAATTATTTCACAAAACGTCGTCATTTTTCTAAATGCTGTAACGTGGAAGTCCATTTGTCTCGTACGTGCTGACTTAGTTAACAGGTTATTTATACCACGGTAAAACTCAGAATTCTTCTCTAGGTTACCTTCTACATCCGTACGCAGTTTCTTCAGTTTCATAGTAGGTAGGCCGGGGTTTGAATCTGCTGAGATGAAATAACAAAAGCCCTTTGGGCACAGAAGGAAAAAAAAAACGTAATTACAGATCTCACTTCTGCTTTATTTTCTTCTTTTATCACGTAGAGCTAAATGATTAGAAACTTAGAATAGTAGAACTAAGGTTGAAAATATGTATTTAATCAAATTCAATCTAGAAAATGCAAGAGGAGGTTGAATTATTAAATTAAAACTACGGTCATCTTTACAAAAAGACAAGATACACATTTTTTTGTGTGTTTATTGCAGCGTGCTATTTCTAACCAGGGCTACGTGCTGCCTTTCCTTCCTGGTTTTAAGCACAGAGTTTAGTTTATGATAACTAAATCTTGCCAGATGACACTAACAGCTTACCTAGAGGATCTTTTCTACTGTTTTGCTTTTCCAGAAAGAAAAGGTTGTTGAATTACTCAGTTATTCTGGGCAAAGGGTGCCAAGGCCTGAGCTTTCGTATTCTCTCTTGCGATTTGGGCAGCCTTGCGTCGCGTAAGAACGCCTTCGGTTAAATCTCTTCCTATACTGGAATGTTTGTGTGGGATGCCAGGGCTCTTCGAGTGCTCTTCCGTATAGAAAAAGACCCTAAGATCAACAAGGCCTCCACTAGAGCTATGAATGAGGCCAGCTGTGTTGACCTGCATAATAAAGCTGCTATCCATTCTTTTGCCCACTCCTTTACCATGCAGCAAGGGTGGCTGGAAACAGCGATTCCTTCTCCTTGCTTTGGTACGTTTCATCAGCCTGGCAATTACAGTAAGTTAAGTAAGGTTTGAACGTGGCCTCGGAATTCAAATGCGAATTGGAGTGGAGAAAGCTATGAAGTTAGTGATTTGGACTTGATTTTTGTTTCCCTGATTCTAAGAATCAGCCTGTAGAAAGCAGGTCTGCTCTGCCACCGCAACGCTGAACGTCACTCAGCTAGTCACTGGAGAGATGGCAAAGGGGCTGCCTGTTCGTTAAGAGTTTGCTGTTCTCGGTCAGATGGAAAAACTACTGTGACTGATATGCAAGTTTAATGATTTCTTTTTAAACTTAAAGAATTAACGGCCTGTCAGAAGGAAGATTAAAAAAAAGTGTTGTTTTTCCATGGTATAAATCAGTGCATTTGCTTTGTACTGGAATCGTACCTTTCTGCTGTATATTTCGGTGATCTACTCTTTCGGCTGAGGTTGTCTAATTTTTTTTTAATTTTTTTTTAAATTGATAAGTATGACAAAGAGTCATCGTACTTAAATTTCAGTCCAGTACCTACCAGCTATGTGATTGCTTGCAGTGAACAAGGGTCTGTTTTCCGAATCGTATTAGTATAAAAACTTCATTATATATATTGGTATATCTTTACCTTTTTGGATGAGCTCACGACTCAATTTCTTTATAAAAGACTAACAGTAGAAGATGGTATTTTCCCATTCAACCGTGTCCCCTTCATCGATATTAAAATGCCGTAAGTAAGCAGAAATACGGCTCCTAGCCAGTAAAGCAACTAGTTTCCAGTTAAATGTTACCAGGCAAGATTTTTCCAGAAGTAGGAAATGAATAGTCCGATTGTGGAGTCTGTAGTTGTGATTGTAAATTGTTAGCCCTGAGCATAGTACTGGTCACTCGATCAAGTTATGACGTGTTTGCTAGCAGACTTCTTTCGTAATTGCTGGCAGCTTCCCTTGTGAATAAAAAAGCCCAGTCAGTAGTCGGTTCCGTAACTGCAAGTTTCCTACGGTTAATCGGGCTCTTCCCTAAATTAGAGTCCAGCAAGGTCTGCTCAGGTTATGGGCTACTGTCGTGTCCGCAAGGTGGTGGTTCATTTTAGCCATAGTTCCTCTCTTTATCAATAGAGGATAAATACTTAAATGTTTTGCTTCAAAAGATATTTTCAGAAAGACAAAAACAACTTATGAAAACACCCTGAAAGAACTTAGAGCTCCATATTTGCTGTGTGCTCAAAATGGCTGTGGCATTTGCCTTTGCTTTTTCTACAAGCAGATCCTGGCTGGATAAAATGACTGTTTTTACCATCTCCTTTTCCGCTCGGTATCCCTCCCGATGTGTTTTGAGAAGACCCAGACAGAAAGAACAACATTTTCTAGAAACCAAGCAAAATAGATCGCGGAGGAATCCTTCAGTCCGTATGCCGTTGCAGACTTAGGTGAATCCACAGCTGCTGCGGATTTTAGCAACGTGTAGTCTGAGAAAACAGAAAATGTTTTGTTGTTCTCCTCTCATGCTTCCTTAATCGTGCCTTGGGAAGTTGGTTTATTCTGGTGTAAGAAAAATAATTCGCTGGAGTCAATAGGTATGCGAGTGGATGGTTGTGAAGTCGACTGGTTACAACAGGCACAAGCAATATACTTAAGTTAAAAAGTTTACGTCTGTATGTATGCATGCACATACGCAGATCAAAAAGGTAGGAAGGGGATGTTATGAATAGGACTCAAGTTTCACATGATGATCGAACAAGACAAATCGAGTCCACCTTTATATCGGAAAGGATGAAACCTGCTCCGCGTCTTAGGCTGAGAACAGTCTTGTGTCTGTGAGGAAACGCTGACGAAGGCCTTTCATTGATGAGGTTCATTGAACAATCTGTTAATGAAACGCAGGATGCGTGTTTCAGACGTTTATTTCCATGTCCACAGACCAACAGAGGCATCCGTGTGTATGAACAGACTTCTCCAAAGTGTGAGTTACACATCTAAGTTACATCGACCCTGTGGCTGGGATTCCCAAAATAGCTACGTTGGCATCCTTACTCTAATGGAGAACAGTGAAAACTGAAAGCGCGTTTTTCGGCTTCTAGATGATTATAACAGTAGTAGAGAGGCTGCAGTGGGCAGGTTTCTCTGATATCTAATTGTGTCCTTACCTGAGCACCACGGAGAACAGGATTTAGGGCAGAGAATCCCTAATCAGGTAGTTGCTTACCTGCTTTGAAATGAAGCGCCCAATCGTTCTTCTGACTTTGTACTGATTACATGAGACAGCTTCCCTCTTGCACTTTGTTTTCGTATACTTTCCACGTGTTTTATGAGATGGATCTTGGCGTCTGTTTTGGGCCTGTAGATTCTGCTGGGCGAAAGAACGTCTGGGAGTAAATCTGTTTATGGCTGTAGCCCCGAATACTTCAATGTCTTTTGAAAATTGGTTGTAGACTTCCAACTTGTGACAATGTTGTCCTGTCAGCAAGCAGCATGAGATACTGTATGTGAGAAGCCAAACTCTCTATTTGCAGCTCTATTGGAGTTGGGCTAGCTGATCATGTCGCTGCCAAGCTGAGGATTCAGGCTTCCTCTGGGTGTTTTTGGAAGTTACTATATCATTGGCAGGGATTCACGACTTTCCAGCTGAAATCAGTGAACAAATACGAATGACTAAATTGTGGTTGTTTTGATTATCTGCGGAACTAAAGCAGGCCAGTTTCAGTACAAACGAGGAATTGTCTGAACCTGGTTGATAGGATTCATATTGTCACCATACGACAAGGTTATACGTTTAAGTAAATGCAATCAGGACTCTAAAGGCAATTATGAATTTAATTTCCCCTAGTAAATGGTCAAATGGTCCTATTAAAAAAACCACTCCAAAATAAAAAAACCCAACACCCCTCCACCCCCATGTACTGCAGAACAGTAGGGTCTTGGGCTTCTTTTTATCTAGTGTCCGTGTGTGCCTCTTATGTTCATCAGTTTACCTATGCTTCTGCCCTCTTGTGGATTTTAAATGTATTAAGTAGTGTGTAGATTTATATTACTATCCAGGTTTTAAGACTACAGGTCTCTAATGATCTAGGAGTAATTATCTAGAAAAAAAAAATCTTAACACGGGAGTGCATGTTCTAGGATCCGCATTTCTTCTGAGCGCGTTGTTTGACTAAAAGAATCGTTCTGTCTACCCTCTGGTTTGGGAAGTTCTTTTGTTCTGTTTTTAAACCGTGTTTGTCAAACTGGCGTAGCTGCCAGATCTCTTACAAGTTGTTCTCGTTTCTCATCCTCCCGCTGTCGCACAACTGCTCTTCAAATTGGACTTTCTCGGGAAACAAGGAATTGAAAGATAATGACAAGGCACAGGAAATACCATGGATTTATTCAAAGCTTTGAGAGCTTTTTCTGAGGTCTTAAGGTGAACGGATCGGAGCCTTCTACGGCATAACACTCTGCCAATGCTACCTGCACTTTCTGTCTAAAATATTGCTGTGTGTGCAGTAGTAGTAAATTGCTTCAAAGCTGGAGGCCAGGGATCACTCCCTGTGCTGAATACATCCAGGAGGATTAGCGTATGTAAGCCTGCAAGGTAGAATAGAGTAAATACTCCATAAAAATGGAAATCCGGGACCAGATATTAAAAAAAAAAAATGTATACATTCTGTGGTTTTCCGAGTCATTCAAATTATGTCACTTTCATGGCGTTTCTGGTTTTTAAGCCAATGCAGTTTTGAGTTTTGCTACAGAACTAAGAGAAAGGTGCGTGTTATGTTCGTAGTGTGCAGGTGGGGCCAGACAAACTCAGCTAATGTGAAGTGACCTATTAGACAGTATCGTTGCGGCAATATGATGGTCAACACAAAATAATTTAGCCTCTTGGCTTATATCTTGTGAGATATGACAGTCCAAGGACAAGAAAGGAGAAAAAAAAATAGCAGGGGGACAAAGTTGGGAATTTAAAAAGGAGTGTGAAAAGGGAATTCTTGGATAGAAATTTGAACTGGGCTGCTGGTTTCCTAGAAGGGGGAGGTATTCTAGCACCAGGGAGCCTTCTGGAGGAGCAGTCTGGACGAGCAGTCTCAAGGGGTTTATAGCAAAATGGAGGTAAAGACAAAAGTCCGGTCTGAGCCTGCCTTTTTTTTTTTCTTCAGTTTCCTGCTGCTGTTGCTGTCAGCAGCTCAACTGGCCCAGCAGCCAGTGGTACTGGAAAACCGTCTCTGGCAAGAGCTTGCATCGATTGCACTATTTTATTGGAGTCCTGCTCTCCTCTGGCTGCGCGCAAACTGGTCCGCTGGAAAACTGCAACGTATTTCTGGTACAAGCCATGAAAATTCGGGCAAAAAAAAGTCATAGCAGAGATGTCGCTAAGCTGTCGCGGGGGGTGAGCGGGTGACCACGGAGGCGGTGCGGTTCACGTGTCGGGTCAGCGGCGTGTGCCACCCGTTGGGCCCAGGCTCACACCGTCCAAGGTGTGCTGATGGCACCCGGGGGACGCGGCCAACCTCTGCAGCTGTGGGGAGCTGCCTTCTGGGACCGGTAACCCCCCCTGGATAAAGGACAGATCTCTCTGAGCCAGGCTTTGTTCTGTTCTGCACAACGGCATGGGATGAGTAACCGTCAGAGCGTTCTAACAGCATTGATATTGTGGTAACCTCTCTGCAGGCGTGGCTTGTTCTCTGTTTCGCACCAGAATTACGAGGTGAAGGTTATCGGAAGGCTCTGCTTCTACAAAAGCACTGGCATGTTAAGGGAAGAGTTGTTACGGGGAGGAGTTCGTTTATCCCAGCTCATAATGGAGCAGTGGCTCTCCCAGTGGGAAACTTCAAATACCTGACAACATTGTTGGGGGAATGCCTGATGTGGAATATTCAGTTTCCTAAAAGGTTATCTCATTTTCCCTTCTCCCCCTGCGTTATTTCCTTGTCACAGGAATAGAAAATAAGACTTTTCAGGAGAAGAGGAGTATTTGATCTTCTAGCTCACTCAAAAGGGCTCTGATTCAAGATAGGAGAGAATGTTCCAGAGCAGTGGGGAAACCAAAGGAAGGATATACAGGTGTTTTAACATTTGGCCTGGGATGTCAAATCACTTCTGCTAGCTAAAGGGTAAGCAACAATGTGTATTAAAATGTAGTTCCTTTGAATGAAGAAAAAAAAAATGCATTTGCTTTTTGTATATATTGAGAGTGAAAACATGGAAATTTAGGGGGTCTTGGCAGCTGCTGTTTCCCATTGTACTATGGACAAGTGCCATCCTTGCGGAGTTACTAATGGATGGTCCAATAATCGAGACTTCTAATTGCCCACTGTACTGTTTTCATGATTCTGAACATGGAAGCAAACGCCGCCAAAAAGCCAGAAGATGACAGCAGTGCAAATATTTGCTGAGTGCTTCAGATGATCAGAAAGGCAGGAAGGAAGGGAAGGGAAAGCGTAATTTCCAGGTAAGTGCAATACCGTCCCTCGTAGCATCTTCTGAATTGGCTCTTGTGGCTCTGAGGAGGTGGATTCTAGAAATGGGTGGGTTCTGGAGGCTGAACGTGAAGATTTCAGATATTTTACCTTTTCTCCAGAAGCGTATTTTAAAAGAACTAAAGTTGGAATCTCAAAATGGCCCAATTTCTGAGTAAAAGCTCTCAGAAGGACGACGGGTATCACAAGATGTATAAGAAGTCCTGATGACCGTTGAGGCTAGAATGGAAACAACATTTAATTACTATGTTTTTTTCAAGGCATATTTGTTTCTGCACATGAAAATGACCACGTAAATGTTAAATGGTGTTTTGATAATTAAGCCGTTACTATAGCTATAATTGTTAAGTTTGTGTGTTGTCGTATGTTGTCCGTCTGTGCTGCTCTTAAGCATACGTATGGGTTTTTTTACTCACTGCCAAGCACATACATGTGTGTATGTGTTCAGTAGGACTCGAAGGAAACATTTAAATGCACGTTGGACTTCTGTGAAAGTCCATGGGACATAGATGTGGTTTAGAAAATAAGGAAGAGGCATTCAAACACCGTCCTAAATAGGAACATAAGGGTGTAAGGAACTGAAATTTAAGGCTGATTTTTGACATACCTCTTACTAAGTAACAATTTACTTTGTAAATGTCTTCGGGGGGGGGGGGGGGTGTGTGTTTGTAAAGTGCTACTAAATCTGAATTAGCAATAAAAACTTTTCCATGTTTTTAGTACTGACAACAAATTCCCTTATTCTGCCAACATAACGTTCTCATTTTGCTGCAGGAAGCCTAAAGTCTGCTCTTTTTTGCATCTCAACTTTCAATTCCACTAAATCTTTCAGTCGCTTCTCTTTACGTCTTTATTTTCAGCACATTTAGGTAATCTGTAGGGTTTTTAAGTTGTTTTAGCTTGGGTCCATTGTGAGACATTAATATAGCTTTGACAAGGTACATGGTGTGGAACATTTTGGTCTATAACACCAATAAAAACAGATGGGGGAGCGGAGCTGCCTATGACGTAAGGCACGCAAAAATGCGGATCTCGCCAATTAATCATGGCATACCGCTGACAAATAAGTGACAGTAATTGATGCAGCCCTTTGAGAGACAATCTGGACCTACTGCAACCTGGGGAAGCTCATTCATTTCTTTTCCTTTGCAAAGTGAATAACAGCCCTACTGAATTGCTGCCTGGTGTTGCTGTATAAGGTAACGGTGTCAGTGACAGGTCAGGAAGTAGAAGAGTCTGGCAGGTAGCGCACTATCTGCCTGAGTCTTGTCTGCCTTCTGTTTCTGCAAGCTACTGATGTTCGCTTGTCAGTATATGGGCTGCCAAAGGGCTGACGCACGGGCACCTAAAATGCATTTCAACATCTAAATGCGTTCCCTTAGGTTTTTCTGCTTGACAGCCTAATTATCGATATTTTTTTTCCATTATTTCTATTCGTCTTCTACTCTTAGGCTGTAGTGTCAGGATTTCTAAGATGCCCAGTAGATTCCCGCAATAAAACGTGTGCACTCTGACTAGATCTGACTTGCCCTCTGTGCTTTCTTTTAGGTGAACTTGTGTGACTCAGAGTAAAGCCAGAACGTCTTACGGCTGTAAGAAAATGTCTAACTGTTTTCATAGGCAGTATGCCAGACCAAGGCAACATATATGCGAACCACTGTCTGCCGCTAAGGTCCCCTTTGCAGAGTATTCCTTTTTTTTGACAGCAGGGAGGAGAAATCAAGGCTCAGTGTGGAATATTAGAACAAAGAGATAGTTCTGCTGAGTTTTCTCTCCGGTAGGCAGTGGCTGCTTCCATCACATGGAACAAAATTTCCTTCCAGAGCAACAATAGCCTGCCTCAGTTGTTAATGGAGCGGGGCCAAAATATTTCACTTCAATGCAATAATATTTTTACAGCAAAAGAGCTGCTGAACGGAGCCTGCTAGGACTATCGTATTTGTTGGCAGGGCCACCTCCCACCCCGGTCGTTATTTAGATCTGCTGCCGTTTCCTTGTAATTATCAAGCTGGGTAAGATAGTATTCAAATCCCTGTTACTCCTGAAAATAACATCTTCGACAGTTTCCTTTTTTGCCTTCTTACCTCTCTTCTGCTGCAGCAGAACAGGTGTCCCTGGCTCGGGGGAAAGGAAGAGGTAGCCAAATAGGGGTGGCATAAATAGCTACGTGGGAAGATGGGCAAGTAGGAAGAAAGAGCGGTGAGGACTTCCAGCTCGTTGCTCTGGTGGTTTCATTAAAGAGAAGGGCAGCTCATCAGGCGGTAACACTGGATAAAGGAACTGGTATAATGACGGACCACCGCGGCCTATAGGAAAGGGGAACTCTTTGGCAGTTTTAATCTAAGATTCTACTGGTGCTTTAGAAATAAAGGAATAATCGCTCCCATTTTACGGATGTGGGAACTGAAGCATAAGGCAGTTAATTGCCCTATTTGCTGATGCTCTAAACACTTGCATCTTCCATTGGCTGGAACAAGAGCTGCAGAAACTTATGACCTCTGTGAACCAAGTTGGTTACGTCTGATTTTGCCCAACTTCTGTAGGGATGCATCAACGGAACAGAATGGAGGTCTAGGCACAGATGTAAGGAGGAGGGAAAACAGGAAAGCTGCTAACGCATCCTGGGTTTCCTTACACTAAAATCTCTTGCAGTGGCACTGGCAATTTAGATCTTCCCAGCCAAACACCGCAAGGCTTCTGTGGCCACAAATGACTGATGAGGAAGAGCCGCAGAGAAGTGGAAATGCCGCACAGAGCTGAGAAATGCAGACGTAGTCGCCTGCATGTGAAGTGACCTGGAAAGAAAAGGCAGCTCCCGTGTTCTCGGGGGGGGGGCTGCGCCTACCTCCAGTCTAATTCACCGGAGCCATGCCACATGTCGGAGCATAATGCAGATTTCACGCAGGTATAAATGAGCACGCGCTCGAAAGGTTGCCTGCACCAACCTGACCACTTGCATCCTCGTCACCAGGTTTGCAGCCGGTATTTCTGGATGCTTGACAAGTTGGCAGCATCGGTGAAAATACGCTATAGATTCAGCCCCTTCCACAAGTTCTTCCCAGGTGATGCACCAATCTCCTTTTTAGAACAAGGATTTTGGTAATAAATGTCCATGACTTAAAATACTTCATGATTTTTGGCTGACGCCGCCATTGGTCCGTAAGGACTCTCATCTGCGTCAGGTCGGAAGGGTTTCAAAGCATGGGGCATGCTTCGAGAAAGGAGCACAGTCACGGGGGGCCTTTTTCAGCCTTGAAAAAAAAAATCTTAACTCATTCTGCTGAATAGTGGGCTTATACTATCGGCGTACCCACAAATAAACCTGTATTTAAAGCAGCGATGTACAGAGTTGCACGTCTGGGAGGGCCTGGGGAGAAGGGCTGTTCAATGCAGCGTTGTGGGGGTTGTCCAGTGGTAATTCCTGTCTCGCTGGTGGTGTGTGAAGGGCAGGTGATCTCTTCTGGGCACGCTACCAACTTTGCTCTGTCTAGCTTCAGGTTGGCAGAGAGCATTCTGAAGACATTGCGTCTTTTTAGCGTGCATCATATCACCTAAGCACAAAAGCCAATGAACCGTGCTTTGTTTTTCCATGCAACTCACCGTCTGGCCTTTTCCTCTGGAAATACTCTAAGTGATGCCTCACTGCCTTTTGTGAGATCTCCAACTCTTGATTTTTTTATTTTTTTTGCCTTCCCCCCTCCAGCTTGACGATTTTTCCTTTTTTAAGTGTCTCTCCAGAGCTTTGAAGTGCTGTAGGCATTGGTGACTGAGCAGCAATTTTTTTTTTTCTTACTTCAGTTTGGCCGTATTTGTTTTTTGAAGACAAATTTATCTCTTCGGAGCCTGAATTTTTTCCTCGCATCGTTCTTGTTGCTCTGATGTTGCAGTGCTGTGGCTAGAATATCTAGTGAGAAGAATGTTCTAGCAACAGACTACAAGAATGTTATTCTTCTCTAGCAGAAATAGTAAAAATGTAGTGATTTGCAGGGAATTTCCAGTAAGGGAGGACACTGAGGGTAATGTAAAGGAAATCTTCAGTGAAATCTTACGTATAAACAAGGAAGGTACAAAACTCTGTTTTTCTGAATACAGAAAAAGTCTAAAAAGTCTTTTAGTCCAGTTCCAAGAATTTTTTGGCAGTGGTCAATATAAAATGCTCTCCTTCCATCAAAGATTTTTTTTATTTTTTTTTTAGGTATGTGAGATTCTTGCTCTGACTTCCTGACTGGCTTTGGTTTTCTTTTCTCTTGTCTGTCCTGCCTTGCCTTCTCATTTCAGAGCCACAGGTACGCAGCCCTACCAAAAAAGTATCCAGTGAAACGTCTCCACCTGCGTAGCTCAGGTTCTGAGGTGGCTTTGCGTGCGGTTTTGCTTCACATGAAAGTGTACGTAACGTTTCATCGGTTTGACTCTCTAAAGCCGTTTTAGTGGCTTTATAAAATAATCTTAAGTGAAAGGCCGGTGGTGTTCCAATGCATCTTAATGAAGTTTAATGCAGTCTGCCACCAACATCCTTCTGACTCCGCAGTTTACACTGCGGTTAGTAGAAGTAAACATGTAAAATAACGGAATGACTTTTCTTCTTGCAGCTCAGGTGATTTGCACCATCTGCTGTCGTTACTGCATTACCTGCTGAAAATTGCTGACTGTATTGAAACAGCTTTTGCTGTCTGGTACCAAAGAGATCTCAAGTGTTTACGTGGTTGTTCCTGGAGGGAGAAGAGCAGCAATTCACGATTTGTGGGGGACGTTTAGGATTTGGTGTGCTTACTCTTAGTAAAGGTACCTCTTTGTGTGTATATGGTGAAGGACTCTTAAGCTGTAGGCTACGAGCAGAAAGGCTGCAGGAAAGGCGTTGGTAGAACCGTGGGTAGGCTTTGTATGTAAATTTATGAGAGAATATCCTAGAGACTAGGGATAGGGTAAATGAGATGCAGAAGGAACTCATCATTTGATGGCTGAAGTTGAGATGGTTTTGCATGTGAAATAGAGGGAACTGGAATTTCAGCTGTTGCAGAAGTCCTGGCAGAAGTGTTTCCCTGGAAGACTTTATTGTTGTTCTGAATTCCGCTGAACCTTTTCTCTTACTTTTAGTAGGATCCTTGGAGTAGATTAGGTATGATACAAAATCTGTTTCCCTCTAAGTTTTTTGTTGTTCCCCCCACCCCCCCTTGCCTTTTCCCTTCAGGTTATTGCTGCTGTTACACATGTCAGCTTCTCGACCCTTCCTTTCCTGGCTGTCTTTCTCTGTGTTTAGATCTTTCTCCAAGAAATCTGGAAAGATGCACTCATCTATTTTTCCTTCCAAGCAGAAGAACAAAAGTGCAGAACGAGTGGTGTATTCCCTGCTGATTTCACAACTCGAACCAATATTTTTCACAGTGCTTTCGCAGCTTTCCTCCAGAGGCACCTGCCAGATCTTGATCCTTGCTCAGACTCTCACTGCTGTGGATTACTAGGATAAGATGTGACCTAGGAAAATGTGACTGCAAGTGGTAAAAGCAGGAATGTTTTTCTGTAGAGAAAAGTTAACGCTTCCTTTGCGTCTGAGTTTGTTATAACATAAGTGATTACGCAGAGTTCAAGGTCCCTAGAAAACTATGTTCTGGTCTCTGTGATGCACCTTACAATGTATTTTTAACTTCGATGCAAGGTAGCTGTCACTGTTTCTTGCACACTGTAGCTATTTTGCTGAACTGCTAAAGTACTGTTCTTTTTTTTAAACCGCGTTCTAGCGCTTTCAGAGCTGCATGAATAGAGGCAGTCGGCATTGCCAGGTTCGTTCAGAAGAGCGCTTGAGACTGGCTCCTTGTGGTTACGTGGGAGCATAGGTACCGAGGTACTTAGTTCCTTACTACATTTGTACTTACCTAACACTTCGGTATTTCCAAAAGAAGCCAAGTGAGACCCACGACAAGTGTTCCTGAGAGAAGAAGTCAGAAAATCATGCCGACAAGCAGTTGGATACTTAGGTGCCATGTGCCCTCCGGGAGTGCTTCTCTGCCGCCCCCCTTCCACAGGGATGAGGAGCCCATTGCGCGGCGTCGCCTGCAGCGAGCGAGAGGCAGCGTGTTCGTATCATGACTTACTGCCTCAGGACACTAGCAAAAGGCAACTACAAGGTTAAACATGGCATATTTATTGAAAGCATTTGTTAGTAATGCTGTGGTTTATTTTTATTAAGATCTTATTTGTTTGTTGCAGGTATTTTATTCATGATATCTCGTTTTTCTCTTAACGCATCTCCAGTTTGCATAAATGCTGCTTTTCTAAGCGTGGGTCAGAGCCTGCATGTGTGGAGGACGTTGGGTGTATTTTTGTGCGTGTTTTTCTGTTCAGTAAAGTTGGTGCTAACACTGTAAAAGAACGTTTGTTCTGAAGACCTTGTTTTCTGCTTGGAATAGTGTTCTGGTGTTACGTGAACAGTCGGCGTTTTCCTGCCACCTTATACCTGAAACTAAGTGTGACTCTATGTACAGCGTGATTATTCTTTCTTTATTGTTTTTGATTTCTTAATATGATAATATTTCATTACTGTGCTAAAAGGATTTGATTTGGGAAACGATGTTTGAGCGATTTGTGAACTGAAACCTTACTGCCAACTGAAAATGTTAATCTGAGAATTACAGTTTCAGTTGATGTGTGCGCTATGGTCTTTGACCTGGGACGCTATTTTACTTCGTACTGGTTTGTACCCTTCCTAGTTAGTTATTCCTAAGTAGAGTGCTTACGGTTTATCAATCGTTCACAAAAAGGAAGAAAAATACTGTTTCTGGTTTGGGGTTGATAAACGAGGAATGAAATCATGAATTGGCCTGGCCGTGCTCTGAAGTCTGTGGCAAAGCTAGAATTTGAAACTGTATTCTGAGTCAGCTATTAGATCGTAATTCTTTACTGGGGAGAGTTTCAGCTGTACAAAACCTTTTTTTTTTTTTTCTTTTTTGATACAGAGTAGTTTGAATGTCACCTAACAAACCAAGTTCTCTTCTTGTTTTGATGTGAACAACGGAGATTTCCTCGTTTGCTGGCAGACTTCATTAACTGTGTGGCTTTTTTAATCACCAGGCACTCGCCCAAAATAGCCTACAACTTGTTGGAGTGTCCTTACTGGTAGGAAGCGTGACCTTCTCTCTGATACCGGGCCGCCAAAAAGAATGTAGTAAATTTTAATGCGATTGTAACTTAGCCAGCATTTACATAAAAGAAAACAATGATCTTCTTGTTATGGAGATCATTAATGAAACATCAGGGCTGGTCTGCAAATGCTACCATGTTGTGATCCAGCTGAAAAAACAGCCTTGTGTAACTTGAGTACGTTGCATAACACAGGAAGTGGAAAAACAAACTAAATTTTCAAGGGTTGTTAACGTTTTAACTAGATCCGAATGAAAAGTCTACAGTGAACAGCTTTTTGAGCAACTGAACCTATATATCCTCTGAAGGAATATCTATGAGGCTGAATATGTTCTTTTTTTGCCTGGCCGGTGCTGCTACTTGTGGTCGCATTTTTCAGTGTGGTAATCTATGGCTTGAAATTCAAATAGCGTTGACTTTTAGATAAGTCGTGGGGCGCCGTTTCTGTTCCCTGTGGGAGAAGGGTAGGAGTCCTCCGTGGTCGGGATGTGGAGGTGATTCAGAATTCATCTTCCTTATGCAGTCGGGCATGTAACTTGGAAATTTGCTTAGCAGTTAGCGTCTTGAAAGGTAAAAGCAGTAAGTCACGCGTTGGGATAGGCAAACCCATGTTCCGATAAACTCGTGGAAACATAATAATTTGCGGAACCTGCCTGATATTTTTTTATCTAGCTATACTTCAATATTTTGCAATGCCGGCACATTCGAGACAAGCTCATTTCCCTCACCTACTGTTCTTCAGTTGTATCTCACTTGCAGAAAGGCAAAGTTGCAAAAAAACTCGGCAAGATTTTAGGAGGCGGCGGTCGATCAAGAAACTCTGCAGCTATTTCTTGTAAGGTCTGCCATTTTCCAAAGGGTGAAATTCCCATGAGGATCAAGTGTGTAAACAGCAATCTGAACCTACGTTTTGTCATTCAAGTCCGAAACGCCTTTTTTTTTTTTAATAGCTTTAAAAGTCCTCCCCTGATATTTTCGAACTTCCCAGATCAGAGATTTCTTTAGCATGACTTAGAGTCTGGGGAAGTTTATCTCGTTATAAAGCTTTTTGAAGGAAATTGCATCCAGGAAAAAAAAAAAGAGTAAAAATTTAATTTAAGGATGGAAAAAATCAGAAGACTGAACTGCAAAATGAAGCTGTCAGCTCTTGTTGTGGGTGGTGTGTAAACTAACGTGCGCACAGGGTGCAGGAGACTTCTGTTGACTCTTCAGTAGCTGGAGATCTGTTTCTGTGACCCAGCCGAAGGGACACAAGACACCGCTGACCAAAAAGATGGCTCAGCATTGACCAACAGAGCGATACTGACCTAGGTGTGAGTTACTAATGCGTAGGACAGGCAGATTGTGAATTGTATTTTGCCTTTTACTGAGGGGAGGGTGCTCTGCTGGCTTATTTTAGTAAATAGTGGGGAGTTGTAAACTTAAAATTTCTTACGTACTGAACAGAATTGCAAGGCGCGTGCTTGTTCTAGTTTCTTTTGTTATCGTTACAATTAACAGCCATCTGGTGAGTATCAGCTTCAGTAGGGATGTCCTTTAGTTTGGCCAGCCTTCGGCGGGTGGGTGAGAGGCGCGGAGGATCTGTGTCTTCTCAGAGGTTGCCTGGCACGGGGTGTTTTCTGGCAGCAGGATCTAAGGCTAAGATGATGAGGAAAGCACTTGACAATAGATATAACTGCTGTGTACCACGGGGCTAAAGTAACTGTTCTCAGCCTCTATTATCTGCTCAAATAAACTATGCGATGTTAAGCGTGCGCTAAGGATCGTGGTTTATGTGCTCAACAGAACTCTCCTGTCTCTCCCATCCCTGCCCCCCAAGCCACAGATGCAGCAGTGGCTTTTCAATTGAGTGAGGACACCACAAAATTTATGGCTGCCTGGGGATTATCCTTTGCATTTGGATTAATTTAAAATCTGGCTATGTTTTTATAATTATTTTTTCCTTTATTTTATTTTCCCCTTGTGAAAAAAAAAATCTGCTTTTGATATATATTATTACCCATGTATGTAAACTATGTGACAATATGCAAACTGTATTTCAAATGGCGCAGCGCTGGCTAATTTCCAACCTGGGTTAGATTTATAGGACAACAGTATATCGTATTGTTTTGTGTCAAGTTCGTGGACTGATATGACACTTGGTTAATTTTAACGCCCCCTCCCTGTCTTTTCTGTATATAAAGCAAGCTGTGTGAAACACAGCAAATAGGTGAAAGATGCATGCTGCTTTAACGGGCTGATTGTTTCGGGGAAAATAGTCTAGCTAGAGAATTGTTGAGTTTAAACTGTGTGCGTTCCCTTGTCCTATTTGTCCTCTCTATTTCGGTAAAGCCTAGAGGTCCTTGACAGTTGTGCTAAGCGCTGTACGGACCGGATAAGAAAAGCGGTCTTCCCTGCCATTGAAGAAGGGAGAAACAAGAGCTGGATGTGAAGAACAGTTGCAGAAAGCATGGCGTGTGCTTTGTGAACGTACATTTCCTGGTTTTTTTACCTTTATAACGTACATGTGAAAACTTTCCTGTTCTCGTTGCTTCGTTTCTTATTTCTCTCTTGAGTTACAGTTCTCTCTTCCTGCCATTAATGCTTCTGTCTGTATCAAGTAAACAAGATGTAGTGAATTAAAGGTTTCGTGAACTCAAGTGGGAAACCAGACGTGACAACAGAGGTGGTGTGACTTTGCCCCGGTGAAAATCTGACCCCATTCAGGCCAAAGGCTTTTTTTTTGGTGTGCCGTTGCTTTTGCAGCGATGCAGCTGGGAAGAGCTCTAAATCAAGTCTTTTTAAGTATGCCAAGAAGCAAAAATGTGTCTCTTAAGTTTTATTCCTTCTGCACCCATGTCCTGATATAAAGACCTTATATAAATCTGAGCAAGTCCTCATTGAATGTGCGTGTGTCAAAAACTATTTGGGTACTAAGTATCCTAAAGATTATTTGGTTGTACGTGTGTTCAGGATGTACATCCTACGTACTTATGGGTGCATCCAAAAATTATTGAAAATGGGGGTACGGCTCTGTGAGATAAGTTGTAAATCAAAGGGAAAGTTTAAAAAAAAGTGAATAAATGCAGAAGGTTTGTTTTGATTCCATGTATTTTTTTAAAAAAAGAACTGTTAGGTTTACTGTAATTTTCTAGAAGATACTAACTAATGAAAGGGTCTTTCATGCTTCAATGTGGGCCCAAAACGTGTTGGTTACTGAAGCCCCGTTTAATTGCTTCCTAAACCTGGAAGAATGTTAGCTGCTAGTAATACGGTTCCAGAGATGAGTAAAGTCTTTCAACACTTTTGTTGCCGAAGGTATCTTACTCTTGACAAGATCCATCTTTTTCTCTGGTTCTTGCAGCCTATAGGGTGCGCGTATTAGGCACGTAACGTCCTGCATCTCTTGAAGGCTCGTATCGGGAGGAGTCCTGGCAGTACGGCTAACAGAAGAATGCTCTACATTCAGCACAACAGCGGTTGCCACTTTCGCTTAGAACGGGTCCAAGGAGTTGGCATGTGTTCCTTTTATCCGGTATTTCAGTGACTGGAGCGCGCGCACGCTGACCTTGGCAAACTCAGATTGAGTTTTGCCTTCTGGTTTTTCTGTTTTGCAGAGCAATGGCCTGGAATAGAAGAGTTTGTTACAGTTTGAGACTGTCACTTAGAGCAGGGAGGGAGGCAGGTGTGTCACTGTCCTGAAAAGGTGCTTTTGCAGCTGTCTTTATACTTGGAAAAACTGGTTTTGTGACCCAAGGCTCTGAATCCCGAAGTGGCAAAGGAATGACCCCTGAGTTTCTTTATGAACCTTTGCCTCTAACACTACAGCAAAGACTGTTTCTTAAAAGCCAGATGGGACAGAGACGATTTTCAGTTAAAAACCATGTTGTTTTTGCACCGTGCTCTGTTTGTTTATTTTTTGTCTACTCCTCAGTTCCTTCTCCTCATGTTTCTCCATTTGCAAATCTCAGCAAGAAAACAAAACCCTAAATGCTTGCCACACTGGGAAGTGACATGTTAGAAATCTAAAACAAAAAATGGCTGCATGGTTTGTTTATCCCCTTTATTAAAGGTGGATTTTCCACTAGAGTACGAAAAATTCCTTTTTTTTTTTTTTTAAAAAAAGGTATTTTTAGTGCAAAATGCTGGTTGAGAACTGTGAACCATCGAATGCTTTATTTCTTCAAGTTCAGCGGGAATACTGGGGGAAACAGCTGTAATCTAGAACTCTGAATAACTTACTGTGGCTACTTTATTCTGGGATCTGTCAGAGCCGGGCTGCAGTAATTGAAGCTGAAGGAGCTTAGCCACTGGAACTGCATAAGACAATAGGGGTGAATGTATTTTGACAGAGTATGAGGGTTTGATCAAAGTTCTGTGCGTTATCAAAAGTAATTCCCTGTTGTAACAGGAGATTCCCTGCTGATACACATGTTTTTACCAGATACCGAAGCCTAATTTCTATTATTTTTGCAGGTCGGATGAACTGCTGTTCGACAGCCCATCCTTTAGGAGAAGTAAGTTCAAAGAAATGTCGAGCAAATGTCGCTAATCCTTTTGAATGAGTGGTGCAAGTTCATGAGGTCACTTGTAAAAGTGATGTAATATGCAGAAAACCTCTAATAACTGAACATATGTTGCATGTAAAGCAAGAAGCAAAGTCAACTGAAACACTGACGTGAGATCGAGCGCATGTATTCTGTATCCACATCAAAGGTCTGGACGGAAGGCATTTGAGGCAAGGACATGGAGCTGGTAATATCTCTCTCTTTCTGGCTGTAGCATCAAACATGAATGCGTTGTATTCCCACAGTCTGAACTTGAGCCTCTTAAAACGTGCTCAGGCTTGAGGAGATTTAGCATTAATGTCAGGGTTGCAAATAATTGGGGGTATTTTGCTTGCTTGCCTGTGATCAAATTTATTACAGTTGCGGATCTGGTGAACATGCATTTAACGAAATCTCATGTATTCAATACCATTCAACGTCTTTCACTTTTTTTTTCTCCTGAATGGGCTGAGAGGTCGCATGCAAAAATTCTGATGCTTGCTGCAGTTGTACTATAACGCGCAAACTCGTTCTGCGTTAGTTAACTCTGCTACGAATCAGCATGCTAGGAATCTGTCATCTTTTTTTTCTTGAACGAAGCAGAACGCGTACCCATTGAGCCTGGTGCTTCGTGACGTTCAACCCTTTACCTTTGCTGCTTGTAAGTTTTCTCCGTAAACCTGAGCTCGTAATTAGGATGAAAATAACTCGAAAAGGAGTGCAAAGGCCTCTAAGTTAGCTCTGCTTTGGAGGGGCCGTAAGGTGCAACTTAATACCCTGTAGATAAACTATCACTGATACTCGAAGCAGCGGAGTCTAGCTCTTGGCCTGGGTTAGCAAACCCACTTTTCAGGTCTGCTTAATTTGGGAAAGGGCTGGGCGGTCTCAAGGATGTGGATTCCAGGTTTGGAGGTGGCTCAGTGCATCGTAGCTTTGGGTGTTTGCTTTGCAGTCTTTTCTGCAATGTCAACTCCTCTGTGATTTCCCTGGAGGGAGGGACAAAGCATTGTCTGCTCCTAGAAATAAAATGAGATTACAACGACTGTAGAGATCGGTCCCGTTGTTTGAGTGCGTACGCAGCACGGAACGACTGATTCGTTGCTTGCCTGTGCTGGATGGTAACTATTTTATACTGCTGCAAAATGAGTGTAAGCCCCATGGTTTACGTGCTTCGCTTCTGTATTTATGGCTCTGCCTACGTATCTGAGCTTAGCAGAGCTTCCAATGCCAAAGCTCTGGCATGCAGCCCGGAAAAGCCGCCCGGTCTGGGTAGTGGGTGGACTGGGATCCTTGCTGCCTTGCCCTGTACCCCAGTATCTAGTCACGGTGCGCACTGTACGCGTATGGGCAGAAATGGTGAATGGAGACGGTAATATTCTGCCCTTGCTTAAAATTGAACAGTTTTAGGAGCATATATGTGTGTTATGCCTGTCTCTTCAGATGTAATTGGCGGTTTAACTGAGGACCTTTGTACAGTATAGTTTGTAATTTGATTTATTTTGACTGTCAGCCGTGGTGGTCTCTTAGAAAATCACTCTGAAGTAACTCAAAGTATTTCTCAGGAAATAAGTCTGTTGATATCTTCAAGGCATCAGTGTTATTCTCCGTGCTCAGGATGAACAAAGAAATAACTTTACGTTCACGGGGGTCACTTTCTTTCTTTTTTTTTTTTTAAGTGCAGGAAGAGCACAGTGCCTCCAAAATGGCTAAGCATCACTGCGTGCGGAATATGTGCTTGGAGAGCAGAGCTTGTCAGCTGTCCCTGAACACATCAGCTGGAATTAAGTGGCTAAGGAGTCAGTAACGTTAAAATTCAGAGGGGGATGCCAACGTTGGCGTAGAATGATCTCTGGTCCTGGAGCCTTTATGCAAAGTGGACAGTGTTCCTCCCCCCCCCTAATGAGAAGCAGATCCTCACCTCCTGGCTGTCCCCTGTACTCTCGCTCCTGTTCTTACATTAGTAGCACGGGCCGGGCAGTGAAAACTTCATTTCCCATAATATCTTCCAGGAAATCTGTGGGATTATCACCACCTGTTACCGCTGTGCAGCACTCAGATGCTGTTCCGCTCTTGTGAGGCAAGATAGAAAATAAATGCAAATGTGAATGACAGCGGCAGGAGCGGCTGCTGCAAGAAGGGAGCCTTGCAGGTCAGGTTTCCTGCCTCGGGATCCCTGTCTGGATATCTCGGGACTCTACACTTCAGTCCGTGTTCTTCCACTGTTTATTTTTCCCCCTTCATCTTTCTGTAGCTTTTCTGATCTCTCTGTGCCTCGCTAAGCTTTTTTTTTTCCCTCTCTCGTTTTCAAATTGTTTTCATACTGAAAAACCAAAACCCACCAAACAAACAAACAACAAATTGAATTAATTGTAACAGATCTGAAGGTGCAGACTCTGATACCGGTGAGGCATGCACTGTGGGTGGGATGCAGTTGCCTAAGCCCTGCCGGGCTCTGGAAGATGCCCCGGGGCAACTCGCTTGGGCCTGCATTTGCCCAGAAGGGCACGAGCTCCTGTCTCATTTGTCAGCCTGGTGGAGACGTTTTCACATGCCCCCAGGCAGCCGAAACGCTGCTGGACGCCCACGTTTACGCAACTGCATCTCGCCCGCAGCGAGGCGTCGCGCCCCGCGCCAAGGTTGAGAGGAAGTTTCCCGACGAGTTTTCTTGGCAGAAAACTGGGGTTTTATCGACTCTTGTGTGTGGCGTGTGCCTTTCCTGTGGGCAGAATTCACGATGAAAGCTCGGTGGTTCAGCTCACGGCACGCACCAACCCTGCCGGAGGGGGAAGAAACATTTTTCCCAACCGGTTTCGCAGCAGCACCGAACACCGGCGACTCCTGTGCTCTGTTGTGCGTTATCGCCACTTGTGAAGCCTTGCACTTATAAGGGAATAATGCGCTGTTTGGAGGGTGGTTTCCACTGCTTGCGAATCCTACTTTTTGCCAGAAAAAAAACCCCAAAGTGGGAACAATTAGCAGAATAGCAAGCAATAGCGGGAATATTTTGTCTTCCTATCATGAACCCGAATTGTTACAATAGGAGTTCATCTGGAAACTGAATAATTGCGTCTTGTTTTCTTAGTGATCTTAGAGCAAGTCACAAGGAGGTAAAGACGACTTGAATGTTTTAAAACAAAAGAGAATATATTCCTGGAAGAATGCGGTTGCTGTTCTGGCCCTTCCTTTTTGTTCTCTGCCTTGCCTCGTGCAATCTTTGTGGAGAATGCATAAGGATTCGTTTAGAAATGCAGCCCTCGCTCCTGTGATCATCTCCGCCTGGGGGCCGAGGTCTGTCTGTCTATCGTTTTTGCTGGGCGAGGGTATTAATTTTTGAAAAGATCTGGGTAACAGACAGCTTGTACGTTTCTGATATCTCTTAATGTGGTTATGGTGGCTCGTGCTTCCCCCCTGTCGCTGAGGAGGGGATTTTCAAAAGCGCTCTGTTGTCCAGACTCTGTTCCTATTAAAGACATCGGGGGGGACTCTCCTGGGTGTAATGGAAGGTTGAGAATTGGACAATAATAATCAGTCTTTTTAAAAATCTCACAGTCCATAATTGTTTTTAGACAGCATGCAGGGTAGTTGAAAGGAAACGTAAACGTTGGTATAGACGTAGCCTGTCGGTAGCTGCTGAGAAAACAGGCGTGCCTGAATTCTGCACTGAGAAATGTGGGTACTGGTGTGTGCTGACCAAAAGGATTGCTTGACAATTTTTGTTGCTGGGCAAGAATGGAGGGAAAAGGGAAACCAAGAGTAGAACAGATGCTGAGAACGTAGATTAAAAACAGATTAAAATTACTTTGTTTTGTTTACGTATCTACAGGTATTCTTGATTTTCAGTTTTCTCTTGTCGTTATCCTATTATAACCCTCCCAGATTTTGCTATGACTTATTCCACGGGATGCTTAAAGGAGTATCGTGCATGTTTGAAAAATATTGGTATAACTTACACAACACAGGAATAAAGGGCGTTGGTGGGGGATGTCCGCCTAAGTCATCTAGAACAGGTAAAGTACAGAAAAGATTGGAAAATGGATTTTTGTGTTTCCTCTCAGTCGCATCGTAATAGCTATGACGTTGATGGTAGCTGTTCTGGTTGCCTGAAGATCACGCTAGCAATGTTTTATCCGTAGCGTAAAACATAACGTGGGCATATTATGCATAAGTAGCGCCTGTCCCCAAGGAGAAGTTAAAAGGAGAGGACGTCGATGTCCTTGAAGCACACACGGGTTTTGCTGAGAGGGACGGGGGGGGGGGTTTCTATCCATCTGTTATATCAGCGCAGCGCAACTGAAATTTAGTTAGGAAAGCTATAGCTGGAAATCCCTGGTTATGGCTTCCTGTTTTATCTGTTTTGGGATTAGTGTAATCAGAGGAATTTTCAAATTGTCTCGGACGGTGCCAATATTGAAGTATTTCTCCCGCAGCTATTCTGGTATCATCAGCATTTGTCAGTGACAGTTTCTCTTTGACACAATATTACGTTTCTAGCTTATCTGGGCTTTTTCCCGAGCCTCTCTATATACGTAACAATATATAGCTCATCTGTTTCATTCCTATTATTTTGTTAGGAAAATGGGATATATATTAGTCTGTATTGGTAGATTTCCTAGTAAGAGGAGAAGGGGAGGAGTTTTGCTTTTGTCAGCACTGGGTCTACAGATGTTTTTATTAATCAAGTTACTCTTGCAGGAATGCTTTTTTTTTTTTTCTTTATCTGCTGCCTTGAAAGGGAGGGAGAAGTGATGCTGAATTTGAGACTTTGCTCGGTCACGTTTATCTTGTAAAAAGTTTCTGCACTTGATTGGACGTCGCTGTGACAAATGCAAATAAAAGTGGGAGAGATAATTACTACTTTGCAATAATGAAAAATGTAACTGCAGAGTCAGTGCTACTGGCTAAATAAGCCAAAAGGGAGCCAGAAAAAATGTGCTAATGCTGCAGAGTTTGGTTCTGGATGCCAAAATTGAATTTGATCTTCCCCATTGGTATTCTGGTAGAGTATTCTAATCCTGTCTCATTTCAGAGAGAACTGTGGCGTTTTGATTTATTTTTGGTACACAATCTACATTTCCCTAAGCTAAGCAGAGTTTCTGGGGAGGGATGCAAGGTCCTTGGGGGAGGACGTTGTTCCCAGGTCCCAGACTGCTCTTCTGCTTACAAAAGTGAACAAGGCATGCCCTGGCACCTGGGTCTTTTTTTCATTAGGCTTTATGGCAGTAAAATATTAGCTCTGTTGGGGACAGGTTGGGATCCACATCTGACCACCTCCAGCCCCAGCTATAGGTCCTTGCTTAGGTTTCCAAAACCTGTCGTATCTGACTGAAACCTGGAGCTGTTTAACGCAAAAGCTGTCGGGATCGTCCTCACCGTAACGTGGCCAAGCTGGGAAGTGGAGAACCGGTTCTCCATCTTCTCTCGTCGCATGTCTCCTGGATGGCTTGCTCTGGGGAGTCCCTGGGGTCCCACCTGGGATTCGAAGCTTACTTGCTGTGGTGAAAGCTCTGTCTGTTAGCAGTGGTGGCGGTCTCTGGGAATCATGCCGTTGTGCTCACGAGGGCTGTTTCTTCCTTGCAGTTAATCGCGGTGAAGCGAATTAAGTACTAAAGCAGAGCTCAGCAAGGAAACGCACGCCTTTTAAAAATGAACAGAACATTCGCTCGTTATTTGTAATGATCCACTGTGAGAACTCTTTTGAAAAAGTTCAATTAAAAATCCTCATATCTTAGAACCGTGCAAGTCATGGCTCTCAATGAGTTGTGGGCGTAGAGCATATTTGGGATGGGATTGTTGTGACAAGTGTGACTTGCAAGGCAACAGAGTGACCAACATTTGGGAAAAGAGTTTTTTGGCATTCTTTGATCCTGAACTAATTTGCACACTTCCAGGGACTGCAGACCCTACTGGTGCTGACCACAGGTGGCTCAGAATACTCTCAGGAGAGCATGAAGTAAAAAGGGAGTCGGATAATTGCGTTCATGCTCTTGGCCTCGAAGTCCAGAGTTGTTACAGGCTGCGAAGCGGTGCAAAGAAAATAGCTGACCGCAGTGGATATGTGGCAGTAACGAGGTGAAGCTGCACTGCCCTTCGCAGAATTGACAAGAGAGTGTTTTCCACTCTAAATCGTGTGCTTAGGAGTAAACGAAAAGTCAGAGAGTCCTTTAAAAGTCCACTAAAAATGTTGTTAATTCAACTGCTTAGCTGGGATTGAACAAGCCGCACGAATCTGGGAAAGACTGTCTGTACTTTATTCGGTTATGTTTAAAAGTTTATGCTTCCTCTCGTTTGTTTTGGTCACTTTGTGGTTGAATATGTTGAAGAAAGAAATAGGAACTGTGTGCAATTGGAAGCATTTCCAGGTGGGGGTTCTGTGTTCCTAGTGGGAATAGGCCCTGTGGGCTGTTTGTGAGAAGGGATATGTCCCAATATAGGGAAATAAAGAGCATACCTGTGCCTTGAAAGTCCAGTTAGCGCAGGCGCTCACCGTAAATGCCCAGAATACACCTGCAGGAGTGGGATGCGCTCTGAAAGTGATGCTTCGTCACTGTCATGTATCATTACTGCTGGTGCCTCCCTCCACATAAAATTTTCGAGGAGGCAGGGAACGCGGAGTGACAGTACACTGAGGCAGGTCTTGCCGCCTCTCAAGCCACGTGGCAAGATTTCTGCGGGAGAATTGATCTGTTTTGCTTCTAATCTTATATATGTGGAGCTGGGAAACACATATAAAGGGTGTTAGAGAACACAGCATCAAAAGAAAACCCTGATGTGTTGGCTCTACAAGCTTCCTCTAGGGGATTTTACAGACACCGTAGCTTCATATCTCATTGCACACGTCTAAATAAATATTAAAGACAATGATTTTGCATAAGAAATGCTACGGTACAACAGCAAGAGTATTAATTCATTCGCCCCTGGCAAAAGCATTTCCTGGCTGTAGACATCATCTCCTATTATTTATTATAGTGTCTTGACTTTTTTGAGTATTGTTTATCCAACGGTATTTACACAGAAGCTCGTTTGTGAGAGGTTTTAACATTTTTAGAGGTTGAACTACGTGCAAATTATTTCAGAAAATGAGGGCAAGACACACAGATCAAAACTGACTGTAAACTGCTGCTGAATTCGCAACGGGGAGTTGGACTTACAAGGGTTTTAATACCTCAGATTCCTTCCCAATCCTTTTCTTTCCCCTGTAGCAATATCCAGCAAAAACACATCTTATTTCCCCTTGCTGAGACAGACCCAAGCATTTCCCTTTCTTTGAGGACATCCAAATTCCCTTAGGCAGACCCAGGAATGCATAAAGAAAAATAAGATAGCTGCAAGGGTAATCCTGCATTTGTAACCAGTTCGGGAAATTAGAGGCAAATATAAAATGTCCTCTGAGTGTAAAAACTTAGTAGGGTAGGGATTTGCACCTGTATATATTTGATGGGTAAACCTTTGGTTTGCACCTCATATATGCATACTGTAAAAAAAAAAAACCAGGTATTTTTCCATCTTGTCTTGCAACAGATACTGCTCTACGGAGATGGCGAATGAATAAATCTCAGATTCTCTCATCAGAAAGAGAATTCTTGGATATTTTTCTGCTCCCTCAAGAAAAAAGGAGGCATTCTCATTCCTGCCTTGAATATCCTGTGAAAGGAAAAGGGGTAATGTTTCTAGGGAGTGTAAGTTCTCGTTTTGTTATGGAAAACATTGGGGGCCTTGCTCTGTTCTGTAGCTATGTCCGTTCTGCTAGCAAATCCCAGAACCTCCCTTAAATGCTTGCAGAAATTAACCTCGTGACCTGCCCTCCCACGTTTCCCTCTGGAGGTCAGATGGCCTGCAGGACGGGTGTTTAGGTAGGGAAGAAGGGCTGCCAGAAGCGCTGCCAGAAGCGCAGCTGTGCAGATATCCTGTGCCCACGTGTCCAGAACACTTCAAACAGCACACCCAGGGTGTGCCAGGGTTGGTTCAAGATGGACTAAAAATAGTTCACACTGTTTCTAGTGAGGATTGCCAGCCTGGGCAGACATCGGATGTTATCCTGATGGGGATGCAGCTGGTCATTGATCATAATTTGTCCCAGTTTTCAAGGTCAAACAATCAAATCCAAAACTCTTGTGGGATGACATCAGCAAAAATCGGTTTTGTCGTTGGTTTTTCATCACGTTATTTGTGCTTTCTACCTCTGGTCTAAGCGGCAGATAAAGAGGCTTAACAAGCCACGGAGAAACCTGCCATTAAGAGTTTTGGTATTGATCTGATATAAATGAATCTCTTCCAATAGCTAATTTATTTATGAACAAGAGAGTATCCACAGAGGTAAAAAGTAGGGAAAACTTTAAAATGCCAAGATCGCCATTTTGTGCACAGAAAGAGCTAATGAGGGTCTTCCTCAGTCTTGTTTGTCTGTCCAGGTTTTGAGGGAGGGTTGATTTTTCATCAATTTGTCTGTAACCTTGAAGAGCCATGGCGACAAAGATTCTAAGGTCATCTAGAAAGTCATTCAAACCCCAGGGCAGTGTTTGTTCTGTCTCTAACAAAGGCCGAGATATTGGATTATAACATAGTCGCTGCCATAAATTTAGCGTTTCCTCTCTTTAAAACCGTCAAATTAGGTCATACTGCCGTTGTGTTCCTTCAAAAGTCTTCACAACTGAAACCCTTCCAGAAGGCGAAAAATTAAATTTCCTGCCTGAGAAGTACTAAAAGATAAAATCTGCCTTGTTTCCTGTTTCTCTTAAAAAAATAAATAATCCTAGCATCGAATAAAATATGCCAACTGCGTTTTAGTAATACTTGCAGCGTGAACTGTTAAGCGAAAGTTTTAATTCATCAGCCTCTGATGAATTCTTTTGGTGCTCTGGATGTTATTTTAGAAACAGCATTGTATATCAGATTAAAAAGAAAAGTTGTTGTGATGACGAGAAACGCACGTGCAATAAGGGATTCCGACTTTCTAACTCCAGGCATGCTCCTGTTGCCTTGTCATTCCCTGTGTTCTTCCTTGGCTGATGTGACGAACAAGCTTTCTGAGAATGGAAGATGCCTCCCCTGTATTAAAGCCCTGTCCAAAGTAGATGCACTGCAATGACTCTGTAATTAGTCGCAAACTGGAGAGTTTTTGACTTTTCGCGCTGGAATTGTAATTCTTGGCTGTGTGCCGAATTGCTCCGTTGTGTAAGATGCGTGTCATGAAGGTGATGTTCGCCTTCCGGCAAGTTTGCAGCTTCAAATGATAGGGCAGAAGCGGAGGTGTGAAATAGCATCACAAAATGAGTCAAAGAATGATAAAAAGATTCCGTTACCGAATCTGATGTAGACTTGCATGCAAAGTGAAAAGTTTTTGGTTTGTTTTTTTTTTTCCCCAGAGCTGAGAAGATTTTCTAAAAATATTTCTTTAGTTGCGATTTTGTGAAGCAGATGCGTAAAGGAGATAAATTAATACTGGAAACAATTAGCGAACGTAATGCTTCAGCGAGCGCGACTGTGGGAGAAAGACTGGTTTTTTTATGACCGCGATATTCCTGAAATACAGTAGGTGCAGTTATTTTCGTGTTTGGTAGTTATTAACACTTCTGAAGTGGTTGAAGCGACGGGCTCGGCTTTAGTGTAACGTGCACTTTGAAATGATAGTGTGTTGTCATCCTGTTGTTCGGGGATGAATATTTGCACGTTTTCTTGGACTTGGTCCAGCCATTTACAAGGAGGTGCTCTTGTAGGCTGTGGAAAACCCCAGAAAAATGTCTTGGCCGGGTTTACTCAGCCAAACTGAAATAAACCTTCAATTCAAAGATATGATACGTGCTATTCCTGTTTTGAAACCGTACCTTCACCGCACGTGACCTTGCTTGTTTGATGATTTGGCGCAGTGCCACAGCATAATTCGACGATCCGCTGAAAATCGTGATTCTTTCATGTGGAAAACAATAAAAAGCGTATGGTATCAATTATGCTTCACTATTTCTCTGCGAATTCAAGCACCAGAAATAAAAAACACTGTCTGAAGGCTTTGAATTGCCATTAACCGGAAACAGTTGGTATAAATTATTTTTACTGAAACTGCTCTACCAGTCCTGGGTAATAAAAGAAAAAAAATAACACTGGCATTTGATTGACTTCAGAGGTGCAAAATATGTCATGCTCAGAGGGAGCATAAAATTCCAGGTCGGGCAGTGGAATCATTTTATTGAATACCGTATTTGTCATGGAGAAACTTGGAAGAATGAGTTTGCTGTTACCTTAATTTCTGCCGCGCCTCTACTGAATGTGGGGTTCTGTGCGATCAAATATCCTGGCTAACGAATACGATGAGTAGCTGCAGGTGAAAGTAGGAGTAAGAAAGGAGGCTTCTAAAATAATAAGGCTTTTGATGGAAATCGAAGCTGAGTTATACAAAGAAACAGGTTTACTAACAATGTATTTCTAAAGCATGCCTTGGATCTGGGTTTTAGAAACTTCAGAGCCGTGGGTATTTTGGCGCCTTACTGTCCCAGTGAGCACTGTTGTTATAACTGACCTTACAAAGTCAATTAACTATGCAAAGGAGGGGGGCTTGTGTTTCTTTGTTCTTTAGCTAAAGATAAATTACTCTGCAGAATCTAGAGGAGTTCTGATGCGGCAACATCTCCAGTCAGTTGCGATCAAACTTATTTTACACTGTGTTTGTCTTCATGCTCAAGATTTATCTCGATTGCTTTCTACCACATTTGGTACATAGCATTTTTTCTACAGTTTCTGTAATAGGAACAACTCTATAAAAGTGGCAGTGTGTACTCAAATAGAAACTTAAACTGAGCTGATAGTAGCTCTCGGATGGAGCTGAAACACAACGCATCTGGAATTATTATGGTAAAGCAACGCGCAAGTCAATAAAATGCTTGTTAATCAGAAACTACATGATACTACTCTTATCCGTGTTAAATATGACTTAAATCAGTAGAGTTGCTCGTATAATTAAAACATCACCTAGCATTAGGAGTTTATGTGCCTATTGATTTACAGTGTAGGTTTATTAGGCAATACTTATTACCTTTTGTTTTTATTCTAGAACTGGAGTTGCGTGAAACGGAGAACAGAATTTGGCCTTCAAACTCGGTATAAGTCTTAACTGAATGGGTTAGCAAAGGATGCGAATAAATCAGTGCGCGAGAATGGCTGAAGTTCAGAAACAAGAATAGAATTGCAGAATCATGAAAAGAGCAATGGGGAGAAAGGAAACAATATTAGACTGAAGCTTTTCAACTGTGGATAAAGTCTGCCTGGTGACTGATACCTGTAAGAGTTGAGAAATTTGCTGTAGATTAAAAATAAAAAAATAAAACCCCCCCTAAAAAAAGCAGGTGGGGGTGATGAAAAGAAGCCAGTAAATCCCTGAAAACTCCGGATGGGCCTCTTGTGGGCTTCTGTTAGCATTTGTTGACAAGTAAGACTCCACTTGCATGTCTCCTGCACTGCAGTTAGCATCATTACCTTGTTAAAATAGGCTATGTTTTAAAGCCAGGATGAGAGTAGCGGTAGCACTGGGAAACATAAGTGGACAAAAAAACGGTGTCCAATGCGTTTGCGATAGAAGATTATAATAAATATATCTTCTTTTTTTGCAGAAGGTCTTGTAGGAGCCTTGGGCACACAAGAAGAGATCCCATCTAGGAGTTTGATAAAGGTTCATTGAGTGGCCCTGCGTGCTACCAGATTCCTTTAAAACCAGCTGATTTTCAAGGTCCTGCTCATATCGATTTAACGGAGTAGTCAATATTCTGTGTGCTGATAAAATACTGTGCCAGTGGCGAGGTGCTGGCAGTAGCGTAGCCTGATTATTTTTGGTTTTTTTTTTTTAGTTCAGGCAGAGGCGCAAAGGTCCTTTGGTTTAGGGTCTCTGTGTGTATCCTTTTCCTGATATATGACCTCGTGAGCTGACCTGCATAATCCTGGAAGCTGATGTTGGTGGTAGGAGCCTGGATCTCTTCCTCAAAGCTGCAGATCTGTCAGCCCATGTCCTTTTGTTTGACCCTTGACGCTGGCTGTAAGTGTGGTCTGTTATCTGGGGTGTGTTGTCGCTGGGGACTTGGCCCGCGGCTGCCCGAATTGCACCAGTTTTGCCTGATGTCACTCCCAGTAATTTGTGACTTGAATGCTGACAAACAAAGCACCTTCCCGCTGATTTCTTCTGCAACTTTTACTCCCTTTTAAACTGTGAAGAAGAGATCAGATCCTGGCAAAATGGGGACTTCTGGAACTGTGCCCATAGCATTTAGTTCTGGTTATTTGAAGGGTGGGTGCGTCGTCACTCCCAGCACTTACATCTGAAGCAAATTCAGGCAATGCTCATCTGAACTATGATCCTGAGGTCTTATACTTGCCTGCTTGCCCAACCAGTTATTTCTGGGCATGCCCAAGAACAGAAAGGGCACAGGTAACTCCCCTGAGAGCAGTCCTGCTCCCTAATGTCCCCTATTTGGGCCACTTAACCCCTATGCCTGTCTGAGTCACCAGCAGGAGTATTGCCCTAAAATGCTTTCACTCAGTAGGGCAATCGTCAAGGTCTGAAGACCTTCTGTTGTCCCTCTTCTGAGAGATGAGTGACAGTGGCCTGATGGGAAATAGAGTTTTCCCTTTAAGGTATTTGGTGATAGAGAAATTTCATAAAAATAACTGTAAATTGCACCTATTTTCCGCAAATAGTTTTAGCCTCAGTACTGGTGGCCCAATATACAAATGCTTTCCTCAACATAGCCAAATTCAGTGATATTGAGAAAATCGTACGTATTTGGAAAAGGTTAGGATTTATTTTTATGAAATAGCATCTGATAATTAAACTGCCATATTTTTTCCAGGCTTCTTTCCTTACAGAGACTGATGACTATTACTACAAATATACCACAGAGTATTCAATTATGCTGGAAGGAGGGTGAAAACGACATGCCAGAAGCTCCACAAGAGAGATGATGCACGTTATTCTAATTTTATGAGGTTGTAGATCTTGGGAAAGGAGAGATTTATAATGCCACTCCCTAGAATAATTAAGGACGTGTGTGTCTGATTTATGTATATGTAGTGGGAAGATGGGGTGATTTTACTGAAAATACCACAGAAAACAGAATCTCTGAATAAAAATGGTCTGCGCGATCTGTGTTTCCTCAAGATGCCTCGCAAAACTTCATCTTCTACGCTAGGCATGAGATAAAAGCTTATTCTTCAAATTGAAAAGTATTTTTCTTTACTTTGATAGTCAGCCACTGATTTCTCTTTTGTTCACAGTGATTTGCAGGGAGCTACAGAGACGCGTATCCAGTGAAAAGCCCCCCCTGATCAGCCATCAACGTAACGTTTTGTAAATGTTGCCTTACGCATGGTAACGGAAATTAGGTAGTGTTTCTTTACTTCAGACTAAGCGTTGGCGTGATTCAGCAGGTCAGTTAAGTGTATGCTCGCTGGTAGTTCATAAATGCCGTTGAAATAACTTACCTTCTTTTTTTGGTTTTGTTTTTTTTTTTTTGAGACAAAAATCTCTGTCTTTGGGGGAATTAGGACTTTGACGACTCAGGAGCAGAGAACAGGGTCAGGCTTATATATGGTGCTGACTTGAGGTCAGACAACTGTATGCACGCAGATCTTGCGTCGGAGTTTGGTACAGCATGTTATTTTTCAATATTTTTTGAGGCCAGATCTTGTCACTTTTCCCCTCCAATAACAACGCAAGATTTGGTCTTCAGATGACTATGTGGGCGGTGAAATAGTTCAAGTGATTGGAATTAAGTATATTTTTTGTATTCTTTAGGTTGCTTTCCTTTGCTAATTCGCTTTGCACTTGTTCCGAGAGCACGTAGGGGAAAGTAAGCCCTCATTAAGAATAAAATGCAGTTCCTAGGGGAAACGATAGATAAAATTCGGCTGGTTTCAAGAGAAAGTGCAGGGACAGTAAATTTATACTCCTTGTTCTCCTAACTGTTAACGCATCGGGCTGTGTTGTAGGATTGATGAGACTGTCTGATCTGGCAATGTTTTCGAGGGGGAAAAACAGGTCTTAAGGTTTTTTCTTTTTTGTTTTGTTTTTTTTTTTTTCTCAAGTCTTCTCCCTTTTCTCCAATAAAATCTGGATTTGACTCTGATCTCCCTTCCGGTTGTTTTCGACTAGGAAACTCTAGTGATGTTGAATAATATTATTTTGTTTTAATACGGTATTCAATCAGAAAATAAAAACGACGCCATTCCCATTGTTTGTACTCGGGGTAAATATCGGGAGTGCAGGTCTGGTTTTGGCTCTTTGTATGCAGCGTTAATGGACTGTGTATTAATTCAGAGTTTCTAAAAGATGCGAAAACTGGCTTCATTGCCTGATTCACAGTTCCTTGATATTAGTGGTGCTGCTCCCACTCATTTGACCTTTTGTCCCTCATAATTATTGCTAATCCAGTAGCTGGGGCTTAAAGTGTGGAAGTAACCAACAATCTGGTGTTCGGTGTTTTTTTTTTTTTGTTGTGTTCCCCCCCACTCCCCCAAGACAAAAGGAAAGAAACATCCAAAAGTTTTTTTTTTTTTTATTAGCTAGCAACGAGAGAGCGAAGGAATTAAAACTATGTGTATGGGTATCTATATATAAATATGAAAACACAGCACCTGAAGAGTCAGTTGTTTCTAAAAGTAATTTAGTTTGTATGCTAATAACTTTTCAATGCCCTGTTTGTCTTCTAAAGCAACAATCTGTAGCTGGCAGATACAGATTATGGTAGCGTAGCTAAGGCTTAAAAAGCGAATCACAGTTAAACAAGAGAAAGTAAATGTGTCTTCGGAAGTTTGTTTTCTTACATGCTTCTCTAAAGAAAGAAAGCATCGGTAAATATCTCTTGGATATGTGATGTGACACCGTCGGGTTTTATTTTTTTTATGGTTCTCTAGTGGTCTGACTTTTTGTTCCTGCAAACTGGATGAAATCTTATGGCTGCCGTTGCCTACATAGTTATTACTGATTTCCGATTAAGTTTTCTACTCCTAATATTTTTAACAGAAAAGGAAATATACTATGTGAAAAACTATGTCCCTTGAAATCCAGTTAAATCATACAGACGTTCTGTTTTACCCATATGGATGTACCGGTCTGGCCACCGGCATAAGTCACCTCCTGCATATAAGGCATTTGTTCAATGATAGCTAATTTCCTTCTTACTGCAAATAGCTCTGAGCCTCTCTCTTTCTCTCTTGCCAGATCTGGTCATCCACTGGGGAATGAAGAGAAATTAAATTAAGTGGACTCTAAAGATAGTATTTTTATGATGATGTGCTTGTGTAAGAAGTATTGTGTTGTTTCTTGAGGCTTTTCTTCAACCTGAGGCTAATCTCAGTGTTTTACTTCAAATTTGTGCTCTCAAAGTCACTGGTGGCCTCTGCCAGAAAGAGAAACAGACTTGTGCATCTGGTCATCTTCCTGGTAGCGCACAGGCGACGTTACCACCAGGTATTCAAGACAGACTTGGGACCCTCAAATTCTTATATCAAGACTGCAACTGAAGACTTTTTTTTTTAATCACCTTTCTGTTTCCAGGGTTAATGCATGTGTTCACAAAATGAACAGCAGCACGACATTATTCCAAAGTAAAGTTTGTATAAAGTCATGTCAAATGCCCGTATATATACTCTGTATTTCAGTATGGCAGAGAAAGAGCTTGTCTCCTCCAAGCCCCAGCAGTCTAGCTCTTCTCGCAAGCGTGCAAATAAGGAAAAGCAGCAGTTAGAAATGTTTTGCGGAAAGCAAACCAGTAGTTTGCTTATCAGGAAGAAATTGTTGTTACGGGGTCTCAGGACAGCCATGCGTATGAGGAGGAGGCCTCTCTACAACTTGGAACCAGGACACGTGCCCGCTTTCATCCAGCTCTGGGTATGAAACAAGGACACCAAGAAACTGGTAAGTACCTATTTTGCTGCTCGTGCCAAGTTATGTACAAGCTTTTTTCTGCCTGGTGGTATTTCCCCCCCCCGCCCCTTTTCGGAGTACGTTTCTTCTAATGGTTGCAGGGGGCAGAGCGCTTTTCTAAGCTTGTATTCTTCTGTGTCCTGGGACATCAAAAGGAAATATTTGGGGTGGGGGAGAGAACTGAAGAGAGACAGGAATGCTGTGCGAGTAGGATGAGGTTATTCCGCGTGATTTCTTTGGGAGAGAGAAAATACTAAGAAGGGCGGTACTTGGGGGGCTGTCAGTGCTGTACAAACGCACGCTCGTGGGAAAGAAGGAAAAGGCATCTCTCATTGAATAGTCTCGTAAAACAAGTCTGTCTCATTCCTCTTTCTTTATTTTTTTTGTATCAGTCCAAGTATATTTGGACAGCTTGAGTTAAATTCTGTTTTCTAGCTGGAACAGTACAGCTAAATCCTTGTGTACTATGAATTGGCACCACTGCACTGAACTCAAGAAAGCTTTGTTGATTTACATCAGCTGTTGTGTTATTCTTAACTAGAAAAAAAGTATAACGTAATGCCCAGATGTAGGGCATCTGTAGATGTCCAGATTCAAAGTTTTTCGAGTCAGTTCTTTAGCTGGCTTGTTTGGGTGACTGAAATATCCTGAAAAGTATATTAGAAAAAAATAAATTAAAAATCTCATGAATTAAAATGAATATAGCACTCTGGGTGTTTCCGATTGGGCTGTGTGCTGTACCACAGTAATCCTAAGGAATGCTTGCTTCATATCTGTGTTCTCAACGTTCTTATATTTAGTATGGCTCCTGTTTGAGGAAGGATTATTTATGCCCAATCTTGCGTAGAGAAGCTGTGGGATATTTACAGACGAGTGGTGTTTAAACTGCGGTTATACGCTGCATCAACTATGGTACTGATGATGCGAGAAGATGCGAACCATTGGAAATGAGGTTCACAGCTTCATGGGGTTTCCTCAACAGGCCGAAAGAACCACCACTGATTGACTGGTTGATGCGTGCTGAAGCTCATGCCGGGGCAGACCTTGAGTTACCTGCCACAGTGCTGTTTTGGCCAGAAGCTCAGAGGAGCAGACTTTGAGGAAAGCATCTGTAAGAGGCGGTGACCCCACACACCCCCAGAGCAGAACTTGAGGGGAAACCAGAAGCTGTTGGCCTTGAACAAAATGAATGTAATTGGTCTCATCTTGGGAGGAAGAACTGTTTTCGCAGGCATGTTTCCTCCTCAGCTTGGCAAAGATCGGTATGTTACGGTAAAACTGGGAAGGCCATGGCCTGCCTGTCGGCTGTTGCCCATCTTTCATATGACCCATCTTCGGTACCACAACATTTTTTCTTCACAAGATAGCAGGGTTGCAAATAGGATTTTTTTTTTTCCTGACACTAAAATGGTTCCACATTCTCTCTCCAGGACAAGTTACCTCTTGAGCCAAGAAAGCTTCAGTTTGGGTGCACGGAGCCAGGCACACACTGCGTTTGGCCGCGTTTGCTAGGATTTGGCATTTATGTTTCTGTCTGACTCTTTGCCTCTAGTTGTAGCTTTTCCTATTCTCACATTTGCATGTGAAAGCTACTCTGGGTCTTTTGCTGGTATCCTGCACCTTAGGTGGTTTTATAATGGCCTAAAAAGGTATAAAATAGTCTTCGTGGCATAACAGATCATCCAAACTATGCTACCAGAGCTGACCCACCAGTGACAGCTGTGCAGGAGGTCTTTGTGGCTTTACGTGTTTAGCCATAACTTCAGATCGTCTTTGTTTCTCTGCTCCTTAGAGAAAGGGATGTGGATTGCGATGTCTCGTCGCTGATTCCCTCTTCTGAAAGATTCCCAGGAGTAAGCGAAGACAAAGGAGAAGGATGGGCTTGTGTGGAGAGGAATGGCGTGAAAAGTGTTGTGAAAGGATGGAAGCAGAGTGCTGGAGAAGGCTTTGATTTAACATGCCAGTCAGTTAAGAATTTGAAATTTCGACCTCTTTTTTTTATTCCCCAGAGTGAAAGGTTGAAAAGGAGAGGTTTAACTTTCCATTAAACAAAAGTTTTAAGCATAATGATCTACGTCTGAGAGCCGGCATTGGGTTGGAGAACAGGACTCTCAGCCTTCCAGGCCAGTAAGAGCCTGCTGTGCCCACGGAGGTAGTGAAGGATGCGCGACCGCATCCCTTATCGATAAGTGTGGGTCGTCTGCTCCTCAGGATACAAAGCAGAAGGTGAATATCGAAGAGGTAGCGTTGAAAAAAGCAATCCAAAAGACTGCTTCTAGGGACCTTGTGAAGTGAAGGTTAATACTGCTGTTGAAGACAAGTCCTCCTGGCAGGTGGCTTGGACTGCATTTGTTTATCTGACAGTAGAACTGGCAGAGGAGAACAGCTTTGGGGGACAACAAGAGTTTTGGGACACTGTGCAGAGCTTTGTCCATCTGATTTACAGCTGTTCTCTCTCTCTCTCTCTTGCTCTCTCCCTTAAAAGAAAAAGGAAAAAAGGCTCATTTACCCAGAAGCTTGGAAAATAGCTCATTATTACTAGTCATGCAAGAAAGGGGATCAAAATAGGTGTAGGGATTATTGGTCAGCTGGAGTCTCAAAATTCAAGAAAAAGTTTGGCTTGCATTTTAAGTAAGGCTTCTTCTTATTTTAACTCCACGATGCCCTTGTTGCCCGTTTATTTTGGCAAGTTGCTAATTAGTAATAGGATTCTTGTCTGTGGCGGTTTATATAAAGTATCCTGCGTTCTTGAGTGCCCAAAACTCTCCCTGGCTTTAATGCGGGCTTGTGTTACACTTGCAATTCATGACTGAGCTTCGTTTTAGGCATCTATATTTAGTTGTTCTAAGGCACCGTTGGGGGAAAAAGGATCTACCCCAATAATACATCCCCAAAGAATGCTGGTGGTGTCAAACGCTGTGTTTATCGAATAATTTAGCACAGTGGCCGAGTAAATCAACGCTGGGCATAAAAACCCTGCAGTTCTTGTAAAAGTATATGTTACGCTAATTACCAAGATGATACGTTTTATCTCTGTGCCCTCCTTCTGACTCGAATGTTACAAGCGTATCTGTTAGTTGTTGCATTTAGAAACTAGGGGGGAAATAAAAGGTCACATGTAACACTGGGTCTCACGACTGTGTTAAGCCAGCCGCAAAAATCAAATGTATTTACAGATTAAGTATCAGGGGAAAGCAGCTCTTAAAATACGTTGGCAGCGATAAATTCCACTCTCCGGGTTTAAAAATGCACATTGTATTCCAGACTGGCGGAGTGACTCACGCTCATCGTTGAACGATAAATGGGATAGATGTGTGGACTCCTGAAACGTACACCACGCTGTGACAAAATGCCCCCGCACCGCTGTTAAATGAAAAAAAGATAAGCTTTCTAAGAGCTGGATGTGAAAATGCCATTTTTGAAAATCAATGAGACAATGGCAATAAAAATGCCATTATAATTTGAATCAAATCGGGGTCCTCCAGCAAAAGTGATATATTCAAACTCTTGGTTTTTTAGTCCTTATCTGTATAAAGTAATTCCAGGCTGGAAAATGGCAAATATTAGCGTTAATTGTAAACAGATAAAGTAAGCTGGAACACTTCATTGGAAGTTATACCCATGTTGGAATATATCCTTTTCATGTTATGTGCCATATTACGGAAAGAGAGAACATAATTAGATCTATACTTTTACACCCAAGTGACTTCTACAAATCAAAATGTCCTCACAGAATGACGCTGACATGATTTATTCCTGTGCAGAACTGCTCATGGACCCGCAAGCACAATTACCCAAGTACCAGAACTATCTAAACAAACAGTTACACGTGCTTCTGTTTACACCTTCTCTCTGAATTTCAACTGCAAGACCCAAAAATTCAGGCTCAAACTGATGCAACGTTATTTTGCAAATGAGACTACTGAGCTGAGCGCAAATTTGAATAATAAAATAGTCTGCATCCACCTTCTGCCCTCTTGCACGTCACTCATTTTAGCCGCTCGTCTCTTCAGACGAGGAAGGGATTAATCCCAATTACTATACTTCATTATGCGCTAGTTCAGCGTGTACCTTAAAAGATAAAAGATCAGTAATAAAGCCTGAAGGATACTGACAATGATATGATGCAAACGACTGTGCGCCCCCACTACCTTATTTTCTAACACATAGCCTGTGTTTGTTCCTGGAAAATAAAATCTGGGTTTAATTACATCCTTGGACAACCCATGCAAAATAAGGAATGGCAGGAAGGGGGGCACTTCAGGGAGCAAAATATTTGGGTGAAGTTCCTTTTGTATATTTGGAAAAGCACAGGACTTAAATTTCTCTGAAACATAAGCTGACTTTTCTTCCTCTCTCCAGAGAACCCGGGAGTTACTGGTATGCAAAAGTAGTGAAGAAGACATTCAGGTGTTTAATCCACAGCATTTCAGAGCACGGACTTTTCTCGTGCTCATGCTCATCTTTGAAAAGCTGTGCGAGAAATTAATCTAAGCCGTGAGAGTTCTTAAACGTGCCCGTATCGCTCTGAAAAATGCGGTTTCCAGAATGACTGGGGGAGAGGAACGGGTCAGTGCCTAGCTCTAGGCTGCATAAAGCGCCCCAGCCGGCGGGCTGAGCTCCTGCGCACCCCGAACAGGCAAGTACGGAAACCTTACCGTCTCGTCAGACCCACAGGAGGGGCCTGTGCTCGGCCCAGGAGTCTCTCTCGTCCAGCAAGAGCAAAGTTACCATGTGAGCCTGCATCCTGAAACGATACGGATTCGCGTTGCCGGGTCTTCAGCCCTTCCTTGTGGCAGAGGTTTGCCAGGAAAAATTATAGTTTCAGCCGGACAACCGCGTGTTCTGTGTGAGTGAAAGCAAATAGCTCTGGCGTTAATCATCTCGCTTGTCACTCAGCAAAACAAAGCTTTTGAAGCGGATTCAGAAGTTTCCATCGAATCAAAACTCAAGCGTTGCTGGCTCCGCTTACCTGCGCATTTTTATTCTCATACGTACACATAAATAGAATTGCCTTCACTTAAGGTCTAGCAAATATATCCTGGTTTAGTGAAAGTCAGTTGGAAAACGGTGTTGAATCCAGACTTCTTTATTTGTTTGGAAAGTAATTTGCTGGATGAATTTACCAGAACTTGGGAAACGTTAGTGGTCGTTAATGGAAAACTGCCCTTGCAGCACGTAACAGCGACCCAGGCTTTTATCTCAGCGAGCCTGGCCCGGCTCTGGTACCATTGCCCAATTTGCTGCTTTTATCATCTTTATTCGATTTGCAGTACGGATGCTGTCTTATTTTTGAGATACAAACCCAACACGATTTAAAAAGCAAAGGATGTTCTTTCCGAAGATTGTAGAGAGTTCCATCTACGTTGCTTTTTTCCCTTTAGGAAGCTCAAAGCCTTTTACTGGCTTTAAATAGCAGCACTGTGTATCTGTCACCGTACCTGTCATTATCTCATTGTTAGGGCTTGTATGTTTGGTTAGTAACACATGCTCGTTCGCCTGATTAGCACCATGCTTTAATTTCATTTAATAAGTATATTTCAGAGTCAGAATGATCTTCATCAGCCAGAATAATTTAACTTTGCCGCGTAGAATTAATTAAGATGAAGACTGTCAAATGAAAGGTAAAAAATAATCAGTGGTTCTCATTAAGAGATAATAACAAGACTTTTTTTGTTTATCGGTTTTGTTTTGGTCCCAGCATCAAATTTTAAGAACTGTTACATGTTGTGAACATTCATTTTAATACATTTGATCTCAGCTGGCACCATGCAAATAAATAAAATCCTTAACCTTCTTTTGACAACCAATAATTAAGAGTGCAAACTGAATACTGAAAAAGAGCTTTAAGAATAGGGAGCTAATTTAGGCACATATCAGGAGTTTGATGAAATATTTAACACTTGAAAGATTAGCTGAAGCAGTCTCTGTTGGAACTTAATGACTGTCTGCAAGAACTGAGTCAGTCCTGATACAATTTTGGGAGATTTTAGAGACATAAAGGAGGTGCTGTTAAGCGGAAAGAAAAAGGAGGACCTGAGGAACTGTAGTCAACAGAGAATTGAGTACTTTCTGGTTTAGTCTAAGACAAGTATAAAAAGGGAACTGTGTACGCAGGCAGTAGTGCTGTGGAGAAGGATGGAGACGAGTTTTTATGGGGTCAAAAAAATGCATCAACCAAGTGGTGCTGTTGCAAAAAAAAAAAAAAAAAAAAAAAAAAAACCAAGAAAGTAATTTTCTTTCTGGAGTACATTGGTAGATGCGTGATTTGTCAGAACGTATGTCTAACTGTGCTCAGTAGTGCTAGAAGCTTGTTGGGAATATGGTGTATGAAGACAGTTAAGGTAGAGAAGTTAAAGTTCAGAGGAGAGTGTCAGGGCAAGACGGGGTTTAGAAGAACTGGAGGACTTTGATTTCTTGTATAGGGGGTAGAAGGCTTGGTCCAGCTTTTCTCACCCAGATGAAGCTGGGCGTAAGAAGGATGGAGCTGTCTGACTCTGCGTGTCCCCTAAGGATAGGGCAAGAAGTAGTTTGCAGGAAAAAGACATTTTGATGTCAGGAAGAGCTGATCTCCTAAAACGGATGGCTATTCAAGGTACTATGGAGTCTCTTCCTTTGGAAATCTTTAAGAACAAGGCAGGCAAGTATCTCCTGGGAGTGCTGGGATATACTTCCCCTGACTGGGGAAACGCTCAGCACCTTCTCTCCCTGCCTGTTTTCTTCGGAGGGTCAGCAGGGCGTAGAGGAAGGTGGTAAGCATTCATAAAGAGTGCACTTGCTTTGTAGTATTGCCTTAGCCAACTAGTCAAAGTTTGGCTGAAAGCACTCCAATTTAATAAAAGTTAAATAATAGTCACAAGATGAAAGGATACGTAGGTTGAAACAGATGTGTGTTGAATTAGTACTGACATTGTGGACTGGAAAATAATTTTGCAAATGCCAAATGTTGGCTATGTTTCAAATCAGGGAAATTCTTCCTTCTTAAATGCGCAGTTTCTACATGATGGTGGCATCTTTTTTTTTTCTGGATTTCCTTTGTGGTGTTACATTTCCAGGATTGTGGTAAACAAAAAGGTCATTGTAAACTGTTCAAGGAACATGAGCTTTGTGGGGTTAGGGATGTCTTCCTGATTGCCTACAATTAAATCCAAGAAATAGAAGTCTCACCCTTTCCAGCTCGTTATTGGGCAGCGAGCCCAATGAAGTAATTTTCCTTTGATTATGCAGCCAGTCCTGAACGTATGAATAGATTTGATGACTGCATGCTGTGGGTTGTTTTTTGGTTTTGGGTTTTTTTTTCATTTTATGGATTTTATTCTGACTAGAGGCTATACAGTATGTTGTGCTACCCATCGGACTTGGCTACAGAGTCAAGCTTGAAGAACACCGTTCTTTTCTTGCCAACTTATTCAGCCTACAGTCACTCACCCCGCAACAGCTTGTCAGCTCTACCGAAAAGAGCCAAATAAGACTTTACCATAATGTTCCTTCCCCTCTCCCTTGCAAAAGACAGGACGTTTCTTGAGTCAGATTGGGCAGAAGTTCTTGCGGTATATGGCCAAGAGCTCTGTTAATATCTCTTGCGTTCAGAAGATGCAGCCTGGTCCTATTAACCACTGAGAGCTGAAGAGGAGCCAGGAGGAAAACAATTCTTTCTTGTGGAGTTACAGGAATATTCTGTTTATAAAAACATAGATGTGTTACAAGCTTCAGAAAACTAAATGCAGAGGGAGATATAACTTCCGCCATTGTGCCGTGGCGGGGAGAAAACGGCATCCTAAGATCACAGAGTGAAGGGCTACCGAACTACACAGGAGGGGAAAAAAAACACCGTTAGGAATAAAATCCTCCAAAAGCATCACTGCAGCACACGGCATCGCTGTCCGCCACAAGCTGAGAGGAACGCTCATCAGAAACACGCTCAGGATAGCCCATAAAACTTGGCAGGAAAAGCGCGTTTCAAGCTGAGGTTGCTCTGAGCATGCTGCCGGCAACAGAACAGGAACACCAGCAAGAGGAATTGAGGGATAAGAGTAGAAGCAAACCTGGCATCTGTGCTTAGGGAAGAACTGGGTACGTGTAGCTCTTCACACCTCGGCTATCTCGGCATACCTATGGAAAGCCATAGGAAGCTAGCTAGTACCAGAATCCCACAGATTAATCCCTGGCAACTTGGCGTGATCTCTCTTACGAACATTGTACACTCTTCAGGGTTGGAATGTCTTAAATTCTCCAGTAAAGGAACCCAGGTCACGGATTTCTCCACCTGTTGCAGTTTGCACTTCTGAGAACCCATTGCACATCAGTGTCGCTGTTGTGCGTTTTAGCATGACAAAGTACCCGCCACTTCGTTTTATGTAAGCGGGCATCTTAGATTCCAGTGCGCTGAACGGGTTAATGGCACAGCAAAGAGCCTGCATCTGGCTACTCTGGCCATGCCAGTGACGGAACAGAACGCAGGAAGCGGTGGAAGCACAATAATTGTACCAGGATAAGAACAGGGCCATCATGCAGGCCTAAACCGTTGTTAACGGCTCTAAAATTAGGGACATAATCAAAATCATATTTAACTTAATTTAGGTTCTAGAAGAGCTGCAGATGCTTTCGCCCCACAAGCTGTGTTGCTTGGACAAATCTTCAGGAGATGTATTTATCTGCGGTGCCTGCTAGCCATGACAACACATGTGGCTGGGAAGGCTTTTGTGTCGTGGCCAGACGAGGCTACAGCTCATCTCTCCCTCTCCTCCTCTCTCTGCCTTCCAGTCTCAGTTCCACTGGGGCTTTTCTTTCGTGTTCTGCTGCCAAATTTTCTGCTTCTCTCCTGTCAGGCGTTCTGCTTGTAAGTTACCAGAGCTCGCTTTCCTTCTAAGCGTTCACTTTTCTTTCTTCTCCTTTTCCTCTGGTCTTTCCTCTTCTATTTCCCATTAGATCCTTTTTTGTGTCGTGCTTTTTTTTTTTCTTTTCCCTATTGACATCTTCTGCAGCTTTTGCTTACAAGTTTCTGTAATTACAATTTGTTCGTGTGTATGTGTGATGGTTCCGTGGCTGAGGTAGACTGCCTTTTGGAGCAAATGTCAATGCAGTCAGTGCTTCTGGGTAACAAGTGTGATATCCTCATGGGGAAAAAAAAAAACTCTAAAGATTTATATCCTATAAAAACACCGCGGTGTGAATTGATTTGAATATTTTCAAACTACGTTTAATCAGAATTAAATTCTTTTCCATAAGCTTCACAAGTTATTGTGAAGGAATATTGGGAGAGGGGAAAAGAAATATTTTTTAGGAGTAAAGCTTTCTGCAGTGTTATATGTTCTGCTGCGTTTTGCAAATGAATAGGGGACTTTGAAGTGTTCCGTTAAGCCGAGAGCAAATATGGCATGAGGAACGTGTCTTCTCTGTCAATGCTGAGATATGTGTGTTTTAAACACCGAGTACACAGTTATCAACCCGCTTCCTATCAGTTGTTGAAAACAACTTTCTCCATATTTGAGTAATGTTTTGTATTCATTTATTTATGTAGGATGAGGAATAGCAGGAACACAAGAGATTTTCCTGGGAATGCGTCCAAGAAGCGCTGGTGGAGGCTTTGTACTTAATCAGTTTGTCAAAAGGAGTAGTTTTTCCAGCATGCAACGTTATTCACTTAATTTTTCATTAGGCCTTTTAATGTGAGTCCTGTTAAAGCAAGCAGCTGTGATATGGAAACGTTAATTTATGCCAGATCCCTTGAAAGTCCTGACTTTTCATCAGCGTGGCAACAAACTGAAGCGTAGGTCCTGCGCATTGCTAAACGATGGCGGCCACAACGCAGCCGGGCCGGGCGACGGCGTTTGAACTGCGCGCTCCCCCAAACGCCACACGCTTAACTGCAGTCGTCCTGAAAGTGTTGCTCTCTGTTCATATATCATAACTGAGCGTTACTCATAAAGGATTTGAAGTTCCCCAGCATATGTGTCCACTTCCGCCATTAAAGTGGATTCAGGTGCTTGGCATGGCTGTCTCCAGGTGGATTTTCCCAAAATAATTGATAGCTGCAGTCCCGCTGCCCGTGGTTCTCTGGATGTACTCACGTTGTGTTTACAGGGCTTTCGTATGAGCCGCTGGCTGACAGAGCGTGTGGTAAGGATCTCACGCTTTCTTTTATTAATGTGACCTATTTTCACGTTCTCAGGTGACAAATTACGCCAAATGAGCTTTCTCACACCTACTGTATGATACGATGAGACATCTGTACGTCAACCACAGCTGTCCTGGAAGCGCTGTAAAACTTTTGGTGGTGTGAGGGCGCTGGGACTGTATTGCCAGAAGATGTTGAATGAAAAAAGGAGAGAGACATCTTAGAAGTTAACCTTTCAGATGTTTAACTGTGGAGAAGTACGTTGCGTTTTGACTTCCCTGTTTTCTTAAGAGACAGCTACAGCGCTCCTACGTGGTGGTATTACACTCAAAATCTCGTCACAAGCAAAAGGCAACGAGTTGAACCAAGAACTTGCCATTAGTCTAGTTAATGTTTTGTTACTCCAGTCAAACTCACCTAACTAGTTCAAAAAGGCCTCGCAAATGATATGGTAAAAATGTCGTCGAAGAAAGTGTTCCCGTTATCTACCCCTTTTCTCTGGCTTCATATTCGTTCTTCTTCTGGGTCCTCAGGGCATCAGTTTGGGTCTTAAGGCAGAGTACATAAAGACGTGTCAGCATACGGAGGACAAAAGGGTTACTGTTTGTTACGTGGCAACTACCAGTTTGTTCCCCGGGGTCCTCCTTTTTATACTTGATAAGCAGATCGGAAATTTGCCGTTTGCTTTGGGCACAGACTCGTGTAGTTTGTGAGACCAGACTTGGTAGACTTGCGGACGTGATCTGTTCAAACAAAGCAAAACATCGCACCGGCGAGGCCGAGGTCAGCTTGAAACAAGGCCTTGATGATATAAGTCAGTACAACTAATAATGGGTATTTGGTGGTTTTCGCAATGTAGCGATTCATGTTTCTTGATGAAGTTTGTTTTGTTTGAAAACCAAACCGTTTCATGACTTGCAAATGGAATTAACCATTTTTATTGCAGCTGCCCTAAGTCCTGTGTGTTGTCCTGTTCAGTTGCAGTCGTGGCAGAGGAACCGCAAGTGATGTTTTGTGTCCCAAAAGAATGGCTGCCCTGTCCGTTGGGGCTCCCTCTAGATAAAAAGGTAATTGCTGTCTCTTAAACATTTTACTTGACTTCATTGATACTTAAAATTTTCAAAATTGCTTTGGAAATACTCTGCTGCAGCTCTGGAATTTCAAGGGCAAAACCAAAAATTACTTGTTTGTGAAAACAGTTTTTAAAGACTAAATATTTCCCAAGCAGTGGGATATGAGTATAATCTGCATATATCTGAAACATGTCCGTGGTTAAAGGAGCGGACTAATGTTACATCAACCTTAGGAACTGCTAATTCTGTTAGTTTCAGTCACGAAGCATGCTTTGGACCTCCCCTTATGGAGCGCTCGCAAAGAATCGGTGAGAGTCCAGCGTTTGAAACCAGGTGTTTTGTTTTCCTGAAGACTCAAAACATGTGTGACGCAGTTCGCTTTCGTGGGCTTGCAGCTGCTTGGATGCTTTTGTCTCTTTTTGCACCTTTGCCCCGCTCAGTCCGTGTAGCAGACTTGAAGTGCTAAGTTCTTGTTTGACCCCGCAGTTAAGGACAGCTTTATTTCACGACAAGGTAAGGCCCGTTTTTTCAGATGGGCCACTGAATTCCGTATGCCTCTGGCACTATGACCTACGTGTTTTGCGCCAGCATTGTTTAAATTAAAAAAAAAAGTTCCTTTATGCATTGGGAAAGCAATAAATGCTGTGCAATAGCTTGTTCTGTATTTTTTCTTTTGTTTGCTTGCCATTATTAACTCGCGATCATTTATTCTATGAAAAGCTAACTCATAGTTTTTAGTTGTGTAATTCACAGTATGTTAAAGGCTATTGCATTAACAATAAACTGGGCATACGCATTCAAAAATTTTCCAGTAGGTATAGTTTACTCTTACTGGTTATTATTTCAGGCATGTTTACAAAGAGAAGGAAAAAAAAAAATGGGTTTGGTTTACTGTTGGTTCAGATCTGACATGTTCTGCCAGCAAACGTTGAGCGTACAGTTTGTAAGGGTGAAAACTTGGAGATCCCAGAGCACGATTATGCCACAGCCTGGGAAGCCAGAGAGCTAAAAAACCCATTCTCCGGTCCTTTACGTCATCATTTTATATCCCGAGGTAAGTAAGATCGTAGCTGTCTTGTTACTTGATTTTTGCATGAGTAACCAACTGTGATCGCTTTTTAGAACAGTGATGGTGCACATGGACCAATACTGATGAATTTCCTGTAGTTAGGATGACAACATGCAGCAGACGGCACCACAACCAACATAAAGGTTGTTTCTAGTTAAGTAAACACTGTTCAGGAACAAAGGAATGTACTACAGCAGATGTCTTCACACCATTAGATGCTGCGTTTTGGGCTGGGTTTTCGGTTTTTTTTTTTATTTAGGTCTCAGAGACTACTCCTAAGGAGTTACAATATTGACATTTCTTGAAAGCAAAATGGCAAACAAGCACGGTTTGTGGCTGTTTTGAAGTTTCGCCTTTGTCTTGTGGATCCTCGTGGTGCCTATATGCCTGTTTGCTGTGTTGCGAAGCTGCAAAGTGTATGGGCCTTCAGTGCTTTCCTGCCGGGAGGGTGGTAGCTCACTGAATGGCTTCCACATGGATAGCAGTTACACATCTTGAAGCGTACCAGAGTTCTGTCCCTCAATTTACTGTGGGACCAGAATTTTACTACGCTCAGATTGCTCTCTTCTTTCGTATTTGGGTTTTGTTGGTTGGGTTTTTTTTTTTAAAGTGCATCCGTTTTTCACTGAAGGCCCCAATCAGTTGAGGTTCATAAAATTTTCGTCTGCTCTGCTCTTTCTCCTTCAGGAAGAGTAAACCGGGGAATCGAACTAAGTTGTAGCCGATGTGCTGTCCTGATTCATGGTTTGCATTGTACTTTGCAAAAAAAAAAAAAAAAAGTATCACATAAGGTGCGTCTCGAATTTAATTCCTTATGTTTGACGCAGACTTTCATGAAGGTACCAGCAGGTCTCAGCAGATGTGACGTTGTCACATTCACTGTTTTTTCTATAGAGCTTGTGAGCGCACGGAAGATCTGGCGCCCTTGAAAAATCCATTAAAACAGAAGGAATGCTATGAAAAGGCAATATTTTGCTGGGTCAGATTCTGAAGGGTATGTTTTGATCTAGAGAGCATATTTTGCACATGAAGGAGAAATAAATTTGCCTATTTGTCTGATTCTGCCCAGCGTAGTGGCACGCTTGCCCTCAGCGAGCGGCCGTGGAATCATCCTTATTCTGATGCTGGGTCTGAGGTGTTTCCAAGGCTGAGGGCAGAAGGAGGGATTATCTTGGGAGAGGGGGGGGGGGAAAAAACCGAGATACCCTTTAAAAGCCCATTTTGTTGCTCAGCATAGACTGGAGATGAGTCTTTAAAAGACATTTTTGTCTCACATGAGCTCTGTGAGGGGGAAGGCATGGAGCGGTTGTGCGACGGACGGGTGGACGCAGGGTGATGCTGGGTGATGGATTGGGAGGGACAGGCTGGGGCGAAGCTCGACGGTTGGTATAAATAGCGGGGGAAAGAGCCACGTCAGGTTTTGAAATGGGATAAATTTTACCTGGTAGCAGATGAGCATCTGGCAGGTGGATTTGAATGGGGAAGGGACACCAACAAATGCTGAGCAAGGACGGCAGCTTGTGTGAGGTATATTTTATGTGCTTTTTGGAGGTCGGGGGCCGGGGAGAGGGGCGAGAAAGGCAGCTTGGAAAGCCAGGAAAAGGAGCGACACAGTAGCTAGGACAGAATAATGATATGAAGAAGAAATTAGCGGTGGGGGTGGAATGTAAACGACTGCCCTCAGAGCTGTCACAGGAGAGCGATCGATAAATGGAGTTCATAGGTGGAGGCCCTGGGTTTTATGTTACAGGTGAGCAATCTCCTACTGGATCTGCAAGAATCCCTGAGGGGGCAGGGGGAAGGAAGAGGAAATGAAGACATGTCAAATATGAAAAATCATAACTTAATGTTTGGCCGTGTTGTTGTCCAAATCCGTCCATCGCTGTAAGAAAATCTCTATGACAAGCATGGATTTGTAATGGGAAGAGGCTGCTATAAAAAACCAACCTCCTCTGCTGGTGTGCCTGAGAGAAAGCAAGCTGGCTAGATACAGCGGCTCCGACGTGTGTTCCCACTTCTAATTAGAAATATTTTATAACCCGCATCCCTAATGGAATCTGGGAGAAACTATTGCAACAACGTAGTGTTACAAGGTATTGCGAGACCACAGCGGAGTAATACTTTTAAACTTTATACATTCTGCATCTGATCTGATATTGCAGCTAATCCATCAAAAATTGATCTTGAAGTTTCTCCAGAATGGCTGCTGCTGGTGGAGACGCTTCTAACGAATGCGAGCGTTGCCTTGCCGAACAGGGAAATGGTACCCTGTAAGTCCTGAGAGTGACAAAAACAGATCAATAGTTTACGGGAAGATATCCCCAGCAACGTCCGATGGGCGCTGATCTTCAGCTCTCTAGATCATCAGCGCTGCGGTTCCCTGTGTTGAAAATAAGGTAGATTTTGTTAAAGAAGCACTATACAACTGTTAAAATAGGACCACAGGTAACCCCACTCGAGACAGGACCGACTATACCTAAACCGCGACCCACACGCTGAAACTAGGGGCCTGCAATTCCTCCTGTCGTGGCATTGTTTGTTCTTTCGGTGATCAATGGCGTTTCCGTGCATACGTGCATTGGGGACTCTCTTCTTTTTTTTTCCATACAAAAGTCACTGTTACCCTTTCTTTTATTTTTGGGCACAAGAAGTATCGTAGAACAAATTTTACAACAGCTCAGCAGTAAATTCCTGCTGTTATAGTGAAAAGAAATACAGTAATTTGTGGACTAGCCAATCTACGGGCTTGATGATCAACAATACCAGGAGCTTTAAAGCCTACAGATAACGTGGGTCTCATCTAAATATGTTTGAGTCGCACAGAGTTTTGTTACTTTTTCTTACGAGAGAGTTTTAGGAAGGAAGTTCTTGGTACCGAGAACGGACAGAGCAATAGCAGAGTGCCTTAGTTGTGATGATTTATTTCTTTTCCAGCACTTTTGGGTGACACGTTCCTGAAATATTAGTGAATTATTTTCTCTCAGCTCAGCTGTTGGAGCTGTTGTTTCTCCTCTGCAGGCATTTTGCTATGTCTCTGTCACTCTGTCTCCTCACAAACGCAGTATTTCTTCTGGCCTCATATTTCACGTCCAAACACAAAAAAAGAGAAGTTTGGGCTATATATCAGGAAAATGATTTTGCTGGAACAATTGGAGTCTGGAAGAAACTGAAGCTAGTTAAGCAAAGCGGACCCTGTGAGCCGTTTGGGAGCTAGCTAAACATCAGCGAAAATTACACAGGAAAGGAGTAATTCTGCAAAACGAAGTGTAGAAACTGGATAATACAAGCGATAATTTCTGATGAGGTCCTTACTGTCTATTATTCCGATGGAAAAAAGAGAATTGAGACGCCAGCATTTGCAGAATCTCAGGGAGTTAATAATTGCAATTTTCAAGCCCTTATTTCACTCTGCAGGATTGTATTTGAAATGGAGAAGCGATGCTTTTGTTTACCAACAGAGATGCACGGAACTTCCCTGTGAAATGTTCGGGTGCTGCTGGGTAATGGCCTTTGTTATCAGTGGTTAAATTGCAGGCATTGAGTCAATCTCGTTCCCCAAAGCCCATTCCAGTTAAATTGTAAGAACGGGAACCACTCGTGTTGAATTGACACGGGCAGAATTTTCAGGGCTCCGATTAGGTAGCTTTTGCAGGTGGAGTAGTTTATCCTGTGTTCTCTCCGCATTTAATATTGAGTTCTCAACAGAAGTTTGCCTCCGGCCATGGTTTTTGGCATTCTTTCCGATGCAGCTTTTCTGTTTCTGAACCGGTCATTTAGGGACTTCTCTATTAAAGCTCACACAGGAGAGTAGCGATAAAGAAGGACGTGGGTAAATCCAAGGCAAATGTGCATTCTGATTAGTAGTACTTTCTCATTCTGCATTTTTTTTTTGTCACAGCTTTCAAAAACCATTTTAGAAGCGAAATATTTGTTACAATATCCAGGTCGTTAATTGTCTGTGAGTTTTGGGTTCACAAACAAGCATGACGGTAATGGCTATTTGACAATATTTTCGTAGTTTGAGATAGCTCAAAGACTACGCCTCTTTTTTCACTACTCCGTATGTTTTCCTTTTTCAACTTATTTTGATTTAGAGGAACGTTATGTGATTGTTGCTTCATTTAACCTTTGAGCTGACAAATAGATAACGATGAAATGGATGATACGAGAATTAACTTTTAAATTGTAGAGCGGTAATTTAGAAACAGTGTAGAACAATCTAGGACACGCTGAATGTTTGGCTTTTTTCAGAAATGCCTTATAATTCTCTGGCTGTTGAAGAGAAGAGAGCTATCTGGCGGTTACAGATGTCATCAGCTTTTGTCCAACAGCTATCAAGGACTGTATCCAACTTGAAAAGAACAGAATGGTTTAAATTATCTGTGAATAATGCAAGGTTTGGGATTAAGCTCTGTAACATAGGAGGACAAATTCTGCCACCTGCTATGGCTTTACAAACTCATTTTTTTGAAAATACGGGTTTCTTATCTGACTAATTGAAAGTCCCATAATATTTTTAAATAAAAGTAACAGCCAGAAGGGTGAATTGAAGTGGTTATGCTGGGAAATACAATCTAATGATAAATTGTTGCCTAGCCGTGGGAGAAAAAAATAAAAAGACAGAATATCGGGCAAGTGGCATCCAGGAAATTTGGTTACCAAACATTTATCTTGTAGAAGTGAAACAAACCCTCCATGGCCGCCTTCATTCTAGAAGATAATCAGCGTATTAGCAGTTGGTGTGATATTGCGTGGGGCAGATTGCACCGGTACGCTCTATACGGCCTGAACTGGAGTAACGTTTGTTTGCCTTAAAAAGGCATGAGAAACTGCAGACCTAACTGAAGCATCGGCATTTTTTTGTTTCAGGAAGAAAATTGGGTCAAAACCCACTTGAACCACAATGGAAGGTATTCCACCTCTCGTTACTGGGTTTCTGTCTAAGTGTGAGGTCTACTCTGTCAAGTACCGATATGAAAATGGAGTTGGGACTGCAAGTCCAAAGCTTCAAAACTTCAAAGTAGGAGTTAATTTTCATTAATTTAGAATTGCGTTTCGTCTTTTTAAACTAACAAGGTCTTGAAGAATCGCAGAACCCTCCCATCCTGGCACGTAAATCATGCAGAAATGAGCTCTGAAATATTTTCAACTCTTCTGAATAGTTATAGTGACAGAGATTTTTTCGAATGGACTGTTAGTGTAAGGTATTCTATTGCATTACTCTTCTGTAGAGTGCTGGGTTTTTTTTTCTTTGCGCTCTTTATCTTGCACCCTTCTACGCATGTGTTGTTACCTTTTCTTTTTTTTTTGGTGCTACTTCATATTCCCGTTATTGCTTCTTCCCTTGGTTAGGCCATTCCAACATAGACATTGCACCTGCTTAGATATCTTTAAAACTGCCTCTACAAATCCCTAAATCCGTTACAGATGCAAACGAGACCCATGCAGTGAGATACTCTGTCTTTTGGACACCAAATTGTCATCAAAAATCTCACCATCACTTCTTCACCTGCTCACGTGGTACCCAGCTGTGCCTCGTTGGCCTTGCATTTGCCTGTAGTGTGAGAGTTGCTGCTTGGAGATGAGATTTCCATTTCTGAAAGGCTCCGTGTCAATCTTGAAGTTGGCCCCCGTTCTTCCAGAGAACATACGGAATGAGGTTTTGAGGGGGGAGAGGGGAGGTTTTTTGTTCTTCTTCCGTGTGTTCTAAAACATAAGTGCGTATTGTAAAGAAAATATAGCTGCCTAAGGAAGCAGAGTGGTTAGAGTGAAAACTTGTAATAACTTTGGAAGCCAGTATCTTTACATGTTTTACATTACAGTTCACGATGTTAACACTTGGCCGCAATGCCGTGCATCTCCTAATGCATCAGAATGATAGAAACATCTGGGCTAAATAGCTTCATGCCGATCCACTGAGAGAATTCACAAAGGATTCAATACTTGTAAAGATATTTCATTTTATATCTAGGATAGTAGGTTGCATTATGCTCATATACCGATTTATGAAACACACAGGAACATTTTGTTTCTCTTTCTCTCTTTTTTTTTTTCTTTTAGTCTTTAAGTGCCTACAGGGCACATCTGTGCTGCTTTATTAAGAGCTACGTTATGACTGAACCTTGTGTGGCTACAGTGTGGGAGAGGGAGCAAAGACGTTCCTTTTCCCTTTGCGCAGCCCGTCAGAAGCCTGCCAAAAATTACAGACCTCTCCAGAGCCAGGAGTAATCCTTTAAAAGAAGGATGTTTCTGCTACATCTCTCTCCTGCTGGCCAGGAGAGCTGGCTGACCATGTGGGAAAGTACCAAATTACCCTGCTGCGGCACGGCCAAAGTGCTCTGGTTTGAAGCCCCTTTGCCGCAGGCCTCTCTTCCTGCGCGCCGTCGCTCCCTGGCAGGCCCGTCTGGTTGGACTCCGCAGGAGCACCACGTTCACTGGCATCCTCCGATCTCGCAGCAATGCTCTTCTGGGGTTACCCAACTCCCTCTTGGTGTGTTGGTGGCCTGCCGGTACAGAGAGGACGGTCTGTAGCAGCCATTGAAATCTGCCTCTAGACCTCTCGCAGGGTATGAGCAACTCGCGCAGTCCGTAGTGATGCGAGTTGATCCCACCTAGTGTCAGAAGGGACTTTTGGTTTCCAGAACTTCTCTGCCTCCCTGAAAAGTGTGCGCGCGCTGTACATCGCGCTGCTGGATAAACCCTTACAAAATCCTACCAGCAAGCTGTCGTTTCCAGGTATGACTCTGGCCTGCGCACTGCAGGTCGGTGTTGCGCATCTCGAATTTCAGTCCAGCAGATAATCAGTGTGGGGATCGCTCTGGCAGCACCTAAGATCACTGCTGTTAAACTTTTATTATTGGGCAAGGCATACATCCTTTTTCTTGGAGATGAGGGATTGCTATGGAGCCTTCCTTTTTTTTTTTTTTTTTTCCCCTGGAAGTATGCCTGTGCTGGATATGTCCTTTATTTAATTCCTGGCTCGGAAAACTCAGCCTTCATCTGGTGTCCAGGTTGGACTTCAAATGAGGCAAGAAGCTGGAGAAAAAGACGTTTTGTATGTAAGAGACTGGACTGTTCTGGTGGCCTTACCTTCCGAGGCAGCAAGTTTGCTCAAGTTAACTGCTTGATTGGGATGGAGCCTCAGTCATGGATGAGAGACGTTGAGGATACAGAGTCAGATTGGTACAAGGATGATGTCTGTTGGTGTGGAGAAGAGAATGTCGTCATCCTTTTGTTTCTGTGTCAGATAAAGCAAATTAAGTCACGCTTGTGGAGCGTGAGGAATACGTACGCTTGTTTTTCAAGTCAGAGCCTCCAATTTTATTCACATTTCAGAGCAGTGAATTAAACTGTTTTTTCATGGTGGCTGTTTCCAAGTAGTCTGATACAAACTTTCTGTTCTGTGTCCTTAATTAACTTGAATGCGTTTGTTCTTCTTCCAGTGGAAGGGACGGTTTTCGCCCGCTGTGCTGCTGTTAAGCTGACAGGAGAAGCTCTTACACTAATGGAAAATCAGGTAACACGAAGTACAGCAGCTTAAAGCAGAAAGGGCCGAGACTGACTGCGGAGCTGGGGGCAGCGATACCTGTTTGTCACCCAACGCAGATCTGCTTGAGTAGGAATGTGAACTTTAGTGTCCCTTCTCTGAAAGGTATGGATTTTGCGGGGTATAAATAAAGGCCCTTCCTTCAGTGGGGGGAGACCCTTCTGTGTTGTGCTGACTTGCTCTTCACCAGGCCAACCGTTTGTGCAGGTAAAGAGGCACAAGAGCAACCAGACATCCTGAGGATACGCTAGAAGACTGAGGGGATGCCCTGAAGGCTGTTTTCCCTTGGCTGTGGAAGCCTGATGGCAATTTCTCTCTGGTTTGGGGTAAGCACCTGAAGTAACAGGCTTGCACCAGAGATGTTGCCACTGTCTTGTTTTCCCGCTACGACACTCGTTTCATCAACTAATGTTGCTCGCGACACAACAAGCAGCCTGCTGTCTCTTCCTACGCACTGGAGCCAACTAAGTTTTGAAGGCTTGTCAACTTTTGGGTTGATAGATTTCTACCACAGGAAGAAACTGATTTTAGACGTAGATCAGTAAACGTTCAAGGTAATCCATAGTGTGGGGAGTTAATCAATTTTATATGCGCGTAAGTGGTGTTTCCAGGGATCGTTATCAACACAAACTCTTGTCTGATGTGGATTGTATGTAAAATTGTGTCGTGTGCTTCTGTAAATACTGTCTGCCTGGGCCGCTTCTGAGCATTTAGAGACAGCACTCTTCAACGCTGAGAGAAGAACGCTGGCACGTAGTGCTTCAGGTCGTTGTGAATTTCCCAGCCTTAAAAAAAAAAAAAAAAAAAGGGGGAAAAAAGCCATAACCAAAACTGTCAAACCTCTGTGACAAGGCCCCTGAGAGTGTTAGCTTCGCAGGGTGCGATGGGTTTTTCTGTGACGAGAACAAAGCGCCTGTGTCTGAGGAGCGAGCTTTCCTGGTGACTAATCTGAAGCTGTAGACTCAACCCCAACAGGAACTGGTTTCTCTGCTCTGTATTCCAGCTGCTGGGCACACTTTGTTGACTTTACCCTCTCCAAACCTTGTAATATGTGTACTTAAAAGGGGGGGGGGGGGGAAGTCTCCTACAAACTTCAAAAGATGAAAGACACCACTTCATAAGTCTTCCACCTCAGAGTACAGGAGGAAAGTGCCAACATGGAACCATGGTTAGATTTAATGCATTGTTGCCAAGCGTTCAGAAAATATATTGAGGAGTGCTACATGATTTCTGTGCGCACCGGAGAGCACGCGTGGAAAGCATCGATGGAGCTTTGCTTCCTTCCAGTGACTGTGGTTTATAATGACTTAGAATGGCTTAAAATGTTTTGTCAAAGTGTGGCACGTTGAAGGAAAAAATCATTTTATTGGTAGAAATTCTATTTCTCTTTCCTTTTTTGAGGTCATGGGTTGCCAAGAAGGCACATTTCCCAATTCAAAAAGGCCAGATTTTATTCCTTTCCTCTATTTTTGTTTTTTCCAACCACCTCTTTTGATTCCTTCCAGAGAGAATAAAATAATCCAAAGTGCTATTATTATTTCATTTATTAAAATCAAGGAAAGCAGTTTGAATCTTTTTTTTTTCTTTTCCTGCCAGCTTTCACCACAGTACAGGATGTTTCTGGCATCTGCCTTCCTCTCCATCGCTAACCAGCCTGGTATCGCCCCTGCGATGACTGCTCGTCTTCTGCGCTTCTCTAGTTTCTGAAATGCTGTGATAATAGATGTCCGTATTGAAGGTATCTCCCAAAGGTGAAAAGCTTGGGCGTGTTACGGATACACGCTCCTAATGTCCGTCTGCAGGATCTTCCCCATTACCTGATTTTGAGAGCCTTAAGATTCTTTTAATGGCGTTTCTCATTATCGCTTTCATTGTCAAAGGAAATAAGAACGGTGAGTAACTGCTGGTGCTGGTACTTTAGTTTTTCGGGGGGTTTTTTTGTAATCCTGATTTGAAAAATAAAGAAGAAAAAAATTTTTGTCTGCAGTAAATGCCAGGGAAAAGACATAGCACGGCGTGTTTCTCTTCGTTAAATACTAGATAAGCGACGCAGCCGGACTTGTTCAGTTGGCATTCCAGATGCTTTCAAGCTTAAGTCCCCAGATGCGCTGGTAACTGGTGTGTTTTCCAGCATTCAGAAATACCCGTGTATCAGCAAGAATGAATTTCATGTTTTCTGCTTTGCATCATTTTAGATGCTCTCTCCTCAGCTACTTGTAGTACCAAAACCAGTTCCCGCGTTTCAGAAACGCACAGTGCCGGCCATGGTGTTCACACCGGGTAAGGAAATGGTTCCTGAAATAAAAATGTATTTTCCGGGAAATTCGTACCTATTGACTGTGTGTCCAAGGGGATCACATCATCAGCTCGAGAGAGAAATTCCATTCTGAAATATTGGAGGATGACGCCTCGCAGCTCTCGCTTGGTTCTTACGGCACCGTGATCTCGACCGGTTTTCTCAGGTATTTTCAGCTGAAGGATAAATGATGCAAACTCTTATATAGATCAGTTCCCTTTGCACATAGAAATTCAGGCTGGTTTTTTTCTGAAAGGTCCCTACTGAAACTGGCACAGTGTTTATTTGCAATGTTTTGGATAATACTTGAAGTTTATTTACCTAGAAATAAGGTAGCAAAGCATTTAATGGATGTTAATGTAGAAACCATTTAGCAGTTAGATGGTAGGACGTTCCTCAAAGAGGCTCTTTTAAGAATATTTTGTGTTGTGCAACAGAAATCTGGTGTTGAGAGAGAAACGAACGAGGTGCCCTATTTCCTTTTCCTCCTTTCTTTTATGTACCCTTTAGCATCAAGTGGATTCCTCATAGCTGATAGGAAAAAATCCTTCGCTGCTTGTTCAGCTGTGTTAACGTCTTACCTAAAAATTGGTATTCCCAAACAGACTTCCTGGAGAAAAGCGACAATTACGCCGAGCTTCTCTGGGCGGTTGTCGTGGTTTAGCCTCAGACGGCAACAAAGAACCACGTGCCGCTCGCTCGCGCCTTCCTAATACAGGAAGGATCGTAAGAAAAGGCAAGACTCTTGGGTTGAGACAAAGGCAGTTTAACAGGACAGTAAAGGGAACAGGCAAACAACAACAACACGGATAGGGGAATATACAAACGCGATTACGGAACCGCCACTCCCCGCCGCTCTGCTCGCCGGCCGGACCGCACCCAGGACGCCCCAGCCCGCTTTTAAGCAGCAACTTCCTGTCCCCTCCCCCGGCAGCTCAGGGTGGGCGTGGCTCACATGGCATGGAATACCAGGGAAAATTAACCCTATCCCCACCGGAACCAGGACATTATCCACCCCTTATTCCATACCATCTATGCCATGCCCAGCAGGTTCCAATGAATTGCCACCACTTTCCCCTGTTATATATATATATATATATATATACACGCACATATAATGCCCTTAGTTTATGGGCTATCCCTCCAAAGTGTCCGTTGAGTTCTTTTAATCCATGGCTTTGGGCTCCATCTGTTAGAACAGTCTCTCAGGGCAGGTGAGATGCTGGGTGGTGCTGGTCTGTTGCATGCTGTATTTTTCGGAGCTTGTGACTGGTGCACCTGGTGTGGCTCATGCACGCAGTCCGTGGGCTGAAGATGTAGATGTTGAGGAAACTGCTGGGCGCCAGCTGCTGAGATCAGTTCTTATCCCATCATCCCTGTGCCTTACTTGTAGTACAACTGATAGCAATTATAGCAATGAGGACATACAGTGACAGTGTTACTTAGCAATTAACAGCACACAATCTGATTCATTGGCTATTCTCGCCCAAAATCAGATCCCCATGAGGTACACATCGGACTTCCCCATCCTGCCGCATCACCCACCAAGTGCACCCAGGTCCTTGGGCAAAAGCAATCCCACGGATGGGTTTGCCTTTGCCTGAGGCAGGACTAACCCAGACTGTCTTCCCTAGCATATTCTTCATGTGCACTACGGGGACTTTATCCCCTTCTACAGTACGTGGAAGTTTTGATTGGGCAGGGCCAGCCCGATTGTTAGATCCCCTGGTGTTAACTAGCCAGGTAGCTTTTGCTAAATGTGTATCCCAGTGTTTTAAAGTCCCACCACCCATTGCTCTCAGTGTAGTTTTTAACAGTCCATTGTATCGTTCTATCTTCCCAGAGGCTGGTGCGTGATAGGGGATGTGATACACCCACTCGATACCATGCTCTTTGGCCCAGGTGTCTATAAGGCTGTTTCGGAAATGAGTCCCGTTATCCGACTCAATTCTGTCTGGGGTACCATGTCGCCACAGGACTTGCTTTTCAAGGCCCAGGATAGTGTTCCGGGCAGTGGCATGGGGCACAGGGTATGTTTCCAGCCATCCGGTGGTTGCTTCCACCATTGTGAGCACATAGCGCTTGCCTTGACGGGTTTGTGGCAGTGTGATATAATCAATCTGCCAGGCCTCCCCATATTTGTATTTCAGCCATCGCCCTCCATACCAAAGAGGCTTCAAACGCTTGGCTTGTTTGATCGCAGCGCATGTCTCACATTCATGGATGACCTGTGCAATAGCGTCCATGGTCAAGTCCACCCCTCGGTCACGAGCCCATCTATATGTCGCATCTCTCCCTTGATGGCCTGAGGAGTCATGGGCCCACCGAGCTATGAATAGTTCACCCTTATGTTGCCAGTCCAGATCCACCGGAGCCACTTCAATCCTAGCGGCCCGATCCACCTGCTGGTTGTTCTGATGTTCCTCCGTGGCCCGATTCTTCGGTATGTGGGCATCTACATGGCGTACTTTCACAACCAGATTCTCTATCCGGGCAGCAATATCTTTCCATAGGTCAGCAGCCCAGATGGGTTTGCCTCTGCGCTGCCAGTTGCCCTGCTTCCGCTGCTGTAACCACCCCCACAGAGCATTTGCCACCATCCATGAGTCAGTGTAGAGATAAAGTACTGGCCATTTTTCTCGCTCAGCAATGTCCAAAGCCAGCTGAATAGCCTTCACCTCTGCAAACTGGCTCGATTCACCCTGTCCCTCACTGGCTTCTGCAACCTGTCGTGTAGGACTCCACACAGCAGCCTTCCACTTTCGATGCTTTCCCACAATACGGCAGGACCCATCAGTGAAGAGGGCATATTTCTTTTCATTTTCTGGCAGTTTATTATATGGTGGGGCCTCTTCTGCACGCGTCACCTCCTGCTCTGGTGACATTCCGAAATCCTTGCCTTCTGGCCAGTCCATGATCACTTCCAGAATTCCTGGGCGACTGGGGTTTCCCATTCGAGTTCGCTGTGTGATCAGTGCAATCCACTTACTCCATGTAGCATCAGTTGCATGATGTGTGGTGGGGACCCTTTCTTTGAACATCCAACCCAGCACCGGCAGTCGAGGTGCTAAGAGGAGCTGTGCTTCTGTACCAACTACTTCCGAAGCAGCTCGAACCCCTTCATATGCTGCCAATATCTCTTTCTGTTGGAGTGTAGCGGGCTTCGGATCCTCTGTATCCACGACTCCAAAACCCTAGGGGTCGACCTCAAGTCTCCCCTGGTGCTTTCTGCCAGAGGCTCCAGGTAGGGCCGTTCTCCCCGGCTGCAGTGTAGAGCACATTTTTAACATCTTGTCCTGCCCGGACTGGCCCCAGGGCCACTGCATGGACTATTTCCTGTTTGATTTGTTCAAAAGCTTGTCGTTGCTCAGGACCCCATTTAAAATCATTCTTCTTCCGGGTTACTTGATACAGAGGGCTTGCAATTTGACTGTAATCTGGGATATGCATTCTCCAAAAACCCACAATACCTAAGAAAGCCTGTGTTTCCTTTTTACTAGTTGGTGGAGACATAGCTGGTATTTTGTTGATCACATCCATTGGAATCTGACGGCGTCCATCTTGCCATTTTATTCCTAAAAACTGGATCTCCTGCGCAGGTCCCTTGACCTTACTTCGCTTTATAGCAAAACCAGCGTTCAGAAGGATTTGGACTATTTTACTCCCTTTCTCAAAAACTTCTTCTGCTGTGTTTCCCCATACAATGATGTCATCAATGTACTGCAGATGTTCTGGAGCTTCACCCTGTTCCAGTGCAGTCTGGATCAGTCCATGGCAAATGGTGGGGCTGTGTTTCCACCCCTGGGGCAGTCGATTCCAGGTGTATTGGACGCCCCTCCAAGTGAAAGCAAACTGTGGCCTGCACTCTGCTGCCAAAGGGATTGAGAAGAATGCATTCGCTATATCAATCGTGGCATACCACTTGGCTGCCTTGGACTCCAGTTCGTACTGGAGTTCTAGCATGTCTGGCACGGCAGCACTCAGCGGTGGCGTGACTTCATTCAGACCACGATAGTCTACAGTTAGCCTCCACTCTCCATTAGATTTTCGCACCGGCCATATGGGACTGTTAAAGGGTGAGCGAGTCTTGCTGATCACTCCTTGAACCTCTAGTTGACGAATCAGCTCATGGATGGGAATCAGAGAGTCTCGGTTAGTGCGATACTGCCGCCGATGCACCGTTGTGGTAGCAATCGGCACCCGTTGTTCTTTGACCCTCAACAACCCCACAACAGAAGAATCCTCCGAGAGACCAGGCAAGGCAGACAACTGTTTAACTTCCTCTGTCTCCAAAGCAGCTATGCCAAAGGCCCAGCGGTACCCTTTTGGGTCCTTAAAATACCCTCTCCTGAGGTAATCTATACCAAGGATGCATGGAGCCTCTGGGCCAGTCACAATGGGATGCTTTTGCCACTCATTCCCAGTTAGGCTCACTTCTGCCTCCAGTACAGTCAACTCTTGGGATCCCCCTGTCACCCCAGAAATACAAATGGGCTCTGCCCCTCTATAGCTTGATAGTATTAAAGTACACTGTGCACCCGTGTCCACTAGAGCCTTATACTCCTGTGGGTCTGATGTGCCAGGCCATCGAATCCACACCGTCCAATAAACCCGGTTGTCCCTTTCCTCCACCTGGCCGGAGGCAGGGGCCCCCTAATACTGGTCATAGTATCCATTACTCACTTCTTGCATAAATGACTTGGAAGTTCCTTCAAGAGGATCAGAAGCAAGATCAGGCCTTCTGCTTTGTCTGGGGAACGGCCCACTGGAAACTGGGGCGGCACTTTTCCTGGAGGGATCCCCTTTTATGGTTGTCCTTCCTTGCAACTCCTGTACCCGTGTCCGCAGGATCGAAGTAGGTTGTCCATCCCACTTCCTCATGTCCTCTCCTTGGTCCCGCAGGTAGAACCACAGGGTGCCTCGTGGTGTGTACCCTCTGTACTCTCTCTCTTGAGTGGGGAAATGCCTGCTTCTAATAGCTGAGATGCTGGCCCGTGCAGGTGGGGAGTAGAACATATTCTCTTCAAGTTGCTGGACCTTCCACGACAGTTTCTCCACAGCTGAGACAAGGGGGGAAGAGAGACTTTCTTCATATCGCCGGAGCCGGCCAGCTACCTCATCCACTGTTGGTCCCTCTTCACCTTTCCATTCCATTACTGCCAGGGAGTTGGCATATGACGATGGTGCGATCCGTACAAACTTCCGCCACATGGGCCTTGTGCATCGCACCTCATCAGGGTCTGTGGGTAAGTCTGCATTGTCCAAGTCATAATAAATCATCTCCCGCACGGCTAATTCTCTCAGGTACTGGATACCTCTTTCCATGGTAGTCCACTTGCTTGGCTGACATACAACATCCTCACTGAAGGGGTACCTCTCCCTCACGCCTGACAGGAGTCGTTTCCAGAGGCTGAGGGCTTGGGTCTTTTTTCCAATCGCCTTGTCAATGCCGCCTTCCCTAGACAGGGATCCCAGCTGCCTGGCCTCCCTACCCTCTAATTCCAGGCTACTGGCCCCATTATCCCAGCACCGGAGCAGCCAGGTGACAATGTGCTCGCCTGAAAGTCGGCTGAAATCTTTTCGCATATCCCGCAGCTCACTCAAGGATAGGGATCGAGTAATTATCTCTGGTTCTGCCTCTTCCTCCTGCTCTCGTGATGGCCCTGGTTCATCATCATCTCTTACTAAGCGAACTGATTTCTTTGTGTACTTCTTCTTCTGTATGGGGGCAACTGATACTGGCACGGGTTGGTTCCCTGGTTCAGTGGCAGTGGCTGCTATGGGGGTTGGAGTAACTGCAGTGTCTACCACAGGGGTTGCAGTAGCCGCAGTGTCTGTCGCAAGGATTGCAGTAGCTACAGTGGCTGACGCAGGGGTCGCAGCAGCCGCAGTGTCCGTCACAGGGGCTGCAGCAGCCGCAGGGGCTGACGCAGGGGCTGCAGCAGCCGCAGGGGCTGCTGGTCTGGTTTCCATCTCTTCCCCTTGAGGGTGCTGCATAATTCTGAGCAGTGCCTGGTAGATACTGGCCAGGGCCCAGCACAGCGCGGTGAGTTGTGCCTCTCTAGAATAGCCACAGCATTTTCCCTTCAAATATTCTACCACTTTATCAGGGTCCTGTAATTGTTCAGGGGTGAAGTCCCAGACCATTGGAGGTGAGTAGTTCTCTAGGTACCTGCCCATGCTCTCCCACATGCCATGCCACCCCTGACTATCCAGCCTCGGAGGAGATCTCTGGGTGGTAGTCTTAAATAGTCGCTTAACCCTAAACAAGACCTGGAACGTATTCAGGAGACATAGCACTAGGAACACGCTGGTTTGAGTATCCCAAGGATATTCAAAATTCTCAAAAGCTGTCATACCTGACCCGAAGGAGAAAAGGGAGGCAAAAGGGCTGGGGAAATTATTAACAAATTCTGAGAGACGGTGTCCAATGTACGGACAGGACAGCAAAACCACATAAACACCCCAAAATAGCCGTCTGAACAGTGATGTTATCATATCATAAACAGATAACGCACAGGACAGCAGAATGATAATCCTCATCCCTCCTCCAGACATGGTAAACAGCATTGCAGGGAGTACATAAGCCATATAGGAATTTATGTAACACAGCCATGAGAACAAACCAAGCAACATGATGACCAGTTATCTCAACCCTTCGAGCCCCACGTTGGGCGCCAAAAAGGACTGTCGTGGTTTAGCCTCAGACGGCAACAAAGAACCACGTGCCGCTCGCTCGCGCCTTCCTAATACAGGAAGGATCGTAAGAAAAGGCAAGACTCTTGGGTTGAGACAAAGGCAGTTTAACAGGACAGTAAAGGGAACAGGCAAACAACAACAACAACATGGATAGGGGAATATACAAACGCGATTACAGAACCGCCGCTCCGCTCGCCGGCCGGACCGCACCCAGGACACCCCAGCCTGCTTTTAAGCAGCAACTTCCTGCCCCCTCCCCTGGCAGCTCAGGGTGGGCGTGGCTCACATGGCATGGAATACCAGGGAAAATTAACCCTATCCCCACCGGAACCAGGACAGCGGTGTAGCACCGAGGTGGTTCACGCAGCACCTCCACTTTTGTGTTGAGAGACGCGCGCTCTGCATTTTCTGCTTGCCTAATGGCAAGAACTTCTCCGGGAAGCTGGAAGAAAGATCTTGATCGCGCTGTTCAACAGAGTCAGCGAATACCTTTGGTGTGCTGTTAGATGGCATTTTCACTGGAATGTCTGACGACACCTTGAGGTAGGTGATGATTGTTACTTCTGTTTTACCGTTGGTAAAATTAAATCACTAGGGGTTTAAGTGGTTCACCTGACGATTAGATAATAAATCCGGAGCATGTGAAACACCAACTCAACTAGCTCTCGACCTCTGGCAATATAGCTCCATTTAGTATAAAAAAGGGGGGGAAAAAAAAACCCAAACCCTTCAATTGGTCATGGAAGGAGTGAATGTGTGTGAATCTCATACCCTCTCAATCACAGGGTTCTTTTTCATTGACGCAAAGCTATTCTGGGGTGTGAGTTCACAGGGAGAAAGGGTGACTGAGGTGAGAAGCGTTCAAACAGCTGAGCAAACCGCGTGTGCATTTTAAAAGGCTGCAGGGTTTATAAGTTCAGAAAAGCCTCAAACTGTAAGGTTTATTAGCCAGCATAGTCATTTTCCAAGGGAAACAGGTGAAGATGTGAGTTAATTAATCCTCCGCTGTACTGGATGTACTATAACACCGGAGAAATACTTTTTTTTTTTCTCTTTTTCTGTATGTGATTGACCGATATAATGGTGATCTAGAGAGTTATGTGGCTACGAGAACAAAACGAAACCCAAACTAAACCAAAAACCACTGTCGAGAGTGACGCTAGGGCGTGTTATGTCAAAATGCTTCCGGTAGAGAGAACTCATTACGAATGCTCTTGCACACAACAAGGGAGCCTTCGGGGAAGGCTTTCCTGGACGACCGTGCTGTTTTCGTCATGACTTGTGAGAAGATGCATTCATACGGGAGCATGTTTAGGGACACGGCCATGGAAAATCAGGGGAACGGATTTCAAAGCAGAATCTACAACTTTTCTTTTTTTTCTTTAGATGGAGTGATTTATCGTTCTGATTTGAATTTTGCCAGGAGATTGACCTTGAAGAGCGTAACTTCTGTGGTTAGAGTAATACCATTGGTGGGCTTTAGTGTATCTGGCAAGTATGTTTCACAAAAAGTTTGCATTTTACAGATGCTTTTATTATTTATTTTTTTTTCAGGAAAGGTAATTTTTTCCACAAGACTGTGGAAGGGTTTTATAATGCATATAAATGGAGTTTATTAAGGTTTTGGCAGATTTGTGACCCACGTTAATTCGTACAATTCACAACGTCTCATAGTGAGCAGTCAAGTTTAGTATTTTTGGGCTCAGGTAAAGATTCCCGGGTACAATTCTCTCTCCCTGACCTCAGGCGGCGTAGTTTCTTAGACCAGAACGTGTTTTCACCAGTAGGACAAAAGCCCATATATTGATCATACCAGCTAATTCTCTCTGAGTTAAGGTATAATTCACGTGCCTAAAGTAGGTAGCAAATATAAAAGCGTCCGAGCAGCTGCGTAAACAGATATTTTAAAAATAATGCCATTTATAAGTTCAAACAGCCTCCTAACAGTAAAGCTTGTTAGCCAGCGTAGTGATTTTCCAAGGGAAGTAGGAGTTGATGTGACTTAATTAACCCTCAAGTATATTGCCCACAAAGTACCACATGGAACAGTCCTGAGCCCCAAATGTTGGGCAGCTCTTTTCCACTCTTCGGTGGATACAGTCTCCACCTTGCATCCAAACACGGAGAGGTTTGCGATGGAATGGTGGCACTGCTGTTAGAGACGAGGTGTTGATGAAGTGAGGGATGTAAGGAGAGCAGCTCGTTTTGTCTTGATTGTGTGGACGTTTAACCTTTTCATTTGCTGACGAGAAAGCAAAAGCGCTGACTCGCACAAGCACAGTGATTATTGGAGGCCCCTGATTTAAATAAGTCGTGATCAGCTTGCCCCAAGTCGCCGATACGTACGGCCGCTTAGTAGTCCTCATTATTTCTGTATTTATTTTCCCATGCCTGTCATGGTGACAGGGTTAAAATAACAAATATTTGTCTGTATATTTGTGCATTAAAAAAATAACTGAAGACTTCTCCAAACTATTAAGGAAAACAAAATTTGATACGCGGTTGTTCTTTTTTTTTTTTCCTCAACTGTAAACTGTTATGCCGCTTTAAACAAAGGCGATGACCTACCAGACTAGTATTAAGACAAACGTTTAGTGGTCTCAGTTAAGTCCGTTTCCTGCAGTCATTTCTCAGCATGCGGTTGTCTCGGATGCGAATGGCGGTAGCTGCTGCAGTTGCGAGGGATCTGAACAGACAACCCTGATAAAGCACTTGGTAGAAAAGACGCGGCTGATCAGGCACGCGGGCGGTCCTTTGCACTGGTTCGTTTGTGGAAGTTGCCTACGTTACTTGCAGCAAAAGCATACTCCTGATGGGAAGCCGTGTGGGCTTTATTTTTTTGAAAAGCGTAATACCAGTTAATAGGGAGAAGTGCTAGAGAGGAAGGTTGAGAGGGCTGGGGATTGAATCCATTGGTGTAACAGGTCACGCACCGCTTCTGTGTGTAACAGAGTGGTTGTGTTTCCTTCAAGGAAAAGAAAGGACATTTGTCGCTTAGAAAGATGATTGTCGACCTAGTCGTGTCACCTGAAGATAGATTTTTATCCCGGAGCTGAAAATAGACTGCTCAGCCGAGTGCGTTTACTCCTGAGTGGATTCACTTGCCGGTTTGGCAGACCATGGGCTAATCCAGGAAAGGGCTTTGGACACCTGGGACTAAAAGCGGTGGAACAGAAGCCAGTGAGTGTTACACCACGAGCTCATCTGCCAGCCGCCCTCTTGCTTGGAGTGCAGGTTTCCTACACCTCCGGGGTTTCTGTTCTGCAGGAAGGCTTTGCTATCCGGTTGGTGGTGAGGTCCATACGCACCTCGGCCGGAGCTCAGGAGGGCACCACGTAGGTCGTCTTTGGGAGCAGGGGGCCTCCTTAGGGCGGAGAGAATGCCATGACTTAAATTCCCAACACTACCTTTAGAATGTTTCTAAAGCCAGAAGCATTTGCTGACAGAAACCGTGAAGAGTCTTTACAGGAATTGAGACTGCCGTTTGCCAGGCGTTGTTTGTGCTCACAGCATGGATTGCCTTTAGGAAGCCATGATTTAAGTGTGGAAGGTAATCGGCCTTTCTTGCTTGGGGAAAAAAGGGAAGCATCTTTGTCTACAGGTGGGAAAAGAAGAGAAATTAGTACGTCAGCTAAGCAGAAGAGTCCTGTGAGTCTGATGCGTAAGGATCTCGGTGCGATTGAAAGGCCAAGTATTTAGTAATTTTTCCTTGGGGCGGAAAGCAACAAGGCAGGTGCGGCCCTTCAGAGTTGTTTGCAGGCTGAAGAGAGTTCGAGTTTAGCAGAAGGTGTTAGGTCACTCTAATAACTTTAGAAAGTTGCCAGATACCGATGAGAGACTTGACAGCGGAACACCAGAGGTATCAATCCAGATGAAACAGTCCTTGAGTCCCCTTTTTTGCTTTTAACTTTCTCTTGAACATCTGTGTTTTTCCAATAAAATTTTTGTAAGGGTGAGGTACAATAGACAGCGATCCCTCTGTGGCAATGTTTCTTCTCCTTGATCTTGAAGGTACATTAATTGGAAAGAATCCTGTATTTCTTGGCTTCCGTAGTTTATTTACTGACATTGCCTCTGATGCTTGCAGGAAAACCGTTAAGACTATATTGCTGTGAGTAATGGATCATCTGGGGGAGTGATGAGCTCCTGGCAGGCTGATGGCTGATGCCATGTTGCAGGAAACTTAAGAGAAGCCTTTCAAATCATCAGGTACTTTTCCCTTTCAATTACCTGCTGCTGCCGAGTTTCAAGATTTCCTTTGAAGGGTTTATGATTCCTCTTCATGTCCCATGGGAGACCAGAGGCTGCTGTATAAAACCAGCCGTTATGGGGATCCTCGCTGGTACCTCACTAGAACTAACGTACGTGGTGCCATTGCGAAAAGATGGATTGCAGAAATCTGTCTATATAGTGGATGATAAATATGGGTGACAACGAAGAAACATTAAAAAGAACCTGGTATAAGAAAGCTACTGAACCGGCTGAGTCAAAGTCTCCTTCAGTAAAAGTCAGTGTGCTCCGTCGACTTTGGTTATTCCGGCAAAGCACAGAGCTTAGCTTATCACGTTTTCAGTTTGATCAAAACTTACAGAAAGTTTTAGTGGAGACTTAAACTATACATCAATACAAAAACCTTGGAACTTGAAAACTTTACTGGTACTTTTGAATTAGTATCCCTGAGCTAACAATCATGCTGGTGGCACCCTAAACCGAGAGGGGCAGAACGCGAGCATGCTTTGTTATGCTCTTGAGAGTAAAAGGCAAATCAAACGGGAGCAGGGGCGTCTTTCTCCTTAATGTTTTCCAGCCAGAGGTGAATTCAGGTGGAGGCAGGAACAGCATTTCCCCCAGCCACCAGCGCAGAGAGCCCGGGCCAGAGCTTTCTTCATGCCAAAGTGGCTGCTTGGTCAAGCGAGACTGAACCCTTGCCTTGTTAGTCCCAGCCAGGTTTGTGTGTAGGAGAGGATCCCGAAGTGCTCAGTGCCCTCAAAAACTCCCTTTAGCTGAACGTACAGCGGGTAGGTGCTGGGCTTACGAGCCGGAGAGCCTGAAGCGGCGCGTGGGAGCGCGGGGAGTTGTCTTGGCTGAGGGGGACAAGGAGGACCAGGCGGTGGCAGGGGCACCTCCAGCCGCATGGGGCTCCCTGGCCACGATGGATGTTCCCCTCCAGCAGCGACCTGTGGCTCCTGGCAGCCCTGGGAAGAAAAGGAGTGACACCAGCCAGAGGAAGGGTTTCTGTTTTCAGTGAGTCAGCCAGCTTTTGGTTGCTGCTGCCAAAAATACAGATTTTATTAGTGCTGCAAAAAGAAACTCTCTTCAGGGGTCTTTATTTTTGATAGCAGTTTAATTCAAGTCAATACTGCAAAGCACGTTCCTTTCTCCACTGCCCTAATGCCATTTCACAGCCTCGGGTGGAGTTGCCCTCAGGTGACGGAGTAGAAAGGGGTTCCAGGTCTTTGGGGAGTCTTGACTTTTTTATATGAGATTTGATGCATGATTGTGCAAATTATGGGGGTAGGGAGAGGAAAGGCCTCGGAGATGTGAACTGGTTTCAATAAGAGCCAGTATGAAATTTCATCCCCTTCTCGAGAAGAAACTAGCCTTTTCAAAACCTCTTCCATTTTTCCGAGTGTAAAGTAAATAGCTCACGCTCCCACTCGTTGGCTTCAAACGGGCCCCAGAACCCGGGGGTACAAAGGAGACACAAAAGGGCGTTTAATGGCTTGAAAGAAGGTATTTCCAAGTGGCTCAGGATGAGGTAAGGTCAGTTCTTAAGAATTTCCCCGTTTGTTTCGGTAGCAGGGGACAGCAGCTGAAGAATTTTGTCCGCCCGTTCCTCCGTTTGCTGTAGACCAAATAGCTGTGCCCGCTTCTTGAATAAATAAATATTTAATCACTAAAACATTAATTTACCTTAGGTCTAAAACCTCATTTTGTTACTTTCTTTAATTATCCGAGCCAAGTAAACATCGAAGAGTATCTCTCGCTTTAATTTAGGACCCCATTCAGCAAGGTAATTTAATTAAGTGTGAGTATAATTCACAGCCCATTAGAAGTCCCACTGAAACCTACTTCTGCTGTTTTGCAGTTGTTTCAAAGCTGATTTTATTTCTTGACGCACCAAGACAAGCCAAGCTTTTTTTCTCTTTTTTTTTTTTTCATTTCAGCTCAAGTTTGTGAGCAGGGGAGAAAGGCAATTTAAGGTTAAGTGGAGAAAAAGTTCCCAGGCTGCTTGGGGAAAACCTGAATTTGAAGCAGCAAAGGATGCAGAGGAGCAGAAGCGTGCGCCAGCCGCAGCTTTCTCGTGCTGCAGGTGGGTGCTCGTTGCTGTACCGTGGCAGTAAGCGAAGTGGTGCCTGGATGGGTCCGCAAAGGAGGCGACTGGAGGCAGCGCTGCGTTAAATCCCCAGGGCTGGGCTGCCTTGCTCTCCTCACCAGAAAGGCGACCGTAAAAAACCTTTGCAAATACCAGCATTAATCGGTGCACTCTGGGTGGTGGCAGAAACCGGGTCTCCGCTTGGTTGCCCGCCTCGCTTGCCCGGGTAGCTCTAGATGCGCTGGAGGAGTCCTTTTCCCCGCTGTCCCAAAAAGGCCGATGAAGCTGTGACGGAGGGTTCGCCCGCATGAATTCCTATTAGAAAATTACAAAGAAAACCCCCACCTTGATGTTAGCTTGCTTGGAATACTGATTTTTAAAATCCAGCTCGCTCAGAGTGTGGTCCTGCTCACCCGGCTATGAATAACTCCATTATAGGTAAAAAAAAAAAATTACGACTGTGTAAATTAGAAGGAACTTGGATCCTGTGCCTGCCTTTCAAGAAGTTGTGAGTGCAGTTTGGGAATTGACAAATATTTGGTATATAAATTGAAAACACACGGAGGAAAAACTTTATCTGTTGTTATGGATACAACAATATTATAACTCAGATTGTTTTAAATAGTGGTCTAGATAATGAAATACTTTATTTTGTTTAAAAGCTATTAAAATCATGCTATTAAAATTAGTGCCAGTCTTACAAAAAACGTAGAAGAAACTCAACCTATGGAAAATGTTTTTTATTTGAGGAAAATACCTAAACAGCTTTCTGGAAGTTCAGGAAAACTTTGACCGAACCTCTGGTCTAGTGACATAGAAAATGCTGGAAGATTAGCGTTTTAAAACAAACAAATTTTTGGTGTCATAGGAGGACAATTAACCGTCACGTTCAAGGGGAAGGGATATAACAATGAAGCAATTTATCAAATGCAAACGCAGGGTTATGAACAGACTCCAAGAAAGCTCTGAGCTGCTTGTCCAGAGCTCCTTTCCCACCACGTTAACATTATGTCACCACCAGAGTTGCTGGGAAACTGGGATACTTGCACGTAGAAAACATGTTTGAGAAATGTTTCCATTTTTGGACTTCTCGACACACAACTCTGAAAAAGATTTTTTTTTTCTTTTTCCTCTTTCTCTCCTTACCCGCTCCCTATTCCTGTTCCCCCCCCAAATTTCAGATGGGAGCGGTGCTGCCTCGAGTTGAGTGATGGTGCTTGGAACCGTTTTAACTTTGTCGAGTAACATTTAAATGCAGAATTGTTATTTTAGAAAATAAATTAAAGTAGTAGTTCTTTAAAAATTGCCCTGCTACGCTTTCATGCGAGAAGAAAATCCTTTCCATTGCTACCCATAGCTGTTTGGAGAGTAATTTCTGAAATGCTCTCATATTGTGTTTGGGGGGAGGAGGGAGGCGGCAGATAAATTCTCTTTCCCAAGAAATTCACATTGAGAAACTTGATTTACTCTGGGGAAAAAAAACAACCCACAGTATGGTCAGAGAAAAGCTCGATCAAGTGGCAGCAGTTCCCTTAGCTTGTAACAGACAGAAAGGTGGGTGGTTTTCGCGTTCTTATTGATTTTTTTAAAAGAGCGAGGGGTGTGAAGCAAAAGTATTAGTCGACCTATAGCTCCTGAGTACTGGGGTATAAACGGCATAGCTGAACTTTTTGGGTTTTCGCTTGATCTCTCCTACACCCCCGTTCTCAATCTGCAGGTCGCCGGTGCTTGGTTAAGCACATTTGCTCGCATTGTCTGTTCAGCCCCCTGTTTAAAAAAAAAAAAAAAAAAGTTCCCAAAAACTCAAGAAATCTCTCGGCAGAGTTGATTTCAGAAGCGGGTTAGCTGGGACGTACCTGGTCCCGAGTGAGCGCTTCCTCTAGGTGACTTTTGGCATGATGAAGCAGGAGGTGAGGGGTCCTGCAGGCTCCTGCGCACGCTGATGGCGTTCGACTTACACCGACAGCCTCAGACGGGCGGCGGAACCGCAGCCGGTGCAAGGTGCTGCGGAGCTGGGTTTGTCAGCCAGTACTTCGCGTTTTCAGGACTTCATATCGTTGAAAACCGTTTACAAATGTTCGGAGCCTTAAAATTAAAACACAGGTTTAATATATCCCAACATGAATAGGGCTTATAGGGAGAAAGGGAATGAATTTGCTCTCTGCCATTAATTCTAATGGACTACGTTATTAGTCTCCAATTGATTGTTAAGTTTTTAACAGAGATTTAATAATCGTCTGCATTAACAGTATAATAATAGAGGAATATAATAGTATAATACTAGAGGTACAGATACTGCATCCGGATTTTCTAGGGGGGATGTATCTAGTTGTATGAACGATCTCCTTGCATTAGGCGTTGGCTTTATAATTGTGAGACCCGTTCCCCTCCGGCCCAACACAGACCTTTCCTTGGCAGAAGACACAGCAATTTTTTTTTTTAATCAAAGTAGTCTGTGAATTCCTAACCTTGGAGGACTTTGGTTTTTAGCTGTCTAAGGTGATGGGGAGGAACCGCTGGCCTCCCATGGGTAGACGAGGGATGCACTATGAACACTGAAAAGAAAACGGGAGAAGAAACTTTTGAATTTTTGTATTTGAGTTTTAATAAGCTGTCTTACTACAGCAAAGATTTGTAATATGAATAAAGATGGAATTGTACACGTACCTTTAAGGGCCGTTGAAATACGAGTTGCCTGAGGAAAAAGGGAATGCCCCTGAATTGTCTCTGCAATAGCTAACAGGGGCCACACTGTGTAACGGGAAAAAACGTCTAGCTGTTTGGCATGGTTTAATCGTACAAATCTGGGTAGCTGATCTTTCTGAATGGCTTCTTTTCGGTTAGCTCGAATATCTGTGGTGTTTCTGTTCATGGTAGCAGCCCTCCTGTGATCTCACCTTTACCTGTTAAGAGGCTTGCGGTGTTGGGAAGAGAACTGAAATACCCAGGAACAACCGAAATGTCTTCCAGGACACGATGCTCTCACGGAAGACGCTGGATCTGGGGCACCAGGCATAAATAGCACTTTGTTTTGTAACTTTTCCTGGATTGTCTGACACCTGAGGGTGTTTGGGTTTGTTTTTTTTTAATGAGGTCCTTATTCCATGAGAGGAACAAACTTACTGTATCTAAAGGGATTTATTATACCTGAGACCCCGAACGTGCTACCCAGGATGATTAACTCGGTGCTTCTCAAAAACGCCATTCATCTGTTTCTCGCTTGCCCTCTGGGTTCAGCCTCTGCCGCGGTCACTCGCAGGCAGACGCTAAATGTGCACATCTCCGTTTGGTCCTGCATGCCTTAACCGTTGCATTTTGCTGCTTTGGATTTAAGTAAGCTCTGGATGCTTCCCCGTCATGTTCAACAGATTTCCCTTGGTTTTCCACAGCAGGTGATCTATTGGTGGTAGCTCTGTCCGTCGTACGTTATTTTAACTGAATCGCCTGTTTCATTTGCAGCGCATCTTGTGTGAAACCTGGTTGGTCTGTGGAAACTACCGGATCACTCCCCCCCCCCTTTTTTTTTTTTCTCTGCTCCTGGTGGAGAAGTGCAACGTGTTTCTGAGCCAGCAAAGGGAACCCAGTGCATCTCCCAACAGCCAGAGGATCAGGTTTGGGAAAAAGGCAAGGCAAAACCCACTAACGAGCAAATAACAGTAAACAGAAAGGAGGACGATCAAAGCGGAGCAGCTTGAAACAAAGGGCCAGGTGGGCGCCAGAAGGAAATGCTGAGCGCTCCGTTGCTTGGGCGATGGGGGAAGACAACTTCGGAGCAAACGCTTGCACGTGTGCAAGGAATGCCTCAGCTGGCAAGACTGTGATGAATTTTTCAGAAAGTAGCCACACAGTATTGCACAAACTTATAAAAGTCACAGCAGGGGTGCTTGTCTCAGCCTTGTCTCTGACACTTGGTGCTCTTCGGTGAGCTTAATGCTGTCCAAGGGGCTGGGGGGTGTGGAAGGGACTCTTCCCTTCTTCCTAACCGCTCTTCACACATCCAGAGACTGCCGCGAAGACGACTGCTTCTCTGCTCCTCGGAACAAGCAGCCCTAATCCTTCAGCTCTTTCTAATAAGCTGCCTTCCCCGAGACCCCTCATCATCCTCGTTGCTGTTCTCCAGGTTTGTTCCGGTCTGTCCACATCCTCCTGGGACGATGGTGCCCACAGCTGAGCCGCCTGCTTCCCACCGCCCAGCCAAACGCAAGCGGTACGCCATGTGTTTTGCAGATGATCCTTGTGTTTATTTTTCCCAGAACGGTTTTCCATTTTTTCCCAGCAGCATGATATTGTTGACTCATATCCATGATTTAATATATTATAGCTCAGTAGTGAAAATGGTTGAGGTTTTTTTTTTTGGCTTTTCTGATTATTTAATTTATTATTTAGCTTATTTAATTTATCGGTTTTCTCGACGCTAAGGTTGAAAATACACATTCACAGAGTGCCTGCTGATGTCAGGAATGTCCCTAGGACTGTAGCGGGCTATCAGAAGAGTTGTACGGCTTTCTTTTAATCGGTATCAGGCAAGAGGTTTGTGCTTGGCTTCAGGTTTGTCTGTCTTCATGGAATAATTTAAACGGTAATTGCTTTGAATTGGGTCTGAAGTTAAACTTCTGAAAGTGGAGTTAAAAATCTAGTCCTTATTTCTGTTTATTTCAGGGAAGCAAAAAGATTGCAGGCCCTTTTGCCATCTGCGTTGCAGCAGTCTGAACTTCTTTTCAGCCAAAACGTTGTCTGTGTCAAAGCTTTTTCTTTTTTTTTTTTTTTCTTTTTCCCCCTTCTGTCAACAAATCCACATTTGGTTGAGGGCTCAGTTTTGTTACGTGTGCTTAAAACTGTGTTTGCCCTTGCAGGTCTACGCTGAGGCCATTATATCGTGAGAAATATCAGAGAGAGAAGTAGTCCTGCAAAGCCGTAATTGGTGTGCAGGCAGACACGCTTCAAAAGCATGGACCAGGAGAAAAAGGTTTGGGTTTTTTTTTCTTCTTAACACAGTTTGGAAACAGATGAGTACTTAACCTCTTGAGACCAAACATATGTTAGTATGAAGTAGCAAACTTGTACGTTTGTTGCCCATTTCATGACTACAAGCTAAAAATATTTTGACATCGCTAGTTAAAGTTTGATAAAGCTAATTATTGTCATAGAAGCACCCGAGATGCTTGCCATGTTGGCTGCCTTTCAGGACGTCCCACTGAATATTGCAGTGGTTCCCAGTCAGGCGTTAGAGCCCGTTCCATGAATGCATATAACAACCTGGCAAAGTTTCCTGCCACTGAATGTGCACCGGCTGCGTAAATCCCAGGGTATTTATTCCTGGCTCTGTCATTTTCTTCTTAGGACACCATTTAATACACAGACTGTATCTTCTGCGTGCATTCAAGTGGTAAAAAGGAAAAAAGAAAGGGGGGAAAAAAAAAATAACGTCTTCCAATAGCTCATTTTCTGCCCATGTTTTGTGTTTCAAATAGATCTGTGGATGTTGCAACAGCTGTAGACTCTGCAAAGCAGAAGTGTCTCTTGATTTAGTCTGTGACATGATTTTGCTCATTCTTCTGCTGCTTCCTGAGCTCAGCATGTCCCAGTGTTGTTTGAGAGAGATACCGAGTCAGCTGCAGCTTTTCCACTCAGCGTTACTCTCACCGTGCCTTTCCCTACCGACAGCAACTTCTGTGCGATAAGGACGAGTTTTTGGCTCTGAGTATTCATCCAAAAGCACCATTCCTCTAAGTATGTTAAACTACGATCTCTGATCCGTGTCCAATTTGTCTCCTGCACAGCACTCCTCTGAGTTTGCTGCTTTAACGCCGCGGCGTTGGAAATAAGCAGACTTTGAAACAATACTGTGTGGCCGAGCACACAGTATATTTGAAAATGGCATCGCTATCTGTATCGTACAGGCAGAGCAGCCCACGAGAGAGGGCTTTACATCGCAAAGGCGGTGGTGGAAATCGGAGTCAGTCCTCTCACTCCCCATCCTGCCTTCTGGGCAGTAGGTCGGACAACAGCATGAACGGTTTGAGGCTTCGTCGTTTAGCTTTTGGGGGTTTGGATTTTCTTTTTTTTTTTTCTTTCTTCTCTTCCTGCTTTTGTAGCTTATCCCTCCCGGTTCTCAACGGCCCACTCGAGGCTGATGTGCTCCTGGTGGAACCGGACACTCGCTTTCAGCCCATGTCTCTTCTGCCTTTTTTTTTTTTTTTTGCCGAATCTGCTTCCCGCTTCGAACTGGTCGGGGGAGCAGCGGTCGTAGCCAGGCTGGGGTGGATGTTAGAAACTGAGAACAGGAGGTTCTGATCTCTCACTAGCAACAAGAAAAGGCTGTAGAGGGCTTAGCAGCCATTGGATCTGGAGGTCGGATGGGGACCGAGTACTCTGAGCGTTGCCAATTCATGCGGAATTATACTCGAATGGGCATTTCTAAGTTAAGGGGAAAAAAAACCCCTCCCAATAAAGAATAGGGTTGTTCTACTTCTTAGGACGTTTAATGATGTACTGGCACATAGTAACTGCACTATAAATACAGTCTGAAAAAAATACGAGCTTAGTTTGGAAGCTGCTCTCCGCTAAATTATGGGGTTTTGATCCTGACCTAAACTGATCCCACATGTTCCTGGATTCTCCCAACGTTTGAGTGCACAGTAAATCAACCATAGTTTTTGCTTTTTATTGCAAAGAGCAAACAGAAGAGATTGGGAGTTATATGACTTTGGCATCTGCTTATCACATGGTTTAGGATTGTTTGATATCTTTTTAGCTTTAAGGTTTCAGTCAAGTTGAAAACAGGTATACAGGATCAAAACCCGTTAACTGGCATCAGTGTACAGAAGGAAGTCTGAGACTCACCAAAGCGTTTGTTTCAAAAATATTCAGTGTCTTTACAGAGAAGAATGCTGGTACCGATCTTACAAGGATTCACGTGTTCTGCTCACACATTTCACGCTATCGACTACGTGAAGAACTAGCACCATAGGAGCGAACAGTAAAGAACAACAGAATATTAAGCGACTTCCTTGGTAATAATACCTCACGCCTTAAAGCAACAGCTGTTGTACCCCTGGATTATGCTGCTTCCGCTTTGAAAAATGTGCATGTTCAATATTTCTTCTTTTTTCCCCCCTCTTCCAAGGCCATCTCTTCCCTCCTCGTTGCTCCTCTTTGTTGTACCCACTTTAGTGGTGCCTGTTCTGCAGCATGGATCTTGGCCTCCCACCTCAGCTCTAAAGCTCTTTACCTTTCTGTTCACGGACACATTTTTGTCATCTGGTCCCTTTTCGCTTGCCCTCCAGCTTTGTTCATTCTGAAGATATTTTGGACTTTTTGTCTTTGCAGCCTGTACCCGGTAACGTCTTCCTATTTGTACCCGGTAACATCTTCCTATTTGTTGGCGTCTTTTTTGCAAGTTTGTTTTGTGTTTGGTTTTGGTTTTTTAACCTCAGAGTTGATATTTCTGTTCTTTAGTAGTAGAATTAAAGTATGGCTGAACTATGTTCTTGAACTTGGCTTTCCCGATGGACTGACCTTCCCGTCTGAAACACGTAGTCTCGCAGCACGATTTTTGTGAGCTGACCGCCCACACAAGCCTGCTGCCACGTGGGCTGTAGAGTCAGCTTGTCTGAAGTCTTACTCAGTAATTACCAGGTAATAAAAGTTAACTGCCCCATAAAACCACGCGGAAGAACCACACTACTGCTGGCGCGTCCTACTCAGCCGTCCGCTTCCGGTGTGTTGGACCTTTTGGACTAACCGAGGTCCCTTTTGGCTCTCCGTGTCTCTCTGATAACCGGTGACCTCGTTATGGGCTGCTGAAGTCAAGGCTCGGAGGACTTCTGTAACAAACCGGGAGCCTTAAGCAGTGAATCCGAACTGAACCGTTGCTATTTGATTTATCCAGGGGGAGAAACAATGTAAGTCAGTCGCTCCAAAGTTATCCTCTTAACACTTAGCTGTTTTCGAGGCGCCTTGAAAAACGTTTCACTTAGTGATGCCTCAGGGCTAATCTGCTGCAGCACTAAATTAGCTGGTGTTGAGCGAAGGTGTCCAACATGAACCCAAACGGAGGGCAACTTTGCAACTCACCGAAATTGGCTATGACTCAAACTGGCAGGACTAGTCTAACTTCTCTAGTCCAGCAGGCATGTGTGTAATGGCTTTATGGAGAAATGAAAAACATCAGGTTTCTGCCAACAGGACTTATATCCCTGTTGTAACTCGTGATTTATACTACTGTGGTTCTGGTATCTTCTTTTATCACGGGCGTCTTCTGCCTCGTTTTTTACTTCTCAATGAGATAACAACCCCATTTATTTTTTCCCCTTTTTCTGTTTCCTTTTTTATTACTAACTGACTGAGATTTCAGTCTTCCTCAGGGCTTGCAAGTATATTTGCGTGGAGTTCCCGGGAGAATTGTGAAGGAGTCTAAAAATGATACAGAAGGCTATTAAAATGGAGGATGGGTGACTTGGGAGGGGAAGCTGCGGAGCTGTAGTGTCAGGCCACCAGAAAGGATCTTGGGATGCCATTTAACCCATGCCTCTGCCCCAAAGCAGAATATTTACACTAATATTCCTAATCCGTGCTTGTCTAAACTGTCCTTAAATATCTCCAACAATGACAACCCTTCGGCTTCGTTAGGCAGCTGCTTACCCTTAACGTTAGAAAGTTTTTCTCGATCTTGAGTCCAAGCGTTCTGGGTTTTCATTTATGTCGCGTCTGGATCCCAGACGTAGCCTGTTTGGGATCGTGCAAAAAGAATTCAGCTGCTTCCCCGCTCGGTGCGCTCATTTTCTGGGAGCGGAGAAGGAGCGAATCAACAACGTGAAAGTTAGTTTCAGAACGAAGTAGCTATTTTCAGGCCTTTATGTCAGATGGATCATTCCAGGGCCGGTAATGCTGGCAGATGCTTCAGGGTCTCCCCTTTGCAAGAGGGATCCCGGCTCAGCGTTTCCTGGGCTGAAATCAAAATCCCGAGCCTTCTGCGATGGTTGCACATGGCCATCCTGCTTTCAGTTAAAAACCAATGAGCTGTTACGCTGAAATCTAGGCAAGGGAGCTGTGAAGGGAAAACACACGAGAATGCCTTGATTAATAGCATCCCTAAATGACAATGGCTGTTTTATAGTTTTTATAAGGATCGTGGTGTTTCTCATATATAAAAAAGGACTAGATGTGGTTGTAATTAATAGAGAGGCTCTTTGTTGAAGCTGTTGACTGTAGGAAAGAACCCAAGGGTTTCTCAGGCTCCTCAGTTGTAAAACTAACTAAATACATCTAGGGCTGCCTTGTGTCACTCCATGGTATCTAGCAAAGCTGTAATTAGCAGATACCTAAATGAGTTGTGGCTACAGCGTGTGCATCAGATGACTCAAGTATTTACTTTTGGCTTCCGATTCTCTTTCTCGGCGCAAGGGGGAATAATTTGGTTTCAATATTGAGAGGCTCATTTTTCTTCGGTTGTTTTGCTTCACAACTTGGTTGTTTTACAACAGTCTGTCAGACTGAGCCCTCTCTGGTGTCTTCAGCAGCAAGGTACGTCTGAGACATCTGAGAGTCCTTGCATCATTAAGCCCGTTTTTTTTTTTCTTTTTTGTAAAAAGTTTGCCTGAAAGCCATATTTTCAATACTGTTGGTGGAGTCAGATGCGTAAAATGCAGGTGGCCCTTTGACAGTTGTAAAGGAGCAAATGACAGAGCGGCATCATTACCCTCCTTGCGTTTTTTTTAGCAAGATGGCAACTGTCCTGTTGCTTCACGGTGGAACTTCTGAGTGTAGGACTCCATCTTGTTGATGGTGGGTGGAAAGAAATCAAGCCAGGCTATATTTTTTGGCTACATTTTTTGGCTACAAAAGAGATTCAGCGATTTCACCGACAGCGCAGGGTAAGAATATTTAGGAACACGGATCCCTGACGTTTACCTGGCACAACAGACTCTTCTGCCAGAGGCCACGAAGTGCGATGCCAGTAATAAGTTAGACGCTGTTTGGTCTCGCGAGCTCGGCCCAGTGCAAAACACCTGTTTTTCTGCACTGACTTTGCTTTCTCCCTCCCAGACTTTTGCATTCATTTACCTGCCTGTGACGACTGAAGCTCGGGGCAGGCAAATAAGTTGTATCATCATGTTGTGACTGTGGAAGATCCTTTCAAAATGACCTACTGCATTACGTGGTCACCCTTGCTAAGTGTCGGACTATGCAGGGCAGGTGGCTAGCACAGCTATTTGCTTTTTAGCCCTGGAGAAACGTAGTATGCCGGGAGCGTGGGAAGGGTGAAAAACGAGGCTGTGCTTGCTCTTTGCGGCCCAGATTGAGCGCTGCCAGATGAGAGTGTAGCCCTTTATCTTAGCGAGGATGGGATGGTGCCGCTTGAGGAACGTTGGTGTCGCTGCGATGTGTCCGTAGGGAAGCAGGCATGAAATAGGAACGCGATTCTGTAGCCTACACTTGGAAGACGGTAGGCTGGGTGGGGCGTGCAGCTGCAAACCCTCCCGTGCTCGGGTCCACCTTGCGCTCTGTAGGGTCAGGGAAGGTAAGGGAGGGCTAGAGCCCTTCTTCCACTGATGTCCTCCTGGGCAAAGGTTGTTAACACCTCACGTATCAGGGAAGAAGCTGTTTTCAGGGCAAGAGTTTGTGCGTCCGTTCAAAGCCTTCCCATTTTTGTCAGCCCACAGGCATTCCTTCCACTGTCTTTCCTTCGCCCATTTGAAACCTTTGCACATTGGCTTTGACGGTAATTTCATATTGACTGTGCTTGAGCTGACTTTGGTTCAGAAATTTCCTAATTGCTCCCTGTCTCAGTCACTTCCACCGTTAACGAGTAAATGCCAAGATAAGAATCAAATATGGAATTAAATGAAAGGTAAATATCTTTCGGTTAGCTATTTTTCTACACAGATGGTTGTTCCTGAAGACTGTTTAAAACCATTCTTTAAGAAATAACTGCATGATTTTAGGTGTGAGAACAACAGTACATCTGGGCAGGTAACCGCAGGTAGTGTATTACAAGCAATTTCTATTGCGTGTACCTGAAACGGATTCATTCCTGGAATCAGCGCTTTTCTGGACACATGTCTCAGGGGACCTGAAGTGACTGTTCAACCAGTTTTGAATAAAGAAAGAAAAGGCGCTGGGGGAGGTCAGCATGTGCTGTAAGAGTATCTGTTTTATAACGGTCATGGTTGTCACAGTAAACATGATGAATTTGTTCTTCGTCACCAGCCACTCTCTTAATTCTTTAGACGGTGGCAAAGATGAATAGGGAGCAAGCTTCGCCCTTCTGAAAAGCTGTGAATTTAAACAGCGCCAATCCCACGGTCACGGGCCGTTGACTGCATCACGCGTGAGTTGCCATCGGACCAGCAGTCCTTTTCCTAACAGTTATTTTTAACGTGCCGGTCTTATTTTTTCCCTAAGCCCAGTCGTGTTTCTTTCAATGATAAAACCGAGGGCTACTTCTTCCTTTATCAAATTTGCTTTAGTCTGTGGGCGCCGAGCAATTCATATAAATTATGCAGTTTATAGAAGATAGGCACTAGGGTGGCTCCAAGTTTCCCCAAAATACACAGGTTAGTACTACTGTCTTTGAGTCTACCCTCTCGCTAACATCCACGCTCCTATAAATCGCTTTCACTTTTATATTTAAATTTAAATTTGATTTTTTTTGATAAAATTACAGAGCCCACTGGCATATGATTTTTCCGTAAGGCACAGATGAAATAAATCAATACGTAGAACGTGACCGTTGATCCTCCACAGATTTTCTCTTCTGTTGACCCCCTGCTCTCCCCTCTGATGGCAGTGTTGATTCTCGCTCTCGTCAAACTGCTGTTAGTTACTTTTTTTTTTTTGCAGTCATCTGTCTTGGCCATCAGATGTTGTTCATCTGGAGTGACATGGGCTTAGCTATTAATTAGCAAAGTGGCTTAGATGTACGGTAGGTCTGCCTGTTTTTAAAGAGGCCGGAGCGTTGCTGGGTTAAGCGGCGTTCCTCTCTGCTCTTTGGATATCTGTCAGAGAGCGGTTTTAAATTTGGGGTTGTATTTTACCAAGCGATCCTGAAATTTGTTTGCTGACTGACACAGACGGGCAGGCAAAGTTTTGAAACGCGGTGGCTGTCCCTTCTCTTTAAGATAGTTTATAACGGCAGTTTGAAAACTCTCCAAACTGTACGTTGAGTAATGTGCCCGTGATTACAGAGTTACGAACAGCACGGTCAATTTATCTCAACTGACAAAAAAGGACTAATGCCTCTGCTTGAGAACTGACACGCGAGGATTCGGCCAGTCCGCCTCAAAGTTAGAGCAAAGCTGCATTCTCTGCCGCAGCGAAGAGGACTTACTGCTGCTCAAAGTAAGCGAGGCCTCAGTGCAGTATCTGGAGCGTGGGTAGATGCTTACTGAAATCAGATGCGGCGATGTAAAGCGTTAAATGCACATCTTGTTGGGAGGCTGCGAATCCTGTTTGGATGTGAAATTGTCCTTTTGTCCTAACCCAAAATGAGATATAATTCACGGCCAACGAAAAGGGCGTTAAAGAAAAGGATACATGATTTGGTTGTAGTTCACGAGTAAAAGCCGAGGTTACATAAATGCCCAAGGGACACTACAAACGCATCTGGTGGCAATGCCAGAGCCAAACACCCAGGCCCCAACGTTACCCTCCCAGTTCTGGATCTCGTATCATTAATATACTAGAAATACCCTGTCCAGTATGGGAAGATGACAACGATTTGCCCTATAGTCTAAAGTTCTGGAGATGTGGGGGCTTTTTGCGTTTTATTAACCTTACGCAAAGTTTTATAACTAACTCATGCGTTAGACTGGTGGGAACACGAGTTTCCATGAATCATACAGTAATGAAGTAATTTCTGCCAGGAAGATAGCCTGCCCTGGCTGTCCGTCAAGCACATCTTATTTTGTTCTATTGGTCATTTCCAGACATTTTTTAATGCACCGAATCAGAGGAAAATGCCTCTTGGCGCAGATCTTCTTGCTTTGAAAGATGTTTATAATTCTCATTATGAAAGCTTCCCCAAAACGATCTGGTTAGTATCTGTTTACAATTAATGAGAAAATCCAGAACGTAAAAACAGGTAAGGAGAGTCACTTAATTACTATAGGGAAACTAATTCCCAACAGAATAATTTCGGCTGTCCACCTCTGGTCTCCAGCTGAGGGGCTGAACTGCACAGTGTTATCTGCAACTGGGAACACACCAGTATGAGCTGCCCGAGCGTCCCTACTCTACCGGAGCCCACAACTTTCAAAGGAAATGGGTATCGTCAGGCAAAGGCTGGATGTAGCAAGTCCAAGAGATGCATGGCATGACAAGACGTTTTCCATTAAAGCCTTCTACCTCTTGGTGAAGTCCTCAGGCAAAAGTAGTTGTAATGTTCCATCCTTTTCTTCCAAAGAGGTGACTCATGGCTGGGATCCTGCAACTTTTCCTAAAAGGGAAAGACTGAAACTCTTGCTGTTGGTAGAAGAACTGAATTCAGTGGGTTTTGTCTCCCTTCAGACCAACGTTTTTAACTGTGAACGAGAAAACTGGCAGATATTCTGTCAGTTTTCTGTCTCGAAATTCCAAAGCATTGAAAATGACAAAGCCTATCTCTGAGTTACAAGGTGGGACGTGGATAAATGACACAATTGTGTTTGCAGATGAAGGGATGAGTTGACCTTTAGGTCTGATGTCAAATTAGTATATTAAAAAAAAAAAATCAAATTGCCTTATAATTTACAAAGTTAGCTGGCAAACTGTTAGTGCAACACGGTTGAAGGCTGTTTTACCTCTAATTGTGAGGGATTGGATATTTGTGCTGAAGGAGAGGAATGGGCCGCTTTTAACCGAGCACGCCAGCCCTCCGTGGTCCGCCTCCCAATCTGCCGGCCGCCCTCCCCTTCATAACCTTGGCAACGGCTCAGCAATTTCTACCAAATCTGAGATATGGGATTTAATCACCTGAGTTGCTTGGGAGGTCTACGAGCGCCGGGAGCTGGGTAGAAGGAAAAGATTCACGTTGGTGCCCACGCTGACAGAAGCACCGTCAGAAACCATCAGTCACCTCGTGGGTTTGACAGGAGCTGCTGGGCCACCCGTGTCTCCAGCTCCAGACTAACCGCTGCAGGTATCCCCAGCTCGGGCTGGCGGAGGGGAAGAGCAGATGGCCGGCCTTATTGCACTAGAAGGAGATGTAGGGGATGAAGGGCAAAAAGAGACAAGGAAATCAAATTCTGCTAATTTTGCTGCTCACAGAATAAATTTTTATTCTTGGAATGGCAGAGCAGCCCCGCAGGTCACTTTCTGTCAGGGTGAGATCCCTCTCGCCAATCTAGTTTTCGAATCGGGTATCAATTTGGGATGTGTGCCTTTGTTAGTTCTTTTATTCCTCTACTGCAGAGGAAATAAGTAAATATGATCAGGAATTCTGGGAGTTTGTTTCATTTTAAAGACATTTATTGAGTATACATATGATACGGGTGGCACGAGGGCATAACCAGTACTTGTGAACTGCTTGTGGGGACCAAAACATAACCAGACTGGGATTTGACGCTCTATGTATGTTTTAATGTCCTTATAAATTGTCTTCAGTTGATTTTGAAGGTGGTCAGAGGTTAAAACACCAAGGAACTGTTTAATGAACAATATTCCAAGATACAGCAGCCGGCAAAGATAACGCGATAGCTTCATGTCATAACTTGTGGCATGTCTCTGCAGGGGGGACGTAATCTGAAAAAAAAAAAAAAATAATAATACGAAGATCACAATGCCTGGACGTAACTGATAGATCAGCCAACGCAGAACCAAGTTGCAGCCAGTAAACTCCCACTTTTCTGCGCAGTCGGGTAAGCGTTGGGGCTGATCAGCTCTTTTGAAATCGAGTTGATGCTTTTAATTGTTGTTCGGTGACCTTTGAATTTGCCCCCCTGAATAACAGGAGGAGGCCACTTACTCTGCGACTGATGTTTTTGTGGTCTAGAGCAGAGGGAGATGTGCTGATGTGGAAATAAGACACTGTGAGACACAGCAGCCTCGGCTGATGAGTGAATTGCAACTTTCAGCCTGGCTGGGGTTTGGTTTGGGTTTTTTTTTGTTTATTTGTTCAGGGGAAGGGGGGAATACTGAAAAAATTACGCATTGTAACAGCGAACAGTTGGCTGCAGCTCCCATCAAGAGACAAAGAAAGTCATGCCTAATGACTAAAACAGACAGCAGGTTGCAGATTTGGCCTCCATGATGCATTCCAGCCAGTAACATGAAAGACAGGAAATATCTTACATGTGCTGCCTTTGGGGAGCAAGAGAAGATACGGAGGTCGAGCAGGGCTCTGCTACGTTTGCTGATAAATAGTGGGGTTTTTTCCTTTTTTCTTCCCCCCCCACCCCGAGCGGTGTGGTATTGCCTGCAAAGCAGTGGGAAGATCGCACAGCCTTTCAGCCAGCTGCTCAGCATCGGTCACTGCCTTGGAGAAGGATGAACCCATCAGGGCAGCGGAGCGCTGCTGTCCGTCACCCAGCACGCGCAGAGGGACGCTGCGAGTCACCTTGGGCGCTGTACCAGCGGCGTTTGGCCAAGGTCGGGAAGAGTGTCAATCCGTTACCATCCAACGAGCTCCTGGAGACAGGGATGACTCTGGAGCAGGTTTTAACGGCGTGTGTTTGAAAGCACATCTAAACTCAATCTAGTGAAATCACCGCAACGTTGGGAACCCCGCCTGTTATCGGGATTGACGGAGTCCCGTGTCTGTCTGTTTTCCTTTACGCTCTACTGTAAAAACAAAATAGCAGACTTGAGAGGGTGTCGTGCTTTCTGGTATCAAAATCTGGGCAAGTCACTAGAAAAATGGTGATCTTGGCGTGGTAACGAACACAGTAAAATTGTGGGTCCTTTTCCTTATAAATCCTGAAAAGCTGTAAGAAATCGCAACTCTGCAGTTGCTATCTGAACACCTCATAATGTAGTGAATTACGTCGTGTAGTTCATGATGTTTTGGCTGTTATTGTTGCCACTAGAATGACAAGTTACGCGGGCTGCTTCACGGGTTACTGAGGAGCAGGATCCTTGGTCCAAACAGTTGCCATTTTGAAAAGGAAAGAGTAGAAGCGAAGGAATAAGCTTCAGGCAATCAATGGCTTTTTCTTGCTCAAGTGGATAGCTTTCTTTTAATTCTCATTCAAGATATTTTCACCTGTCCTGTAAAGAAACCCTTTGAGACTTCTGATTCTAGACTGTGCTGGGACTGCAGATACGCATGGGGAAAAATAATAACCAGAATACGCCCAAAACGGTTGGTTCAAAACGCGTGCCAGAAAAAGAGGGCAAAAAGAGAGTGCGGGTTTTTTTTTTTCCCCTCAAATTCCTTAGAAGCTAAAGAAAACTATTTGTTTATTTTAAAACACGTAAGCCTTTTTCCTGAGTTCTTTTTGAGTATTGTAATAATCGGTGCAGTATTAGAAATAGCAGGACCAGAGTAAAGGCAGGGCTGTACCTACGTGTACGGAGCGTTTCAGCCAGCCGGAGCTGGAGACTTACCGAAGCAGCCGGTTATCTGCTGAACCGAAGTTCATTCCAGCTTCATCTGAAGTCAAGAACAACATTCAGAATAATTCCAACGTTATAGGTTAAGGGAAACCATCCCTGGTTTAGAGTGCAATAAAAAAAAAATAAAAAAAATCTACTGGAAGCCCAGAGTATCAGCAAAAAAATACTTTCAGAAGTCTGGATTTCCTCCACACAGTGAATTGTCAGGACATCTTGTTGCCCAACGAGGTACAAATGAGGTTGTTAGTTCCCCAGCTGCAAGTTATTGGCGTGGGGAACGACACGTGTCAACAAAGCTGCTGGTGTGTGTCCATATTTCTAGACTTTAAAGAGCTAGTGACAAGGTAATTGTTTGATAGCTGCAATATGTTACAGCATCGCTACCCAAATAAAACACGAGCACCGATATTTGGTCGTATTGTCAGCGTTAGGAGCGATCTGTCCTCAAATTGTGTCTGAAGGCAACAAAACCACATTTTCTCAGGAAAAAGTTGCGTTTGCCTCTCCAGTGGAGAAAACTCTCTGCTGGTGATAACACGTTGCGGCCAAGTCTCTCAAAACTGCTGAGTAACTTCTGCCAGCCAAACATGCGCTGAATTCATTCTGGGAAAACTAAGCGTGCACTTGGGCTGGCGAAGCACGACCCTTCCCAGACGCGCTTATTCTCCAAAACAACTCGGGGAGCAAGTCTTGAAATTCCAATCCAGTGAGTTCAAACTCTCATTGCTCCAAGCAACACCGAGTTTACTGCGTTAGTGAACAGAATTGGTTGTTTTAATTTGAGCCTTTCAGAAAGCAAATGAGAAAAAAATCAGTCGGATCAATACTGTTGAAAATGTCCATTATTATATGTTGGTCTGCATTCTTTTCCGTAATCACGTTGTCATAAACGTTTTCCACTGAAAGCATGTGAACAACCCTCTTATTCTCCCAGTCCACTGAATTTTTAGGAAGACGAACTGAAGAACGTTTCCGTAAATTAGAAAGCGTCAGGGATACCAGGGAGGAGGGGACTTGGTTCAGTTTGACAGAAGATTTTGCTCTTCTAGAATGTTCTTTTTCTATGTTGTGTTTTCATGCGCTTGGGCTATCTATGAATGAAGCTGACGGGCAGTTTTGATGTACGAGGTAAAACAATGATCAATACTAGATTTTAGAGCATTTAAGAAGACTTTGACCTTAGCAGTGTGTGTCTGGTTAGACCGATAAATGAGAAGTCTACTTTATAGATGTGAGTCTACTTTCTAGTAATAAGACGACAGCTGTGATGTTTTCTCTCGGATTTCTCTGAATCGACCAGCATTTCTAGTTAAACAGGCATTTTCAGCCCTTTCCCGACGTATCTGAAGGCACACACTGCCACGCCAGGCCACATCCTAGGAGAGCGTTGGACACACGGCTACAGCGTAGCATAGACCTTTGGCACACACAGGCGGAACTCGCCGCGTGTGCGTACTGGAGTACTGGTCACTGGTTTTACTTACAGTGGTCTGACTGGTATGACAGGTACCTGGCTACCTTTAAGCTCGTTGTTTCTTGTTTGTCACTGTGTTCTTCTGTTTGCGAATGACTGTATTTGCCGAACACCTGCAGGTAACGATACAGAAGTGCAAGCCCTTTAGAAACACGACAGAGAAATTCATCTTGGGAGAAGCATTATGGATCTTTAAATTTATTGCAATTAACAGAATGACACTGACCTTCAAGAGAAGTTTCAAAATGGAAGATGCCCTGTCTTAGCCTAATGCTGCTGTATGTTACATTGCAAAAGGCAGGGTCGCTTCTGGACAGGCCCTACAGAAGGGCTAGGTTCCTGAAGAAAGACCAAGGGTAGTGCCAAAATCCTGGCTAGGGTCCAGCCAATCTTGCAGGATGGCGCACTGACCTTCTGCGTGTACTTCTGGTTGTCTTTGCTTCAGGTTCCCGTGGTGGACAGGGTCACCACAGCACGTGGCCAGCGTTGCCTGTCTCTCCTCAACGATTTGGGCTGTTCGGAGGCCGGAAAGCGTCTTTTTCTTCCCCAAAGCCCACCTGACATAAGTGCATCTCATCTTTAAGGTAAGTAGCAATTAAATACAGAGTAAAATATGTACTTCTCCTGTAGCTTTTTGTAAACCGTTCCACGTACGAGGGCAGATTTTCAGCAATGCAGACTGGGGTAGCTTCACCAAAAGCCTCGTGGAGACCTGGGGATCAGAGCCGTGCCGGCTTACAGCAAGCTTTCGAAGGGGAACCGCTCTGTTGTCTCGAAATACAAAGGGCACGTGATGAGCCGATGAGCGTGGTGTTTCTTGTGGAAAACAGTTCTGTGAGCTACAGAAACAAACCAAAAAAAGAACATCTTTATGAAGCTGATGAAAGCAAATACCTGAAATGTCCTGTGAAACGTGCACCTTAATTTATTTTAGAGGGAAAGACAGGCAATAGGTTGCCGACAAGAGGGTATTGAATCTTGGGTTTACCTAACCGAACTGGAAACGTTGCAGTAGGTCCCAGATCCTCAGGCGTGAGTCACCGGTGACTAATCTGTTCAGCTTCCAGATTTCCTTGCCCTCTTCTCCCTACGTTTTTTTCCCCATATTTCTTCTCCGAGTTATGTTTGGTTTACGGTCTTTGTAAGTGTGAGGAGATCCAGCAGGGCCGACAGAGGTCACTGAGGCTGGTACCTCCCCTCGGCAGGGCTCCAGCTGGTGTATTTCCCTCTCGCACACCAGAGTCCCGGGGCTGCTCCCGCTCAGATTAGGTGACGTTATCAGCCACCGATCAGGCTCTTGCAGGAAGTTACGTTTTTGTGAACCCAAAAGGAAAGGATAAGCAGGTCCTTGTTTTGTTTTTGTTCTGAAAGGCAGCCACAAACGCTGGGATAAGACCCCCATTGTCCACCCTTAAAAGAATGGTGTACCTCCTCAGGGACAAATGTGGGATTTGTATTTGACATTTATTACCTGGTATTTTGTTTCACGTTCGTCAAGGTGCGATAGCGAGGTCCAACCAGGAATAACCAAGACTAGCTATTTTTTGAAGGACAAAAACTTTACTAAGACTTTGAAGAGGGCTCATGCATTTAAAATCAGAAGTACCAAGGAAGAACTGACTTCCCAAAGTTCAAGGGTGCGAACTGGGATGTGTGAGGAGGCTGGGCTGCCCTTCCAGTGCGGAGGTTCACAGCCCGCGTTTACCCTTAGAAATGTGCATCTGTGGATCCCGTTCTTTTCAGAGACCTCAGCTGGGATAAACAGGCTGTGGGATGCGTGGAAGCATCTTTGCCAGCAGCTAAAGCCCGTCTTGGAGGCCAGGCTGCCCATGGGAAAGGGGCTATAACTTATCCTGATACTGGGATGGGATCGGTATTTGCACCTCTGAATAGCGGGGCTCTGCATCCGTGTTCCAGTGGAACCTCAGCTGTAACGTGACCGAAATACAGGGAGAGCAGTACTGTGGCCTTATTGAATCCGTGTTGGCGCCTTGTTGTTTGAAGCGTCTTTTTTTGGTTTTTTTGTGGACCTAAAACAGAGTACGTGTTTACAAGGCACCCTTATTTTCTCCCGTCTATTTCAGTAAATAGGCAGAAATACTTTAGAAAGATAAAATCCTCTAATCAGACCTTGCTAATGAAGAATTGCTGCCCGTCTTATGCTGTTCCCTTCAGACCGTTGCTGTTGTTTAATAACTCAAGCATGTGATTTTTGTAGCATCCTTTTGGGGGAAATGCCCTACCACGAACCATCCTTTTTGGGAGGCTGTTTGCAATATGTAGCTGTGAGCTTCCCCATTCAAATTCGTGTCGCTTCAAAGCCGTTCCTCCGATGTACACACACGTTTCGCTTACAGCAGCTTATAATTTTCTTTCTCGGGCAGCTTGCAGGGGTCTGTGCACAGTTTTTTCTCCTAAGCTGAGAGATTTAAATCCAAGGAAGACCGTGGGAGCAGTTTCCGTTAAACTATTCCAAAACCGGTGGCGTTGGAGCTGTTCCCTTAGAATAAATTCCGCCTCGGGTAGGTTTCGTTGTGCTCCAGGTTTTCCCTGATATTTTTCAGCTATGGGTGCTGAAATAAATAAAATAATAAATAAATACTATAAATAAATGAAATAATAAAATATTACACGTTATCCTTTTAGTGTCACTAGTGCCACATCTTACAGGAAATCCACGTGGCCGGTCCCGGGGTTTAAAAAAAAAAAAAAAAAAGAGGCCTGGACTTGTACTTAACACTCTTCCTTGTTACAGGGCGCATGCTTTCTTCTGTCGAAAAAGCGGTTCAGTGTTACCGCTCTCTCTTCCTGTTACTGCCCTGTTCATGTTGAAACGCAGTGTGCTTGCCCATCCTTTCACTTTTTGGTCCGTTCGTACCTGAGCTCTGTCATTCCTCACGCAACGGCCGCAGGTCATCTAGAACAGGCCTTACTCGGTGCTCCGAAAGTTAATTTGGTACTCTCCGACTCCTAAACCACACTGGTGACCTGCCTGGGTTTCTGTAAATATCCTCTTTGCTTTGCTATTTAAAATGGCCGCTTGCGTGGTATCAAATAATTGGCAGGAACACAAGATAAAAATAATCAAGAGCAGTGTTTTTTCCTGTTTTTTTGACTCTAGACATCGCTCACTGAAGCTGCGGATCTGCTGAAAACGAGACCATCTAAAAAGAAAACAGTTTCCCTTCCTCTCAGACTGGCACTAAAAAACAATTAATCTCTCAAAGCGAATGGATTCAAAGTTCTCAAAAAAATGCATTTAAAGGTGAACGGGAAGATGTACGTTTTTGTAATTGCATCTTTAAGTCGTATAGACTTTATGAAAGTCAAAGTTTTATGAATTTTAATGAATGTCCTCCTCAAAAAACCTTGAATCTTGCTGTCCGTATGTTACCTGGGAAAAGGTCACCTAAACGAGGGGAATTTTGCAAACGGGAGGTTGTATAGGTTTGGGAAGAGAGTTTAAAATACATCCCTACATCCACTTTGGCGTCTGCACTGAGGGAAGCGCGCGGCCGATGCAGCAAAACCAGTTGCCTGACTTGGGAATTCTTTGGCTAGCAAAGCACTACGCCACGCGGCATTTCTCTTCGGTGGCAGGAATTCGACTCTCTTTCTTTAGACAACCAAGATACGACCTGCTCGCTACTCTCATAAGCTGCAAGTTGCTAAACTTCAGATTCATAGCCCAACTTCGGAAAAAAACGTCCCTGAAATCGCCGTGTTTGGGTGTCCTGGGGTGCTGGCTGGCACCCAACCCGTAGGTGTGCTTGCACCGAGCTCAAAATCCGGCACCCCAGGCACCGTGAGGAGCGCGCTGAATTTAATTCCAGCTGTAGCTAGGGACACAAACCACATCGTAACTGCTGGTTCAAAACCCATTACTTTTGTGGATCAAGCTTGCAGCGCGATCCTGTGAACTGACACGAGATCTGCTTCAGCAGAAACTTGGGAAGCAATGATTTCTAACAATTTTTTTTCCGGTTAACTTTAAACTGTTGACATGGTGCTAAATTCGGTATGCTGAAGGTGTTTCCATGTGTCACATCTAATAGGATACAGGTGTCAGACAATTTGAGATTATTTCAAATCTAATTTTCCTAGAGTGAAGATACAAACAGTTACACCAGAAGCAGATGTTGGGCCTTTCTCACCCCTCCGAAATGTGGTTTGGCATCCATCCAGAGGGAGCCTATGGGGGAAAAAGGGAAAATTATATTTAATTTTAGCTTGCTTGGTTTCCTCCTTTCAAAATCTACATCAACGTGCAATAAAAAAAAAACAAAAACCATCCCTTTTCCCTCTGCTTACACGGGGACCGAGTATCTTGTTGCAAACAGATGGAGTACAGGCAGGTTGGGATGCGAATGCTTTGCCATCTCCACACTATCATCATGTGTCCCAAAATACGGCATAAAACGCTATCTTTTCCTTTTTGCCCTCTTACCCCGTCTCTGTCAGTTAACTTTTCCGGTGCGTTGGTTGGAAGTAACAGCCTGGAAACAGAGGTGACACGGGCTGCAGCTAAACCACCAGTTTGGGGTCCCACCGCTGGTCCGCCTCCGTTCACCTACCTGCGGGTGGCCCCTGGGACTGCACCAGGACTCCACCAAGAAGCCCTGAGGGCATTTCCATCCCTCTTCCTTCAAGCTGCGAAGACGTTCCCTAGCTTTCATTCTTCTTTGAAGCAATGGGTCCTTTTCCACCTCGTCCGGTTCGTGCAGTTTCACATGTGACTGGAAGGAAAATCTCAGCTCTACGGCGCAGATGCAAAACCTACGTCACCTGCTGGTGCTCTCCTGAGGATGGTACACGTTTTCCATCAAAAGCAGCTTCACCGAGTTTAGTTACACTTCGTCAGAACTCGTGCAGGTGACAGAAAAATTGAGTTCGTAATCCTGGTATTACAACCTTGTAGAAAATTAAGACCCTATTCTGAGATTCACTGTGCGAGTTTTGGGTTCTGCTGCTCAAATACATCCTTCTTCACCTGCTTCTAGTAACTGCATCTCGTGACTACGAATCCCGTTTGGTTACAACTGTATTTAAAGTTACAGTACTGTCAAATGCTACAATCGAACAGCTTTATTTGAAATAAACACTTGAAAAAAATCATTAAGGATTTTGTAAAATGGATTGTGGGGGCGGCCGTGCATTATTTTTTTTTTTTAATTGGTATTTGTTGGTCATGCAAATGCTACTGGAAAGCTGCCGTTGTAACTGAACAACAAATCCTTTAGGAGTTGGGAGCCGTAAATGCGTACTGGGAAGTGACGGAGCAGCATATTTACATCATCCAGCTCTACGTGCCAGAGGAAGAAGGGCACGAAGACCTTCCTCACACGGCGAGGGCTCCACAGACTGGCAAATACACAAGGGGCAAATGAGCAGGTGGTGGACAGGAGGCATTAGTGCTGCCGCGTTGGAAACGCCGCTCTGCAAAATGGGGTTTTAACTGCGCTGCCAGGAAGTTATCTAGAGGCATTTGAAGACCAACCCGGTAACAGGAAATTAATCAAAAGCATTTTTGAGCGGATCCTGGCCGGTGAGTGCTGCTGTGGCTATTTATACCGCTGAACTATGGCAATTTACCCCCGTCAAGGGTCTGCTCAGATGTCAGATATTAGCCACTGCCAGAACAAGTGACCTTTCTGCACAGTACGTTAAGAAGAGAACAAAAAGATGGAAATTCCCATTTTCTAAGCGTGGGCCAAATAAACCTCTGTGCTCTTGTTAAACCAGCTGCATTGAAGAGGAATGATTATCACAAGCCTTTTTTTTTTCTTTTTTTTTTTTCAGCCTGCACCTGTCTCTCCTTCCGCAGCTGAGGATGCGCTGGAATCTCCTTCCCTATAGACCTGATCCTGTAAAAGCTTCAGGTGGAAATTAAATTCCTCATTATCTACATCTATTTTTACTTAACCACTTAAGGGGGGATAAACCACCCGAAGGCCAGCAGTTACTGGAACACGCAGTAGCTAGTCACCCGCAGTAAAGAAAAGCTCCCCTGTTTCTCCATCCTTAAATAGATGAGATTTTTTTTTTTCAGTTTTTCATTCTTAGGGCCATGAAGGTCTTGCAAAGGAGAGAGGACCAGCTTCGAGCAGCCTTGCGTGGCCGTTCCCCACAGTCGGTCTCTTGAGAAGGTGACAGCTTCACTCCCACCTGGGCGGAAAGTTTCCCTCTTGCTTCAGGCACAGCCACGCGGATCAAGGCAGTAACTCCGCTTTATCAAGAAATACACAGGGAAGAAGTGTGCCAAACTACTGTGGAAAAACACGTAAGGGATTTTTCTGAGGAATTTAAGTCTTCCCTAGAGCAAAACTGGGTGCAGCGCTGTCCCTGGAGAAATGGGAGACTGTAAAACTGTCCTTTTTCCTCCTGGAGTATCACTTCCTTGTAAAAAAAAAAAAAAAAAAAAGTTAAAGTCCGCAGAGCGTCATGAGATATTCCACTCACTTATTCTATGTAAATAAGCAGTGGCATTTCTAAAGTCTGGGTTTTATTTAAAGTATCTCCCCCCTTTCAGAGGAATAATTCTTTTTTTTTTTTTTATACTTGACTGTTTTGCTCAGGTAATTCTTACACACTGCTCTCCTCCGCCCTCGCAGCTGACGTTTCTCCATATTCCCTCCATTGCTGTTCCCCCCTGCCCCGCGTAGTGCCAGCACTTTGATTTCTGGCACAGCGACACAGGAAAGCCAACGGCGTCAAAATTAGCAGTATTGGTTTGTTTTTTGGATCCCAAATTATTGGGATTTTTCTGCCTGGAAACGGACTGGCACTAGATAAGCAAATTATTCGTTTTACAGTAAGTCAGACATCCCACACAATCTCTCTTGCTGGGGAAGGGAGAAAAAACCCACAGTCGAACTGGAATTGTTTTGTGACAAGAATGCTGTCTGTGCCTGAGGCAAGACAGCCCGATGCTCACTGGAAATTACTAGCCAGAAACACGCGTAGCACCAAACCACCTCAAAACAGGGTAAGAAGAGTAAATTATTGTCAAACCAAATGCTGCTTCATGTTGACCCAAAACGTCAGCCGAAGTTTTATCACACGGCGATCGGGTATGAGATTCTAAAAAGATTAATTTTCCAGGGCAGCTGTAGCTGTTCCTATCGTAGATTAGTTCTACTCTTGTCACTGTCTACTTGAAATAAGGATAAAATTAGGTTTTTCAGGATAATATTTTTAATGGAAGCAATGCGAAGGCATGTAGTGCGAACAATATCCCCCAAAACGTCTTGCCACAGAAAGAAAACCGAGCTAAACAAGCGATTTGGAAAACTGTCTTAATTACTTTAACAGGTAAGTTTTAGAAAGATGCCAGATCTAGTGAGGATTTTTTTTTTCCTCCTAAAAATAGTTATGAATGTATGTATCTTCTGTAGCAGTAAGGCACTCCTAAGATTTCTATTTTTGTTTTTGTTTTTTTTTTTAATTCCAAGGCATTACTGGAACTTTGTGTAGTTTGATTCTCTCTCAGCTGGGTTTTGAGCAGAGTCACGTCCCCAAGAGCAGCCGTTCAGGATCGACTGCGTGATGGAAAATGACTACTTTTGCCGTACTAATTAGCCAGTGAACGCAGTCCCTAAAAACTAGGGATATGAACCAGGAAATGTTCGTCATTAATTTTGCTTATGGTTATTTAATTTTAATTACAATACTTTAAAGCGATTTAAATCTACAACTCCATCATACGTAAGATAACGTAGCATATTTTGGAGAAATAATCGAGGCCTGGTAACACAGATCACTACAGAGCCTCTAATTAAATCTTTGATTAGAGTTTCAAAGTGGATTTGAAATGCGTGCGCGGCTTAGAAAAAGTGCTTTACAAAAGCTCTACTTTTGTCATTGGGACTTCACGAATGTTTCTCTAGCATTGTCCAGGTTTAATTTTCATTCTAATTCGTAACGGAAACGTTTGCAATTGAGCGATTGCCTTGCAAATGGCTATTCTCTGTAGGTAGGAAAACCAATTAATTTTCACACCTGTTTTCCCGCGTAAGTGATAACAGGGAATGTTTTTCTACTGACCACAAGGGCCTTTAGTACCATTAATGCCGTTACGCCTTGCGGAATAGGGCATCGGTGACGGCCATTTCAGGTGCGTTTCTTTTCTGAGGAGATGATGCAGGGTCTGATCTTGCAGCCGATCCTGGCACCATCACGGGTGGTTGAAGAGAAGTTGACCCTGCCACAGGCAACAGAATATATCTCGCTGCTGTCTGCGCCTCGGGGAGGGCCTTCATGAGCCGGAGGACGGCTTCTCTGCCGCTTGCTGGCTTTTCTTCTGTAGGAACCGGCGTGCGCTGCTTATCTGTTACTCTCATCGCAGGTTTTGTTCGCATCCGTGCCTTCTCAAACGGCGCTCAAAAAGCGGCATCCTGGCAGGGATCCGTCGGGATGAGCATCATCTTACCTGTGTCGGCAAACCCCTGGCCCACCTGCGCCTCTGACAGCAGAAAAATAGGGTGGAAGAGGTTTGTGGGTTGCTTTTTTTTTTTTTTTTTTTTCTGGAATAGTTCCCTTGTAACTGAAGGACATGTTTCAGACAGGCCTTCGCTGCCTCCCGTTACAACGTAGGAGCTCGCAGGTTTCCAGCGATAAGCGGGGCTGGCTGTAGGCAATTAGAAAACCTCAGGGTTTTAAGAGTCTAGTCACTAAAATATGTTACAGCTCAAGTCATTGTTTAACAATCTGAGTCTCTTACAGCTGTGAAACACTCCCATCATCAAGTAGGTCTCTGGGACTCCCTCAGGAACGGCAGGCTCTAGATATCCAGCTGCTCGGAACAAAAATAAACCTCTTTGAAGACTTATTTGCCATCACATTGTGCGAGGACTTAGAAAGGCTGAAATATTTTAACCATTAATCTCCGTTCATCAAATCTTGTCATTCTTAACAAAACTCCAAAATAGTTGCAGCTGCGAGTTGAACGTCGATGCCACCAAACTCTGTACGTCGATAACGGTTTTGTGGTTAAGATACGCCACACGCAAGACATGCCCGTTGCAATCAAAACAACTCCTGCCCGTGCGGAGAGACCAAAGAGCATTTCATAACTCGTTATTTACGCTCTTAGCTGTCATGGAGGGATACCAGCGGGATTTTAATAGCTATTGATCACAACCGTCTATTAACCAATATTATAATCGGCTTCGTTAATGGTCAGACAACCTGTGATACTGGCACACAGTGTTGGTTATCACTACTGTGGTACAATATTAGCAGCTGTAATCACTGCAATTAGCAGCGATCGCTTCTAATAACAATATTCATTGCAGAAGCTTGGTTGGAAAAATCTCTCAATGCCCGACCAGAAACTCAACGGAAGCTGTAGGTCTTTATTTCAGGGGGATGCAAAGAAAACCCCTTTTTATTTTCTCTTTTTCTGAGCTGCTTCTTTTAAAGTAGTAACTGTTTTTATATTTTCCCCTCCGGATTTTTAATTTTTATTGCTGACCGACCTAAAAAGAAAAGAAATAAAAAACACGGGGAGTTTGCCTGTACTTAAAACATTCCTTGACCTCTTCCTTAGTAGTACTTATAAACACTGGATAAAGGAATAGCAAGCGCGTTGCACAACTCAGAGGTGAGTTCTTAATGACTTAAAGACTTTTTGGCTGGCAAATATTTCCAAACAAAGGAACCTCAACATATTTATTGAGATGGGTTTTCCTCGCAGCGTTCCTTCTTCTCTCTAAGCAATGTTTTGCTTCTCCCAGCCTTCCACCCTTCCTTCTCGAGCAACCCGGAGACCATGAACACTACGTTTGTGATGTTGCGCTAGGCTGACGTGCAGTCAGCAGAGGAAGAGGTTACTCCGCCTGGGAAAACACACTCGGTCCCTATATGCACGAGTATCTGAGGTCTGCACTTCAAAGGAAGAGCAGTTTATTGCTGGCCGAGCGCAGGGCTGTTGCAGGACCATCCTAATGATTCTTTGCTCTTCTAGGAGACAAACTCCTCCAGACTTCACCGAAACTCTGCATCAGTGCTTCTTAATATCCTCTGTCAGAGGGACAAAAAGCCCTGCAATCGGTTAGGGAGAAAAACCTTATCCCACTTCAGAGACAAGATAACTTTCGGGGGGACAGAGGTTAGATTGTCTTCCCAAATCGATACCGCATGGGGATGAGGAATAAGAAGTCCCAGCCCAAGAGCTATTTTCAAGGGCTTTTATTTGTTCTTTTGAAGTACGAGCCAAAGCCTGTTGCAGGCTCCTGTGGAAATGTTCACATTAACATCGGTATTTAATTTTTCAGGGTTTTGGGTCTATTTGAAGAAGGACAGAGAATAATGTTAAAATTGCTACAAACCATTAAAAAGTGTTTCAACCTGCTCTTGAATTTTTCAATTTTTTTTAATCTGTGTGGTTTTGGCTATTGGTTTTATTGATGCCTATTGCTGCAAGTAGGGATGAGAGCCCGGGCAGTGTGTTTGCAGACTCCTGCAATAGCCCTGCCGACCTCACCTTCTCTTTTAGTGCAATTTTCCACCCTGTTTTCTGTAGTTTCTGATTTTTTGTTATTTAACGATTCCCTCCCAGAGAAGATTTTTCTCTGTATCGTTATTTCTAAGAGCTTTCTGTCTCATTTATTTTCTGTTTTCAGTACTCAATGAAGCAGAAAAACAATGTTAGTCTTTGGTGGCCAGGGAAAATAACAGAAGTTCGCCAAGGTGGTCTCCAGATGATACAGCCCCCGCCGAAGCAATCGTGCTGGTCTGCGTTTTCCCTGACAAGGGAGAAAATCTTCGGCGGCAGCAGCAGGGCTGGCAAGTGCAGGTAAGCCGCCTTCACGGAGCGTGCTAAGAAATCACCAGCGCAAGCAGACGCCAGCTTTGGCGGTATTCGAGTAATGGCTATTACTGCTCCAGGGAGGAAATAATTAAAGCCATTTCTTGACTCTGACAGTTTGATACTGGTGGTTTTCAATAGCAAATTACCGACAGCTGTACAGCGAAACTCAGCTACCGCAGCAATTATTCAGCAGGGCTAACCACAGAGGTGCCAGGACTTTTCCATTTTCTAGATGTCCCCTAGTTAGACGTGACCTACAATTGAGACCTAAACTACACGCGACGGCAAACTAGGCCTCTTGCATTACAAATGTAAATGAAACCATATGGAAAGCTTAATATTCTGTGAAAAACCCAGTGGCAAATGCATCAAAGACAGAAAATGAAAGACTGGAAAGACATCTGAATGGGTTTTTTAATTATGTAACAATTCCGAGTTTCCAGAGCAATTCAGAAGTAAAATTTATCCAATTCATTCAATTCCACAAAAGCGATGGCTTTTCCTTCCCACGTACTGTTAGAACTGTTTTGCATCGTAAACGCAAAGAGTGTGACTGTACAAGCTGAAAATTCGCATCTCGGGCCCACAGCAAGCAACACAGCACTGCAAATATTCGTTGCTGGTGAAAGCAAAGGTAGCAAAAAAAGTTAAATAAGCTACGTGTATCTCTCACTCAACTATTTCTTTTTAAATGCTAGCTAGAAAAGATAATGCAAATCGGAGCAGGAACAAGAGGCTGGGATATGAAATATATTTCTAAGTGAGAATTAATTTGGGGCTGATAATACAGACGTTGCCTTATTATTCCACTGCTTATGTTGTAACTAAGTGTCTGTCAGGGTTTTCCGTTATAACCCGCTTTGGTCAAGGATTGACTGACGTACAAAACCTTAGTCTGTAAATTGGCAGTCTGTCTGCAGCTCCGTTTCACTGTTGTTTAAGTTTCAGAACCCGATCTAGGCGTAGTACAATCGCTGTAAAAATACGCAGTCGTTTTAAATTAGAGCTTCAAACTTCAGAAATCTTTTGGGTGGCCGGGCTGGGAATAAAAACAGCTTGTACACCCACCGTCTGATAACTGAGAGGCTTTAAAACATCACTGGAATCTCTGCTTGCTTTGGCCGTCTAGTGAAAGAACATGGAGATTTCTAAGATAATCAAGTAATGAACACCTCATTTGCAAATATTTGATCCGTGCTGGGGCAAAGATAGAAGGATAATCCATTGCGAAATTACCGGCCTGCCTGTTGAGAACTGCTCTACGCGGCGGATGGTCCTGGGTCCGCAGCGGGGTGGAACCCACACTAATCCTGCCTCCAGCTACTTCCCTGCCAAGGAAGGAGAAGAAAACGATTACTATGCATCAACCTCTTCTCGCTGTGTAGTTACCGATGCGCTGGCACGTAAGGGCAGATCCCCGGCTTTAGGAGATTTGTGATAAAGATTTTATACCAACTGTGCGGTGTGGGATAGCAGACAGTTAGGACGGAGGCGCTTTGCGTGACTGCACAACCTGAACTGAGCCCACAGATGGGACGTGACTGAATACGCAAGTTGTTTTCATGTCTTTATTTTCTCTTTTAACATTTCCACGTAAATACTATTTATAATAAGTAAAAAATTTGTACTTCTGCTACAAAATACGCACATGGAGTTTGTTAAATGGTAGAAACATGTATGTTGTACGCACAAAGTGTAGAGGGAGGGTGTATAAAAGACAATTTTCCTTTAATTTCGGTTGTGTTAGAACCATAGGAAACCAAACAGTAGTAACCTTCTAACGCTGCCAGTAGATTATAGTCTTTATGGCACTAATCAACTAACGAGGCTGCGGCAAAAATCACCTATAGCCACCGGACAATTAAAGACTTACTCCCTTTAGAGAAGAGAGAAACGTGCTTGAACTCCTAGGAAATGTGAGCAAGTTACTCAGAGTTAGATCAATTTAATTTAGATATTGATATGCAAATGCCAATCAACCTAATAATGCATCCTAATAATGCATTTAATCGATTGTAGACAGTTATATTTTGAAATTTGTAAGGAAGAGAGTGTCTCATTGTAATGATGCGTTATCGTAACTATAATATAGGCATTTTCAGTCCTCGTTCCAAGCAGAGTATTGTGCAGGTTATGGTCAGACTCAACCAGTATCCATCATGCAAGTCCTCCTTCCAAACCCCAGGAAAAAGCAGGTCGCTAGATTTTTTTTTTATTTTTTTGTTTCGTGGTAGTACAAAATCCAAGTGCTGCAAAGAGAAATTACGTGCAGACCAAGCAGACTGGGAAATATTTAGCCGGCTTTGAAAAGGAAGGGAAGCTGTTCAATACGCGGTCAGATGTACGTTAAGTAGAAGAAAATAGCCAGGTGAGTATTTCATTCTGCTCGTAATCTCCATCTGACATGAATGTGGGCAGAGCGAGTCTAGATACGATACTCAGAGCAGCAGCACCCTAAGACGTTGGGATGCCTTACTGCAGCGAGACCCACGTGAATCAATACTGCCTGGGCACTCACTTGAAGGCTACTTAACGAAGAGCAATACGATGGCACAGCTTCCGGGCAAATCCATGGTGCCTTGACTTACCGAGTGGGTTTGGGGCAACAGGCTAAGGATGAGGTGTAACAGTTCTTTCTTTTGCAATTGAGATTTTTCTCGTGTAAGGTTAAATTAAGAGTTTAAAAAAGAGGAACTTGAAAGAGTGCAATAAATAAACTCAATGGCATGTTTTGTCAGTATCTAGGCCGTCTGAGAGGACTTTCGGCTTCGTGTCGGGGCACCTAAACGTCTCGGAGCGAGCGTAAGTTGTGTCACCGTTTTCTCATGTTGGTCTTTTGGTTTTGGATTTCTGCTGAATGTATTTAGTTCCACGAACAAATTGAATTGTAGCTATTTATTTACAGTATCTCCATTTGGGGAAATCCACCAAGTTAATTTGAAGTGTATTTTTTCCTAGGAATCTACATAATCGACTCCTTATTTTTACCTACCGCCTGATGCTCAGGGAGCAGACGTTCATTTTTTTCTTTTATTAACAGATTGGTTTAGGGCAACAAGTTGTACTGTGTGACAGCCTTGTGTATTGCGTGTGTTTGTTTGACCGGAGCCACGTGCAAGTTGCAGAGCAGAGAATCCAACCCACTGTGTCACTAACGAAACCCTGGGGGTTTGCACCTCCATATATTCCTGTTTCTCAATGGCCAGCGAAGAGGAAAAGTAAGGGAAATCTCACAGAATGAATGCCTTAAGGAATTGTTTCTCATCTGCTCATATCTACACAAAAATAAATATAGAGAATTACGCCTTTAAAAAGTTCAAGCCTTTGAACAGAGGTTTGTGCTTAGCAGGCATAAGTCAAGAAGTCACTTGCAACAGAACTGGCTTTGTTTTTTATCGTCGCTTGCAATATCCTGAGTCTCTGCTAGCTATTGCAAACAGTTGGGTGAGCAAGCAGATGAGATGTCAGAGGACAAAGTATCACTCTCTAAGGAGAAAGTCTTGGACATCGCTAAGATAAAGGCAAGATGTAGCACAGAGAAGTGTGATTTAGGCAGTGAGTTGATTTTTTTTTTTTAGGTACAGTTTCTCCAGAAGCCAGAACAAACCTTAGAAAATATTATTTTACATCTGATGCTAGAAGAAACTAAGCGCTTTTTTCATCTCCTCATTGTCCTGAAAGATAGTTTGTGTTTTCTGAACATGACGAATAAAGCCAGACAACTCATAGTTTCTGGAGAACTTTACTGATAATCTTTTAATTGAACTCATGCTCTTGGCTGAAATTATCGACTCCGTTCTGGATTTTATTTTTGTTCAGGTCTATTGATTTCTAAAGACTGGCAGGCATCAGTTGTCTGGATTCAAAACACTGACTTTTTGAATGTTTTGAAGCTTAAAAGCTGCAGAACTTGCTGCTTAAAGTATTTTGTCTTGGAGTTTTGTCAAGAGTCTGGAAAATTATGCCTTGTTTCTTGAGTCATCTGCGAGGGACATAAAGTTCTCCCAACAAACATGGTCTTAACAGTTCTTAAGAATGAAAAATATTTTACCGAATACAGAGAGCATTTGTCGCAAAACTCTTTGAATCCTTTGCTTACTCTTTCTTGCCCTTCACTCATTTTCTTCACCGCGTCGATGTCGTCAGTGTTATGATTCTTTGAGGGATGCTGTCTCTGACTTCACGTTTCAGGAAAGGCCGTGGTACAGTGGAGCTCATCAGGGAATTGTTCAGGCCCTTGACGCGAAGCTGTATCGTGCTGCTTCTAGAAAGTGTCGGCATTGACTTGTCAAAGGCTTCCATTCCCTTTCTTCAAGTCTGCGCCGGGTTTCGTCCGGTCTGTCACTCCACCAGCTCCTTCCCGTCTCTTTCTGGTCCTGGCCATTGTTAGATCACCATGGTATTAATTCTTTCTCTGCGACTGTTTTAGTGACTATGACAATAGAAATTTGATGTTTATTCATACGTGTGAAGATAGAGGAAGAGCAATGGTGACGCAAACCTTCGAAGATGAGTCTATGTTAGCCTCTGCCGCTCCGTGTCAGTGCACGTTCGTGCTCCAGCAAACGTTTGCACGGAGATTTAACTGGGCAGAAGCCCCCAGACCCTTGTGCGGGCTAAAACACGGCCTTGTGATCTAGCGTTAACACAGACACCACTAATAAACTGTAATACTTACTGGGATCTTTCCCTGTCCTATTAAAAAAGAAAATTATATTAAGTAATATTTCTCTCCACTGCCATCTAGTGAAGTTATTACACTGTGTGAAGGCTTTGATACCCTCCGTTGAGCAGTGACACACCTAACTATAACTTAGTAGCACGCAGGACTCGGTGCAGAGAAGAGTTTCAGTGCAGAGTAGCTAATATTCATCCTTAGGGTAATAGCAAATAAGACAAAATAAACGAGGGATATTAAATTTTATCACAGAATTCTAACAACGGTTGCAACGAGAGAGACACTCAAAAGGCTTTATGCATCTTATCAGAACAAGGGAAGTGACTGGGAGCCACCTACATTCAAAACACAAAGGTTTGAATAAAGCAAGGACCAAATACATGCTGGCTGGTGGAATGGTTTACATTCAGGCTTTTTTTTTTTCAGAAAGTACACAGGTTTCCTAGGGCTGAAACCAACATAAGTTAAAAATAAAAATGCAAATCTTGGGGCAAAGGTATGGCTTCTGTTTTGAGAACCACCCTAAAAGACTCTAAGCTTTGGATGAAGTTATCTGTTTTTACTGAAGGCTCCCGGAACTTGCCAGAAAGTTTATTCTCACTTAGCGTATCCCTTCACTAAGGTCTGAAAGGGACCTCAGAGGTCATTTGGGTGTTGCCCTGCCTCAAATCAAGCTCATAATCCATAAACTATTACTCCTTTCTTCATTTTCACATATTTTTCAGAGTGGTGCCGTGCAGCCCCTCAGTTTTCTCCAGCTTGAGCAGCTGTAGTTCACTTCATCCTTTCAAATACGTCTCTGATCACTCCTGATCCTCCTCTTTCCGTGTCTCGTTTATCCTTCCCCAACTTCTCCTTCGAGTCCATATCACAGATGCACAGAGCGATGCTCACCAAAATCCTCACTGAAGTTCTTTGGCCTAGAAATTAAATGGTGCTTTTTACAAACAAGCTTTTGAGATTTTTTTTTTGACGATCCCCAGGTTGTGTTGGGCAAAACACAGCACGGGCGCGCTCTGATGGTTTTCCTGCTTCCATGGCCGGGAGGGGCACCTAACTGGGTCACGCTGTGAGCACGTCACATCTCTCCGTTTCTGTTCAGCTCAATGAAATTGATTTTTGTCTAAAGATCCTTGACTATCTTTGTAACGTACAAGTCGGTCAGCCCATCTTTTCCTGATCGTGGAGATAGCTAAAATAGGGCATACAGCTCTGAAATCACTACTCTCTTCATGTATCATTTAGTGAGCAGAATCTCTCTCTTCATACTTTTGTGGAAGTCGTCTTAAAATCAGAAACTGTTCCCAACACAAGAGACTGAAATTTAATTTAAGTTGAGAAAAGATATAATATTAACCTGCTTTAGAAGAAGGAAAAATCAAGACAAGCGAAAAGCAGATCCCTTTGGTGGCTGACATCTCTATTTCCGTTGCCACGGCTGAGCGCTATCTCTGCGCCCTGATTCCTTTACCATGTTTCCATTTCAGTTTGACAGACACGCTGGAAAAGCACTAATTGATGCAGGGCTAATTTCTACCCTTCTCTATGTAGCTTTAACAGCAGCATGGTGGTTTGCTTATTTAGTTTTTAGTTTTGTTCTACCAAACTTATCTTCCACAAAATCCACTTGGCAGCATTTACTGGCAAACTTCATGTGTATCCTTAAGCCCTAACTGATTAAATATTATTGTAAAGTAGAAATGAAAGATGAGTTTATATTTTAACTTGAGGTTAACTGCTGAAGCCTGTGCTTCCAGGCAGGAATTGTGGATGTACGGACTTGCTGTATTTGCTAAAGTTGTGGAAAAGGAAGTGAAGCAAAACCGGTCCTCTGAAAAATAAAAGACAAGTGCAATGTGGAAGAAGTTTCTGGTTATTATTTATTTTGGAGGAAGGTGTTTTTTAAAGTCTTCCATTGAACGGTGTCATAAAATCTAAATTATAGACCAGAATTTCTTACATTTGTTTGCTGAAATGTTTGGGAAATTCAGGAGACTTTGGAAAAATCTGATGCTTGTAGCTCTGAATGAGCTTGCTATGTTCAGTAATTGGAGCCGTATTTAACAAGAAAAATCCTTTCTTTTTGCTGCAGAAAGGCTAAATAGGATGGAGCTGTAACCACCCCCCCACCCCGAGCCATGCTGAGCGACTCCGAGAGGAGTTGTTTCACCTGTCTCTTGGGACAATGAATAACTAAATAGTCTTAAATCCCACCGTCTGCCCAGGCATAGTTAGAGTTTGCCAGGGCAGCCAGACAATGACCATGTTGCTAATTAGAAGTAAGCCCTTTGGTTCATTGGCGACTTCAGCACTGATCTCTTGCTGAATTCCGTTTAATTTCTAGCCAAATTGCATTTAGCTTCTTAGTTCAAGGAGTTTCCTTCCCGAGTTAGAAGCAATGACATTTGAACACTTAATTGCGTATTGCCGTAATACTTACACTTCATTTTTATTGGAAAAATACTGTTCTGAGTAGAAAACTTCACCAGTGCGTCATCTTTATTTACAGTTTCGTCCAAAGCGTCGCAAGTGAATGGCACAAAGCGAACCCACAATGTGGTTCCTAAGCAGCCCTATTACCAACAAAGAGCTGAGTCCACCACGTACTTAAAGATATCAAGCGCATCAGGAGGAAGAAAGAAATTGAATTACCGTGGTCTCGCACGGTTCGCGGTGTATCCTCAACCAGAATTTTAACTCCTTGTTTTGAAGCTGCCAAGTAAGGTTTTAGTATTAAAAAGTTCTCTTTTGTTCTTTCCATGATCGTTTACGTTGGACCTCACATACTCCAAGCTTTTTTTTTTTTTTTAATTTTTTCTAAAGAAACATCAAAGCTTGCGGACAATCTACAGCTGATAAAGCAACGTCAGTTGCCTTTATGTCTCAGGCTAAAAAGCAGCGTGGCAGAGATTAAATGGCATGCCCCCTTTGAAAAGTAACAAGAAAGAAAACTCCGCGAGTGCAAAGCCACTTGTTCTTCGCTTTTAGAGTACGCCGCTTGATGGATAGGTAGTTATCGAAGAAGGATGAATACGGCACGTTTTGTCGAGACACGGGAAAGTTCAAGATTGATTACTTTACCCTAGTTTTGCATAGAGCTGCTTCTACGCATAATATTAAATCCAGACTGGAGAACAAAGGTAAAACATCGTAGGATGTGCTGAATATGGCTTTGCGCTGCCTCTAACGCTGTCTTCTTTTCGTTGCCTTATTGTTTTTATTTCCATATTGTAAAAATGCTCTGTTGAAAAGATGAATCAAGCTGGTCAGGTATATGAATGTTCAGCTCTGCAGAATTACTGCAGTTGGATTCCATAAAGCAGTGCTGGAGTTGCTCATTCTGCCAGTAAGTTGAATACTGTTCTATTTCCATGAGAAAAAAGTAATAAAAAATGGGACTTCAAGAATAATCTTTAAAGAGTTTCCCAGTGAAAAATATATGGATTTTACTTTTAGCTTCCAGTAATATATGGTATCTACAGAAATGTCTTGGTTTCAGTCAAACTTTTCTAATTATGTATCAAAACAGGGTTTTGTTGGGTTTTTTTTATTTTTTTTATTTCTTAGAAGTCATCTGGTCGTTATATCCTCTCTCCCTGCTTCTCAGTAGAGCAGTAATTGTATTCCACCTTGTGCATGGGCTCTCCATTACGTGTGAAAATGGATGCATATTGACAAAACCATAGGGAGAAGAGAGAAAGACGTAAGCTACAAACTCCGACGTTGATCCTGTCACATAAGAACAGCGTCAGACCCAAGATCCACCTCGCCCCAAACGCTGTACCCTAAAGCCACCAAGAGTTAGGAAGAATGGAATTATACACAAGCAATATAGTGATATCTCCCCAAAATTCTTTTCTGGCATCTGTTGTTACGTGGCTTAGGGTCTTCCTGAGCCAGAGGTGGTGGAGGCTTGATCCAACTCGTGATGAATTTTTCTTCTGTGAATTTTCCCACTCCCTCTCTGGAGCCAAGGAAACTTTTTGGCGTTCTGGTCCTGACTCTGCAACAACCTCTGTACACCTGATTTCAGCCGGTTGCAATTCAGGGCAATTTTGGGTGTCCTGACCCTACTGAAGTTGACTGACCTCCCCTGGCCAAGGACTCCGTGCTTCCTTCCAGGCCCACAGGCTGTATCTGGCGGACGGGCTGTCGAGGAGTCTGCTTCTCCCGAAGGACCAGCATAGAAATGAAGACTTCTAGGGAAATTAATTTGCAGTCTACCTCTCTTAGGCTCTCTTGGTGGACTTAAAAGTAACGTCATAACAATCACTTCATATTTGTAGAGAAAACCAGAACTCCCTGGCAGTACATTATTGTGCAAATTTATTTACAGTTTGCATTTTCTTTCCATTTACTGAAAGAGTAAGATAATTAAGTACAAAATTTTTAAAAAACAAATGAGTTTTGGTTTGGTTTTTTTTTTTTTCCCCCCAGGAAAAAGGCACAGAGATATTGCTAATAAGGGCAGATTCCTTTGATGTCAGGCCTCACGCTGCATAAACTTCATGCACCCGTCATTAGTTCTTGTCATCTCTTAGGGTCTTTTGGCTTGGGGCCAAACAATTGATATAGTAGAGAGCTTCCAGCTAAAATAACAGCCTCTGCATCTTTCTCTTCCCATCCATCAGATTGTTGGTGGAAGATAGGGCTAATTTGTCACTCTACCCACTTGGAAAAGTTTGATAAATGGCTTAATTAGACCTTTTTTTTAAAAAAACAAGAAAAAAAAAATCATATTTCTTGAGATCTAGAGGTTGGGAAAACAATAGCTAAGCATTGAATTAGAAAAGGAAAATATTTTTTCTTCAGTAGAGATCAGAGGAAACACAACCATCATGGAAGCACGAGGAGAAGTGGAAAGAGTACAGTCGGTTGGAAGGACTTTCAAGGGAATAAAAAACCCCGTCTGCACTAACGTACAAGTGTTCTGGGAGCCACGTGTAAACCTTCTCTCTATAGAAACATCAACCTGCAGAGCGCCATTTTAAATATGCTGCCCCCCAAATTAGAGTGCACTTACGCCTTTGTGTTTAGACCTCTGAACTAGATAACACAGCGCCATTTCACCTACGAGAGCATCTAAACATACGATTAACTACCTTTCCAGCATGTCCTCTCTACTGAAAGGAGCAGTGCTTTCCAGGAAGCTCCCGAGGTTTAGTGCCCACACCAGTCAAAGCGAGGACTTCATATCTCATTCTTTAGTTTTGGGACGGAAGAGGGCTGGTCCAAGGCCACACGCGATTCTTCTCTGGATGGGTCAAGGACTGAGCAAGTTTGGATCATGGTTTTCGAACGTTCCTGCTCAGAACGTGCTAAAGGGGTATTTGCATTTTCTCCTTTTTGTGCGGTCATTTCACGGCTCACGAATCAGAACTCTGTGTAGATTAAAAAAATCTGTGGCTTTGGTTTTTGAACTTTCAGCCGGAAAAAAAGGGAGAAGGAAGCCGAGTAGAGTTCTTCTCTCGACTGTCGTTTCAACCACCAAGTTTGGATAGTTATCCCTCCACTTTGCATGCGTAATTATGGCATGTATTCACACACGCGGATGTGTCAGTGACAGCTGGTAAATCTTAGCGAGTTAGATAGGTCTGGGCTTTGTATTTCTAATCATCTTTTTACGTAACTGTTCCACTTGGGTCGCTTAGGAAATAAATTTCTCCTTCCTCTGGTCTGACATAAATTAACAAGGCAACAGACAAAGCGCATCCTCCTTTTTTTGATAAACTGTCCAGAAACTGGATGTAATTCAGAATTAATTTTAAAACTATTTAACCTCTAGGCAGAAACTTATTTTAGTAAGGAAAAGACAAATATTTGTCAATTAAAAAGATTTAGAATCCCTTTCTCTGTAGTACGCTAATCTGAAATGACACTGAGGGGTAACGGGCCCGGTATTAGCGCTTCCCCAAGGAAATGTCTGATCTCTTGCACTAAATTAACTGCGTCTTTCTCACACATCCTAAAGCTGTCAGTTTGGGCATTCTGGGTAAGGGAACTTCTCCTGCTTTAAAGTTTTTTAGAAGGGCGGCAAAACAAATGTGTTTAAACAATAATGACCTCTTACGCCCCAGTCTCCGCCACCCTTTCCGAAGTGGATAGCCATTACCATTAAATCATCAACACTCCTGGAAAGGTCACGGGGACGGGCTGGGGGAGCGGGCTCTGTGTGGCTCAAATCCTGGCGGCATTACGTGTGTAAAGGCACGGTGGTAAATACCAGGATAAAGTGATGATGAATCAGGGTAAGATAGAGGTCTGCGTAAGGGCACCGTTACAGAGCGTTTTGCTGGCCAGCCTCCAAGCAACCAGTACAGCTACGGCCAGAGATGCCTGCAGGTTACTTATCTCTCCTGACTCCTTGGTGGCCTCTCTGAGACCCAAAAATCGCAATGCAAATGCTACGTTGGAAGTGTCCTCTACCTCTGCAAGCCCACGTCTCCAAAATGGGACCTTGGTGACCCAGTGACGTCACGTGGTGGCGTGCTCCTGGCATGGCTTGCAAGGTGGGATGGTGCAACTCCACCGCTCGTTGCCATTTCAAGAGCAAGAGCTTCTTGCAAGCCATGTCAGGGGTGTGAGCTCCTGAAATACGGGTGCAGACACCTCACAACCACTTGATGTGGAGTTTGGTACCTCCCCTGAACCGGTCTGCAATCTATGAGATGCGTCATAAGCCATCAGAAGCCTTGCCGGGCCTACTCCTGCTCGCCCTTCATTGTTGCTTTCTCCTGGACTGTGGCAGGAGGGCCACTCTGACCCCCAGCTCAGCAGACGTTGCTTGCAGAGCCGGTTTTGTAAAAAATGCCGTGTGCTACTCTGTGTCACCCTGCTGTTGACATCAGTTGCCCTGTATTAGTGTTCGTAGATAAGAGCTTTAAGTTGGGGCTTGTAGTAACTGTGGGACATCTTTAATGTAATAGAGAAAAATGATGTAAAATAGCATCTCACGACCATTTGCTATTCTTGGCTATAGTTTACTTCTTTGTGCGGTTTTCTAAGTATCTTCTGTTCGAACATGAAGATTGGTACCCGGCAAACGTTTTCCGCCTCAGGGAGCGATGTGACACAGCCCGACTCCCACGAACAGCGAAATGGCCATCGCCGGACCAGCTGTTACGGGTGAAGGCATTCGTGCGCCGGATTACAGGATCTGGTCCCAAGATAGTAACTGCCCATATCAGGAGCGAACTGAAGGTAAATTGTGCTTGCGCCTTTAGATCTTCACGAGGAAATCTGATTTATCTAATTGCAGAATCTAAAAGTTCAGCAAAGTGGCTACACATTGGGACATGAAAAGTGCATTTACAGGATTATTTTTGCATTGAAGGGAAAAGAAATCAAGCGTTTTCTGCTGTATAAAGAAATGGCTTAGACGCGAGGCGAAAAGGAATACGTCCATCCCTGTGTTGTCAATTTGCTATTTTCAAGTTAGTGAATATATGCAATATGTTTTACTATATTTTAAAAATAAGAACTGTCAGAAATAAAACTCACTAAGTCCAGAGTAATTCCTTTTGATTTAGAGCCAGTTGTGGATGTTAGTATTTTAAATTAATTCAATATGTTTTGAATTGCTCTGCCACTTAGTTTACTTGGAAACTAAAACCGTTTGTAACAAAACAGCGAGACTGGTTTTAAGTCAAACCAGCGCGTAAGAACATGTAAAACTAATGGTGCACTTCAGACCATTAACAAAGAAACTTCTGGACCATGTAAATGACAATGATTTCAATATACGCGCATTAGAAACCAAACCGAAAACTCTACAGGTACTTTGAAAATAAAAGTACTTCTCCACGCTTTCACCCTAATATTTGCAATGAGAAAACGTAAAGGAAACTCGAGGGCCAGAGGATGAGACTTCTACAGCTACTGAGCATCCGGCAGAACCGGCGCGGGTGGGTTGGAACTAACTGGAAGTTTTGCAGCTGGGTCTTTTGTAAATCCAGGCATATCTGCGGTTTTTAGCCTGCCTAACTTTCTTATTATATGGCACAGAAGGCAGCATATTCCGTATTAGTCAGTGGTAGGCGATGCAGAGTAGAGCTAATGGACGCTGGGATCAAGCGGATACCCAGCCCAGTAGAAAGCTTTAGGCACTTCCAGTATCACAGCTTTGCTGTGTTGTAGGACTAGAAACGATCAGGAGCTGGAAGGAGTCTTTGATGTCTCACACGAACGTGCAGTAGTTAGTCTAATATGACCGTGACACCGAACCTTCGTGCGGTCAGTGATCTCGCAAGGAGCTGGTTCATTGAAGGGTTAGATGGTTCTCTGGCATTTAGGGAGATAAACTTGGTTTCTTCAAGTTGGCAGGTGTCCTCTCTTTTTTTTTCAGTTTACTACACGTAGAATAGGCTCAGATATTTTTATTTTTACAGGTACTTTTAATACTATTTGCAAAATGACTGTAAATCTGCCATCAATTTGCTTCTTCATACATATGTTCCTGTAACTTTAGAAGAACCTGTTACATGTGAGTAGAGATGAATACCTCATAACTCGTTAAAATTACTGTACAGAAATCACATCTCGCGGTCTGTCCTAAGACGTGAAATGAAGCACGCTTTTATTATTTCACCTTACAGTAAAGATATAGTTAGCTTTATTCAAACCAAATTCTTAATCGTTCTATTTAGAGCCAGAGCTGAAATAGTCTGAAGTTTTTTGTAAAATGCTTGGAAAATAGACTTTTCAGGAAGGGTTTTCAAAATGATGGCCTCATTTTTATCCAGTTGAAAAGTTCAGACAGAACAGAGGACAAACAGAAGCAGGGGGCCAGATTTATTGAAGCATAAAAACCTGCACAAATGGATCCCAGGTGGAGTTCAGTCAGGAGTAAAGACTTCAGGATTTGGTGTAGCGATGACCTGCAGATTGCTTAGCTATAGGCCACGTTCGCTTCTGGCAAGAGTAGGTGGAATCTATCACAGTAATGACCCTTTTGCCTGAAATGAAGAAAATTGCCAACCTCCCATGTTCTCATGGCACAATAATCTCTGAAGAGCCGCTTTAGTTATGGGGAGGTCTTGGGCTGGGATTTGTCAGATAAATGGGAATTTTGTTGAAGTAAACGTGTATGAACGGTTCGATCGTTTGGGTGATAGCCGTTTTCAGAGGGGAGAAAAATAACACAATCAGGGAAGTGCTTCGTTGTCTCTCTAATGAGTTTAATCCTACCAGATCTTCTAGTTCCTGTGGTCTAGCATACTGACTGAGATAATCTCTGCCTGAAGTTTTTAGTCCATTAGACATTACTATGAATTAAATTAACTACATTTTCTTTTCAATACAGATTCCGGTTGCTCCTGGACTGACTAAGAAGGTAAGTGGGAAACACAGGGATGACTGGATACAAAACCAAGAGCAAGGACATAAAGCAGAGGATATGGACGTACTCAAAATGGTTTATATATACGTTTGCTTTGATCTTTAAACGTAAACTTGCTTATTGCAAGTTAATAATTGCTTACCAGAACCAGATTTGCTTTTCGCTGTAGCATCAAACTTGAGGTAATGACAGCAGCATGAAAAACAGCTTCTAAGTTGTTAATGCTTTGGACTCTTTTGCCTCTCCTTTGCCTGTAGAACCAGAAATGAACGTATTATCCTTTCAAATTACTTTGATAAATCTCATTCCCTTTAGGATTAAACATTCCCGAACATTTTTATGCCTCACCGAGCTCTTTCAAACAAACATAAATTAATTCTTTAGCTCCAAATTTATACTCATGAGACCTAATTCCCCTTGCCTCTAGCATTACTCTAGTCGTGTTCATTTGTGCAAAGTGCCCGTCACGTTACTCTTCGGAGGCCCTACATACCCGCTCCGTGCACTTAGAGAGGTACAGGGATCGTGTGTGGCACTGAGCAGTGGGAAACAAGACTCGGGGTTTGATTCTGCGGTGTCCTGCGGGGGCAAGCTGGGTGGTTAGATGTCAAACATCAATTTTAGATGCAAACCCAGGACACTTTTGTGCTTTCTGTGAGTCCAAATGCAGGCTTAACCACTAGGTACTAGATACTCTTTGATCTAGCAGGTCTCCGCTGAACTCAGGCTAAGCTGAACACACACCCAGACAAGAGTTTACGCCTCATAAACACCCATACACAAATTTTTGCAAAATCGTTACTGGCACAATACGACTCGGCTCCCTCGAAATAACTGGGCCACCTGATTTATACCACTAGTTTTAGTTCACTGTGCTGTAAGCACCTGGAAGCTGACTCTGTTCACAAGAATGTCATGTAGAACGCAAAAATTTTTTTTTTTTTTTTTTTTTTCTGCAGGAAAGGTACCGCACTGAAAATAGTACCGACCCTACTGGTGTGCGTTTCCATTTCTGTTCGTGTGGACTGTGCTGATCTGGTTAGACACTGTGAGCGGCCACTACCATCCCAGCACGTGGTGGGAATCCTTTGGTCTGACCTGGTTCGCTCGTTTGCGACCTCCATGTCTTCAGAGGTGGAGAAGCCTAGGGTGAGGAGCCAAGGGGGATGATGTCTGCTGCCCAGCCTGCCACTGCTCTGCAGGGCAGCTTCTGGCCAAGGTGCTTGTCGGGAGTTGGGTCGTCCAGGCTGCCTCTGGAGGGGACCCAAAAAAGTCGAGCATCTCTTCATCGCACGCTAACTAGGTCTCCTATGAGCTGGTCCGAGCAGACGGCGGGCAGCCGGTGAATTCGGCGTGGGAGAAGGCAGTTTTACAGGGTAACACGGACACAGCTGATCAGGTTTTGAGCGGCTCCCCGGTGGTCACCCCCATTTCTAGCTCCTTGTAAGGATATCTTAACCAGCCACAATGCTTTTGGCTGTCTGGCCCTCAGTCTTGGCAAAACAATTTTCTAAGGTGGCTGAGGTCAAAAAATAAGAATTTTGTGCGAACAGCTCAGTTTTATATTTTGAGAGTTTGCTGTGAGATGGCTTATCTGAAGCCACTCTCCATTTTTTCTGTTTGCTTTTCTAACAGCCTACTCTATCCGTACTGTATGTTTACCCAAGGAACATCCCAATAAACAGTTCATGTAGAGTATTCAATAGTTGTATAGCAGCTTAGAGGAGGTAAGTAGCTGACAAAGGGCATGAAGGTGATACAGACTTGATAGAAGGTCAATTCTTGTCCCAGCAAATCTTTGTAAAGAAATCAGTGCTCAGGAAGAAGGAAGGACTGATCCATCCCAGCTTAGACAGAGCCTGAAGTACTTATATATTAGTTCAATAATTCATCTTTTTATGTTTCGTCCGAGGGCTGGAGCACCTCTCCTGTGAAGACGGGCTGAGAGGGTTGGGGTTGTTCAGCCCGGAGAAGAGAAGGCTCCAGGGAGACCTTATAGCGGCCTTCCAGTCCCTGAAGGGAGCCTATAAGAAAGGTGGGGAGGGGCTGTTTGCGAGGGCATGTAGCGATAGGATGAGGGGCAATGGTTTAAACTAGAGCAGGGCAGGTTTAGATGAGACGTTAGGAAGAAGTTCTTTACACTGAGGGTGGTGAGACACTGGCCCAGGTTGCCCAGAGAGGTGGTGGAGGCCCCATCCCTGGCGACATTCAAGGCCAGGCTTGGTGAGGCTCTGAGCAACCTGACCTAGTTGAAGATGTCCCTGCTGACTGCACGGGGGATGACCTTTAAAGGTCCCTTCCAACCCAACACATTCTGTGATTCTGTGTTTAATCTTAAGTTGTACGTCCTAGTGATGTAGTGGTACTTGAATGAGTGAGATGGCACACCACATAATATGAAAAAAAAAATAATCAAGTGAACATGAAGAAAAACACAATTTGTGCTTTGGATTATGACTGGTTTATAATTAATGGGACTTTAAAAAGGGCTATCTGCTTTTTCCTTCATGGGTGTGGTATGTCATATAAACTGACTATGAATTCTCTCATTCAGCAACAAGGCTTTAGATGTAATATAGTACGGTTCGGAAATACCGAGGTGCGCAAAACCAATCTGCAGTGAGATACATCTCATTTGTCTTCTACTTTGCCTTTGACCTGATGTTTGGCTGCTAAACAGTCATCCTGTAATTGGCCTTATAAAATTACACCCTCATTTCCTTTCGTGACAGGGAAACTGCTGTAGGAAGTCTCTGCCACACTCAGTTTAATTTAGATGATGATCCAAATGCACAGATGTTTACTCCAATCTCCTCCAGAAGAGGAAGTGGGACTCTTCCAATCACACTGCCGTGACGTTTCCAGTCCTCTGGACAGGGCAGGATCCGTGCAAAAATGCTCTCCCTTGCACTACAGTATTGCTACACTCTTGGTATTATTAACTCAGCTCCAGTGAGGAGTGAGAAAATGGGGAAAAAAATGTTTTAAAGTAGCCGGCAAAATATATTTTTGTTGAAGTGCCGTGATTTTGCGATTCAAGTGTAAAGTTTACATTATCTGCTATTCTATTCAAGTTGATGTACATATTTCCAACGTGCGTGTTGTGGTTTTGCATATTATAGATCTAGTTAAATCTGGAAGCAGATGAATATAAATCCAAACGAGATCAGACAGAGGTGACCTATAATATTAAACTTCAGTGCTTTCATACACTGGCTTCCTATTAGATTTCACGTTGTACGTTTAGAATTTGTCAGTGCCAGTGGCATTGTGTTTATACTTGAGAGTTATTCCCTGCCATCAGTGCATTTTTACTAGTTATAAATTCAATCATATTCCTGTTACATCTGTTTTCAGCTGAATGCATTATGTATTAAAAATAGGCCTCCTAAACCTTTCCAGGTAAAAACCAAACTAATAAAACGAACAAATAGCAAGTAAATGTAATTTCAATAGCATTGAAATTGCCAGGAAGAAATATTCCACTGCCAGAATAACTCCCTCTCTCTCTCGCTAACCAATTCAGGCATCTCTAAAACACTAAGAACTGAAGAAAATGGCTATTTGTAGGAACAGAAAGGTACCCCAGGACTTTGGAAAATGATGGGCCACTGTTCGTACTCTGGGAGTTTCTGTACATAAGCAAAGGATTTCTGCTGTTTTTACAAAATATTAATACTTCTTTTCAGTGTGTATGTTACCCTTCATTTTCCTTCAATATTTGCACAACCCTCTTGAATTTTTTACCAGATTATAAAACAACTGGCATTCAAAATTCATTTTTACATTGTGCATACAAACTGACTGCAGAGAAGGCACTGTGGTTGTAAGTTAAAAAGAGGCATTTAATCTAATATCTAATCTAATATCTAAGCTTAGAGGAGAGATTAATTTAAATAAAACACTAACCTAGCTTGCAAAGTTCAGCAAAAGCAAACCAGTTAAGGACAAACAAGCTGTGAAAGCTCCGTATCTAAAACGGTTTAAGTGTCCTTTAAAAAACTTTGGCCCGGTGCCAACATACACCCACCCCCATATTAGAACCGTATTTTGGAAAAAAATATAAATCACCATTTGGGAGCTATATTTCCTCAGGTAACATTGGTAAAGCACATAAAATTCCTCCCGTTTAAGCCAATGTAAGCTTATGGAATCTGTACACTTCTGTGAAGCGTTTATAAAAATGTGATGGTGTTGGACGCTGCCTGCAAAGGCCTTTCTGTGGCGAATGCCAGAAGAGGTACCACGCACAGGACATATTTTTAATATTGACGAAAGTGGAAAAAACAAGCTCAGCCAAATCTGTGCTCCAGGCTTGGACTGCGAACACCGACAAACTCTCTCAGCTACGTCCCGCTGCGGAGGACGGGCAGTTCGAGAAGTGGGCAGTCTGTCAATGGCTCCTATGTGCCTCTTACTGCCCTCGCACCTGAACGTCCCTGAACGTCCCACCGTCGTCTCCCAAACTCTTCTGTGTGGTACGGAGTGATAAAATTTCAGTTTAACAAAGAAAACGGAGTTTCAAATGTACCAGCACTTTCTCCTCCCCGGTGGTGGAGGAGGCACCACCAAGGAGCAAGTCATTCCACCCACAGCCCAGATTTCTCCTCCTTTTCCTCTCTCTCCCCAATGAAAGCAGAGGGAGATGGGATGGTGGGTTAAACCAGGTGCCTCTTTTATATGGTCTAATTAGGAAAAACGAATCTACCATACCTGACTTCCCCAGCAAGACACATAATGGTTAGCGGGGGCAGTGACGGACTAATCCATTCGCTGGCATCCTAATTACAGATATCGTAACGGTGGGGTTTGTCTTGGTGTACGAGTACAGAAGAAAAAGCCAAAGAAAATTAAGTTCAGTTGACAAGAAGCTTTTTGTGTGTGTGTGTGTTTGGGTTTTTTTAACCTGTTAAAAAAATCAATGTGTTCTGATTGTCCTGGAATAGTATTCTCAACCAAAGTCTAACTTTTGAAAATTATAAGTTGTTTAGCTCTTTCTGTCTTCTAGTTGTTTCATTTAATTCAATTCCAGCTTGCAAATAATTTCCTCTCTAGAGTTGTTTCCTTTATGAATTATATAAGGAAAAAGAAACCCTTCAGCCCTGAATTTAAACACCCTCTCAGTTTTGCTTCTCTTCTGGGCAGTGGCACCATTCGTGCAGGAGAAGTAATGAACACTTAGATGATCTTGACTCTAGAACTAGCAATATCTCACACTGATAAAGTGCCTTGAGAAAACAATAGGATAGGCTGGCACATGTACCATAACATATTAAAGTAATATAGCCAGGATAAATACCTAAAAATGCCGTTATGTGTATTAAATAAATGTATCAGCAGTGAATGACTGCAATTCCCACCTCCTTGAATTTCAGGAAGGAACTTCCCTTTTCCTGAAGGGCGTCTCTTTTAATACGCGGGGGCAACTGAGATTGATAAATAAGCAAGCGAAACCACAAGTCCAATGGTGCCAGGCTCCAGCCTGAATCTACTCTATGTGATCCCGACAGCCTCAAACAGCCAGCGGGCAATTTACGCTCGTAACAGCAAGGCACCTCCAGGCTGCTCGGTCTGCTGCGATCATTCATCAGCTCTGTGTTGAAAAACTCCTCACTCGCTCTAACCGAAGCTCACAGTTCGTTCTGCTTCCCTGAAATGCAGGATCAGCCCTTAAGGTGGGGATAACAGCACCCCTCCCCACCAGAACTCCCCACCGAATCTCGCTGAAATCTTTCGCTGCTGTTTGGTCTTAATAACAACGTGCGCTGAGCACATAATACAAGGAAGGTTACTTCTGTCTTACAACAAAGTTAATAAAAAACCCTCGTATAAAACTCATGTAATGAGTTTCCATTCATATAAATACATATGTGTTTGTTGTTCTTTACAAATGCGGAAACATGTAGCATGGAAACATGCAGTGACTACTCACGTACCTGAGCGGCAGACCTCCACGGGGATCCTCCTGGTTATTCCCGACGGGATGGCCATGGGGGAGTGGGAAGCTGAGCACGACAAGGGCTGTGCTGGAGAAAGAAAGGAGGTCTGTTAGGAGGAAACGGACGTTTTCACTAACATACAACTGAATGCTTGTACCCTGTATGAGCTCGGTGATGGATACCCTGTTCCTCGTCTGTATAAGCTTCTGCTCTAAACCCCACGTTGTATTACGTACGCACACGCATATAGAACTGCTGCAAGATTTTATGTTGAGTTTCCAAGTTTTACAGGACAAAAGCCTAGTCCGCGTGTTGCAAACTCTGCACGGAGCGTGTCTGAGGACGCTGCGATTCATACAAAACGGAGAGGTTTTGTAGTCAAGACAAAATTAAATCTTAACTGTCTTTTTCACAGAATGAACTTCCCTCTTACTGCTGAAATTACGAGCCTGGCCGCCAGGCACACCACCACTGAGGAAAAGAAATTCCTTAGGTCTCGGCTGCTGCTTCGTTTATATCTAGCCTAACAGAGAGAATGGAGTCTGGCCTGCAAAGTTATCATTATAACGTCAATATAAATATAATTACGTTTTCTTCAGCAATGGAATGAGTGCCACTAGGAAACAAAATCATTTTAGGTTTCTCCTGCTGCGTTTGTGTGAGCTTGGGGTCAAACTGGCAACCAGGGAAATTTGGCCTTTGTGCTCAAATAACGTAACGCTGTGCTTTCCATTTCGAGATGAAATTGCTACTAGTGGGATTTATGCCATAGGAAAAGAATTTTTATTGCTAAATCTTTTGGTTGTTCAGGCTGCTTTTTCTCACCACATAAAGGTAGTTATTTATGTGACTTTGCGTACATAGATATACAGCTAGAGGGCGGGGGGGTGTTGCTTTGGGATGTCTTTTTAGGCAAGTTAATGTGAGAGGCGCTATGGTAATGTGAATCGTTACGACGAGTGCAATTTTTACGGAAAAGATGATGAGCCTCCTTGTACCTATTCCCTGCATCCCTGAGCACGCTCGTTTCCTAAGAGTCCGGAGGTGGACGAGGAATCTCAGCTGACAACTCACCAACGTTTCCCTGCTCGGACGTAACTTTTTAGACCGCTCTGAATACGAACTGCTCCGTCTCCGCTGGGAGCACTCGGTAGCAAGCCCTGGGATGCTGCTCCCTCCGTCTCCTTATGGGGGACCCAGACAGGGTGTGCTAGGGATTTCCTGGCAGGTCGCGTGCCCACGTTTTTCCCGGGCAAAGCAGGGACTGAGGATAGGGAAGGGGAAGGGCTTGGTTAACCATAGACTCGTATGCTCTGTTTCAGTGTACAAGTCAATTAGGAAATAAATGAATCGCTGCAGATTCCTGGAGCGTTTGTTGTGCATCAGGAGATTCGCTTTTCCCTTAGTATATCACAGAAAATATGGTATCAGCTTAGAGCGATGGTGAAGAGAGAATTCTCACTATTTAAAATTGTACCTCTTACGCCAATATTGCAATAAACTGTTCTCGAGACCGTTCTCAAATGAGATAAAATCAACAAACTGAAGCTAATTACCCTTATACGTAGCCATCAGCCTCTTTCAATAGAGTCTGAAATTATAGCACGTGATGAAGTATTTCAGCTGCTGCTTTAGCGTCGCCCAACCGCAGTGATTTAGAGCAAAGCTTTGCCTGTATTTTGACAAAAGCAAGGGAAAATGTGTGCTCAGTCTTGCCTGGCCAGCCGGATTCTGAGTGCAGACGGTGCCCATGTACCGCCCTTACTCAGCGATAAGGGTACAAACAGTGTGAGGGTAAGCTGGCATTTTAATTCAGATCAGAAGCGCGCTTCTGAAGCGACTGTCCTGATTTCTCCCACTTACCGTGCTTTTTCTTGCACTGCTGGTCAGAGCGTATGAACTGGACTTTTGGGTGAAACCAACATTGGAAACATACTCCAGGAGGGCGATTCCTGTGCTCCAGCCAGCCGGCATACGGGACCAGACTGAAAAACCCAACCATGCGTCCGCTATGGATGTGGGGTCCTCGTTACCACCTGTAGATCTGCTCCCATTTGGCTCTTTAGCTTTCTAATGTAGATACAACCATCTGATGCCCATCAGCAGGTAAAAAAATTCTTATTGCATTACAGGCTGTCGGTTTTACTACTAAAGTTGTTTCAAATTAGCACTGGGCACCCTAAAATAGTGTAATGCTCATCCTAAATGAATTATTCTCATGATTTAAAGGCTTTCAAATCCCTAGTGCAGGTTTCTTTTTCCTCTTCAGCCAAAGAAGGAACTCTGCTTTTGAGACATTCTGATAGCGTATGTGTGCTAGGAAAAAAAAAATAATTAAAAAAATCTCTTTTCCACTATGACTTACATGCCAAATGTGCTTATTTACTCCTAGGTAGAATGAATCTTGGCTTTAATTGCTTTAATAGTAATTACACGCTTTTAATCTATGGTTCAGTGATTTATTAGTTACAGCTGCAGTGGGCATAATACACATAGGCTAGGGGAAACCCATCCCTTTGTAGACAGCCGCTGTAGGTCCTTTTTAAATCCTACCAAGCCTTATGATTTAAGGCCTAAGTAGTTCATAGGCTTGGAACAAAAACAAGCACATTTCAGTTTTTAAGGACACGATTGCCATCTCCCTATTAGGTACATAGCACTCCCATTGTTACTCTAACCACTTCAGATGTTTAAAAAAAAAAAAAAGCCTGCGCGTACAGCCCAAAAAACTTGTCAAAGAATACTTAAGATCATATACTTTCAGCCAAGATTTTGTTCAAACGTTCTGTATTGGGTTTAATTTTCCTCTTGTTTTTCTGTCATCGCTATGAAATTGCAAGCGGGTCGGGCTCCTAAAATCAGGACAGGATAGATTAAATCACAAACTTTCTAGGTATCTGGATTTGAAATTTTTAGTCGAACCGATTTCTAGTGTGCAAAAATTGTACACTTGTATGGCTCTTCCCTTCTGAACATCTGACAATGACAGCATTAAAGAATTAGTCCCCAGAGCATTATTAGCCACTTCCAGCCGATGGGGTACAAAGAGGCTTGCTGACTCCTTCAATACACTGCGGTGAAGCCGGGAAAGGAACCCAGATGTCCTGGGTCCTCATCCTGTCCCTCAACCACAAACCACACGTCCTTGCCTTATTAGCGACAATCACAGCACATGAAAACAGACTATTTATATCTAAATATTTCATCTGTTCTCACTCATTATTCCCTAACTCACCAATGTAATTACGTTGGCAAGGCGACAATATCTTTTTCCCAGTAAGCGCAAACAGATTGTTAGGTTTTCTGCTGCGACGCAAGCTGCAGAAGAAGAGCTCCCAAATAACTGAGATCCGAAGGACTGGTTTTCCATTGAAACATCCTGAGTAATGCAGCAATGGGAGAGACGATTTCTTAACACCTTCCTCGGTTGACTCTTACAGCGGTCTTAAAAGCACTCATCAAGAAAGGCCAACGTTGTCAAGAATATCGACCCAGAATGAGTTAAGCTAAATAAGAAGGAAAAAAAAAAATAAAAAGGGTCTTTGGAAAGTTCTGTTTTTTCAACCTGTCCAATTCCTGCTCAGTATTCCCCAAGACAGTGCAGGGGATGAGCTTACCCCTTCTGCAAATCCCCAGCGGGATGGCCCCCGTCCTGGAGCAAGTTCCCGGCTGGGAACTCTCAAGGCCAGGCGAGCGTGAAAAACCCGTGGAGAGGTGGCTATGGGCAGGGCTGCTGGAGGCTTCGGCCGGGTGTCACAGCTCAATTCCCATCGCTCCCGCACCACTGGGAACGCTATGATGGCACATCTGGAGACCACCTGCAGCAGGAAAGGCTCATAAGCCTGCAAATGAGAGCCAGGATCTCTGCAAAGTGCAGGACTCGTGATAACGGGATTGAAATGAGCAGGGCGAAAAAAAGGCTGATGGTTTTAGATGAGTTTATACTTGGTAAAGCAAATAGAGCCTTGCTAGCCTTTTGATATCTGATAATCTGAATCCTTCTTTTATACAAACAAGGGAGAAAATGGAGGAGGCTGTACGAACAAAAACTTCCCGTGGTTGAAGGTGTTCAACTGGATTCGTAATGAGAACAAATTGATCAAGGTAAGCTAACAGACGGAAAGAAATGTAATTTTTCCACATCAGTACAAACCTCGTAAATTGTATTCCTTTGGGAGGTTTGCCGTAGGGTTGTAGCCAGATCTATTTCAAAGTCCTTTCCGAACACACTATTTGCGATACTGCGTAAAAGTTAGTCAAGCAATATTTAACAGTCCTCAGAGTTTGTGGAACAAGCAACTTTGGATAGAAAATGAAGAAGATTTGTGCAAAATAAATCTGAGATGTGCATCTCATAAATATCGATACTAATTGACTGAGTGGTTATGTGTTCTCTGATCAGCAAAAAATCATGCTGCTTCTGGTAAAATACTTGCTTCCATACATGGGGAATAATGACGCATCCTGGGCAAAACACAAAAGTCACTGGGAATTTTGCTACTGAAGTCGGTGACCCCAGATTTCACTCTACATAAGGCAAGGACCTCTCGGCTCTTGCCGCTGCTTGGGCCTGTCTCATCCTGGGACTGAAGTGGAAGCTCCAGTCTGTCTCCCAGATGCAGACCATCTTAGCGTTCTATTATATGTATGCCACATGTACAGTCCTTTTTATTTGTCAGTGACATGCAGAACTACAGTTGCGTTTGTTGGTGTGTAGACAACACGTACACTAGTTCTTCTCAACAGGATACTGGAGTTTTATCACCATAAAACTTTAGGTTACTAATTCCAAGCAGATTCAGAGCAAAGGCTGAGAATACGACGTCGATTCACAATGGTCAGGTTTCAAAAGCCATCACCAATTAACAGGACCGTTTTGGCTGCAATTTTTAGTCTGCTGACCACGCACTCTCAAACGTAACCCTAAAAAATCTCCCCGGTGGTGGAACGCAGCCAGCTGTATTTGAGAACACTGGAGGGAGAAGGCGGCTGAAGAGCGCTATATTTTCATCTCTTAGCACTCAGAAACACTCCACCGTGCGTGTGCTCTGGTGCTTTTTCTTGTCCAGTGTTAGGCGACTCGGTAGAGCCCCAGTGCAATCCTGAAGCCCTCCCTTGTTTGACACTGCACGGGAAACAGGCACCATAACCTCTGCGTGGCCCTGGAGCTGCACAGGAATTATTTCCTGCTCTCTGCAAAGGAAGATGCCTTCAGATTTTGTTAAATGATAACAAATAAGGAAAAGGAGGCCTCCCCTAGTTTTAGCAATCCTATCCCTCCCACTGGGCTTTCCTAGAGGTGGCAGAGTTGAAACTCCCAGGTTTTATTTTCAGAACATGGTCATTTCTCATTTTGGTATTTTAAAGTAAACAATTCTTGGTTCCCATGTATTATTCAAGTAGAGAGAAGTGGGTATCCAGTGCATACATCATCAAACATCCAGCCTGCACCAGGCAACCTTCTCAAATCACTTGAGAAATTTCCCTGTTGCTATTGTTATCATTCTCCATTCACTTCCTCCAATTATTTAACGCTTCGAACGTGTTTACCCCACAGCCGTGGGGTGAGTCGAGCAAGACTCCTTCAAGCTCCCTCGGACGGCGCTCGCCCACAGGAGAGGAGAGGCAGCGGCGCAGATGTTGCTGGTATCACGTTAATACACAATAACCTGTTGAAAGCAGATTTGTTTTCAAACCTTTCAGTGAGAAAATATCGGTTTCAGAGAGAGGAATTAATGATTTTTAACCTGCCTGTCACACTCTTTCATTGCCAGCATGTAAAATCGTTATTGGTGTTTGGAAGCTGTAAGTAGTAATGTTGAGGATATTTTTGTTACTGCCAAAACATTTACATGAAACTGCTATTCAGATCAAATTATCTCGAAACTGCAAAGCGTGCGTGGATTCCAAATTGTTCAACTTGGAGAGATTGTTGCATATTGAAATTACACAGTAGAAACCAGCAAAACACCACCACTGCTTCAGATTCATACGAAGGGCAAAAAATAGCTCTTAAAAGAATTCTTCTCCTTAAATGCACGACTGTAACAGACATAGGATATCGCTATATTTAAACCAGTATTTCGCTGCTGAAAAAACAGCTTCTCACTCTTTTAGGCAGACTGGTGGGTTCTGACTGTTGTTTCCACAACACTTAAAACATGACCAGCACCGAACTGCTCTATTTTATTTCTTTATCTCTTACATTGAGCTTTCAGGAACACACCGGTTATGGAAAAGACTCAAAAGAATCACCAAAACGAGGACGGGGCAATACTGTGAATTTCAAGGCTTTGACGAACCATCATTCAAGGTATTTCAATGCGTTTTGCATTGCTTAATATTCTGAATGTTCTAAATAGCAATTCTATTTAGAATGGCTGAAATCGCTGCTTTTCAATAAGGATTCTGTGTTGCAATGGAAGAATATGGCCACATTAAAGACATCCCGAAGGATGTCCCGAAGGGACATGGGGCTCCGTAAAGGAATCATAAAGGTAATTTTCCAAGAATCACAGGAAGGGCTGTCTAATATGGCAACAGAGGTCAGGGGTCATGTCTCTCCGGCAGAGAGGGGATGGACAGATGAAAACACTCTATGCAGAAAAAACTTAAGAGTGACAAACCAGAAACTTCTAACTCTGCTGTCAGAAAAGACTTGAAAAAGAAGAGTGAGGGCTGTAGAAAGAGCTTACCGGTGAGGAATATTGAGTGTGGCCCTGGAGTGGGGTCCTTTGCCCTTTCGGTCACTGATAATTGGAGATTGACATCTAAAATCTGTGTGCTTTTTCCGTGCCAGTTTGTAGTTGATTTGTTCTCGTTCCTTCAGTGAAACATCCTGAAAAGCAACAAGAAAGCAAGAGGATAAGACAGTTTCCCCAGATGTGGTGAGGTGCTTGTCTGTGACGGGAAATACGTGCTTTTTCAATACAGTATGTTTTGTCAATGCAGAACATCATAGTGATTTCAGAATCAACTTGGTAAAAGAATATTCCACGCTGGTGAGCGTCCCGTGTACAAGAGCCGTAGATAAGGCATCCTGTCTAGAACAGTCTGATACACTTCTCTGGGAAAGGGAAAGGAATTAAAGAAACAACCGTACTGGGAGGGATGAAATACTAACGATCTCTTCAGAGGCTTTGCTTTTTCCACTTTTTAATACGCGTGCAACAGCAGCTACGTAAGTAGGATATGAAGAAAAACGTCCATGAGTGTACACAATGAACACGTTTCAAAGCAATCTGTAATACCTACTCTCTGTCACATTCAGATGAAGTGTTTTTTCCTTAAAAGAACTAAGGGTTAAGGTTTGCATGTCTCGGAGGAGAAAAAAAAAACACTTCCCCTTCAATTTCACAAGATCAGACCAATTACTATGTTATTAGTGATTAAATTCTTTCTCTGGACTTAGCAAACAGAAACAATGAGTGATGCCTCAAAACACAGGACAGATGGCACTGTCTGTTTAAAATTAATACAAGTTTCTTCTAATAAAATCCTTCTGTCACACAAGTTGGACATAAATTCCTGCAAAGCCCATGATTTTGATGAGAAACGGGCTAAAGCTGAAATAGCCTTTTAAAAACAGAGACTGTCTTGTAACCTGGGACCTCCTTCATAACTTTTTAATTCAATTCTTTGTGAACAGGCCTGTCTTCTCTACTGCCAAACACTTTTGGAAGAGTTCATAGTCACCTCCTGTGTGTTCCGTGGTATTTTCATTAGCTGAAGAGATGTTCATCTCCTCCAAGGCAGGTACAAATTGCGTGCAAAGCCAATGATCTGAGAACGGTGATGAAGGAGCGGACTGCCACGTCACACCTCACCCCCTGGAGTACTTCTGACACGGTAGGTTTAGCAACGCTCTTGATGTCCCCCAGGAGATGAGGGGCACAAGGCTTCCCAAACCATCTCCTTTCTGGTGGCTTCCTGGGGCAAGAGTTAGCTCCTCGTCCTCCACCTTAAAGAAAAAGAAATCTGAATTATTGGCTCCTATTCCGTAGGGCATTTCAGCACCTAGTTTAAAGCGTCCGCTGAGCTCCAGGGAGTACAGCGAGTGTGCGGGCACTCTGACTGACACAGGCACGTATGTCAATATTCTGCTGAACAAGGCTTCAAGTTGCATTTGGGAAAACATGCAGTTAGATAAAAAGGAACACAGTAATTCCTTTTATTCCCTCTTTTTTCAAGAGTATTTAACTACATTTTCCTTTAAGTACGGGTGCATGAAAAGCTGCGCTATTGTAGGTAACAATATATAAAATGCAGTAGATTAAAGATCTGGAAATTAACTTCTCAGGGGACCTTTTCCAGTCTAGACTCTATTGGCATATCCTGCCAATTTGTTTGTCCGTTCTCCCCGTGAACATAACATTTGATACTGTAGGCAACGTAAAGATCTTTGATAAGCTTGCTACTTCCTGCAGCACTCTGTTCGCAATGAACTTTTAAGATACAGTTTACAGCTTTCAGCTTTCCATTTACCAAGAACGGAGACTATCCAGTGAATTATCCAGCTTTCAGAGAAGGGTAAATACGTTCCTCGTGCTTGCTGCAGCATCAGGTTGGAGCATCAGCTAACGAAAAGCTCTGTAGAAAGGCGGTGTTTAAATCCAGAGCAGACAGGCAGTGTTTCCAAAGTCACAGGACGGACCCAACAACCCGTGGCCCTGGCTACTGAAGGGTGCTACAGAAAAACAGGAAAAAATGCCCTAGGATATTTGGAGATCGCCTAAATGCACTGATGCAGGAGCTCAGCTTGAATCTGTGTCAATGGATGTATCCATGGTAGTCGCGTTATCGGAGAGGTCTTCAGCACCTTCCAGGCGGAAGCACAGAGAGAGGCTGCGCCTTCCCTGTGTGTTCAGTAGCTGTTCCAAGAAAGGCTTTTTCCCAGTGTTTGTTTTTTTTTTCCCCCACAAAAAAATGAAATTCTTTAAAACCTGTTATCTTTGTCAAACTGTGCCATTTTCAAGAAGATTATTCTACCCTTTCCATACGTAAAACATTCCTTCGATCTTGCTCAACCGTTTTTCCATAAAGACACTGGTAAAAATGTGATTTTTAAATGTTGGGGGATGCTTTCTCAAAACTGTTGCGCTAGAAGGTGCAGAGCAATCCTGCAGCAATTCTTAACGAGTTACCATGCCTTGCTTTTAACTTCCAAAGGTTAACACTGGCCAAGTCCTAAGTCCCCGAAGAGACAGTAGAGGTATAAATATCTCGAGAATGTTTAATGTCCTGAAATCCCTCAGGTTCCAGGGCATACACATAATTCAGTGCGTCTTCTCTGCATCATCCCCGTTGTGCATGTTTTCACCGTGTGCCTTCGTCCCACGGTGGATTATTCTCAACTGTAAAATTTCCTGTTAAGACAAAGCATCTTTGAGTCATTACTTCTGCGCTAAGATCCTCTCATCGAGGTTACCCTCTACATGGTGGATACATACTACTGAACTGGTAGGATTTGATTGGATCCTGCTCGGTCATAGAATCATAGAATCTTCATGGTTGGAAAGGACCTTTGAGATCATCGAGTCCAACCAAACAACCTACAATCTCTGCCACCAGAGCATGCAAAGTGTGAAAAAGTCTTCACCCTTTGGTAGGTATTTACACCAGTGCCAGCAAACTGGAGATTTCTGGATATGGACCGCTGGAAACAAAGCTGAACGTCAGAAATAAAAGGCATTTCCACCAGAAAGATTCCAGAAACTAAGCTGATCATCAGGGGGTGATGCTGCCTCATTAATGGTACTTCTTGCAGTGCCTTTATTGCTTTTTAGTTAAGCACACAATGCATCTGTAAAATTAAGCCACAGGCATAATATGGGACAAAAGGCACATGTGGCTTTTTCGCTGTTTTTGATTTTCTTCCTTCTGGTTATTACTGGGCCCTCTCTAGTGGCAACAACTAGACATGAAGAAGAGTTGTACTCCAATTTTGCCATTTTAGATTAATTTGTAAAACCCATACTGTTTTCTGAAAATACTAATTTTTACTATAAGTTAGATAAACCCCATTTTTTTCTAAATGCCTTCGTTAGTCCAGATATTTTGGTTTGAAAAAGAAAGACAAGAATATTTGGAATTCAAATTAAAAAAGGAGAAATCTAGGAAAAAGGACTCCTGTTCTCCCCATCAGATAAATCAAACATGGTTCTACAAAGTTACTGAAACCAGCTGTAGGAATAATCAGATCATAATTTACACAGGGAAGCACAGCTAGCTAATTATTGATGATCTTCCGAGAAGCTGCCACGTGGGGCAAACGTGCTCAAGAGACCTGGTTTTGAAGAACTTACTGAAAGCTGAGGACCAAACCGACCCTTGCGCAGGAAGACAGGGTATTATGGCAGAGGTCCTCTTGGCCAAGCAAGGAACTTCTTAGCGGTCTGAAATGGAAATGACACCATACAAGGAGCAGAAACAAGGACAAGCAAGCCAGGGGGCGCGTATAAAATAACCGCTTGGTTACTTACTGGTGAAAAGGGGAAGGCCAAAGCCAAGTTGGAGATAAAAATAAGGGATATAAAAAAAAGTAACAAGGGGCTTCCAGGAGGTAAATTAGGTGCACCTGAGCTGAAGATACTGAAAGCCATTTATTCTTGCCCCAAGACAAGCAGCTGATTTTTGAACTTAGTTCTATGCAGTTCGTGATAGTGCCCACATTGCGAGGACGCTGTGACAGCCAACGTAGCTCATTTGAAACTAACCTTGTGAAGTTTCCGTGAGCTGCTACTTCAAGGCTACACGCCTTGAAGTCTATGAAGACCATGCCAGTCATCCAGAAGGCGAGCCACCTCTAGTTGGAAAAGTGTCTTTACGCGATCTCTCAGCGGTAGGTAACGAATGAAGTTGAATTCGAAGCCATCATGCAGCTGTAACCCGATCACGGCAACCATTCTTCAGATTAAATATCCAGACCTAACGAGGCTGACTTTCTGTGAAGAACCCAGTACAGTGTGCAGTGATTAATGTGGCACTTGCTAAGCAATACCATTTCTGCTTTGAAACCATTCTGCAACAGTGGAAAAAAAAATCTTTCTTTTCCAGTACGTCCCTAAATGTTGCACTAATTTTGTCAACACGGTCTGCAAACGGGCAATACTTCCAATTCTGCCGTGGGGTAAAAGGGGTAGTGTGAAATAGTTTTCATGGAAAATCTATTATTTAGACTACCTGTAGTCTCATTAACCATAATTACTTTGGACTAGATGAGTAATGTTTCAGTCTACATGCTGGGAAACAAATGACTGTTGTCTATTCAAAGTCCATTAAGAAGTTCTGTTTTGCCTCAGTCTCTGACTCTCCCAAATGGAAAGTGAGATGTGGCGATCTGTGGATTTTGTGGCATTCTTTTTAGGATGTTTTTCATACTCCTAACATCGTGTAGTAACACAAAAAGCCTGCAGGCTTGTAACTGCATTTTGTCTTTTTATATCGAGAGTTACAGAAATACCAGAGCGGTAGCTAGCGGTCCAGCCAATGTACACAAAGGCTGGCCTCCCCATGCCCTGGAGACATCTTCAGCCGCAGGTCTAAGTTCCTTCCTTTAAGCCCTGTTGAGTTTGGTTCATCTCTCCTTCCTGCTGTATCTCTGTCTGCAGAACCTCTGAGGCCAGAGAGGACCCTGCAACATCTTGCCGTGGCGGGCTGGTAAGCTTCATCGTTTCTCAGGTGTACTGTTGTGTGGGGTTGGGGTTGGAGGAAAGAGGCTCCTTCTAGGCTGCTGCTGGCTTCATTTCATAGAGTGATTCCTGGCTGGTGCTCTCTGCTGCTCACCTACCACAGTTTTCTCTGAGGCTGACAGCTGAGGCTTTTCCTAGTCCTTCCTAGTGCTACTTTTGGCCTTTTGTGAAGATATGTCCTTGCTTCCTTGCAGTCCTCTTCTATTGGCCTTTCACTCAGCTCCCAAGCCTGCAGCTCCCTTGCATTGCCTGGATCATCCCACTGCTGGGATGGCTGCCTCCCATCTTCTCCCAGGCGGCTTTTATGTCGCTGAACCCAAGTCTATCAGCATGAATCCAACGAGTGTCACTGTTCTCCTTTGCTGAGCCACCTTCCCTCTGGTCAACAGGACTCTTTTATCCTATCAGGGGTGATCCACAGCAGTTTGGCCCACTCTTCTCTTTAAAAAGAGCAGGATCTGGTGTGAGCCAGTGTTTGAATCATTGTACGATATAGTGGTTGTAAAGATAAACTCTGTATGTCAGCGATGCCTGCGAATAACAGTTTATTATAACTAGCTGCAAGCGCCATTTCCTGTTTCTTACTGCAGGATTTTCCTACGCTTGAGGCTTTTCCTATCGCTGCTTCCAGCATTGCGTCTCTATCCATAGGTCAGGCTAACAAGGCAAACCCTATTAGCTATTTTTTTTAATGCTGATACTTGTTTCTGTTTTGTGGGGGGTTTTTTTGTTTTTTTTTTTGTTTTTTTTTAAGTATATATGCCCTGGGAATCTCTGAAACAGTCTCAGCACTGTACTAGTTACTGCAGGCATGCCCGTCTCCAAAGGCAGAGGTATGGTCGGCCTTGAGCTGGCACACGCTGATTCGAAACCAGACCTCAGTTCCATCTGCTTTTCGTGAGTTTTAAATCCAGATTTACTTTTTTTCCTGCTATCTGACTTCTGTAAGCCTTTGCAGAAGAGAATGATGACTAGAGGAAGACAGAGATCTTGGAGGAGACAATGCCTTTTGAACAGCATGCCTGCTCTTTTAGAACTAGTTTTAGTGTAAAGTCAAACACAATTATCTGCCTCCTTGTCCCAGGGTGTTAGCAGATCTTTCTGCCGTGTCCCCAGCGTACTTTCTTAGTACCTACTTTACACTTCCTAAGCTTTTCTTAACGCATCCAGTTCGTTCCCAGGTTCTCTGTGAAGGAAGATACTCAGCCACTCTGCTGCAGGCTGTGTAGACGAGCAGCTTTCGGCGGACTTGGTGCGTAGTCACCAGCCGTCCTCTCCTCCCTGTCAAAAACGGAGGTGGGGAGACAAGTTAAACTTCCAGCGAACCTGCAAAAATACGCGCTTGTGCTCATAGGCAAGCTTGCGAAGAGATGGGTCCCGACTACACAGAAAGTAACGGTGTTTCACGTTGTACTGGGGTTTCTGAACGGCTGCTATGCAGTTTTTCTCCAAACAGCTACTCATCAACAATAGCAAAATGAAACCATATGAGATAGTTATTATTTCCAATGTCAACTCTTAGTGACCAAAAAACCCACCTTCCCAGGACAGCTGTGTTTGTTTGTTTTTTTTTAAATTAGACTAGGAAGTACTTTGCTGAGGAATATTTTTTTTTTTTTTGCTTTAATTTATATTTGTTTGAGACCCAGTACGATGGAAGTTTCCTTTTGGTGGGAGGCCGCCTGGCACTAATGCAATGCAAGCAATAAGCAGCAATAAAAATGCTTTTTTGTTCCCAAGTCACAGTAATATCTAACAAACTTTTTGCCTCTTTAAGAGAGCTGATTAAGCGATTCACTTCACGCACGGTCACTACACCCAGGTGTAATTCCAGCTTTCAGTAGATAGTTGTTTTTCAACAAATCTTTGGCAGCCTGTTTTGTAAGTGGGTTTGGGTAGGCAGTTTTCACCATACGGGTTTTTTGTGATTTGTTTCATTGACACAGCGTATTACGGCTACAGTCAGAAAAAGGTCCGTGTGTCCTGTTGGGCCACATGAAGAATGCGAGGTCCCGACACCAGGAAACCATACAAATGTAATAAAAGGATGCAATACAAAGGTGGTACCGGGGAAGATATTTCAGGTAGAGACAGGAAAGTGTTATCACCGTTGTCTAAGGCCCTGAGGAGGGCGCTCCGCACAAGGAAGGCTGTGTAAAATTTTGACTACCCGCGGTTAAGAAAGATGAGCTGAAACTCATGCTGGAAAAGGTGAGAGGACGATGGGAGGAATGGGAAATCTATCATACAAGAGAAGAGTGGAGGTCACGGCTTCCACAGCCTGGCAAAAGTAAGAGGGGATACAGTCATTGTCATTGAATATGGTTTGGAGATGAGTATCAAGGGAAAACAGCTACCTAAGCAATCTAAGAACCACCTTAATATTAGTAACAAGCAGGGACAGATTTGCTATAAGTACATTTAAGATGGAAATCACGATGGCTATAGGCGATGAGATCCTGGAACTGCCACAGAGTAACAAAAGTCGAGCATTAACTTTTTATAAGACTGAGCTCACTAGATTTTCAAAACCGGGTTAAGGGAGACTGTGTTTGTTACAGTCCCTCACGCACCCTCCTACCGCACGAGACAAAAAACTGTCTCTAACCCACGTGGCCGCTTGGATTCGAGGCTGGTATAATCAGAGCTCCGTGGTTTTACGTTCTTTGCCGTAACCAGGATAGCTCGCATTTACGGAGCAACAGTACAAGCTAATGGAAACAACACCTAATTTTTTTAATAAATGTCAATGCTTCGAATTTGTTACGTGTTTTGAATTAACCAAAAACCTGGCAGTAACCTGAATGCCGGTGAACATTATGATAGAAGAAATTGAAAAAAAAAATACCAAAACCAAACAAGAAACCCGACGGCGTAAAAGCAGTATTTTTGTTAATGGACATATGGACATTTTTAAGGTGTGTTTCATGTCCTCATGGGCTGCCTACAGTTGCGAGCTAAAGAGGGGAAGCTACACGATCAGTTTTGTGACTTCTATCCTGATGTTTCTGGTGAATAAATGAGGTTTGCATATGGCAGAGAAGCAAAAAACCAAGCAATATCATGGAAACACTGTATTTACCTTGCGTAACGAGCCGCATTGCAATGAATTCCTTCCTGTAAAGGGGCCTCTATGAAATGTGCTAAATAGAATAATCCTCGGGCCCCTTCCTTTCTTTTCTATCTCCTTATATGCTTTTTAAACTGTGCTCTTGCAAAACTAAAGTCCTTTATTCTTCCAGTGACCTAAATTTGCAGAAAGACAAATCCATTGCCTTCAAACAGCATGTGAACACACAGCTTTGTAAATTGCGGATCTCCTCCCTCCCAAGCCAAAGGAAATTTCTGTTAACCATTATCCTGATTGTCTTACGGCAGCATATTGGGAAAATACCTTCTTTTTTTGCTCTCCTGAATGTCTGTCTTCTTCCTTGCTGGACTCCATACTAATGTTTAATCCCCCGAATCATCAACCTCAGAGGCGGCCCGAGCCACCTTCCTGCTTCCCCTGTTGCTGTGCATAGCATTGCTCGGAATAGGGATCTTGTACGGACTAGAACATCCATGGGGCTACTTTCATGTTCACTGTTAAAATAGCAAGATCAGGATTAAGAAATCGGCTGCACGTGCTATTTCACCTCCGTCCCTCGGCATCCCCAAAATGCTGCCTATGGTGTTCAACCATCGGAGTCTCCCAGAAAGAAAGGAGCTGGAATAAACCCCATACCCTGACGCTACAAATCAACTGGCTGTTTAAAATTTATGTAGGATTCCTTTTTTTTTTATTGCCACAGATGTAATAACGCGTTATTCCAGCAGGCGCAGAGACCTGCCTCTTAGAGAACCTGGCACATGACCACTGGTGTCAAAACAACACTCCAAAACACCGAAGCGACCCATTCTTTTGGAACTATGGGTTTCTGTACCCGAACACCACGATCTCACACAAAGTGGTAGAGACGTTTAAATCTTCTTTAGCAAGAATGTAACATGGCTTGTTAGGAATGACCTTTGTGTATCCTTGCGTGTACCTAGCATTAACAAATTCACAAATACTTCACACCTTAAAAAGTTTCTCTGGAAAGCTTGCTTCTTCCGGCTGATAGCAAGTTTCCAGTAAAATCGGTTTGTAGTCTAGATGGCAGAGGAGTTTTTGTCAAAGAGAAATACCTCCCAAACCATGGATAATCATTATCCCCTCTGAATTACCTAATCTATGGGGTTTTTTTTATTGTGTGGAAAAACGAAACGAGGAGTTTTCTTGCCAAATCCCTCAGAAGTGGCCTAAATGCTCATTGTCTGACAGAGATCACAGATTCAGACTGCTGTCCCATTGTCCAGCATCGGTGCCTGCAATAGCCTGGCCTCATAAAACAGACATTTAACTGAACAGAACCAATTAGCCCTCCATCGCGGCCCCCGCTCACAATAGAAAAAACAGCTGATGTTCCCTTAACTGGAAACAATGGGAGGATATGCATGGGCTGTGTAACTCTTACAAGCGGAGTAACTCTTTCCAGAGTGGGACCGTGAGAAAGTAAAGCCCGTAAATGGCCTTTCAGTGGATGAACTCCTGAACAGTCTTTTATAATGTGAACTCATCAGTCAGCTGTCTGTGGACGCCGTTTTCTTTAGAAAATCTCAGTTCAACTGCAACATGCCAGTTTTTAGCGATAAACCAGTCCACTGAATGATATTCTGTCTCAGCACTGTATTCACCCCAGTATGGATTCATTCAGCAGCATCTTTTCCCTCCAACCCTCTTTTACATTTCTTACCATGCTTGTACCTCTTCCTAATGATCTCGGAATAGTAATGACCACCGACGTGAGTGTGGCAAGAACTTGAATGTTGCTCCTAACAATGGCAGTGAGGCTTCTTTTAAGATTTGGATGCTGAGAAAATTCAAGCAAAGAAGCTGATGAGCTCAGAAATTCATCCCTTCCATATGAATCTGGTAATTTACTTTGACTACTTTCTCTTCCACCTAGTTGGGAATTTGCCACCACGTCTAATCACTGGATACCCAGAACCCGGCTAGAGCTCCTCTAGCAACAAGACCGTGTTCAAAAAATGACCCCTCTTCAAAGTCAATGTACAGCATTGTGTCCCTTCCCACCCAGAACATTTTCGAAGCGCCTTCAGGCAATAGTTCATCATTTCCAAGCATGAAACTCTTTGAAACAAAGAGGCCTTTGCTAATGGCAAGGCAAAGATACCATTAACTTTGGGAAAACAATGCACAATAAATAAAACCGTCTACTCTGTTCAGTACCTTTGGCAACGGTCTTGGTCACCAGCTGATGCTGTGAATTTCCCGTAGGCGTACATTCTTTCTGAGCATCGTTTCTCCTTCCATAGCTGCTACATTTCCCTACATTTGAGCACTGTTTGATGCTGTAACTTCAGAGGTCTGACTCCTGCCTGGGCAGGCCTGTTTCTAGCGCCCTGCAAATCGGTATTCTGTCGATTTTGGAACCTCCTTCCTAAAAAACGATCTGAAGGTTTCATTTTATTTCATGATTTAGTAAAAGTTTTCGGGGGAGATCATGGAATGGTATGGGTTGGAAGGGGTCTTTAAAGATCATCTAGCCCAACCCCCAAGATGTCTCACGTCTGCTGCTGTTACCATGGTTTGCGTGAAAAAAAACTTTCCTTTGTTCAGCTCCATCGTGTATCTGTCTCTCCCTCATGTCTACTCATTAAGTCCTTTGCTAGAGCTCTTACACTGAAGTTGTCCAAGTACAGGATGCTGAAAAGACTTTGTGGTCATTGAAATGTAACTATGAGGTCTCCCCGAAGTGCCACTGGCGGAATGAGGAATGAAAGCTGAAGAAAGGCCATATTTTTTATAAAAGAACAGATGGTATCAGAAAGCCCTACCTCTCCGGATTATCTGTCTATCCAGGGATCCGGGTAAAACAGCTACACAGATTAACTAGTTTTATGGGCATTCTTCTCCTGCTCACCAATAGATGGGAGCAGAGATTTCTCTACTTGTGAAATTTTCGGGCTACAGCGCTTGCAGTTTTTTGAAGACTACAAGGGGGAAAAAAATAAAACCAAACAATGACAGTATAACTCCTTCATGCGTCCGCAGGGAGAAGTATATTGTTTCATTTAGTAGCATAGAAATGAGATTTGTAATGGGAGTCAAATGGAAACCAGGAGTTCAGCACCCTTGAATTCTTTAACCTTGGAAATCTCTGGTTTGGTATCTAGCGCTGGTCAAAGGTATTTAATGCGTTTACAGCCTCTCATTGTTACTTCCCAGATATAAGTGTGTTTTGCTTGGATCCAAGCCTTCACAAAAGCAAATAAACACGTCCTAAACTTCCATTCATTTTTCTTACGAGATCAAAGAGGAAAAGCTGTCCAGATGTAAATAGCTAAGCCTCTAATGAGATGATCAGTGAATTGTTTCTCTCTTGTACTATAAGCATTTAAATTAAAGTATTGCACTTAGGGCACTCTGCACTTCTAACTTGTATAGCGGGATCCAAGTATCTAACACAAGCCAGACAAATAACTTCAGCAATTAGCTTTCAACATAGGTCTCTAGCCTCTGACCTTCCTTGTTCATCAGAGGCAAGCCAAATGCTTTGTTAAACAATATTAATCGTGCCTGGCACTTCTCTAGGGCCAGAGGCGTCACAAATAGTTTCCTACTAGGAAAAAGCTGTTTGGAAGAAGAAGATCTCATGCGTATTTTCTGTTCAACAGGAGGCTGACTCAGCCGTACTGGAGGTGAAGAGAAGTCCGACCTGCTTCTCTCTGTGCGGCACTTGAAATGGCAGTGGAGTGCCTGCAGAGGTACCACCTGCGTGACGCTGTGCTGCCTTGCTCTTCACCATCTCGGGCTTAGCAGCTCCACTAGCTCAGGAGTGAATCCGCTGCACTCCACTCCGCACTTCCCAATCCCTGCAAGCATCCCATCTAACGTCACACGTTTAACCCAAGCGACCAGGTTAGGACTACAAGAAGGCCAACAGCATTCTGGCTTGTATCAGGAATAGCGTGGCCAGCAGGAGCAGGGAAGTGATGGTGCCTCTGTACTCGGCACTGGTGAGGCCTCACCTTGAGTGCTGTGTTCAGTTCTGGGCCCCGCTGTACAAGAGGGACACTGAGGTGCTGGAGCATGTCCAGAGGAGAGCTACCAGGCTGGAGAGGGGTCTGGAGACCAGGGCATATGAGGAGAGGCTGAGGGAGCTGGGCATGTTTAGCTTGGAGAAGAGGAGGCTGAGGGGAGACCTCATTGCCCTCTACAACTCCCTGAAAGGAGGGTGCAGAGAGGTGGGTGTTGGCCTCTTCTCCCAAGTGAATAATGACAGGACCAGAGGAGATGGTCTGAAGCTGCGGCAGGGGAGGTTTAGATTAGATATTAGGAAGAATTACTTTACTGAAAGAGTGGTCAGGCACTGGAAGAGCCTGCCCAGGGAGGGGGTTGAGTCGCCATCCCTGGAGGTGTTTAAGAAACGTCTAGATTTGGCACTTCAGGGTATGCGCTAGTGGCAGAGATTGTAGGTTCTTGGCTTTTTTTGTTTGGTTGGGTTTTTTTGTGTGTGTACGGTTGGACTCGATGATCTTTTGAGATCCTTTCCAACCATGAAGATTCTATGATTCGATGACTCCTTTTAACTGTCGGTGAGAGACCCAGCTTAACCGCGCTGAGCTGCCTCCTGGCACTGCCTCGTTGCACCGGGTGCAGGTGGGGTCTGGGTAGTAGGTGCTTACCCTGGGAAGCTTAGCCCAGTGACGCAGGATGAGCTTGGGACAAAAGGCTTGACTTCTGTACGTATCTGAAGACAGAAAGTTGCAGCTACACCTGCAAGGTTTTTTTAAAATCCCTCACAACTGACTAGATTCACAGAGGTCCTGAGTCACCAACTCAGGGAGCTGCCAAACATTTTTATGATCCTGTGCCACTTAACTAGAAAATACCTTTTTTAAACCCATTTAGGGCGATCAATTTGAATAGCTTTGGGTTGGTTTGTTATGGGGATTTTAGGTTAATTCTCTTCATTCATACCTAAATACGTTGTGCAAGCATAGCGGGAATATAAGTTACGTGCTCCTAGGGCTGCCTGTAAAGACAAGGGTTGATGGGACTGACAATAAAGTTATCCCATCGTTTTCCCTAGTACCTCTTACTCTTAGCTCATCTTTCAGTCGCTAAAAGTGCTATAAGCAAAGCAAACGTTCTGCTGGCAAGAAGAAATGCCAACAGTACCTGGTCCTGAAGTTACCGTCTAATTTCAAGGGTTTAAACATGATGCATCGCATTTTGTCTGCGTGTAAACTGGTGTCAAGTCACTGTAACTCCAGTGACCTCCACGGATTTTCTCCTGTTCTGCAACATGGCGAGGTTACAGTTCTTCAGCCCATCTTAAAAACTTTTTTTTTCATGAATTTCTGTGCCCTTCTCTCCTTAGATACAAGATGCCCAAAAGATTTAAGTAATCATAGCCCATAGTACAACCTACACATAATGGATTGGCATCTGCCAACTGGCTAGTCCCGGTGTCCTCAATTCTGCAAAAATAACTGAAGTCAGAATATGAAGAAAAACCTGCTCTCATTTACAACAAAGGTATTCTAATATTTACAACAACGGTATAATAATTTGTGCTGATGCAAGCTGACGTGGATTTCACATTCTTTCTAGCTCTACATTTGAAAGAATAACAGCAGCTCAACTCCATTTCACAGTTAAAACACTAAATACGTGCTCAGGAACACTCCGGGTTGAGATACATGCTAGTCAAAATTGTAGTCCGAGCTGTTTCTTTCAGCTTGGCCAACAACAAACGTGTTGGAAATTCCGCAAGGGAAAGAAAACCTCCCAGCTGCGAGCTGGTGAGCGGGTGCTTTGGGACATGGACCGATGTTTTCAGTATGTCCGTACAAATTTGAGGTCTGCTCAATATGAGGCCTACCAGCGACACCTGCAGAGGTAAAACACGGTGCTGAGGCACAATGAAAGGCAGCGACAAAGCCTTTTAAAACAGTTTTACTCTACTATACATCTTCTCTCCCCATTACAGGAGACCTACCACATTCGTAATTTATAGGTGAAACTTTCAGAGCAAAGCAGGAGACCGGAGCATCTGTCAGCTTTAATGAGAGGGGCATCCAAGCTCCGGAAAGAGAGTCTAAAGAAATTTCAGCCCACAACTCGTAACCAAAACAAAGGAACAATTTTCGTAAATGTGTCAAACTATGGATCACAAAACGGGGAAAAAACCTGCAAATGTCATGCTTCTCTTTAAAATTTATCTGTCTGTATGTAATACAGGGCTCTGAGGAGGATGCAAACAATCCCAGCTGTGTGCACTGAACGTGTTATTAGGGCAGCGAAAGTCAGGCACGTTCACCAACTGACTCTGCCTTATCTTTATTTTTAAAAATAGAAGTCTGGTTGATATTGGCCAGGAACACAGATGACAGTGATCTCCACGTCTTGCGGAGCTTAGGGAAAGAAGGCAGTGAAAGGATCACCTCTTTTATAGGGAACTGGGCATGACAAGCAACCAGACGCTCACAAAAAGGGCTGCCCACCTTCATCTCTCCGAGTTTTTACAGCTCTAGGAATCAAGAAGCCGAGACTATAAATCTGCTGTGGCTTTTTCTGAGAAGTTGCCAACCAGACTGACTGTCAGGAGTCATGGGAAAACAGGTACTTCCAGGCCTGCAGTGAGCACTTTCTGACGCTGCGCTTGGCAGTGTTTTCACAATACGCTTGTGTGAACAGTCTGAAACCTGGCTGGCTGGCAGCTCCTTCACCTAGTTCAGCATGCTGTTTACTCACCACGGCGCATCTCCTTGCGGGTACCACGTACTTTCCATTTTCTTCTCCACCTTAAACCTCCGTGCCGTATTTCCTCCGGGCCCTAGTGAGTCAAAAGGTGCCAGACTGTAAGTCGGTTTGTTTTTTTCTAGCAGATCGTGTAGCACTCTTCTCTCACCAAGAGGCAACGAAAGAGCACAAACCTCAATCTAACGTGGTATTTGCTCGGGAAAGCGGTTTGCTCTTTACGTGATTGTAAAGAACTGGCGCTCTTTGAAGACGTCTCTGTTTCAGAAAAGGTTTTGAGATACTGATGTTTTTCGTTCCACTTTAAAATAACCCATTTTGTTCAGTTTACAATTATGATACATAAATCTTACCTTAATAGCTTAACTGCAGAAAATACAGGTTTAAGTTTACGGCTGCATAGTTCAGAGCAATTTGGAAGTAAGATCAAGTGGTCCAGACAGAACCACAGCGGGGGCTCTCTATCCTCCCTTCTCCGTTTCCTAGGTATTTACTGATGAAGAGATGCTGACAAGAGCGTCCAGCCACGTGAGCACCGCAAGGCACCCAGGACTGAAACCACCAGTGAACACGGGTATCACGAGCCTGCGTGGCTGCCCTGGCCGGCTGGAAGCTGTCGTACAGCCAGGCGTCACCCGCCAGCTGGAAACAGCCGACTGACGGCTGAAGAGTCAGGAGAAGCTTTTTGCGCGGCCCCTCTGCAAAACCCAGCGTTTCTCAGCAGAATTTTCCACGAGGCATTTCTAATATTTATTCTGTACTTACCTAAACTCACTCGCTCTCCGTTTTTAAGAGATTTCTTCTTTATATTAAAAGTGGGTTTACCACCTTTCCTATGAACCCAGCTTTATGAACCCGTAAACCTTCCAGAGTCCTGATCTTGTCCCAGGGTATGATCCTGGCTTTGAACTGCATTTCTCAACTTTCTTCGTGTCATTTGCTTTACTCCAAGGGAAAGATCTCTCCAGTTCTTTTTCATGACAGGGCTTCTCTGAAGCAAGGGTCTAAGCATTTTTCTTTTTTTTTTTTTTTTTTTTTTCCCCCTTCTGGCAGTAATCCTACGGCTACCATTGGTCTTAACTAGCACAGCTAGTGTAGGAGTTGCCAAGGGTTCTGCAAAAAAAAACAGAGAAAAATGGAGTCAGATGACTGTGTGCCAAGGAGGAGGTTTTTTGGAAGTTAACAAAAACTCTGATTTGTAGTTTGGGTGCATTCCGAATTTACCAAAGCCACGTCTTCATTCTAGTAATAAACTCTACTAAAAACCAAAGCCTTCTACCCAAAACTACTTTTGACTTTCTAATGTAACAATAATAGCAGCCTTTCTGAAATTATAGTTTGCGTTACTGATGAGTTGAAAATTAAAATCAAAACCTTATCCTGCAACAGGGAGAAGTTTTACACATTTTTCTACCATTTTATAATAAGATGGGGGGAGAAGTTTCACAAAATTACCCAGAAAAACATCAGATTAAGATGCTGTAGTGATTTAATATTTAAGGACACAATGAAGGGCAATGCATCTTACCCAGCTTCAGCTGATTAGGAGACAAAGATGAACTATTTGCCCTACGCTGTCAGAGGGACAAAAATAAGTAACTTTGGAGACCTCTTCGTGGGACAGCCATGCTATGGAGGGAACTTTTGCCCTGCGGAGAAATATCTGGTTTTCTATTCACTGTAGAGAAAGCCAAACAAGCCCAGCTTTTAGATGCCTAAACTTAGGTGAGCTGAGTCCTGCCCCTGGTTATGCGGTACCAATTTTTTTTGAGTAAGAGTTTCTATGGAAATTATCAGTGGAAGTATTGGTCCTAAACTGGAATAGAAGGTGAAGGAGTGAAGACAGCTCCCTTTGACGTGGTGTAAAATGAAGCTTGTGGATATCGGCGGCGTGCCTGCATTCATGTAAAGAAAAAGAATCCATTTAATCATATGTTCTTTTTTTTTTCATATATATATATAAAAACATGATCTATGAGACAGAGCTGATGTATAAAATTCAAACCCTTAGCAAAAGTCTTTGGTTTTTCCTGGGCTACAATTTATCCTGCGCTGCGGAGGAGTATGGCTTCTATTACACATCAAAAGTCTTTTGCAGGGAAATACTTGGCTCCAGATTGTTCCTATTAAAGCCGCGCATATTCTGCCAGCGCTCCCTATCTTCTGTGCTCCTTCTGATCCAGAAGCAGGCCATGCACAAAAGCAATCGCGGAACTTGTGTGAAGAGGCCGACCCGTTCCCCTGAATAAGGACCTGAAGGGGACACACCGGCTGGGCTGCCCCGCTCGGCAGCACGCGTTTCCACTCCACTTCCACAAAGGCATTCCTCTTGCGCCGCAATCCCGCTGCCAGCTCAAGGCCCAGGCTGGGATCTGTGGTGAGGATATTTTGCTTTGACAGCCCAATGTCACTTTGTTTTTACATAATCAGCCCTTTTTTTTGTAAGCTGCGGGCTTCAGATAACAGCAGTGAAAAACAATTTCAAGTGGAAGCGGCACCCTGGGTACAGACCGAGACAGAAAACGTTCAGGAAAACTAAATATTTCTTATTTCTTGTAATCACCTGCTTTACAGCAATCAAATGTTGACAAGTGTTGCTGATAACTTGCTTTGCGGGGAAGACGAAGTGAAAGAGGACAGGAAGAGAGGTTCTTTTGCATTCCCCTTATGCCCTTCAAGAACAGATTTGCCAACAGTAAAAAAATAAGACAAATATCTGCACACTGAAGTGCCTGGAAGCGAACTCACACACGCCTTCACTGTACTAGGCTTTTGTTTGGAGAACCTTTCCATCTGGATGAGTAGCAGGAACAGGAAAATGTTTGAAGCTGGGAAAAATACCATGCTGCCGTCTATAAACCACCGATACAATTTTTATGTGGAGCCCTAAAGAGAACGACATGCAGTGCTTTTTTTTTTTTGCCAAATCCAAGAGCTCGGATGTTTGCAAGCAAAACAAAACAAACTCAGGCATTGAGACTCATTCCCGAAATCTGTCCCGTGGCTGATCCCGTGGCACGTACCCCAAACACAGGCATTGTGCAAGCTTTGTCTCCTGTATACCCCTGGACTGTCATGGGTACAGCAGCGCTACGGCTATGATACCGCTAATGGCACCCACTCCACAAAAGGGAAGGTAATTAGCAGAGAAATGACTATTGGTGCAGCTAGAAAGTAGACAAGTAATCTTTTGGATTTCAGTTCATTGCGTCGTTGTTTTCAAACCAGCGCCTAATCTTCCCAGACCCCACTCCGTGGCTGTTCCTTTCTTCCTTTCTTTTCTTCTTCCCCCATTTTGCAGGGACTATGGCTTATTCTGATTCGCTCCGTTTCTTTTTTTCTTAAATGGCCACAGGGCAGCCTTGCTGTTGCCAAGGATATAGCAAATGCATGCGACATCATGCCACCGAAAACAATCGAGCGAGTCACATTCATTCCTGGTGTAACGGTGCTGAAATCAGGAAAGCTAGACTGGGAGCAGGAGGTCTAAGCTACAAAATGATAAAACGACTTTTCTTTAAAGGAAGTATTCTTAAAAATAGCCTTCAGGGAGAAATGTGCAGGTTTTTGCTCATAAAGTGGTTGTTGGCAAAGGTTTTGTTGCCAAACTCAAGTCAGAGCATTGCTGAGAGGCGGTAAACACACGCCATTTTGACAAGAAATTAGGAGGCAACATAGCACTGGAAAATATTAGACTTTTTTTTTCTCCCCTAACCACAAAAAGCCTGTTAGGAGATTAAGAATCTCCAGCTCTCAACGGTATAGCTGTTTTACCGAAATTTAATTAATGAAGAATAATATTTTGTGAAGAAGAGAAAACACCTCTGTAGGATGCGGAGTGTCAGGAATAGATGGAAAGTTGCCCGTATAAACAGTGCTGCAACTCTGGGATAAATTATAGGAGCATTTGCATGCATGATTGCCCGTCTGTAAAACAAGACGTGCAGCCACCCAGAGGAACGATGTGCAAGGCAGACGTGTGGGGCTGATATTAAGCTGATCCAGAACAACAGAAGATCTCTCCCGTCACATCCGGCTTTGACCCACGGAAGTTTAAATGACTCTAAATGAGTAAATAAATAGAGCTGGAGGTCTCACCGAGAGCGCTAAAAGGAAACCCAAGCTATGCTATCTACATATCTGTTCCTGGGTTGGGGGTTTATTTAGACTCAGCTCAGATTTTGGATTGTTATTTCTCCATTTGAAGTTTTTTTGGCAGTTTCGGGAAGGCTGAAGGCTCAGATCCAGCGCGTTCCAGCTGCGCGGCCCAGTGTAGTCCACGGGCACTGGCAGGGGCGTGGGGAGCTGGAGGACTTCAATCCAGGGACGCTGTCAAGAACTTCGCCTTCCACAGCTCCTCTCTCAAGTACCAGCTGCAAAATATCAACACCACCTTCCTCAGAGAACACAATTAATTAAATGAGGCTTAATTAATTAGTGTCAATAAAGCAGATGTAGCAATTATGGTGGAAGTAAATATATGTACATATTGTAAATTATTATCTTCTGTGCAAAGGATTTGTTCCGAAATCCCTGTGGCCGTTTCACTCCTCCCCACAATGCTACGGGGAACACCACTGGGGTCCACTGGGGAACATAAACTGCAAACTGATGAGGAACTAATGTACTTTTGTAAACTTCTATCACTGAAAAACAAACAGCGAGCAGACTCCCTTATTAACTCTTTGTCAACTTGATGGTGAAGTGCAACCCCAATACTTAATTTCCATATCATGCCGCATCCCGTGCCACAAGTCAGTCACCTGTTTAAAGTTTTGTGGGGTTATTTTAAATGTTTTAGACCTGACAACCCCACTGAGGCTTTTGTATCATCTACTATTCTTCGATGGTACAGGAGGAGAAGATAAGGAGGCTATGGCAATCTAACCTGTTTCGTATGCAGATAATAATCAGCTGTGTATCTTATTCCGAGTGTGTACCCACCGGAGCAGGTTTTGATTTCATTTGCTGTGCTGAGAATCAGGAATAAGGATGCTAAACTTGGGTTAGTTACACCGGAGGTAGCCAGACGCCAGAAAAGGCGAGCATCAGAACCCCGCCAACCACATATACCTCCCCTCAGGCAAAGGGGGCACCTTTTGTAATGTTAGCGGGTACTGACGCAAAGTTATCATTCATCCCTGGGTCAGGGGTTGGCGTCAAGGGAAAGAAAAGGGGGAAAAAACTGGCGGGGGATGAAAGATCAAAAACCAGTAACTGCGAAATTATTTATTGTACCTGTGTGGGCAGTTGGTATTCTGCAAAGCCTGAATGTGAGTCTGAAAAAGCAAATTTGGAGTCACATCGGACTGGTATCTGTGTGAAGCCTTTGGCAGCTCTGAAATGCGGGCTTACGAGTAACAAAACGCATCGCCAATCCGTTCGAGAAGTTTGACTATTATAAAGGATTGGCAATGAATGAAACCCCTCATACCTTGCAGATACGAGGGCGATGCAAAGTCAACATAATGGACACTGTAATAGCGTCCATTAGCTTGGAAAAAAGCGGATAGAGAAGTTTCTGAGTTGCCTTTCAAAATTTCTTCAAAATGATAAAGAGGACAAATTAAGTCGGTTAGAGACCCTAGCTATAAAAGCAAATGAGGCTAATGTACTGGAAGAAGTAGTCAATAGATTAAGAAACTAAGAGCACCAGCTGTGAAATCTAATGTATTGCACAGTAAGTACCACATTGAAGGGAATAGCTTGGCTGACAGAACCCACAGAGGCAGCCAGACAGAATCACTTTCTAGTTATCAACAGCTCGCGCATGAGATTTTTATCTTTCACTCTACGCTCCTTTTGCTCTGCAGATAATGATAGTTTTGGTGGAGAGAGGATGGGAGCTGGGATATATTTTACTAGAGTACAGCCATCTCAATAATTCATGCTGTACAGAAGCCACGAAGGGGAAAAATATACTCTTGTCTCCCTGATGAAGTAAACGGATTAAGGCAGGCAGCAGCATACAGCCGGGGTGCTCTGAGAGATAAGCTGCAATCGGAGGTCACTGCTCTTCCTGCCTCTGAGCCTGTGTGGTTCCCCCCCCCGCCAGATGATACTTCTATCAGTTAGCCTTTGTGGAAAGAAAAGTTTCCATGGCCCACGCCAGGATATCTCCTTTATTTCTTCAGGTGACAGCATTTCCTCTGCAACGGACTGCCAAAAGTAACGAGCTGTTTACGAATCTGTGTTTAGGGCCATGGACTGGCCCCCACCAGGGACAGCCCCGTGAGTGTATCACCCTACTAGGATGAGGTATTTGTAGATTTTTCAGTTTTATGTTATGCGCTTTGTGCTTATGTGTTTCCTTGCTTTCCAAAAAGCCAAGATTTAAGGGTAAATATATCTCTGTTTTATGATGGTGCCGTAAGTTGCCAACCTCATGATGTGAATGAGTTTGGTTTCCATTCACGGAGGTACAATTCTTTACTGCCTGGCTCAACTTAATCAATTTTTGTCCCAGTGAGTAAATGAGCGCTGAGACGAGTAATGAGGTGAGTGAAGGTACAAACAGAAAAATAGCTAGCAGCAAGTTTAAAAATAATTCTAAAAAACCTACCCACAGAGTGAGATGTGTGAGAAGAGCGAAGGCAGCCTTTTCATATGCCCAGCCGTAGGATGGAGAATCTGTTCGGGCATCTGACGAGGCAGATGGATAATTAGTGCCATGGGTGAGGACCTGGGCCCGCACTGCTGGTGACCTGGCAGCTGCCTTTTCGCGCTTAACTTTATTTGGAAATCTCTTCCTCCTGCTTTAAAGAGGTATGGGCAGAGTCGCACAGGTGAGCTGTACACAGGACCATCTTGAATCAGAGGCCAGGGCGGCAAGAAGCGTGCTTGATTTTTTCGGATCTGAAAAGGAAAACCTTTAAAAGAATGTTTCAAATTAGTTCTCTCAAAGTCTGAATTCTCCTCTTTTAAATGGGACGCAGCGCTTCCCCCCCCGCCCTTTTCTCTCATTTAAAACATTACTTTCTGTGCACATTGTAATGCATTTTAGAGAGTTTTGACAAGGCAGCTTTGCTAGCTGTCAGCTTCCAACTACACTAAGCTTTCTGTGATTTGAGCACCTATTCAGGCAACGGGAACTTTACATTTAATAGTCAATGACAGCTTTTACATAAACACAAAATATTAATTTTCAGAGACTTAACGCACCAAAAGCTAACCAGCTCTCCATAACATCACGGCCTTTTTTCATAACCTTGTTTTATATTTTGCATAACACTTAAAGGAGCGGGAAGGGGGGAAGCCCTGTAACTAAGGCAGTTGAATGAAATGCTCCAATAACAAAAAACTGAACATTTTCTTGTTTGCAAAAAGTCACTGCTCAGATTATATGACCTCTATTTAGGCAAGAATTTATGAGAGTGAGTATAGCACCATTATTGCCTTGCAGTGTCGAAGTACATTTGTAGGCTCTCTACTAGCGGAAGATGTAGACGGGCATCACCTTTCCTGCCTCTTCCCATTCACTCATCCCTATGCCGCACCCACCCAATGCTTGTAACGTCATCCCATTTTCATTGCACGTTTTTCTCATTGCCTTTCTCCCTGCCTTCCGCGTACTGCATGGTCATCTCCCTGCCTTCCGCGTACTGCGTGGTCATCAACATCAGTTTGGGTTCATAAAGTTTACAACTTTAACCTCAGTCCAGCCAACCCACAAACATTTCAATAGACGTGACTACTCACAGACTTAAATTTAAGCACGTGACTCCAGGAAAAAGCTGCAGTGTTCGGAGCCCGGCCTGTATCTGAACAACAAAAAAACTTCACAAACAGTCACACAGTGAAACAACAAATTATCACCCTCCTTGAATCCTTTCTTTGACTCCCACCATTTTTTTCAGATCATTTCCAAAAAAAAAAATCTCCGTTCTCTTCCAGTAGTCAATGCATGACAAGCTGAAAGCAAGTGGTCTAAAATTTGGCCAGAGTGGGGAATGTCAAAATGGGCTCAGCAGGGTGGTATGGCTGCAGCCTTTGCTACTGGTTCCATAATAAGCTGAACAGGTTCCATCATCATGTCCTGTATATTCGGCTTAATTGGCTCGGTCTCTCCAAGGAAAGGCAGCGGTATTGATTTACTGCGCTGTATAAATGTGTTTATAGCTTGGCACTAGCACACTTATGCTCACTTTTTTCCAATGTGGATTTCAAATAAGCCCTTTGCTCAAATGAGTCTATTAACTTTAAAGTGCCTAAAGCTAAAACTGAATTATGAAAGGAAAGCTTTGGGGGCTGCAGCCCAGAACAGCTGGGAAAGGCTCCTGGAGCCTTCCCTTAGTACCTGCTGTGATTGATATTTAAGCATCACTGGTGGAAAAATAATTAAATAAGTAAAAGCGAACCTGGCGGCACACATCGCCTGAGCCTGAGCTGCCTTTTACTTCAGCTGGCACTCGGATTATTAGAGCAGCTCCTGGTTTACACCAATGTGAAATCAGAACATAACGCATTCCTTCCTCTTGTTACGAATTTAATTTTGAATGGTCACATTTCCCTGTTTCTGTACTGGGGTACAACAGGCTGGGGAGAAGATCGTCTAACCACGGTTCCTCCAGCAGTTCATTTGGTGGGTCTCTTTAGGTCTGGGACGTGGTTCCCTCTTCTCCCACGGCCTGGGGGACTGCACAGAGCTGTTCTCAGAGCCCATCAGTGCCGTCTGTACGCTGCTGGAGGGGCCGTGCCTCTGCTCTGCGCTTGATACTTTCACGTGTAACAGCAATTATCATCCCGGCAGGGCCAGTTAATCAAGCGGCAAGTTTTAGCGGACCCCTAAGTACAATCCATAATTACCTATACCTGCTCAAGATTAGGTCTCTCCAACTAAGAAATAATACAAACTTCTAGCTGCCAATAGTTTGACTTTATCTGGAATAAAAAAGGAATACTCTGATACCCATAGAGAAAAAAAAAAAAAAAATTTGTAGAGAACAGAATTAAATTAAGGAAAGTGAAATCGAGGATGAACATCAGGGGTAAAACAAGCCATAGTAATATCTCCTAAACTGTGGAACGATCTCCCAAGGAAAGTGAGTGATGGCGTCCTACAGTGTGAAGAATTAAAACAGCAGCAGGCAGAGCCTCAGGAAGAAATGCCTGAGGAGGCAGCGGGGACTGACTGCACAGAGAGCTTCTGCTCAGGCACCCGCAATGTACGTGCACGCTGAACGTGTACTTGTGCTGTATCTACCCGTATTTCTCAGGTAGGTACCATCTGCATAGCTTGAAATCTTGTCTCTATTTAAAGTAATGGGAATTTTACAGGCTAATTGAACAGCAAGCCATCAGAGGACACCGGTGACTCTGGCTGGTATTTTTCTGTCCCATCCTCAACGCATAATCCCTTAAAAATTCTTCAGACTTACAAACAGATGATTTTCCAGAACATTGCTATGACTTAGAACACGGTTATTACTAGATATTTCTGCTTTAAAAAAGAAAGAAGCCTCCTTTTGTTTTTACAATTACCTCTAGTATTCAGCTGTAATATGTACAGGTAGGAAATGAGACGCAAAACAAAAGCATTTCTCTCACTTGCTGGAGGAAGAGAAAAATACAACTGCACTTGCTGCAGAATAAGAACAAGATGCATTTCTTTGGTATGCTTTATTTTGCTTTTTTCCCGGGGAGTTTGTCCATAGTTTCTGGTGGATAATGAGGAAGGATCTCCTGATCTGTAGCTACTTGTGGAATCCCTTTTCTAAAGGAATTTTTGAGCACAAGTTATAGGCCGATCAGAGGAAGCACGCCCGCTCTGTCATTTGGGAACTGCTCCCTTTCCAGTCTGCCAGCCGTTACAAAATGATGCCTGACGATTACTTTTTGTGCCAGTGAAATGTTTACGCGATGACTGAAAAAAACCCCCCTGTGTACCAAGGTCAGGATGTGATGTCCCGCTCTTCATGGAGATTAGCTCGCGTTGCCTTGTTTCTGGATGACCGCCACATGAAAGAACTGCAAACATTACAAAGGGATACGATTTCCAATTAAAAATTATAATGGGCTGGCATCACATTATAATACCAACTGAACTTGCAAATTTTTGCAGAGTGCCCGAATTTAGGAAACAGTATTTTTGCTGCAGTATTTCTTGGACCTGCTACGATTAGTAAATACTGGATTGCAGAGACGGTCATTCAGATTAAAGGCATTGGGATCAGATGAGGGAAAATTCACTGAACCTGCCTGATGTAACACTCAGACGCCCCACTCCATCTGCAGAGAGATTTTATCATCCAAAACAAAGGCGCAGAGATCTACTAGTCATGACCCATTTAGCCATTCTCTGGAGATTTTTGTATCTGCATAAAAGAAGAAACAAAAAGAGGAAAGCTGTGAGTGAGGAAATAGTCCAAACAGCCTGGAGATGGAGCAAGCGTGGGAAACTGAGGGGGAGAGGGCTGGTGGGCTGAGTCCTGGCTGAACCTGACCTGGAGCTGCGCGAACGAAACCATCTTCCTCAGCTTGACTCCTCCTGGGCCTGGGGAACAGGGCCTTTGTAGGTAAGCAGGATGGCTTTAAAGATACACGGTGACAATACCAATTTTTCTTTGTAAGGCAGAACACATGGAGCCCCTGGATTTTGCCCAGCCACTTAGACCGAGGCACTTGCAATTCCCTGTCTCTTGCTCCCTGGCACCAGCCATGAGGCAGCGCTGATGGACTCTTTTCAAAGTCCCGCCGTCTGGGTTTGTTCAGGGAAAAAAAAAGTGCCTATTGCCGCTCAGCAGGTGTGTTGGAGGGCAAAAAAAGCAGCCATGGAAAAAGCAAAGGCCCTGGCTCTTCTGTAGGGGCTGGCTTTTCCGTTCATTCAGGTGAGACTACTGCCACTTCACAGTGCGCTTCACCTACCGGAATGTGACCGGTGCCATTTATATTTGTCTTCTATATTTATATTTGTTATTTTTATATTTTGGAAAGCATATCCTCTATGATATTTGTTTTTACTTGACGGCCCCACTTGCATGGTAACTCTCTGCCAATATCTCCTGTCTTGATTCAGAGCGGGTGTTGGATTAGCCAGCGGCCGGGGGGCTCAAGATGTCACTGGAGCTCTGCAGCTGGCTGGGTGACCCAAGGGAGGTTCCTCTCTCAGCCCCCCATTTTATAGTTGTAGAGATAATAAGAGAGATTGGCTCTCGTATTTAAAAGGGCTAAGGACCCTTAGCTGGACGGTGGCCCTGCTTTCGGCAGTGTATCTGTGTCCCCTTCCTCTGGTGTATCCATTACCTTAATATTAAAAGGTTTTCATTGTAAAGAAGTGGGGTTTCATTTCAGTTTTAAGATCAGAACGCTATTTTTTTCAGGTTATCGCAAAAACACTCAATCGGTTATCTCTTGCTCCAAAGGAACAAATGTTGTCTGCTGCATTTCACACGCTATTAACTAAAAAGCGTAGGCAGGCTTCGGAGATACAGGAGCCACCTGTAGTCAACAGACAAATCCGTCCTGCTCAGCCGAATTGCCTCAGCAGAACACGAATGCCAAAACGCTGTGACCTTTGTGAAGCTGGGGCCTCCCGGTAGCGGCCAGTATTTCTTTGTGGGCAACGGAGGCAATGCTTCAGCAAAGCAGGGGCTCAAATCACAGCGTCTCCCCGCTACGCGCAGGTTCACCAGAGATGTCTGAGCCGGCCAAAATGTGCATCATCAGCCTGGGACACAAGATGGATAGTTGTGACGGAAGCTCAATCCTCCATTTGCTCTTTGTATTTTCTGCCTTTTCTTTGGGTTTGTTTTCCTCTCTTTTCTTCCTTCGCAATTGTCAAGGAAGCATCTGTGAGTTTTATTAAACAAATGTTACACATTAAAAGCCCATTGCTGCCTGCCAGAAAGGAAAATGGCATCTTATTTGAAAACAATATGTAATTGTTATTGCTGTCTTGTTGCAAGTTACGCCCTTGAAAAATGATAGGGACTTATTTAGGAGCAACTGATGCTGAGGAAAGGCATTACAACGAAAGCAGAAAATTAACTGTTGCGTTATCTTTGGAAAGGAAACATTCCTCTAATTGCTAAAGCAGGAAGGAGGGTCCAACAAGTTTTCCTTTAACCAGACTTCTAACTTAAAATCCACATAGAAATTACACCTTACATATCCATATAAAATTTGCCTTCTGAAGTACTTATTCATTCTTCTAATTTTTTTTTTTTTTCAGATTACTGATTTGGAAAGTGCACACTCAGTATTCTCCATTTGACCTCAGGAAATAGCAGAACACGCTTCAATGTAAAGGAAAAGACTGACTAATTTTGGAAAGGTAAATACAGACAGAATCCTGTTTAGTCGTATCATCTTGCCAGTCCTACGCGAGGAGCAGGGACTGGTGCCGCTGGGTTGTTTTCCCCAGAGCGGGGCGCTGGTTGTGAGCTGCGTGTAACAGCCCCGTGGGGCAGTCTGGGGAACGATCAGACCGCAGATCAGCACCGTGCTGCTTACCGAGATTTCAACGCTAAATGATTTGGCCGAGACAAATTTCAAGAGTCTGGAAGCCACGTTCCTAGGATCTCGTTGGCAAGAAAAGAGGCTAATACATCCATCGTTTATAAAAGGTGGCTGTGAAGAATTTGTCCCTGCCCTCCCACTGGTGAGTCATTTCCATATACTCTGTATAGCAGTTGATGTCGTTCTACCACATAGACTGTAACCCAAACTAGTGGCGGAGCTCGTCTTTATTACGACTGATCTACCATTTATAGAATATAAATACGACTGAGTGTAATGGCTTAAACCCCTGACAGCCTTGGGTTTGCCAACAGTGGATTTCTGTGCGTTTTCAGCTGGGAATTGGGAACATTGGCTGTGTTTAACATGCCGCAGACAGTGCCTCAAGATGTCCTGCGCACATATGTGCGGAGAAGCGACGGTTGGGAAAAAAAACTTCATTTTCCACCTTCCTCAAGACACTGGTGCAAGAGGAATTCTGCCTGTTGTACTTGGGGTGTCAAGCACTTTGCAGAGGTCCCATAAAGGCACCTCATCACCTTTGCCATAACACCTCATAGCCCCTTGTTAGCCCTTCTCTTTTTATGGTCCTGTAGGTAAAAGGGTTCCTCTCACTGAAATATCCCTGAGGCTACCAGCAAGAAACTATTGAACTGCATAAGGAAAACTTGACTACAAAACCAGATGCATACGTTCACCTTGGGGATAAATGTGTTATGATACAGGACGAAACTCTGCTCCAGCTCTACTGAACAGCAATCCAAAGCAGTCCCAGCGCAGCCGGAAGATTTCTGAATCGACGCCAGGCTGAAGGAGAGCGGCATTTGTCCTAGGGTTATCATCAGGCCCCTCACAATCACATTTTCACTTGGTCCATGTGGACAGGGACTTGTTGACAATTCCCTGGATTTCAATTTGGAAGGAAGAGTTTCATGTTCGACCTTGTATCTCCAACGCCGTGTGTCTGCCTGCCTCACCCACACACTTCATATCGATCCTGGCCCCTTTCATTTAAGTTACGTGATGTAAGCTATAGTAGCAATGCCTGCTCTTTTTTTCTGCTTTCTTTTTGGCTTAGAGCATTATCAAGCAGTTCCTGGTTCTAGTTTTTGCATTAACTTCACTGCTTTCATAAAACTGCCTCGACAAATTTGGATGAGCGGTAAGGGGTGAACTTCCTCTCACCCGCAGCTGCTCTGATCTGAATTTTTAAAATCCCTTTGGACTGAGCAAATGCAGAAAATATTATTGACAACTTTCAAACAGTTCGAAGATTTTTCATACATAAGTACTCAGAAAGACAGGGTTTTATCTGAACCTAATCCAAATGCTCTGAAAACTCCTGAAGGCCTCACAAGTACCTTTCCTATCCTCACTAGGAGGAGGGGACAACTCCTGGCAGTGGCAATAGCATTGCTCACAAGAAGCTAATGTGTGCTTTCTCCAGCCACTGGCAGAAGACATCCCAGAGCTAAATATGTTGCTACCAATTTAGGATCTAAAGGACCTACTCATAGTGACAGAGGCCACACACGGGCAGTGTGTGGTACCCCGCTGAAGCAGTGAGTGTCCCTCAATATCTTGTTCACAAAACTTTCATGTTTTAATACGACATTAAAAAAAATGATCATCTCTAATGTGTCCTCAAAGTCACAGGCGGATTAAAAGTGAGACAAAGACATCACCAAGAAATCATCTGGGTACTAAGGTCCCCTGGAAGGCATTAGGAGTGACAGACACTTGAGTCTAAAAGTCCGATAGCAACATATAGATGAGAATGAAGAGCTACCTTGACAAGAAGCAACCTAGCAAGTTCTCACTCTGCTGTGATTGTTGAGAGTTTTGTTTTTTTCCACCACATTTCAGACACCACCCAAAAAACCCCCCAAAAAACAACAAAAAAGCTAAGTGATTTCAATGTAAGCATGTTAAATAACTGGCATCTTTCCCGAAATCTTGTAGAACGAATTGCAGCTCTACACAATTAAGTTAGCTGGGTTATAGTATCCTGCAAAATTAGACATCTATAATGGGGGTGTTGACAAGGCCTTCACTGTAGCAACACAGTGGTGCCCACTCAGAGAACGGAGCAAAGCTCCTGGGAAATAACTAAAGAACATTATGGTCAGCTTGTGATGCGAATATGAATTTTTCAGGTCACGCAGAAATAAACTGGAAAGCCACAGAACATCAGCAAAAAAGACTAAAGTAACGAGACGGACTGATGTTTGTCCAAAGGGGCCTGAAAGAAAAAGAAAAGGCTGGGAGGAGAGAGGCCAGGAAGGCTTCTGAGTTGCTGCGGTCCAGAAAAATACCTCTCTCCTCTGTCTTTCTGATTTTTTTATTTTTGTAGTCTGATGATGGAGACAAAACTAACCCGCCTTTTCCTTAATCCTAAATCCTTCTCCTTCATCTGGAACAATGACATGAATTATGACTTTAGATTCACATTTTACTAATTCAGAACCTTGTTAAGAGTACGGCATTTGCACAGTCAAACGTATTATTTTCACTGCGGGTATACTCTGTGTCAAGCCAAGCTTTTCTTATGTTACCTTTGAATGGTGCTACACGTAGTGGAGCCTGTTCGTTACACAGACCATTTCCAATTCCAATTACTGTGAATTAAATTCAAGCAATTTCAGTGAAATCAGTAGAGACCACCTAGATTTAAACAGATCCACGCTACACAAGAATTCAACTTTATACTGTAATCTACCTCCTCAAGTTCACTAATGACTGAATGACATTGAGAAAAGCATTCCTCCAGCTAAGCGTACTAATTCCCAAATGAAATACAGCCCATTTTCTGCTGACGTGATGAAATAACGATGGTCAGTGATAATACTGAATAACTACATCCAAGACTCAACACTCACGTATACCTTTTGTGCTTAGCTAGCTCAGTACTTACAAGCCTTCTTCGACTGTGTTGTTTTTTGCTTCCACAAGCAACCTCAGTGCGAAAATATCGAGGGAAAGCAAATATTTTAAAATTGTTGGTATCTATCTAACAAAGCAATCTTTTGGTTATTTTGTCAACATGGTAATTTTAGGAGGTAGCTGACCTTCAAGGGGACATTCTGGGTAAAAAACCAGCCAGACGCAAAATTGAGACTCGGAAAATTAAGACATAAGCTCCAGGGAGGAGTCAAGTCATAAAGTCTCTCTTTTCTCTCCCTTACCAGTCTTCCTCCTACAGCCATAATTCACTGACGGAGTGTTTTGAACGGTTCCCCAACTGCAAGCCTTTGGACAGACTTGAACGGGTGAAGGAAATGTATTTTAACAATAAGCCCATACACGGTGGTCTCCCATTCAACGGTGCAAGCCTGACAAATTCAAAGATGTGAGGTAGATATAGCCACCAGGCGTGAGGAAGACACAGTCAGGATAAAATCACTTGTATCGCTTTTGGTATATGCCGATGTTGAAAACCGCATTGTTTAATGACACGGTGTATTTTCTAACGTACCCTAGAGTCCCTAATCAGTGCTTAAGCCACTTGAAGGGATTTTTAAATAATTTCTGCAGCTAAAGGAGGGAATCCCATATTCCCCATGTTGGCAGCGTGAGCGTTCTTGCAGTTGCTTCTGGTTTGAGTTGCCTGATGCAATGAGTTTCCTATTTCATGAACTACCGTGCGAGAAAATCATGTGCTAAAGGTGTAACCCAGCAATGAATCAATAAATAGCTGCTCCTCGTAAGATCAGCTCATTAAGCAGCAGACAGCTGAATGGAATAAGGTTCCTGGGGAGTCCGTGGCACCAGACGTGCCAGAAAGAGAGGCATGAAACCTTGTTACATGCCATGACCACGCAAAAGGAATTTTTACCTAGGCAAGATTCCTGGTTAATATTCTGCTCTTGTGCTTCGCTTATTGAAGCCCCAGCGTGCTTTTGTTTATGATCTGGGTCTCGTTCAGCACATTTACATGCAACCAACCGTTCAAGTGGCTCAGGCACCTCTGGTACAAAACGGAGCTGAGCTGAAATGCTGAAGGTTGGAGCTTTGTTTGCAACGTGGAGAAAACCCAAACAAAAATATCGGAACTAATGGTTGGGGTTCTTTTGCCTTGACATAATTCCTTATGCAATAGAATAGTGTCGGACGGATATGTTACAGCTGCTTAAAAGACTCCAAGATTATTTAGGTTTTACTTAACCTTTTTTACTGTTAATTAAATTTGTTAGTCAGAGATAGCTGACTGACACAGCATTTGTTTAACTCAGCAATATTCACAGCTTAATTAAATACTTCAAGTGCCAATCTCCAATTGCGATACAAAAAGACCACGGAAAAATTAATTAATCTTAACTCCCTTAGCCGATTTCTTGGACAGGAAGAGCAGGCTCCGTTGAGACATATGGCAAGCAATCTTTCCTGCAACACAGCAAACTAAACCACAGCACTACTACTATGTGTTAAGAGACGCTGTTCTTCTGCACGATAAATATTATCAAAAGACCCCCCCTCCACGAGCAGCAGGTACGCAACTTGAACAGTCGCACCAGGGTTTTAACACATAACGCAACGACGACGAGTTGAAAGGACAAGGGTGAAAGGCAGGAAAGGGGGTGAAATACCATGAATTCAAACCGCAACTTCCCAAACGATTTTTTTTATTTGCTAACTTCTAAGTTGGAAATTTGTGAAACGTGGCACCTAAGGAAATAATTGAGAATGGCTGCCGCACTCAGATGCGTCGCTGCCAACATGCGCTGAGTAGCAATAGGTGTCAGAATTCAGTTCGGTTGAATTAAGCATCTATTCTAGCTGGAGGGAGCAATGAAACCACAGATTGAGTTGCTGTAAATCTGTCAAGGTTTGGGCTTTTTTCTTATTTCACGGCTCCACTACCTAGTCATCCTGTTGTGATATATACATACTATATAGTATATCTAATGTATAATGTATAATAATAATAATATACAACTATGTAGTATTTTTGCGTCCAGCACACAAAAAAACTACAGGAGCCACTCTATATTGCTATTTGGTGTTCTTAGCAGACGTTATCCAAAACGTGAATGAACAGACTATAACTTCAAATAACAATAGTTTTATCTTGACCAAATTCTCAGCTACGGTTATGTTATTTATGACAATCCTGGCCTCACACGAGCAGGGTGAAGGAGGTGTGCGGGGGAATCCGCTGGAGACAGAACAGCAGCGCGATGGTACAGTGATCTATTTGTTCATATTTTGCTATTGCATATTTGAAAAGGTCAGACCCAAATAAAACTGCCAAGATACGATATTCCTCTGAGAGGAAGAACATGGTTTATGTGTCTCAGCTTTGCCAAAAAACTATGGAAACCAATGCTTCATTTTGTGAATAAAGATGTAGGCACAAATACCGCCTCGAGCAGGGTGAAGACCACCCTTGGGCAGAAGTGTTTAGGAGCTGCGGTGGTGAAAGGTTGGGGGGGTGCTTTGTTTTGCAGAACATTTGGGCGTGTATAACAGGCCTGTCTAAACAGAATTGGTGTGTCTGATGGCTGATCCAATATTCCAAGGAGGTCCTCTATTCAGAACTTGTTTTCCTTCCACACTTACCCTACTTTGTGTATTGTGCTAGATTATACTGGTTTCGTAAGTGGCAGTCACAGTTACTGTCCATCTGGATATGTTTTGAGGCTTTATAAAGTTTTAACAACTGTGAAGGGGGGAAAATACTGAAGTATGCAGCCAGTCTGAAGTGGTTATCTCGAGATTTAACCTACTGCCGCCAGGAACGCACAAAGCACGCCTCACAGTCAATGTAAAACTTATTCAGATCCGTAGCCTCAGTAAGTATTCTCTTATGCCCAACGTATTCTCTTACGAGATAAGAGATTATCTCTTTGTATCTGTAACCTCTTAATGAATGAAAAGAGTTACAATTATAATAGCAAAATCATACCGACACATCTCTAGACATTCAATCTCGATTCAGGGCATGTGTAACTGAATCAGATACGCAGTTAACTCTTGCACTTGTCCTATTGCTCGCTTTTTAATAAGGAGATTTTATGCTTTTTGATATCCTTTAATAAGATTTTGGTTTGCTATAATTTATTCTCATGCTATTCATTATGGAATGCCAATCAGTTCTCAAAATACTTGTACATGCTTGTCACGTTTTTTCACGTTTAAGAAGTCCTCTTTTCTATTTTGGATTTTTCAGTGCTTAATAATTCTTTTTTTAAAAAAAGCACTAACAGCAATATACAGGATAAACTTAAATTTCATGAAAAAGAACAGTTGTTACCAACGAAATAAATGTGCTACGTGTGATCAGACAAGCCATACCAATAAACATTTGAAAAACATAAAGACAGCTTGAACAGATGCCTATTACTGGTATTTGTAATTCCACGTGTCCCGAATTCCACATCCCAATTCCTGGTATTTTCAGCAAATGCAGCTTTCAGTTTTCAGATTTTCCTGGTTGAGGAGTAAGATCGCAAATTCCACAGAATTAAATTCCCCAGTAGATTCACTAGCACATTACAGTAAGTGGAAAGAAAATAGATAGCGCTCATTTTTTGCAAAAATTGTGTGCACAGAGAAACATTTTGGTCAATCCGCTTACTACATTACTAACCTGCAGACCTAGACACAGCCAATTTTTCATTTGGGAAAAGAAAAAAATGTTATCCCAGACTAACTTACCCTGTCAATCTTTAACTCCTACCTCTGTGATGACAGATGATCTGTTTTCAAACATCTGGCTAGGCAAGAGCACAGTTCTGCAAATAAACTACTCAGATGCACACCCTGAATCTGTGGAGTAGACCCTTTAGAAGTCCGTAAGGTTTAGACGGGTCATCTAAAAGTTTAAAAGTAGGTGGGACTTGTGTCAAGTTCAAAGGGACACATCAGGGCTTTGGGACCACATCTCTCTAAACTACTGCCTTCACGTCATCGGGTAACACACGGCTTAACTGTTTTCCTCTAGAGAGCTTGGGCTGCTTGCATACCGCCCAGAAATAAGCAGTGTTGTATTTTATACCCAACCATGTCTGGCTTTACGTCGAGACGGGTCATCACATGTGAACGTAGAAAAGCAGAGGACCCTCGCCACCACTTTTTGTTCACCCCAGCCCCTGGAGCTGCTGCAGGCGCTGGCACAGCTCAGGGTTCTGCTCGGCTCCTGCTCCAGGTCAGCACAGCCTGGGGGCAGCCGGAGCTCCTGCCACCACTCATGGTGGGCGACTGCAGCCCACAACTCCCAGGATCTAATTGTAAACCCGTTGCGTTCGGGATGATACAAATGAATGGTGTACAAGTGTACAGCCACCAGTGCCAGCTCCGTGCTATGCTGAGTCGCCAGTGTGAGAGGAGATTTATTGGTACAGCATGTCCAGCTGGATCTCGAAGCTGGATCTGTCATTCCTTTCTGCTCAGCAAGCGGTACAAAAGGACGCGGCACATGCCAAGTCCTGGTCCCCAGCGTGCCAGTGCACTGCCCCATTACTCCAGCCTTCAGTCAGCTCCAAATCACGCTGTCGCCCAGGTTTGCTCTCAGTTGGGCTTTTTTTGCTCCTGATGCATTGATGAATACATAGCAGAAGAGAAGCCAAATTCCACAGAACTGTCTTGTTCTGATATATTGGGCAGTTAGCTACCATCAGCCCCCAGAGCAAAATAATACCTGGGCTGAGAATAGCGTCAGGGCTCATCGCGCAGCAGCTGAAACTATGCCTGCAATTGCAAGTGTGATTTAAGTCTCTCTTGTTCATATACAGCTTTTTGGTACTTCATCCCTTGGCTATCCCACACAGGCCGATAAATTTTTTTCTTTGCCATTTGTAAAGAGAGGATTAAACCATGTTGGGCTGGAGAAAACCTCTCCTGCTGGGGGAGGGGAAAAAAAAAAAAGTTACTGCAAGACTATCATAAGGCTGAGATGCTGTTAGAACAGTGAAGAATTTTCCTGTAGTTTCTTAGTACTCATCTGCAATAAATTTTTATGAGGGTTTGGAGGAAATAGAGGCCTAGGCTAAGCAGCAGGTTCAGTGGTTTGGAAAGCTGCGCAGCATAGTTACTGGCAAAGCTTTGTTTTATCCATTCTGACGGGTTCTGCCATATTATACAGGTATTTATTTTTCTAATGCAACGTTATAAATCACTGTCAGGTCATCAGCATTCCCACAGTCTTCCAAAGTATTATTGTGTCTGCCAAAGGCTCCCACCAGACCTATAGGCCTATAGGATGCTACATATGCTCCTTTAATGGAGCACGAGGTGCTGAACTGTGCTCTGCTGCAACATTCCCGCTCAGAGGAAGAGGTGTAAGGAACGAGGTGGTCCCACGAGTTATGGCTTAAGGATACCATGAGACTTGTATTAAAGACCACCTCTAGCAATAATATGTCTTAAACCATCACAGCAACGTAAACCAATATTTTATTTAACAAAAGCTCCATCCTGTCACTGTTCACTGAGAAAGGCTCATCAATTAATTTGATTCATAAGATGATAAGTCATCCTGTTATTGTACTGCACATGCTATACTGTCTTCAATCCAAATTTTTCATATCGATTTACAAATCAAAAGCCAAGATCTCACTCTAAGCAGGGCCCATGGGTTCCGTTTTACTTATAGGGGAGCCACGATTAAGGTTATTTGCCTAAGGCCAAATTTAAAATTCTATATGAGGATCCCAGGGTAAAGTGAGACACCATCAGGACACTCAAATCTATGCCAGCCTCCAGCTGAGAACAGCAGGAGTCAACGTGTACTGGCCACGTGTCCTCCTCTGCCTTACTCTTCAGCCCAAAGCAAGTCACCTCGCTTTTCCTTTGCGTGAGTGAACGTTGCCCGTCTTCGCATCCTAAATTGTGGTGGAGCACTTTCAAGAAATGTTGGAAAATGAAACTGAATTAATTTCACTCATTGTTTTGTGACGATCTTACTTTAGGAGTTGAAATTATTGACTCTACCAGCTAATAACATAGTGAAGAACTGGTGTCTCGGATGCCGGGGTTACCAGCATCGTACAGAGTTGCTTATGCCGTACCACAGCGATGCCGCAACGCTCTTGTGCTGCCCTGCTTTGCTAAGGATTAGGAGATCAAAGCTCCATCCATGCTAAACGACTTGAAGGAAAACAGGCCCTTTATTTTCAGACCATCTCAAGGGCTTTTGAAAGTGGGAGGAAACAAAATGACAGTTAATGGATCTAGGAGGGCTTGACCTGAGGATAAGGTTAAGTGGTGTAATAATCTCCATACTGAACTCGGTGCTGTATGTATAGCAGCTTCCCTAATGTGCTTGGTCACAAGGTGAACCACTCGGAGCAAACCTCACAGACATTCTGCCCGTACCACTTAGAGCAAAGCTTAGGGTTCTGTTAAACACGGGAACCCTCCCCTAAAATACTTTCCTTTTTATTCATTAAAGGCTACTTTCCTCCACGTTACCCTCGCTGATAAACTTCCCGTATTTCTCATTCACTTCTGTGCACTGTCCTTACTTTAGTGTTCTGATATTTGCCTCCAAACCCAAAATCATCACATTTTCTACATCTAAAACATTTCTTAGTTAGATTAGAGGCTTTCTTCTTTGAGAAACAAAAAAGTTAATGCCTGAGTTCTCTTTGTTTGGCTTTGTTGTTAGGGAAGGGAATGGTCTGGCTGAAGAATTGTTTCTTTTCAGAGAGTGCTGGATGGGCATATCAGTCAGATATTATTTATTCTTCTTTGAAAGAAAGATAAAACTTGCTAATGAATTGCAGAGTTTCTCTAGGCAATGGCCTCTTTATGCTTGTTGTTCAGACCAGCATAGGCAATATCACTTACAAAGCTCATTAACGGAAAATGTTTTAATGCCCTTCTCTCAGAGACATTACACATATCTTCCCACTGCAGGAAAAAATAGCTGAGCTAAATCTGGAATTTCTCTGAAATAAGAAAGAGACTCTCAGCTAAGAGAAGAATCCACAAGGATTTATCCCCTGATGGCTTGGGAATGATTTGTTTCCAACGTATCCTAACTCAACCCAGCCATACCCTTGGTATAACACTGGGCTGGAGACGCTCTTTACCTTGCAAGAATAGCACCAACTTACTGGCATACAACGGTATTTCAATACATAGAGAAGCACTAGGCATCTCATTAAAAAAACCAAACAAACAAACACCGAACAGAGGTAGGAAAGCGTACTGTGATGAAATCAAAAAGCAAAGGCAACGCTACTCATGCCTCATGCACAGCTCTTCACTAAGGAAGATGACAGATTTTGTGTTGTCAATTCGGGATGATGTGTGAAGAAACAGACATCACTGAAAGTAGCTACATTGAAAGACTGTACGCTATCTGACTATGCTACCTGGACTTTCACAAAAGATCAGGATATGGAACTGATCACAGGATCAGTCAAAAGAAACACTGGGGTAGGACACCATCATTTGGTACGTAGACAAGGGAAGACGTTCATCTGAGCTAAGAAAAGCAGACAGAACTTGAATAGTAGGCTACCTTGCCAAGTAGATGGCCAAGAAAAATGGAAAGAAACTGAAAACCAGAAAGGATAAAAATAAACCTTCTAAGAAAGTTACTAATCTCCTAGTCAGGATGAAAAGGCTACTAAGAAATGGGTTTGGAAATAGTGACAGCCGCAAGCAAAAAGTCCACTGTATTCATAACAAAGGAACGCAAATATTCTGCTCTGACTCGTCCATGAGCTGTACTAGTAAGAAGGGAAATACAATCAGAAGTTTGAGAGAGACTTACAAAATAACTCCCCCTTTTATATTTAAGTGCTCATATGAATGAAGGAAAGGAAGGGGGGGGGGATTCACAAGTGGATACAAGTTGTTTATTAAAGATAGTGTGGTTTTGTTTCGTTTGCATTCAGAAAAGACATCTGGATAACCTGTCATCTCAGTCAATTGTGGCACAAAACTTATTCTTCTTTCCTAAAGAAGTCATGTGCGATTGATCTCTGAGGCAACTGCTGAGTTACGATCCCACAAGTAACACGAGATTTCTGTCTCTTAATGGTCTCCAGCAAGCTTAGCCTTTTCATTTAATTTAAACCGTAGTTGTCAAGGCTCATGCTTTCAGCTCTGGAAATTCCTTGTGTGGCCCATTGAGTTGGTCAAAGGAATCACTGTATAAATACGCTTACAGAATTTTGTGTCAAGGGACCTCCTCTTCTATTTAAGCCTCAAAAGGTGAACGTATCTTCAGTTTGGTTGATTTCCCTGAACTGAGGAGGAACACAACAGTGCAGAGAAATCACACTCATCCCAACCCACCAGATGGTTAATAATCGAGGCGCTAACGCATGATCATGATCAGGCTTTCGGGTTGACACAGCAGTCTGGGAGGAGAAAAGAAGATTGTGTGTCCTTGATGTCTCTGTTTTATAGTACCATAAGACCTAGGAGGAGCTGACCACTCTGCACCCGTTCTCGTAGTTCATTCCCGTAAGCACGCTTTCTGTCCAATACGCGAGCAACCTTAACTCTGCCCTTCTTAGAAGAGGAGTTACAAACCCCACTGATTTTATCCCACCTTGTGTATCAGATAGAAAAATGCAATATCCTTTTTTGTTTAAATAGTTTTGAACATTTTGCCGTTGATATAAGCGTGTAAATCTACTAAATCAAAGACGCATAGAGAAGAAACACTTTTTAGAAAATCACAAAGCAAAAAACACAATAAAAGGAAGCATGAATCTGATCTAAAAACCAAAGGTGCCGGAAATACAACAAACTGGATTAATCTAATCTTACATCTAAGCACCTTGATTTTAAGTTCTAAAGCCTTATATATCCCTAGCAGGGGAAAAAAAAAAAAAAGGGAAGGGGGAGAAATAGATTCAGAGTCCTAATAGACCAATAAGAATTGTAGCAGAAGCATAATGAAACATTAGAAATGATTTACGGTGTAATGGATCGCTCTAGATCTCTTTACAGAAAGAAAATATCCAAATTACCTCAGCTTTAATAATCATATTCTTAGTGACTACAGATGAGGAACTTTAAAAATGTATGTAAAAGACTGGAAACGGTTGTAAAAGATCAGAGGCTTTCAAAATTCACTGTGCACCAGGTCTATAGAGTGCAATGCCACGAGTAGTATCTGAAATCTGATCTGACAGTTTCATAATTTCCCTTTGTTTGAGGAGATCCCCATGCAATGAAAACGTACAGCATCGTGCCAAAACTGAAAGCAACAGTGGAAAGGACTCAGAGGTAACGACCACTGGCAAAGTATAAAAAGAAGATGAAGAATTAATTACAGTAAGAAATCCCAAGGAACACGGTTTAGATTAAAGGACATTCTTTTTAACCCGTCGGCTGGAAGGTTGATGTAGCACTGCTCATGCAAATGTTTGGAAAGTATTTCACAAACTCTAATTTTGCAGAGTGCTTCTAAAGGCCGTTGCTCTTGCACCGCTCTGTGCCACCTCCAATTTATCTTAAGTATAAAATAGAAAAAATAATAGAAGCCAGAGCTTCTAGTTAAACAGGAGGAGTCTTTTTAAAGAAACACAATGAAACTAAGATATTATGGTCCAAATCCTGTAGATCCAGAATCTATAGGAGGTTGGCAGGTCCCCTTTTACCTATAAGCAATAAAAATGAAGTAAAAGCCAATCTGTCAAAGCTCAGCAGGTTTAATTCAGTCCCTTGGCTCATATTGGCCACGTGCGCACACTGCACAGAGCAGTAAATTGCTATACTGAAATCTTGGGAGTCTGGACCTGCTTGCATGGTTTATCTTTAAAAATCTGCTTCGGTATTACTCTCTGGCCAGTCATTTTTAGCAGAACTCTGCACCCGGTAACAGCACTTTCTTACCTTGGTGCCTCAGCCCATCTCCACTGGCAGCTTTGGATATCGTCAGAGCTGCACTCTAGTCACTAAACATTAAGCACACAAAGAGATTACTTAAGTAAGATCTCAAGTAAAGGAGTGAGACAGAACGTCAGACGTATGCTTCTGAAAATGGTGGCCTACCTTCCTTGCGAGCTTACGAGAATCGTAAGCAACTCGAAGACATTTCAAATCGGCGTGTGCCATTGAAAGTTCAGTTATAAGGTAGAGTAGGTTTGTTTCTGCTCTGTGCCTTGTTCCAGCAAGTACCACAGCAACCACTTCCAAACACGTTCTGTTCTCAAGGCAGGAAAAATTAGGAGGAAGAGGACTGTGATCTTAACCTCTCCACAATGTATTAATTCAACACTGCACAAGTCAGAGGAAATGTCTGTGTCCTTGGAGTAGACCCATTCTGCCAGCAATTCTTTATACATAAGTGACTTAAAGTGACAGATGAGGAAAAAAATGTCTTGCGGTGTTAACATTCGTACGCTTGGACAGCAGAGATGAGAAGGGCCTCGGAGCTTCAGAAACTAAGTTCTGCTGTCCTGATCTGGCTCAGCTTGGGCTGGGGCTGGAGGACCACCCCTGGAGCCTCTGCCAGTGACAGCAGGTACACAAAGAGGAGGTGGTAGGGAGTGGGCAGCGGCACAAAGCAATGCGGAGTCAGAGGCAGCGACCGATGGGGAGGGAGACAATGGATAAGGAGGCAGGCGGAGGAGGGGAGGGAGAAGGTTTTGCCAACAAGTTTTGGTACAAAACCACTGGGAATCTTTGAGGCTGTGCTTTGGCGAGATTCTGGGCCAACGGTCTAGGGCCCTGTTAATTAATTTTGCAACTTCTTGCTAAAATTCTGTCTTTCTATTGAAGAAGAGTTTTGAGTGCTCCTCACGTTGAAGGGTGAGAGCTTCCTCTTCTCTCAAACAGAAATAAACCTTGCTTGCTGGTGCCAGTTCAGCTTTGAAGAAGTGACAAGCCAGCTCTGCTGATGTTCTCTACACTACATTTTCCTGCAGTTGAAGAGAGTCCACTCTCCCACTTACAGCCCTTTTCAAATGATTTCTCTTCCTTTTTTCTCTACCTTCAAGGTATCAGGCCAGACCCAGGGCCAGGTTCTGCAAGAAGAAATGCTTAATGTTGCTTTTCCCCTGCCTTTCTGACTTTATGCATTTTTGTGCATTTTTTCTGATCATCGCTCTCTCTGCCATCGTCTGGAAAAGGTGTTGCCTAACGGCAATACCCCAGTAAGACAGTTTCTCCTTTACTATCCACATTTCATTGTCACAAGCGCAAGATGGGATGAGGGATGACTCTTGTGTTAATGAAAGAGGGCAAAGTTTCCATTGACTTCACTGGGGTCAAAACTTCACCCTCGGGGACCTATTGGTAGAAACGGGAGGGAATTTCCATTTTCACAGAGAATTTGCAACCCCTTAATTGTGTTGAAAACCTCAAATATTTTCTTCACAGGGCAAAGTTCGTATCTTATTTCAGATGAATGTAGTGGCTGAGCGTCATCTGCTGCTGGAAAACCTTTAGAAGTGACTTAAAACTAAAACGGGCATAAAAGAGAAGCAGGGTGGGAAAGGGTTGTTTGCTATTAAACACCAACACAAACCAAGCTGGGCTTTTTGTTTCTTCCCTTCCCCCATTTTGTTCACACAGTCCTCTTCGCCCTTCGGACAGCCTTTGAATGCTAATTTTTCTAATCACTTGGAGAACGAAAACCATAGAAATCAACTGAAATATTATTTTAAACCTTGTTTAATGAGCCTGGATCCACACCTATAAATAAACTCCTAATTCTCCCTTCTTAAATTCCAAGAATGATAGTTCCCACACCCTATACAACCTGACACATTCAAATTCAAAGCAAATATTTCAAACCATTTTCAAAAAGGGTTGTATTAATACGAACTGGCAGGTGGGTTTTATGAAGAAATGGGTTTAAATAAAAGTCTAATTGTCCTCTTTTCGCAGATGTTTAGGATTTCTCTTCACATAGCAGCAGATGATACGGATGCTCAGTGAAACGACACTGTAATGATAAAGCTCAGATCGGCTTTATTCTTTGTTATACTCTCTACCACTTTCTGAACTTCAAGGCACATTCAGTTATTCTGTCTTTCTCAGGGTTAAAATCTGCATGCACGTAACCCTCAGTTCGCACTAATAACAGTGTGAAAACCTTCGCACATCAAAGATGTGACTACGTGCTTTTGTCCGTCCTAATGGTTTGAGAGAAAATCTTGATAAATCAACACGGTTTGTGGGGTTTTTCTTTCCTTTTCCTCTTTCTTAAGTTTTGTTGCCTTGATTAGATAAAAAATAATAGGGGGCTGTCAATCTGTTTTCTTTTCAGGTCTTCTCTGTCTCTTTCTAAATTAGTTACAGCCAGCTTTTTGTAGCTTTATAGCCAGCCTGACCTAATTTAATTACCATGACTTGTGTGGCTTAAAGATAAATAGTTTTATTCAGTCTGCCTACTTTTGTATAAGTTTTCCCTTTCACACATCTCTCTATATTTTGGCATTCGGAATTCTTGTCCTCTGTTCTTCGGTAGGTTAACACAAGGTTAGTTTTATGGCATTGTCCATATTTTCACAAAAAGGCCTTTGATGCAGTTCTGCTTAGTCCCTGCTTTGCTGTATCTGTTTGTGTGCTGGGAGTCTGCGGGCCTTTGTGGGACACAGGCAAACGTTAGCTGGGTCTTGGAAGCATGGGATGGAAAATACATACTCATCCCCATCGTGAGGCAGAAACCCTTAAAGCAGCAAGGCTTGCTTCTATACTGGCTACTGTCTAAGGTTTTTTTCGTATTTGAGGAATATACTTCAGAAATCAAAGCTTGAGACACTGCGGAGATGGGAGGACTGGAAGAGGTAGGGTGGTGCGCATGGACCACTTACCACTCTGTTCTTGAAAGGACACTTGACAAGGAAGTACAGATCTCCTGCTCCCCACAGGTTATATTTTTGTTCATTCCTGGGCAAAGAGTAGCAAAGCTTCCAGGATTATGATCAGGCCCTCATCTGTAATAATGAGCTTAATAAAAAAATAAATTAAAAAACCCTCAAAACACTAGTTCTGCATGTAGGTTTTTTTGTTCAAAGGATCCTTTGAGATTATACGATAGGGTGGGATATGTGTTGTGCTCGAGAACAAGAAATAAACCCCAAAAATCAGAGCGGTGCTCTTAATGGACATGACCTCCCCGTAGGTGCCTGCATTGGAAAGCTTCTGTCTTATAATAAGCTGCCCCAGGATGGCACTTGCACAAAACATCTGACAGCAAATGTATCTAAATACATAAATAAATAGTTAAATAAATAAAAACCTGCATTGTGTTGAGCTGTCTAGAAATGCATGAAAAATGTTGCCATTCAGAAAAATGACTCTGGCAAAAGGAATGTAAAGAAATGCATTTAAATGGCATTTCGCTTTTCAATCAGTTCAGGTCATTTGTATAAATCCATAAAAAGATGTTTTGTTCTGCAGATAAATCAAAAGGCACATCGTTAAACCAAGTTCCTGAGAAACTATGTAAACATACCTGAAAATAAACACAGCCAGTCTTTGTGCGCATGCCAGAAACTAACGTGCTGTAGGTATAAAGTAGAAACAGTATTTCCACGTGTTAACACCTACAGCAAGAGAAGAGTCCGCTGACACTTCCATGCTTGGAAAACGGAGCGATGACTCACTTCTTTTCAGTCATCGTTAACTAGAAAACCCTAGGGAAGAAATGACGGGGTAAACAAAGGAAGATGCACTTGATTTCTGTTTATACCCAAGAGCGCAGGGATGGATTTTTCATAAACATCCACTAGCGCCCTGCCTCAGCTCCTCTTAAAGCCTGCGACTGGCTTCAATCAGCAAAGGCTTTGATGATTAGTCACTTCTGAAAAAGCTCTCTTGAATACCTTACCTTTATCTAGGCCTTCCTTTCACAAACGGTACCGAATTAATTAAAAAGCAGGCACCTCTGATAACGCAGTGCTCCCTCCGCTCAGAAAAGAAGCTGCTATGACTCTGGAAAGAGACTGGCCGAGGTCATTGGGGCAAACCCCTACTGTTGTTTTTCTTGGGTTAAAAAAAAAAAGAAAAAAGACAAGAACAGAAGACCTGCTGAGAAGATAAGGTTTTAAAGGCTCCTCAGATAGATGCAGACACATGGGAAACTTCATGGCACACTATTAATCTTTCTTAGAAAGATGAAGTGTTGATGCGACCTTGATGAAATGTGAAGCTGCCATTTGGAGGGGGAAAAAGACGAGACTAGAGTGCTTCAAATCCAGCATTTTCATCACCAAAGCACACTTATCATACCAAGACTCTCTTTTCACCAAGAGAAAAATGCTGACTTTGATTTCTAATGTATGATGTTACTCGCTTGAATTAAGCTATTTGCAGTTGCCCACTCCTACCTCCTCTCCTAAGAGACTTATCAGAGTGGGTCTCTCTTTAGAAGCTTGGAGATCATGTTTCTTGGCCTTCTGCTGAGCTAGCACAAGTGTTGCTGGTAACAGGTCAGCTGTAGCCAGAATTTTGTGTCTTCCCTACCATGGCAGATAAATAAAAATAAATATGTCCACATTCATGTCTAGACAGCGGTGAAGAAGATGTCTATTAACTGCGTCGCCTTCCCAGGCATTTGTTTCCCTCTTAAATCATGGCCCAAACAAGAACCTCCACTTCATGGGCTCCTCCTACTGGCTCAAAATTGCTGCAGCCACGCAATACAATTTACCAATCTGGTAGAGACTCAGCTTTTTTGATGTGTTTGCATGCTTTTAAAGAACATCTAAAAGCACAAAGATGGCATAACAACTGAACTAATCCTGCTGGTTCACTCAACCAAAACGCAGCCATATTCCTGTGCCTGATCCAGATCACGTTTGCATCGCTATGTGCATCAGCAAAGACTCCGTACTCACAACTAGGGAATCACAGCCTGAAACTGCACAACGTAAGAAGTCGTTTACTTCCTTCATCTTTGCAGGGCAAAGTCACTTGATGTATCTCTGGCCTATAGGCCTGTGGAATTTATTGGCACTTAGTCGGAATCTGATTAGTAATGATCGTATGCTCTAAATACTAAAAATAAAATATGAAAAAACCCCTAACTTCTCCACAGATTACGTTAAACTGTGACATAAGCGGATGTAAGATCTCCCGTGACATAACTCTGTGGTATGAAAACGCCTTCAAGCTGTCCAAGGGTACAAACGCCTTACACAGGTATGTCCCCTGTACACACATCCGTGAAGTTCATTCCAGGGACACTGACAGATCCTTCTACTACCCTGCTGGACTTCACAATACAGAAGGCAAGCAACCAGCTTATACAACTACAAAATCCTACTTAAAAGAATGGACTGCGATGTTGCTTCCTCGCTGGCAAAAGGGAGAAAGATTTACCAGGAAAACAGGAGTGATAATAAATACTAGAAACAACCCATTAAGTTTCTGTTACATTCCTGTAATCCCTGCTTTTTTTTTTTAATAATCTCACATATAACATTCAGATGGATATTAGTATCATTGTACAATGACTATCTCCATAGAAATATATAATGTTTTGCCTATGAACACTAAATACATTTTGCAGCAGTTTAAAAATAATTCTGTTGAGCCTTACTGCAGTTTTGAATGCAAATGTAGATACATAATTTAGAAGTCTCATTTCATGTTTTATCTTGATACCGCGAGAAGAGCCTCCAGCCCCTTTTGAAAAAGGCATCTACTTGGGTTTAAAAAGAGTATACTGGAGGTCATTAGCAAAGGAAATTGCGACCATTAATTCTGACCTACCACAGGTTTTAAAAGAAAGAACAAACCGTGAAACTTAAAAGAAAACCCAACAAATGTGTTTTATGAATCCATGTGCAATATTTCGGTTACAATGAAATAAAATGCTGATATGTGCCAGACACCCTGAAGTTGCTCTCCGGTGACTAATTCTTCTGAGTTAGTTTTTAAATTAATCTCCCAGTGCTCGGCCGCTTCCCACCCTTGTTATTAAACTAAAAAAAAAGCCGTTTATACCAACCACGCTATAAGGAAAGAAGTAAAATAAAAACTCTTCCAAGCATTTCATTCGCCCTGTTGGACAGCTTTACCTAAAATCACATTAATGCTGTATTAAATAGAATTCCATACATAAAATTTTATTTCAATATATAAAATGTTTTGTTTCCAAATGTGAACCTTTGTTTGGGCATTGTTGGTCCGTGTATCTGAAGGGAGTATTCCTAAACAACTTACATGAAACTAATCTGAATATTTGCAAAGTTCCCAGGAAGCTGATTTGCTTCAGAACAGAAGATCACAACATTTCTGTAGATGCAAAAAAAACCAAAACCAAAAACCAAACCAAACCCTTCATACGAACTTTTCAAGAAATATTGCAATCCTCAGCAAAATCACGACCAATGCATTTTGATAAAAAGTGTTCAAAACGTCAGGGCCTGAGGCCGTATTTCTCATATAAATTGGTTCACCTGCAAAGGAGGAATTCAGAGAAACCCAGTCTGAGACATCCGAGTGGTCCAGCCAGGCTTTCCCACTGCCCTTTTTTATATCTAATCATCTTCATTAGGAACTTTTCGTTGACTGAACGTGTATGGTTTCAGAGTGCCAACTCACGAATACAAACAGAACAGAATTAACCCTTGAGGCGGCTGCTGTCCTTGCCTTTAGCCCTACCTCCTTCCTGTGTGCCACTGCTATGGGGAAGGAAAAGGTGAGCCAGAAGGGACAGGTAAGCAGTTCCGCAATGGCTCAAGCTCAGTTTACTACGGTAACGTACATCCACAGTTCTGATAATAAAAAAATTAATGCTCTGTACGGTAAAGAAGGCAGTGGATAAGAAGGGCAGAAGCAGGTACACAGAAAATAGGATAGGAAAGATGTGTGGGACATGGAAATCTGTGCTGAAGGACTAGAACGGGAGTAACTGGCTTCCTCGAGAGGTTCTTCTGACAAAGGCAAGGCATTCTTGGCTACCATGCCTGATCTCTTCCGCTCTTCTTTCTAGGAAGGTGTAAATCTACTTCCTTTATTTGTCTAGAGTATTTAGATTTCAAATGTTTCATAAAAGGCTACCTCTTCCAGTCTGAGTCCTTGATCCCATTTAGTGTCTACAGATATTTTCATTTTACCAAAAGTCACATAAGAAGCGCAACCACGGATGAATTTTAGACAAGGTCATTCCTTATTTACCTATCTGTCTTTGTTATATACTGGACAAAAATTACGTCAGAATGAGATAGCGCATGAGAAAAAAAAGTATAGATGAATTTACTGATCTGTATGTGGATCAAACACTGACTGCGTTTGGCAGAAGCGCGCATCTGATCATGCAAGAAAATAAAGGGCAGAATATGGCATAGATTCCACTGCTCTGATCATGCACAGAAACCAGCTGATACTTTGAGGTTACAACATGTGGCTCTTCTAAAGAGCAGACTGCAACCTTGAGGGGTTTGATTTGTTTTGTTTTTCAACTGAAATCTGACATGCATTACATGTGAACATTTGGAAGTCATATTGTTCATTATGCATTACATATAATTGCTTTAACTTTTTTAGTATGCAGTCATTAAACTGACTCTCAAAATAATAGAGTGCTTAACAAGACCCTTACCGACATGCGACCCAGTAAAGATGAACGAGCGTGGTGTCCAACTTCACAAACGCTGTTTACTTTAGTGAAGATGCGTACATCCCCTATTTAAATCAGTGGTGATGCCTGCAAATGGAAGGGGTGTATAGGAAGCAGGCCATATTGTGATCCATGAACAGATAGACACATATAAGTATAAATTCTTTCTGGCACAGGTTTGTTTTACTCAAGATTCTCTGAACAGCAGGGAGAGATCTGATATGTGAAACAGTAGGCCCCAGCCAATTAGTCTGTGACAGATAAGAACCTTTCCTTAATTTGTGCTGTTGGGTTTCTATGTGGTTTGTTCCTTCGGTGATTTCGTGTTCCCCTCTGACTTCACTGAAATCCAATTTTTATCAGCTGGGATCCTGGCATTCTTTCCAGGTGCAGCAAAGAAATATCCCATTTGGAAAGAATGAAGTATGATATGTGGGCCTTGCTTCTGTCTTATGGGAAGGAATGCTTTTGTAGTTCTACTCCTCAAAAAATCTGTGAACAAGGCAACAAACTAATTTATTATACACACAAGTGTAGCCTTTCAAAGCACCACAGGGGGACTCAACCAAGTAACATCCATTAATATCTGTAAGAGCAGCAAGACTCAAGTATGCTGCTTTGGAAACTTGCCTTGCCAGAGTTGTGCAGAAAAGGTTCCTTTAAAAATAGCCAAGAAAAGTTCAGAAAATCTCCTACGTCATTAATACCTTGCATTGCTTTTGATGTCTGTGCATTACTACGTTCTCAAAGTTAAGAAAAGTGAAGATTTTCAAAGACAATGTCCCCAAGGTACATAAAGAAAGACCTGTGGGCTATGTTGGATTGTTGAGATGGCAAATTCACTCCATACATTACAGGTCATGCTCCAGAGAGAGGAACTTCTAAAAATTTAGACTAGTACTTGCACTACTCCACCACGTCAGCAAAAGCAGCACCTCACACTTTCCCCAGTAAGAATTTAAAGGCATAAACCCAAATTTTCATTTACACCCACAGAAAAAGTAAAAAAAGATACCCAATGTTTCTTTCCTTTGGATCTTGTGGCTGTGTACAGAAAGCACTAGGAAGGCTTTATCTCACGTTATGGGAGTGGAAGAAGAAGGAACAAGGAAAGAAGGAGCAACACTGCACATTTTCCAAGAGCTGAAGAGGAGGGATGACACTCAGGAGCAGCTGGGAGTGAAGGGCCGCGGTTTTTCCCTAGGGCAAGAGCTCTGAGGGACTGCTCTTAGTTTCCACCGTTCCTCCAGTTTGGGAAAGACACTAGACCTTGCCATCCTTGGAGATTCAGTGATGGGAGAGCAGGTGGCTGTCGAGCATTCGTGGTCATGGGTGAATTCTGAGCTCCGGAACGCCTGATAGTTGTACGTGGTTCTGAAAAGTCTCTGACCAAGAAAACCAACTCATTTATTAGACAGGCAGGAACATCGCGTGATGAGCTCAGGCGCTGGGGAAAAGGCCGTTCTCGTTAAGCAGCCGTTACTGACCAAGGGTCTGGCTTCCGTAGCCAGCAGGACTCCCCGTTACTTCTGACCTCAGATCTGCTACTGAGGTATACAGCTTCTAATACTTAAAGTAGAATCATAGACTAATTTAAGTTGGAATGAACCTCAGGATGTCATCTAGTTCAAACCCTTGCTCAAAGCATGGCGAACTTCAAAGTTAGATCAGGTTGGTCAGAGACCGTGCTGTCGAGTTTTGAGGAACTCTATGGACAGCAGTTGCATGGCCCCTCCGGGCGACCCTTCCTGTCCTGATCCACCCTCATCATGAGCATCCAAGAGGTACGGATGATCTAGAAGACCTTATCTCTTACAGGAGGAGGACACCGCCGAGCAGATGGGCCAGGTCCTGAACCAGCTTGTTCCATGGTACTGGCAGTATTTCAACAAAGGGGACAGCTCTGAGGAACTGGATGCCATCTCTGTCCATTTATTTTTGTCAGTGGGGACAGAGACAGGAAGATTCAGAATCGTGCAGCACTGTGAGGACTCCACAGTCCCATTTTACATGCTCTTGTGGGCGTACAAGAAGTACTCCCACAGCGGTATGTCACATCACTTCACCCAAGCAACCTCACCAGGTATGTTTGCAGAAGACCATCCCTTCTCCTCCCTTCCTCTACTTGGTTTCCACACAAAGCAATCCCTGTGTGTCGGGTGGCTGGAGAACAGCCCTCTGGGTGCTATAGAGATTGCTGGCTCCACAGATGGAAGCGGCCTCAGTGACCCGGTATAGAAAATAGTAGACCAAATGTTCTAGGAAGCAAGAACTGCTTTCTCATATACTTCAATCTTAAATAAAAAATTAAAAGCCCTGGTGCCAAAAAAAAAAAAAAGATTTACAGTTCTTTTTGGTACAGTAGAGAAAGAATTCGTTTGGAGACCTTACAGGAGGGATTTTTTTCTTTCTTCTTGTTGTTGTTAACTTGATTTATTTGCATGAATCCTTAGAAGTCCCAGTCAAACTTCACACAAAAAATAATTTCCAACAAAGAGGTTCATGGTCCTGGATAGAAAACAAGTAAAACTCAGATTCAAATTTCTCCTTTACTTCTGTGACCTGGGGCAACTACTGCTGCCTTTATAAATATGCGTACTTCTCCTGTCCCTGGTGATTGTTATTAATACAGTTTAGGGAAAGTGGTGATAAAGATCAGTCCCCTACCCAGAAAAGAAACATTAACTGCTTCTTTCATGTCTTCCATAGTGAGGGAGCAGCTACAGTTTCAAATGATCCCCAGATGTTTACTACTTCTTGTGCTCAAAAGCAGTTTAGGTTTTCTCCAGAGCAGCTGTGCCACGTTGGGTATTTCTGGTTATCCTGCAGACTTCAACCTCTTGTCCTCTGAAGAAAATGTAAAGGTCAAACAGAAAGCCTGTGTGGTATAGAAGTCCCCGGAGAAAAATAAACCCAAGGATGGTCTCTTACCATTGGCGAACTTACGCTATGCCTCCGCATGCTAAACATTCAAGGAATTCCTACAGAGATGGGTATGTGACCATTACAGGCTTTTCACTTAATTACAGAAAGGTTTAATGATTCCAGTAAAAGAATAATCGCTGAGGTCTCTCACAAAACCCATGCTATTTTTCTGGATCTTTACAGCAGTGTTTTCCTATTTCTTTATTGTTACTCAGAGCTCAGACTTCTCCTCCTCCTTAAATCCTCCTGTCTGGAGTCCCTTCTTCATGTGGTCACAAATTTCTGCCAGTTTGGCGATTACTGGGATCCTTGCTCACTGTGTGCATCAGCACAACTCCCGGCGATCGGGCCCGCTTTCTCTTTTGGAGATGAAATAGCTGGGGAGAGGGTGACAGGGCTGACTATAGCTGCATACCAGAGGTACCTGTTATATAGCTGGAATCAGGGATACCTGTTCGTTGATTCTTGGTCTGGCCTCTGAACACAGCGTGCTCTGATTAAGTTCACTCTTTTCCGTGTCTCTGAGCTAAGTGAAGATTCAAAAAACTGGACCAAATCAAACATCCTGATTATCTTTAAAACAGAAGCTGGGGGTGGGGGGAGGAAGGTATCTCAGGAAATTCTGGTACAGACAACCTAATTGGACTATCTGGGAAAACATCTGGAAAAATTATTAAAATCAATTTACAGACACCTACAGTACCCTAAGCTGAAAAGCAAGGATTTATCAGAACTAAATGCTTACCCAACTTACTTTCCTGCACTTACAACCGGCGTGGTGAAGAGTGGGAGGATTACAGTGTGTACTTGTGTGGCATCACAAAGTGTTTGACACAGTCCAACATACCAGTCCCAAAGGCAAACTGGGAGAGATGGTCAAGATTAAACAGCAGACACACAGTTGTTCAAGGGAAGAAATAATCAGGAATTTGTAATCAGTAGTTCACTTGCACGCAAAGAGATACTAAACAGGAGAGTCTACCTTGTGTACGGGGTGTACATATGACAGTGTAATATTTTACAATAGTAGCAAACAGTAATTACAATATTAATATTAATAAACAAGGTCAAAAAATGCCTTCCAAAGCACATCATTTTCTGGAAACATTTAACGTGACGGAATGGATTCTTTTCTTGAATTTAAAATATCTTCTTTGTTGCCTTTTTTTTTCATCGGATTGTTTTTTCTTAGAATAAACATGGAAAAGCATAAATTCCCTTAAAAATAAAAAACTTCCAAGTTTTACAGTTCACCATGTCAGCTGGTCCTGTGGTCAGTGAAACTTAACTCCATTAAGGAAAATCCTACGAGTGACTGGCGAGTGATTGGGAATCAGGAACCACAATAAGGATGAGCGATCACAACATTCTACTTTTTACATATAGATTACTCTCTCATGTCCTAGAGAGTACTCTACTCTTACACCATTGAAAAATGCATTGGTTTAGAGATTAAATAGGGCTTATATCAGAAAGCTATAAATTACACAAAGAGAAAATAAGTTGGCTACTAAACCTGACCCTCATGAGCGCTTAAGAGCTTTAATATCCAGAAGCAACAACAAGAAATTCACCTTTTCATGTCACTGAAAATAAACTGACCAGCTCACGTTGCTATCCTGAAGAACTATGGTGGATGCAGAACCTCTGGGATCTAAGCTTGTTAATCTTAGATATTAATCTATTATGTTTTCCCACATCCGCCCAGGTAAAGTCACTACGGAAAAATCAACCTTAAGCTGTTCGGCAGTGGCTGTACTCTTGAATAGGACACTAAACCGTTTGCGTACTTGATCTTTACAATTGTGGCTTCCCACTGAAAGAAGCATCGAAACCAACTGCTAATTGGTAGCATTTATGTAAATGCATGAAAAATATGAATGGACAAAAGGAAAAAAAGTCCTCCGAGTCAGACAATGTGTATAACACTAATAGGTACTTGTACATGCAAGAAACAGAAAAGCGCGCTGCTAGGCTCAGAACACAATAAATAGCAAGATTAAGAACAATAAGAACAATTTTCATTCTACTTCTCTTTCCTTTGCACTTGTCCTAATTAGTCCCTCATGATGTGACGACCCACCTTTAGTAATGCTTAGTCCCGCTGGAAGCAATTAATGCTGGTAAAGCCAGGTGCTTTCCAAGAGCTTTCAACGGATTATTATCTGAAGAGCCCAACAATTTTGTCATTATTAACCAGGTAAGTAAAGACAGAAGAAGATCATGCCGTACAGGGCATTGAAATTTTTTACCTTCTTGGTATGCACTGCTCCTTTCCTTCTCGTCTTGTGAGGAACATTACCCAGAGGATTTAGTGATGCCTGAACAGCAGAGATGGAGAAAAAATACCCCAAATCATGGTAGGACTCAAAACCAATCTCTTACACCTGATACGGTGCATATAACTTAGGGGATGTAATGAAAAACAAAAGCCTCTGATCCTAATTTCAGGGCAATTATTCTGATTGAGCACTCTAATAACGGAGCTGGCTCCTCTTTTTAATTAATGCAAAGATGCCAGTTTGACTTAATTGGATCAGACCATATGGAAATTAAACATTTACATATATTGTTAAAGTATTTATTTCATGCCAAATAGGCAGGCTTAAAATTGACTTCTCTGGTCATGTGCGATGGTCAAAATTAACCAAGTTGTTAAGTCTCTGCAGGAACAGAACCAAAATACTACCTGAAAGGTATTTTGAACATTCTCCATGACCATGGAATGTTCTGTGAGGCTTCCACTGCCTTTAGAGGAAAGCTGGATGAATTTGGCTGTTGTCAGACTGACTTACAGTTACACTCCTTACATACAGTCTAACTGCTGCTGCTCAGCTTCCAGTCAGTATCCAGTTTTGGATAGCCCTGTGCTCTCTCCTTCCTACCGCACCAGTGGTGTCATTTAGACAACACAATTCTGTGATATTTTAGTATTGGCCCACAGAGCTTTTAACTTTTACTATTACAAGAGCATCCATGGAAAGTATTCTGCAGTGTATGAAATAATTTGGCCTTACTATCTTTGCTGATACTGAGAATGTAGTAGGATGGCCCTTGCACACAATAACGTGTTCCCACCATGGGAGCAGGAAGGTTTGAGTAAGACTGTTTTAACACGGCACAGCTCTTCCGATCAGCATCCTGGCTCAACACAAAGCTACTTTTATTCTACTGCTAAAATATTACACGGGCAAACATTTAATTACGAACAGAACGGTACCTAGTTCATAGGTGAAACATTTTCATCTGTTAGCATATAAGTATTAATAAATGTTGAGTTAATGATCTATTAATACTGGATGAATAGTCGTAGGTTTGTTCAAATTGAACTGCATTCACTTATTCAATTATTCCTGACTATATACAATTTTTCTTTTATGGAAAAATCATGTTACTTACCGATGGATTTCACTCAGCTTGTCAAAAGCAGGTGGGAAGGCTCTGACACGCATACACACAGACAGAGGTCTTCCAACGTAGAGAGGCCAGTCTTCCCTGCTGAGAAAGCTGAAAAAACTAATAAAGTGCATAGTTGATTCTCTATTTGTTGGGAAAAGGCACACGCCTAAGTCTAAGATCTCTTCCATAGCCCTGAAATGGAACTGTGAAAGAGACACTAAAATGTCCCTCTTAGAACTACGCTGACAATTTGGTATCGTGGCTTGCTGAGAAAAAATGGAAGAAAAGCTGGAAAGCAATTTCATTAGTAATTTCCACACTGTTTCTCCTGCTTGTGATTCACTTTATTCCAAGTTCTCTTTCCCCATTCCCAAGTCTTTCACCTTTTTGCTTTAGCACTTTAAAAGAAATCTTTCATTTACAGATTTCCAGTTCTTTCCCTTCTTTTGCCTGTTTCATTTTCCTCCCATTTTGGCTCAGGGGAAATCAATTTTCAAAATTAGCTCGATGGCTATAGAGGAGAAAAATGTGAACACAGAAACGAATACATACAATAATTGCAAAAATATTTTTTAACTTTAAGAAATACAGACATATACTCAACATTTTAAAATCCACTTCATTGATGGGGACCCTACTTTAAAAAGAAAGTCTATTGTCAGTTATTAGAATTTTTCTCCAAAATATTCATCAGCTCAATGATAATTAGTTATGGGACCACCTGGTTACTTGCAACATCAAGGATTTCCTGAGCCCTCACAAGCTAAGTTGTCTTAAAAGCAAGAACAACTTAGTTTACAGAACTGTGGAGGGCCCCCGGTGAGGACATCCAGGGAAGCATAAGAGAAACGAGCTTCCAGTCCCACACCTTCTTAGGATTAACTGGCTAGTAAAAGTCACAAGGCAGGAATCACGAGTCCTTTCCTGCCCTTGAGAATACGTTATACCCATGACTCTTTGTAGGAATTAAGATACAAGGTCTTCACCCTTCAAGCAGGTAAGGCAACAGCACACTTTGAAGTGGCCGGAATGGGACTTAACTGTATGCATGTAATTAAAAATGGCTTTATGGACTTCCCAGAACAGGACCAGGTTCCAACAAAACATCCTTCTGTCTGCCCATCGCCAGGAAAGGTGATTACGACTCTCAGATGTTATTAAAGCTGATGAGACTGTAGGGCTTTTAAAATTGTTTTTCATGTCCAAAATAATTCAGGTGTCTTTTTTAGGTGTTATTTTTGTATAGATCACCTTGTTTTTCCCATCTGAATTCTCAGTGAGAATGCAGCTGCAGTGTGACCTCAACCTTTTTTTTTTTTTTTTTCATTTTAATTTTTATTACTTACCACAGATCTTAAGATAGGAAATAATAGCCTTGAAGACAGTCCCTAGTGGTACGCATTTTAGCTGGGGTATAGCTGTTAATATGTCTGTGATATAATTCCCCACAAGTGAAAGTTAGCCAGAGCGCCTACTTACTCAAAGCAAAATAATGGCATGGGCAAATGGCCTGGGATCAGTAAAATTTACTGTTTCTAAAATTAATCTCCTTTACTCTACGAAAGAAGGCTAGGAGAATTATACACCTGGGAAGCTGCGAAGAACACTATATTATAGTTACCTAAATTGGACCAAATTCTTTCCTCATGCAAACTTCTCAAGTGACAAAGGCAGTGGGTTTGGCCTGCAGCATCCGCTGGGTGACCGGGTAGCGGATCGCAGGGACACTTCACGCAGCACTGCTCTAGGTTATGACTTTGTAATAGGCCGCGGAACAGCTTTAGGAAGCATTACAGTAAAATGAGACGCTTGTACCTTTGCAACATCGGGACTTTCTGGCATGGTCTGGCCTATTTCTGTGAGTAGGTTTGAAACCATTTGGGCACGTTCAGTGGCAGAGTAACTGAGTCTACAAATCACTCCATTATGCTACCCCCCCCGCAACTATCCCCTAAAATACAAACGGCTGACAAGCGCAGACACTCTCCTGAGACTCATGATCTGTGCAAACCAAAATCAGCTCCTAAGCACGGACAAAATTACAGCTGAACGGTAGTACACTCTCTTTCCCCCTTTCTTCTGTTTCAAAGCATGGCACTTTCTTGTGCAGCCCTGCCGAAATGTTAAGCACCAAGCACACAATCTTAGAGTGTGTAGAAAGAATGAGGAATTGTGGTTTGTGTCCTTTACAGGAGATGCGTGGTAGCAAAACAGGAGATCTGCTCTTCTGTAGTCAGATGAATTTTTAATCCGTCTGTGATAACTGCATCTCATCGAACTATACCTGATTTAACCCTTTTCCTAAAATGTACAGGCTTCTAAAATGGGAATTAGAAAGAGTTGAAGGACCACAAAGGTACTTCTGTTTCATTCTTCATGAAATGCTCTGCATGCAAAGCCAAATTATATTTCAGCATCTTCTTCTACAAGATACAGATTTTACTTTCTTAAAATATCGTTCGCTGAACCGCTACCTCAACACCTCCGCGAATCCAAGGATTTTAAAGGCAGACATTTCTCTTCTGTGGTGAGGACAGGGTAAGCGCCTTCAGATAATACTGAGATTACACACAGAATCCGGCTGCTCTCAATACACACGCACATATATATGGTGCACACGTTATTGCAGTGCCTTGTCACACCCCTCAGGAACGAAGGCCCTGTTCAGTAGAAGACTGATGATGAAGCGAGCACGACCTCCAGCAGCAACACCAGCGCATGTGCCCTTCGCAGTTGCAGTCCGAGGGGCTGCAAGCTAAGCAGACAGAAAACCATGGTGGAGACGGGCAAGACGATTGCAAATTAAAATAAATCGGGTTTAAGAGAAAGCAGAAAAGTAGAAAGCTCAGCTTGTCGTTATACGATTCAAGCTACATTTGCAAGTGAACACACTTTCTACTAATAGAAATAAAGATCTCCACTGACAGTGTTTTCCATGAAACTGGAGGATAAGCAGTTATTTAAGACAGAAATAAAATGAGTGCACGAAGCACTTTGCAGAAGCTCGCACAATCCACTCTAACACTTTTGGCTTACTGAACACTTTGAAACAGAAACTGAACATTTCAGCAGAAGTTAACCCAGCTCCAGAATCTCTGAAATTGGCTTTTGTTTGTCACCCATAGATTATCTACTCTCAGGACCCCTCCTTCCTTTCTGCACTCTCTTCTTTTATTATTATTCATGATTTGTTAGCAGCCAAGAAACTCCTCTGGGTTTCAGTGATGAAGTGCTTCATTTGGACTAATTGTTTCATTTACTTTGAAAGAACAAAGAAATATGTCGAAGCACATTTATTCTTTTGAGGCCACTTTTGGATATCTCTTGCCAGTCGTTACGATTTTTGGAACTGAAAATTGAAGATTTAACTTTCATAAATATTTTAAGTCAAAGCAGTTCACCCGATACTGCGCATCACGGGTCGTAGGAATGTGGTTCAGGTTGAGCATGCTCCGTTTGTCCAAAAAAATTTCAAAATCACTATTTTAAAGTGTACTTTTCCTTTGGCTGAAGCGCGACCGCTATCCATTTAAGCTGGTCTCTAGTCTCCCATCCCTTTGTGGCTAACTCTGCTACCAAGAGAATGTAACGTACCTTTTTATTAGGAACATTTATGGCATTACTTCCTTATTATATCAGTACTCAATAATACGACGAATGTTAACAGCCATTTGAACTAAACCGTTTGCATGTTCCTGCATACTATACAGCTGTTAAGGGAATACAAAATAAACCTCTGTATCATACTTTCTGAGGCTGAACTTCTTGCCTCGCTGACAACAAGCCACCTGTGATCCTAATTCTGTGTTATATTATAGGCTTTTGTGCAAGACCGAACAGAGTCAGTTTGGTGCTACAGCTGATTAAACCTGAGATGAGTACAACAAATAAAGGAAAAAAGACTTAATTTTCACAGTTTAAAACTGTGGCGTGTACCTTGATACCATACACAGATTAAACTTAATGGCTTTTATTTATTCTTGTCCTTTATGGACAAACCAATTAATGCTATTGTGTGAAGCATACTCTACTTGCCCACTGTGTCCAGTCTACTGAAAAAAACCAGTTCCCGTTATTTTGATGTCCCACCCTCGCATGATCTCTAGTACACAGTATCTTCAGACGATGTGTGCAGCGGAGGCTGTGGCAGCTGTTAAATCAGTATTTAGTTCACTGATGCGAGACACCAAATTGAAAGAGACTGACTTAGTGTCCTGGGCATTCTCCTGGCCATAAAATGTGACATACTGTGCCCGCTTAAGTATTGCAGGCTGGAGGAGTGACAAGTTAAGGGGGAAGATGTATCGTTGCTATCAGCTCTACTGTGCAATAAAACCCACGTTCAAGTAAATACAAAAAAATACAGCACATTTAAACCAATATCCTTTTAGTTGGAGCAACTGAAGAGTGTTTCTTCTTTCCATGGCCTTTGGGGTTTTCTGGGAGATTTCTTTCAAGGACATTATGAAGCGGAAATAGGTTTACACATTAATCCACAGCTACACCTGAAGATAAAGCATCCCAGGAGTTCAGCAACACAGCTGGTTACACGCACAGTTACACAAGTGGCTGTGTCCTCTGAAACTCGGCTGCAAAGTTGTCAGGGATATGGCCACATTTTCCCCCGTTTAGTACTTACCGACTCTAAGATTTCTTATTTGTCGTCTGTCAAATTAATACTTAAAAACAGAAGACACTTAAATTTTACATGGAATTACAGTGAGAATTTGCCTGTCTCACTAAAGAATAGACTTGTTCATTTGAGATTTTTCTTTATGCAGACCAGAAAAGAAACAGTGTACCTGCATTTTGTGTCAGGTACTAGGGCATAGTTGTGTAAATGTTGCTTCTCCTCATCTTGAAGCCAAACGGATTGTAATTCTTGACTTAGTACTTGAACAGACCTTACTTGAACTCGTACTTGAACAAGTCCCATACAAGAGCAGCCCTTCGTCACTTCTTACATGATGAGCTAAAACTCTAGTGCACGTCCCCAGTCTATTCCAAATGTAGCGATGCACAGGACGCTAACAGTGACATTTGAATGTTACTCTGATTTCAAGCTTATGGCTAATACTGAATTAAAAATTCTTCTGATTTGATAATGTATCATTTTCTGTAAAACCTGTTTATGTTTCAAAAGGGATGTACGTATTAATTCTCAACTCTAACATCAAAGAAGCACCTTGCATGGGTTAAGAAACAAATATGATGGTAGGACCAAAAAGAAATGCCAGTACTCAAGCAGAAAATCATCTCTCCAGCAGCAGCCTAGCACCCACCTTGATCCTGGGCCTGCTGGCCAGTCTGAAGATTACTCCACAGGGCAGAGGAAAGATTATTGAGTCCATAAATCATCTTCTTCCCCCAGAGTGTGCCCCGTAAAGTCTACTTATTGCAAAGTGAGTTCTGTGGAGAAAGATGCTGTAACACCACCATGTTTTCAAAAAGCATTTACTAGAAGTCCATGGCTGAAGTCCAGGACTGCAGTTCAAGACCACGTTTGCAGGCATCTGACAGGCATTGCAGCCACCATGCCAAGCAACCCACCTAGAGGAATGAACGCTACTTCCTCCAACAGACCACCATCTTTGTGATCTATTAACTCTCCCAAGACACACTTGTCCCATCTCAAAACCTGGCTGAGCACAAGGTTTTCCCTTTTATTTCTCTATCACATTACTCTAAGAGTTTCAAACACATAATTTTTGGTAATCTGGCACATTACACCTTTTGTGCAACTTCTGCTCCAAGTCAATAGGTGGTGTTTCTTTTCCATTTTCAGACTCTATTCCCGCCTCTTTTGTTTGTCTTTATAGGCAAACAAATAGTTTCTCTTCACGGCAGTTTGTCGTTGTTTTTCTGTTCCTTCTTTTTTGTCTTTTGTATACAGCCTGATTCTTCATGTTGTTGTCCTCTGACTCGATTCCACACTGCAGCTTCCTTCCTGGAATATCTGCAATGCTTTGATCATTCTCTTCTCTCCCCTCATTATTCTGCTCCTCAACTGGGAAAGATGTATTAAGCACCAGAAGCTTTCCATTCTAGGTAAGAGGGCAACTTTCTCCACGGAGACACTGTCTGTCCTGTCCAGTTTTACAGTTTGCCTTGTTACTGATACTAAATTGACAACGAATGTTGACTACTTATGGAAACTGAGGGCATAATTCTCACCATAAAACATTTACTGGAGTAAACTCAACCTGGCAAACAAATTGATATAGACAAGGGGAAAAATATAAAAGCTATCAGCAGGGCACAGGTTTATTTTATGCAGATGTACAGTTTGCATATTACGGGACTCAACAGCACTCAAGTTTCCAATAACTTCTTTTTTTGCTTGACCAATTTTCTTCATTACTTATAGGTCCCTGCAGAATTCAGAGCAGTTATTACAAACATATACGTTACAGAAGGAGCACAGCCTGACGTGCATGGCTTTCTAATAAAGTTTTCATCAGCTGCTTTTACTGACATTTTTTCGTTTCTCTTACGCCCTGCTTTTAACGTCTCAGTCTTCATCTGATACTGTAAAACAAAAGGAGTGGAATATTACCACAGAATGTGTCCATGGCTGAATATAAAAATAATCACACAGTGCACTTGAAGCATGAAGACTCTGTAGGCAATTTCCGTTCCTGTTTGCATATGCAATCTATGCATCTGGATTGGAAAAGTTATCCTCTTTTCCTATATCAGACTCACCCCCCA